>NC_136067.1:766180939-766808082 GCF_964261635.1 Lissotriton helveticus | reverse complement strand
ATGATCCCGATGTTGGTCTTGTATGTGAGGAAGGTGCTATCGTTGTAGCATTTCAGAAATGTTATCAAAAACTGTATAAAGAGGATATCCAGGAAAACTAGGCAACACAGGAGGAAATTCTGGATTATTTGAGGGAAATAGAGGTTGAGGCTTTGTCCGCTGAGGAGAGGAATATGTTAGATACTGATATAGGAATGGATGAAATTTTGCTAGCTATTGACGCCCTCCCGTCTGGCAAAGCTGTAGGTCCTGATTTCTAACCAGGGGAATTTTACAATTGTTTCCGTTCTCAACTTTCACCAATTATGATCGAAATGTTTCAGAAGATTCAGAAAGGAGACTTGCCTCCTGAATCGTGGAGAACTGCCCGAATTGTGACATTTTTAAAGAAGGGTAAGGAACCCTCAGATACAGGGTCTTATCGACCCATTACGCTTATAAATAGCGATATAAAGATATATGCCAAGATATTAGCGAACCGGCTTTCGGGGGTGATTAAAAAGTTGGTTTCCCCTCAACAGCAGGGGTTTGTTCCCGGACGGGAAACAATAGACCACATTCGGTGCACAATTGCATTGTTTGATTTTACTAAGGTTTCAGGAGACCCTATGGCTTTAATTCTGCTCGATGCAGAAAAAGCCTTTGATAGGCTCTCCTGGCCTTTTTTATGGGCCACTATGAAACATTACGGGTTCGGGGATAAATTCATAGTTGCAATAAAGAGTATGTATAATCAACCCAAAGCCCAGATCTCTGTTATGGGAATACAGTCAGGCATAATTATCATTCTGAGAGGTACAAGGCAGGGATGTTCCTGCTCACCTTTATTATTTGCTATTATTATAGATCCCTTAATTAAAAAACTTTTGTTTAACAATTTGATACGTCCAATTTGTGTAAAGGGGGGGGCGATACTAAAGTTCTCGAGTATGCGGATGATTTAGCTATAATAACTGACTCTCCTTTGGAGGCTTTACAAGAAATCCAGACCCTTACGTCACAGTTTGGGGCACTTTCAGGATATCTTCTAAATGAGGCCAAGACTCAAATTATACACAACAATAAAATTGCTCTAGTAGATCCTCGGTGTTGCATAATGCGAAATATTTGGGGGTAGAGATTTGCGCTAATCCAGATGAGATAATACCGATTAATTTAAATCCACTGTTAGATAAAATTGATGTTGATGCCCGTCGATTGATTAATCTTCAACTAACACTAATGGGCCGATGTAATGTGGTCAAAATGATATTCCTACCTAAAATATTGTATTATTTAAGAGCTATCCCTTTATTATTTGAGCAAATTTGGTGTACGAAGTTGGATCGGATCATCTCCTGGTTTTTATGGGCAGGGAAACGGCCCAGACGGGCCATGAAATATATGACATTGCCTAGGGAGAGGGGGGAATGGTCTGTACCCAATTTTCAGATTTATTATTGGGCAATCACGGTTAGGCATATTGCGGAACTTTTGGATTTTGAATATTTAGAATGTACGGATATTTCAATTTATCATTTAATTTTGGGAGAGGAGGCGTGAGGGTTATTATTTAGACATATTGATTTTGCTTATTTCAAACGGGTTAGGATAGGTGTTGTGGGGGGCTTTCAAAGTCTGGTATAGGATTCGGAAATTGTGCAGTATCGGATGGCTTCATATTTATTCTCCTCTGGTTGGGAACACCCTATTACCTGGAATTTTTCAAGATGCATATTTTAGAGAATGGGTATTACAAGGGGTTATGGTAATTGGGGATATAGTTTCGGTATCCAGCCTGCTGCAAAAGTTTGGAGTTAGCAATAGACATTTTTTTAAGCTTCTACAGATCCAAGATTTTATGTTCTAGAAAAACGGTTAATTGGTGTCAAATTCCGCTTATCGATGGTGTAAAAGTGGGGCAACCAACTATTTCTAGGATTTATAAGTTACTAAATGAGACTCGGACTGACAATCTTGCTAAACATTTTAGTCGGTGGCAGATTGGATTAAATGCTGGACAGGAGGCATGTGAGGAATCTTTAGACTATAGTCAAACAGCTTCCATTTCAGCAAACCTCCAGGTCCAGTGTTATAAGACCTGGTTTAACCTTTATATCACTCCACATCGTATTCAACAATGGGGGGTACAGTTGGGGTTGATTGCCCCAGGTGTGGGGAATATGCTGTCGACGGTATTCATATGTTTGCATCTTGTTCTTGTTTGACGTCTTGTTTAAATAAGATCGAACAATGTTTGGTGCAAATGCTAGAGCAAAGGGTACCATTGACCCCTCAGGCCATAATGCTGGGTGTAGTAGACCAGAATTTGACTGAACCTGAACGTAATTTTTTATAACTATGGCAATTTTGCGACTTTTAATTGTTACTATTTGGATGGACTCTACCCCCCCCCGAATGTATATGAATGTCTGGTCAAATTGGTCAATGTGAGCAACTGGGAAATGCTGGTTTATAGGAGAAGGAGTCCTAGGGTTCGGAGGGAGGTAGAACGTATATAGGAACCTTTGAACAATTGGATGTCTGTTGAGAATTAGGGATCAAGGATTTTCCCTTTTTTCTCTTTCTTTCTTTTTTGGTAGTGTCAGTTTTTTGATGCTTATTTTTTATGGGTTTTCTCTTTTTCTATTGTTGGTATATTCAATTTTGTTCTTTTTCTTCTCTCTCTCTGTTGCATTCCCTCTGTTGGGTGGGGGGATTGGGTGAAAATGAAAGAAAAAAGGGGATGTTCGACATGGTTATTATGTATGTTAATTTGAATATGTGAATGAACTAATTATCATGTCGTATGTCTAATAAATATGTTTAAAAAAAAAAGAAAAGAAACCAATGTTCTTTACAGTTACAGGAGCGTCATTGTTTATATTATTTTGCGTTATCCATGGCCTCTGGAATCTACTAAGCCGTAGGAAGAAAATCCTTCATTATATCATCGCACATACAACATAAGGTAAATTGTTCACATTTACGTATACATCTATATAATAAGCATCCTGTCCTAACTTTAAAGAATCCCATTAAACTACATTCGTTTTGCCCCACACTGAACGGTCTGTGCATGTCTCACACTGTTTATTAGATAGTGTTTGGTCATTGCCAGACATGGAATTTTTTCCTTAAGACATGACCTCATGTAAAGAGCTTGAGTAGCTCATTTTAATATCCTACACTAATCACCTGTTCATCCTTAAGACCCTAGTCACCTATTAAAAACAAGACTAGTGATTAGCAATTATCCATTTTTTATCTTCTTCTTTTCAGAGTCATCTAGACTCCCATCTCCGTGAGTGTTCCTGCACTACTATATAATAACATTATAGACTCTCATTTTAAAGAATTATATATCAAGAAGACCATAATCAGATCAACAGATAGAGTCCTATATATTCTAAAATAACAAGGTTAGTAATATTTTATTTTCCTATTTATAGTCACCTATATCTAGGATGACAGTAACACTCCTCATGATTTACTTTTCTATCATTTTAGTATTGATCAAAAATTTTATACAGACAAGAAGCTCTTGTAAATCGCCGGTGTTTAAATATACAGGTATTATAAATTAAATCCCCTCAGCTAGCCTCACAGTGTAAATCATCATCTATACACACAAGGTGTTTGGAATTATCAGTTTATCCTTTTCATCTATTCCATTCTATACTGTGTCTGTCACCTTTATCCATTGGTATTTTTGATATATATCACATCCCATTCTTCCCTGTCACTTCTTGTGAGTAAAGTATTATTCACCCCTGTTCCTCATACTAACCAAGTCCTCCTTATCATTAACTATTCTATGTCTATACACTACTTGGCTACAACATTGATTATGACTTATGGAGTCCTACAATCACATATGGACACTCTATCGACTAGTAATAACTGTTATGTGAGACATTGTCATGTTTAACCACTATCTCCCTTGAAGGCACTGCATATTACCACATTGTTTTTCATTGTCATTCACTTTTTGAGCACTATAAATATTGTTACAGTTTAATACATTAATGCATTGGTCAAGCCTGTATTGACATTTTAATATAGACTATGTCTCCATCATCTCTAGGAATCTGTGGCTCGATTCCCAGAAGAAGGCGCTGTTATAGCGTCGAAACGCGCGTCGGAAGCTATTCCATTCTTGCCACGTTACTACTTGTTGGATCAGATAAAGACAGTCTGTCTTTTTAACATTGTGATTTTTATACTGTACATTTTGGGGTCGATTTCGATTCGGGAAAAAAAACGTCCGTACGATTTGTATCCGGAGTCCTCTCCGTACGAATCGTACCCGTCCGTCCGAGTCGCGTAGTACGATCCGTATTCCGTGAATCCGTCCGAATCGTTGCGATCCGTACGTATTGCAGGGCTGAAACCGTGAATGGTACGACTCATACACATGCCGTATGACTCGTACACATGCTGTACGACCCGACGAGTACGATCTGGACCAGGGTATGAGGACGCGATTCGTACGGTCCACGTCAGGTAAGGGCGAGTCGTACAGAAAAGCACACAAACACCTACACACCGTATGGTCCATACACCCCATGATCGCAGGGGAACGGTGCGTACCCCTGCGATCATCGGGTGTATGCTCCATATCCTATGTACGCTGGGTGTACGCACCGTACCCCATGTACGATGGGTGTACACACCGTACCCCATGTATGATGGGTGTACGCACCCAGTTATGGTACCCCTGCGGTCATGGGGGGTATGCACCGTACCCGAGGGGGCCGTTCCGTACCTGTTTCGGCACGAACTCTGCTTTTACGGCTGTTTTCAGCTCCCGTAGAAAAAGGGTTGTTCGGTGCGTACCCGACACGTATCGTACTTGCTGGGTCGTAAAAACCAGCCGCAAACCATACAGATGTCGCGTACAGTGGGTTCCGAGGGGGAATCGTACGGAGATTAGAGTCGTACGGTCTCTGTACGACTCGTTCGGAGTACGGCTCCTGGTACGAATCGTACTTCGTCATACATATGGGGGACGTTGCAGGGTACGATTCGTACGGGAAAAAACGCTCCGAACGGCTATTCGGAGCGGTTTTTCCCAAACGTAATCGGCCCCTCTGTGTTTAATACCTACTGTTGAATTTATTGTGTTTTTTAACTTTTAATTTTTAATAAAATAGATTCTATTTTTCATAAATTTTACTTGCTTGACATTGCATTTTCTGCTAAGTTTGAATGACAATTTAATCATAGATGTGTAGCATTTTGAACTGTCTTGGATGATACCCACATTGTGTAGCTTTTGAAGGGCCATTTATTAGCAATGGGCTTAATCTTTTGTGGGTGGATTTAAGTCCCTCCCTAAATCGCTCCCTAATCCTTTTTTAACATCGCCTTAGTCTTTCCTAAACCCCTACCTTATTCCTCATTTTCCTGCGTCTCCCCTCTGTCCCTTCCCCTTTTACGACTTGAATGTATTCTTATATGTGTAGAGACTCAGCAGTCCAGGCAGAGATCACACAACAGAAAAAGATAGGAGAGGCAGAGGTAATCTCTGAATGTAAATTTGTGGGTAGCATTTTGTGGTACGCTTGTAGTGCTATTGTAATACTACAAGCGTACTACATAATGCAGTTTGTGAGTTGGACCCCACATGCATAATGCTTGGCTCTGGTATTGTCATAACATTTCTTAGAATTGTTTATTTGCCTTCTCCTCTGAAGGTACTGAGTTGTGCAGCAGAGATGTGACCAGATTCCATTAAAGCAAGTCATATATGGGGTCCTACAGACGAGGTTTAGTTGTACGATGGCAGTTATGGCATACGACCAATCAGAAGTTGAGAGTAAACTGAGTTCACTCGTCTTTGTACACCAACTTGGCACTGAGCCCGATAAACAGGCCTGTTAAAAAAATCAATACATAATTTGAAATGTTATTCACCATTTGTGGGCACATGCAATTTTTGCGAGCAAAAACTCACTCTGTACGCATATTATTCTCATTTTATGTAAGCGTATATCCCTAAATACCCCACTGGCTTTGGTGAGTGAAATGTGTATTGCCTTTTTTAGTTTCTTTCCTCAAAGAATTTCAGATCATCACAAAGAAAGCGAAAACGAATGCCCTTTTCTTTTTTGGAATACTGTAAAGTCATTATGAATATGATTGGTGTGGTTTAATTTTTAGGTCAGATAAACCTCATAAAGTTCATATATTTAATATCTTCACTTGCAGATGGAAAATACAGTACAATATCTTGGAGCATGTTTTAAAAAATGCGTTGTGCTCTCATTATGTTAAAATATTTCTCTATAATTTGATAATTGTGGCCTTCCTATGAGCGACCTAATGCTATAATGAAGTACACATTTTGAGTTAGCACTGCTGTTGTTTTTCATTTACAATTACAAATGAGCATTAGTAATACAGATTGCCACTAACATCCACTGCGATTTCGGGACTACATTTACATACAAATGAAAGACATGATGTGCATGCCGAGGTAACAGTGGCAGGGATATTACAAAATT
Organism: Lissotriton helveticus; assembly: GCF_964261635.1. NCBI lineage: Eukaryota > Metazoa > Chordata > Amphibia > Caudata > Salamandridae > Lissotriton > Lissotriton helveticus. Next base: position 766,801,594 of record NC_136067.1, on the reverse strand, counting down.
AAGTATTAACCAAGGTCATTGTGGCAGGCAATGCAACTATTAGACATTTGACTAGTTCTTCGGAGAGATGTGCACACTTTAATATCATTATTTTAATACAAGATCTGGACATTATCATTAATGTTAAATAAAGACGTTGCTTCAGGGTATTGTAGAACAATAAACCTTTGATTAAAACAATTAATATAATTTAACTTCGACTGTGTCTTTTTTTTCTAAATCACTGGGTCATTTACTTTAGCACTATGAGATAGGTCTTCCCATCACATTCAAGTGAATTAATGTCAAAGGTAATAGAAAAAAGCCCAATTTAACAACAGGGAGAACATTAATGCTCTATGCATGACAGTCCCACCTAGGCAAATGAAGGCACGCTAAGGAAATGGCGAGGCATTCTGCTTAGACATATAACGAAGATTCAACTTAAAACAGATTTTCTGCAGTACTAAGTTGAAGGTTAGGGGAGGGAACATCGATGTTCCCCTTGGGTAGCTTAGTGGTATGCCCATTTCGAGACTAGGTAAATCCAAAAGTAATTTGTGAGTAGATTCACGCACTCTGCCCAGTTATGTCCATCTCACAGGCACAGACAGATGCACTTTTGAAAACAGTTAGAGTAAGTATGCAAAACAGGGTAGAAAACCTCAACAAACATTTCAATATTTAATGGTGTTGTTGGGGAAGACATTTCTCAAAGCATTGAGTAAGTTCTGTGGAAGCGGTCTTAGTCGACATTCTGTCTGATATCTTGGTTGTAAGACTTTATCACGCATACGATTGTTTAGGTCTGCGTTAGCCAAGAACTTTTGATTTTACTTACATTATATGTATAATAAACTTGCTTAAAGGGGCTTTCAGTCACCTCTCTTCTTCCTTTGATCTGTTGCTGTGTGATTCACATTTTATTTCCGCCCACTACAGCATACAGCATATGGCACTGCGCCATCCTACTTCAGCCACTAGGGGGCATATTACCAACAACTAGCGATAATTATCGCTGTGTTGGCTTAGCGGCTATAATTTTATCGCCGTGTAGCGACGATTTTTATCGCTTAGGAGCCTTGATATTATCAAGGTTTATCTCCTAAGCGATAAAAATTGGCTGAAATGCATGAATATCGCTGAAAAGTCAGCGATATTCATGCATTACCGAGCGAATGCTCTTAGCCATATTATCCACCTCCCATTGGATAACATGGCTAAGAACTGCTCAGGGCAGGTGTTAGCTTTTGGAGATATTCGCGCTTAGCGCGAATATCTCTAAAAGTTGGTAATAGGAGATAGCGATGTTAGCGACCAGTCGCTAACATCTTGGCACGCCCACTTTGCATGCCATTAGTGATAAATTTCTCTGACATGCAAAGCGGGGCCCAAGATGGTCGCTATCTCCTACTAGCTGCCGCTAACTGGTGTTAGCAACAGCTAGGTAATAGGGAGATTATTTTGTCTCTGCTTTCTTGGCTTTTAAAGCCAAAAAAGTGGAGATAAATCCCTTGATAATATGCCCCTAGATTCCTTCACTTTGAGTGAATGCATTTTACTCTCCCACAATGAGCACTGCACACAAAGTAGTTTCTCTAGTGTTTGTGTTTTTTTTGTTTCTACTGTATAATTAGTTTAGAGTTGCCTTTGTGTTTAGAGCCTGAGGTGAACGTAGGGGGCTGTATACCACATGGGAGCACAGGCCACATTTCATGCTCTATCAAGTTACGCTCATTTTACTCTGCATGTAGTACACAAACAGAAAAGCTTCAATATTATATATGTGAATTCATAAGTAGACAATTCTTCAGAACATGTTTATTCTGGACTCAGTTTCACTAATGGTTTTTAATAAACATCACCCAGGAAGGGATAAACTGGTGCGACCAGACCAGGCTGTCTTTATTACAGGGAAGGTCACATCGTTCAACTTATTTGAACTTACGCACCCTATTTTCATCCAAGACATAGACCCAGAGCTCAGCGCTGTGGCAGTCTTTTTAGACGCCACCAAATGTTTTGACTCCATTGAATGGGACTATCTTCTGTCAGCCTTAGTGCATATGGGCTTCCCTCCAAGGTACTGCACATGGGTACAGTTACTTTATTCTAAACCTACAGCAAAACTACTAATAAACGGTGCACACTCCTCAGCATTCCATATAAGTCATGGTAGGAGGCAGGGCTACCGACTATCTCCACTCCTTTTTGCACTGGCGGTGGAGCCTCTGGCCACCACTCTGTGGCAAAATCATAGGGAATGTGCACTGAGATACTCCACTAGACGCATACTGGTACCACTCTATGCTGATGATATTAAGCTATACATTCGCGATCCTCAGTAAAACCTGAATGGGGTGCTTTGGGACTTTATTAGGTTCGGAAGGTGCTCTGGAGTCACAATTAACTGGAAGAAATCCCAGATATTCCTTTCTCTCCTTAAACACCTTGCCCTGTCAACCAGAATACCCGCTTAGCTGGGCTGCAACAGACATGAAATATTTAGGAATTGTTATCAGCCGCGACAGGGAAGAACTCATCAGGGCAAATTATGGCAGTGCGCTGGATAAGATAACAGGCTCCATTACCAAATGGATTGCCATGCCCCTCTTCATGGCGGGATGCATTGCAATAATGAAGATGATTATCTTGCCTCGACTACTATACATATTTATAGACATTCCACACACCCCTGGGCCTTACTTTTTTAAATACCTAAAGTCACAGCTAATCAGGCTTGCATGGGGGTAGACAGCCCAGAATTAAGTGGTCCACCCTTACCTTACCCTTAGCAATGGGCAAATTTGAGGCGCCAAACCCAGAGTCATATTACTTGTGCGGCCAAGTGCACTATGCAATCTACTGGTTTCACCCTCCACCATTTATGCCCCACTTAGAGGTATAACGGGGTTATATGGCTCCCACATCTCGGACTGGCTTCATAGGGGTGGAATGGCTAAAAACTGGAGATAGATACTCCACAGTGGCGTGTATAAATGCAGCGTGACAGTGCATCGCAATGAGGCTAGGCGTGCCAATGCTGTACTCTCCAACCCTGCCAATAGAACATCACAGCAATCTTCCTGTGACCATGAGGGAATCTGCTGCAGCATGCTGCGCCAGCATACTATACATACATGAGGGGATTTTTACCTCAAATAACAATTTCAGACTAAGGAGGAGTTATTTGGAGAGCATCTTCCTACTCCAATGGAGCTGTTTATGTACATTAGACTTAGGCAAGATGGAGTGACATGCACCCCAGCATTTCCAGAGGAGCTGCATAATTTGGCACCATTACATACTATGTTACAGTCCACTAGCCTTATGCACATGGTAGCAAGGCTATACACAAATGCCCTTACGTCAAGAACACTACCCCAGGACAGAGCACTAACAAGCTGGTAGGCAAACAGGGTTTTCCACTTGAAGACACACAGTGGAATTACTGTTGTCAGCAGGCAGGTAAAATAACTGCTAGCAGGAGACTGTGGATCATTCACTACAAATATTTACATAGGATATATTACCCCCCAGCGAGAAAGCGCAGATATGGGTTGTGGACCCCTGATTGTTGTGAGAGATGCGACTCAGAGGGAGCAGATTTCCTTCGCTTGGCCTAGTCCTGCAGACTGGAGCATAAATATTGGGAAAAGGTCGGGAGCACCATGTCCCAAATGGTGGGAACAGATTTAAGCCTCACTCCAGTTACTGCACTATTGGGTTACACTGAGAAAATTGAGGGGACAGTTCGCAGATTTGTATCACTGGAGCTATTGTCGGCCAAGCGTAGGGTTGTATGAAGATGGGTGTGGGGGAGGGCTCCTAAATTTAAGGAATGGATGCATGACTTGATCTATTGCCAAGAACAGTTAACCAAGCCTCTTAGCTTCGGAGCCCCCGATATCTGGGACCCATTAAATTATTTAATGAGGACCCTACAGGATGCAAATGTATCACATGCCTCCCATGCTCACCGAGAGAAGTTACTGATACACAGGTGATGACTTAGAAAACCCTCTCCGCATAATATAAAATGTGGAATATACACGATTAAATTGATGTGCAGATGCAAACCTGCCATGTCCTAATCATATGTGGGGCAAGGGAGGACAGTAATATAGTTGCGCCAAACAGTAAGTGAATGATATTGAAATGTAATTGCAGAAGGTACTGTGCTTTATCGAAATTTGCACTGATGTTACTTGTTTATATCTTTGATGTTCTCTGTTCTTATTATTATTTTCTCTTTTTTCTTCTGGAAAATCAAATGAAATAGAATTAAAAAAAAACATCACCAAGGAAGAAAATCCATCTTTATCATGTTTAATTTACAGCACTTGTAACATCTTCTAATCGTATTTTCTTCTTTCTTCCGTTTTTTTATTCTCTCTCCTCTCCTCTTTTCTCCTCTCTCCATCTTTATCATGTTTAATTTGCAGCACTTGTAACATTTTCTAACCGTATTTCCTTCTTTCCTTCCTTTTTTATTTCCTCTCCTCTCCTCTCCTCTCCTCTCCTCTCCTCTCCTCTCCTCTCCTCTCCTCTCCTCTTTTCTCCTTCTAAAAGTAAGAGGCTGCAGCCAGTGGCAGAATGATTAGCTTTTATTTGGTCTGTGTTAGTCAAGACTTTTTGATTTTACTAAAATTATGTGTACGGCATAGTTACTTATAAGGTTTGCAGCCACACTTCATCCATTTGATTGTGGTTGTGTCATTCCGATTTGTCTCCAACCTACTCAAGCATGCATCAAGGAGCAATGCATCAGTTCACTTGAACTTCACAATGAGCTAAGGCATGCTGCAGTTCACAATGAGCATATGCACACACAAAATAGTTTCCTTCAGTGCGAGGGAGTACTATGGCAATGTGTGTTTTTTAAAAATTCAAAAAACATTTTTATGCCTTGAGTCAATGTATTTTTTAGATTGACGAACGCCCAGCAGCTTCCTGAAAATGTAGTTTTGAAAAAACTATGACAAAACAAGAATTGCCAAAAGGCTGGCAGACAACACCAGACCTATTGATTCTGCCAATGATTGTGTTAATTTTAATATTAAAAACATGTTTTTCTTTTTATGAGGGGACTCCCCAAACACACTTCTTTTTTTAATTTACTCTAAAATATTCTTTATTACTACTTCCCCAAAACCCCTAAAATTACCCTTACTACCCTTTACCACTACCCACCCCTAAACCCTTAAATTACTCATACAGCCCTTTACCACTACTCACCCCAAAACCCTAAATTTTGCATTACCATTATTTGTAATATATCCACGCACATGCTACAAACATAATAAAAAGGACTGTCACCAGGAATGTCAGGTGAACATTAAATGGCAGCCGTCTCAGAATTATAAAATAACACAAATGTCCTTGATAACAGATAATTATGGCAATATGACAAAAAACAATAGCAGTATAATTAATTATTTCAATTATATACATTTATAGAATTCAATTGATTACCATAATTAGTTAAGAGACATGTAGAGATTAATCAATGATTTTCTAAATTCATCTTTTGTCATAATAAACAAGGAACATCAAATATAAAGATAATTCTAGCCATCGCCAGTATAGCTCCAGGAAAGGCGGCGGGCCCAGACGGCCCTCCAGGGGATCTACTTCTACATGACCCCAAACCCTGGGCTCACTTTATCTCGCTTTTAATTAATCTCATTGCTGAAGGCCTTCCTATCCCCGATTCTTGGAGGGCGCAGAGGTGGTAGCCATATATAAAAAGGGGGATAGGGAGGACCCTGCCAACTACAGGTCGATCAGTTTGATCGATGTAATTCAGAAGGTGGTTGGCAGGGTTCTCCTTGAGGATCAGGACTTGGATGATTGACGGGAACATCCTTTCACATTTCCAGGCAGGATTCAGACAGAAGGTGGGTACGATGGACCAGGTTTTTAGATTTTTTATGATATACTGGAAAATGGTGGTTATCGGGAAAGGCAGTCTATATTTGGCATTCATTGATCTAAAGACTGCCTTCGACCTGGTTCCACATCCCAAACTCTGGAAGGTGCTGTCTGAATTGGGTGCTCCCCCGCTAATCCTTGATTTTATCATGCGCCTACATGAGGGTAATTATGTGAGAATTAGGTGGGGAAATCAGGGCCAGTTAACAGACAGGGTGGCGGTGAACAGAGGGGTACGCCAGGGCTGTGTGCTGGCTCCGACTCTGTTCTCTCTTTTTGTTAATGGGGTGGTAGACCATTTAAGAGAGGACCCAGCGGATGCCCCAGCCCTGGCTGGTGAGAAAGTCCCCACCCTACTCTTCGCCGACGACACCCTCCTTTTATCAAAGAGTCCTAGGGGTCTACAAAAACTACTGGACAGGTTCAGCTCCTTTTGTGATCTAAGGGGTCTATCTATTAATACGTCCAAAACCAAGCTGATGGGTCTATCCCCGTCTAAATGCTTCAGAAATAACTTCACCCTTAATGGTACTCCGCTCGACATGGTGGAGTCTTTTGATTACTTGGGAATTCGGGTTAATAGCTCGATGAAATGGAGCTCCCATCTGGCCAAAATGGTCCTTAACCACACGCGGGTAGCAGGGGCGATTTTAAGAGATCAGCAACTTTCTATCTCCAAACCGGTGGCACCGGCTCTTGTGGTATATGAGGGCAAAGCTTTACCATCGGCCCTCTATGGGTCGGAACGTTGGGGATTCGAGGACACCTCTGATCTAGCCAGATCTGAAAACAAGTTCTATAGAGGTCTGGTTGATCTCCCATCCTCGACGCCTTTGATACCACTTCGCCAGGATTTGGGGAAACGGTCCATTAAAGACATCGTACGGCTTCGCCCATTACTATTCTGGACGCCCCTAACAAGGACTCCCGAACTGTCAAATTATGCTGCTGCCCTTAGCGAACTTATCAAGTTAGACACGGGTAATACAATTTAATGGATTTGTAAGCTTAGACAGCTGGTGATAGATATTGGACTAGGGGAGACATGGGTTAGTCAGACGCCGCCACCCAAAGAAACCATCAAGAAAGCATACTGGGAGTGGGTCCAGGAGAAGGAGGCCAGTGCATCCAACAGGGGGTCCCTTACCGAACAATTTCTGGAACACAAGCCGGTCCGGAAATTGCAATCCTATCTGGATTTCATTCAAACCCCCAGAGACAGGATGCTATACATGAAATTGAGGTTTGGAACCCTGCCACTAAATGAATTCACGGCTGGGTGGAAACAGGGCAATGTAACATCCCCTTTTTGTCCTGGTTGTGCAGCCCCTCGAGAGTCCACTGCCCATTTCCTTTTTGCCTGCCCAGCCTATAGGCATGCAAGAAGGAAATGGCTCAAACCTATTTGCAGGAACTTGGGGACCAAGAAGAACTGTATGGCGCTCTGCATTCTAAGAACTGATACCATCTCCCTCACCATGGTCTGTGGAGTAGCCATATACTTGGCTGCCCTTGGCTAACACGCAATAAGCTGCTAAAGGAGGGGAGGCACTAGGCGAGGCTTGGGGTCTTTTTAGCAGTACCAAAGACTTTATTGTCCATGTACAAGTATTTTAAAGCATTTTATTGTATCTGCTTTTTATTGTAGTTGTTTTAATGGTAGTACTTTAAACGAGTGTATTTATTGGTCCTATGAAGCAGTTGATATTTAAGCACTATCTGTTATCATACCCTCTGTTGTATATATCAATGAATTGCTTTTTTATTAGTCTTTTTTTAACATGATTCATGAATGTTTATGCTTTTATGATATCTTTATCGAATAAAGCAAATTCAACAACATCAAATATTACTAAATCATGATACTTTCTATGTTCCACTTTTTCATGAATAAATTATTCGATTTCATGGGTTTGTGCTATTATTATTATTAATTAATCTATCTTGTTCATGTCAGCCTGGAACTTAGTATTCAAACTGTGTAACTGTTCTGTTCCTATACATGGTCTTGGTTTGGACATTAAGCCCAAGTGGGCTAAATATATCTATGTTACTATTCTTCAGTTCCTCCTGTATATAATCCTTATACTTGTCCTGATCTCACAATTGTTAAAAACCATTCTTTAAATGACGAATATACCAAAGGTGCATACAACAAATCCCAGAGCTTTATTACATGTCTAGATCGTCTATATCAAATTATTAATTTCCTCCTAACTGAATGTACACAATTTCCCTGGTCTGCTTAAAGTGTTGAATCCCCTTGTACACCTGTGCAAATACAAAAAGGTTAAAAACTAATAAAATCATATATGTACCCCTCCAAACTAGATTAAACATTCTTAGGCAACCAGTGTTTAAATATCATTTCTAATACTGCTTCATTAACCCACTTTACCAGACATTTCCTCACCTGAATTGAATGCTGTAGCCACTAGGGTATTAAATCAAATGATTTATTTAGATTACAGTCTCTGTAGTTCTAAAAGTGTATTGCCCCCCTAATTTGTGTTCGATCTCAATCAAAGTGGAAGAATCTTAGCAGTTGGCATTCCTTTCATGAACTGCAACAAAGCACCCCATTGGGTATCATGTCTCTTTATAGCTCTTAAGTGTTCCATCACTCTTTTTTGACTGAATGGATCATACTCCCAATATACATTTTGTCACAGGGACACCGAGGATGATGCCCACAGTAATCAGAATTACCTGTCAGTCTTTTAAAAATGTATAAATCTTAATCAGTATGGGTATAGGAAAGTCTGTATGCTCTTTCTATATTTACATGCTACACTGTTGTTGTATTTAAAGAAGCCCAGTTTGCTTGGGGCCTAAAGATGTTTTGTTGGGGAATGCACCTCACTCTTACTTACAAAGTACTTTAGAGATTGGTTCTCCCTGAACGTAACCCCTGGATACTCGCTAATATGTTAGACCAGTATATCATCACTTATAAGAATGTGCCAGTGTTTTCTTAGTACTGGGTGCTCCCTTACTATACAGAGTCATGAATCTTATGACTCCCCCGTCACCTGTTGACTGTTTTTGGAAGCAGTTGTTCTTGTTGCCTAACAATAAATGAGATCTTTGTACCTTATTCACTCTATCCACTGCTGACTTTATGATTTTCTTGCTGTATCCCCACTCCGAACATCTAGATATCATTACATGTTTTTTTCTCAAACTCATGTTCAGAGCTGCAACTCCTTTTTGCCCTTAATAGCTCTCTGTAATGGATACTGCAGTTCAAATTCTGATTTTGGGCGCTATTCGCATGTAAGCTATTACCTGTTGTCAATTTATGCTATAGTTTTGTCTCTAGTTTCTGCCCACGTACATAAACTTTCAAATCCAGATAATGGATTCCCTTCTTATTCATGGTACCTGTGAATTTCTAGTTAAATTCATTGTCATCAAGAGATAACATGAATTCCTCAACTGATTTCTCTGATCCCCTCCAGATGACAAAGAGGTCACTTATGTATCTTACCCAGAGAACAACATAGTCAGAATAATCTGTGATGTTACTAGCTAGCTGCTCCTCCCTCCAGCCCTTGAATAAAAAAAATTAAATTTATGTTGAACAATTTTTAATCAAGCAGCATATGGAAGAAACCATGGATCATCCTGGGGATTGCATAAGGTCTTCTTCTAGATATTTGGAATGTGACATGACAAACATGTTGCCTCCCTTACCTGAATGTCAGAATACAATGCTATCATCATCCAGAAGTTGTCCTATCACCTTATGTTGGTTATATGTAAGGTTATATTTGCCCTCCAACCTCATGTACCTCAATGTTTTCAATTCTATGATGACTCCTTTTTTAATTACAACAATGGTACTATGGTGTACTGCTGGGAGAAGCAGTGACTTGGGTTTGAAACCACCGTGGCTACTAAGGTCTACTTGTAACCTAAAGTCTTCCAAATGCAAAATGGGATTGATTACATCCTCTGAATTAGATTCCAATTCTGCACAAGCGTGTAATATTCAGAAATCACTAATCAACAGGTTACTTATATTAGGTGCAACATCTCTGGTATTTAACCCTTGATTGCTGTTAGTGTGGTTCCTATATTTCAGCTGGAATATGAACAAAAGTAAGCAGTTCCTAATGAAACTAAAGACAAAGGACTGCACAGGGTGGTTTTTAATGGATGGATATGCTTCTAATAGGAGTTCGGGCCCTCACACACCCGAATGGGTGTCATTCTTCATCATTGGGCTCGCTCCTCAATTGGCTGGTGCTACAATACCCGACGGGGAACCACAAGGAGGAACTTTGCCAGAGATCTTTTTAGAACAGCTGTTTGATGAAGTGAAGGTGTGTGGCATAATAATGTGGTGTAGTTTGGTAAAACAAGTGTGATGCAAAAGTGTATTAAAATAGGTGAAGTGATGCTCAAAACCAAGAAATGTATTGAAGGAGTTCACTAGCCTAGTTAAAAATGCTAATAGCTATACAGGACATATTGGTCCTAGATAGCTCAGTGTATTATTGGCTTAATTGGCCAACATGTCTCTTGCCTGTTATTAGTCAAAAAGCATGATGTGATGATTGTTCAGGACTTACAAACTACTCTAATCTAGACAGTGCCTGGTTTCTCTGGGTATGAATTCTCAATGTGAGATAACCAGTCACTCAACCAATTTGTAGTAAATCTTGCACCTTAAGTTCAATAAAAAAACATCCTGAAAAACAAAGACAAACATGAAATTGCATATTTGTCAATCACAAAAAAACATTTCTGAGCACTGCATGAGAAGCAACTGTGAACAGCATGCCCCAAGGTAACGTGTTTGCAAGGCAATGTGAGAATAAATGACCACCAAAAACACATAAAAATATGACAATTTTGAAGCCACAACATTGAGGTTCACCTTCTCTGTTGCAATATAAGTTAACAATAACAAGGACTCTCCCAGTTAGGGTAGTGGTTCAGCCGTGCAAGAAAAATGAGTGAGAAAAATTGTTAGCGTTTAGTGGGGAGAAAGCGTTAAGATACATATTTTCTTTTTTTTTGTCCTCGTTAAAGAAAGAAAGTGAATTGTCTTAAAGCAGTACCATGGTGCACTCCTGGACCCGATAGAGGGGACACGCCACCCTGTAGATCTCTTTCCAACTCAAAGGGTACCTGGGAACGTGGACTCCATGACACTTGCGAATTTACCAGGATAATATCGAGCCGATGGTTTCTGCATGAACCATCTTCTCAAAAACTCACTTGTTTCATAATCATTGGACTTTTGTGTATACTAGGAAGTCACAACACCCAAGTTAACTAACCCACTCTTCCCATAGTCCCCAACATCTTGTTCTTTTCTTTGACTTACAACCCATGTCCAACTTATGGGCTCTTTTAACTGAAGTAACCCAATCTAAGATCTTTGGCGGATTAGGGGAAATCCAGTTTAAACAGATTTCCCTTCTTGCCAAAAGAACTAGAACAAACAGAAGTGAAGCCTGAGCATTTGACAATGTGTTGTTAATACTGTCATCAAGTAGAATTCCAAAAATAATTAAAACCAGGCTTACCTTAATTTCTTGGCCAATTACATCTGAGATAGTCCTACCCACTTGCCTCCAGAAGCCCTGGATCTCAGGACACTGCATGAACATGTGTACATCATCCGCGCTCCTCAGGGTACATTTCACACAAGACTTCTCTACACCTCCCAGCTTGGAAAGCCTCTTTGGGGTCCAATAAGCTCCGTGGAGTGCGAACAGATGATTTCTCTTCAATGGTGCAGCCTTGACAACCCTCCACAAAGTGCTCAATGATACTTGCCAGTAAGATGTGACATCGCTGGAAGGCAGTTCTCTAATCCAGGGCTCCTCCGTGGGCAATGGTGGTGGGTCTTCTTTAATAAACAGCCAGTACCATTTAGATACTGCTTTGCTTTGGTGGCGAGGAACTAAAAACTTATCCTCCAGCTCATCATTTATAGCTACATCTTTGCCCAGATTTGCAGCCCAACGAGACAGTTGATAACATTTGAATCTAGATAGGCTTTGGTTTGGTTGTGAGTTTAACTCATCCCAAGGCAGTAGTTTATTATCTCTGAGTAATTGGCCCCATTTCTGAAAGCCATTTTTCCATAGAGGGCCTGATAATCTGTTGTTTAGGCAATCAGGAGTACCTGGCAAGTTCCATATAGGAGCATTCGAACAATAGCATGGGATTCTAAAAATCTTCCTCACCTGGAACAATAGTTCCCAGGCCGACCATAGCACCTTAAGTTTGAACTTTTTAAAGTATCTGGGATGTCAGAATTTAAAAAAAGAAATCCATCTCCCCCTGGGGGACACTGTTTGACATGGCTACGAAGTAATGCGGAAAGCAGGAAGAGTCAAGCAGCACACATCTCATATTCTTAAAATGGAGCTGGCTGTTAACCCGGTTGCTTTTTTACATCTTCATTTCTTCCATGCGATTCTGACCCCTTTGTAAGCCCAAAGAAAACTATTTATATCCGACTAGATTATTTTAAGTGGCGGCGCTAAAAAATAAAGGGATTGTATTAAGAATGAATGTATTTTAGGCAAAACAGACATCTTAGCAAGATTGGATCTGCCAAGAATTGATAGTGGAAGGTTGCACCAAGATCTTAATAGGGATCTGACCTCTTTCCTTTTAACCTTCAGATTGACTTGGGCCAATTTGTCGAGGTCCTGAGTGATTTGAATGCCTAAATGTCTTATTTGATTATGAACTAAAGGCGAGTTAGATTGGCAGTTCGAAGACATGATTTCAGTTTTTTGCGTGTTGATTAAATAACCAGATATCTTCCCAAAATCATTCAGCAGTTGCTCCAACTTTGGCAGAACTGCTGGGGATTCTTTTGTAAAAATCATCTGATCATCGGCATATAAAGCTAGCTTTTTTACCCATCCCCTATATTCGAATGGAGCAAAAACCTCCCTGGTCCTAATGTTATGAGCCAGTGGTTCTATGTAATGATCAAAGAGGAGAGGGGAAAGGGGGCAACTTTGCCTAGTACCTCACTCTAAACTAACTAAGTTGGTTAAATTGCCATTGACTATTATCCTAGCTTTAGAAGTTTTATTGATGTTCCTAATAGTCTTAGAGATGTTATCTTCTAAACCGAACGCTTGAACTATATGATGTAAACAAGACCAGCTCACCCGATCAAATGCTTCAGCCGCGTCAAATGCAAAAATCGTGAGCAGCAAATTGTTAGCTGAAGCGATATCGATTGCTCCTATCAATTCATGAGTTAAATCATGATGTTGACGCCCTCTAATAAACCCCTTTTGATCAGGATGAACTAAATGCCCCATCATGTTATTCAGTCTCCCTGCTATAATTTGCGCAAAAACGTTATAGTCTCAATTTAGCAAGGAGATAGGTCTATAGGACTCACGTTCTTTTTCTCTTTATCGGGCTTTAAAATCAAGGAAACCACTGCCTCATTCCAGGAACTGGGGATTGGAGATTTGTTAGAGAAAATGCTGTCAAATATTTTCTCCATAACAAGGGCGAGGGTTTCACTACGTTCAATATAGAACTCGTTGGGGATAGCATCTAAACCTGCAGCACTACCTCTTTTTAGATTTCTTTATTGTAGATTTAATTTCAAGTAGTGTGATCTTCCTATTTAACTGTTGGGCCTGGTCTACAGATAAGGGTTATAAGGAAGCTTTATGCACATAGTTTTTTATTTGGGAATCTGGGACTACTAGGTCTTCAGTGTGCAATTCTTGAAAGAATAACTCAAATGCTTTTTCCATATTAACCGTGTGATACTGTCTCCCCTGTTTCTGTATTGCAGATCTCCTTAATTAAGTTTCTGGTTAAATTGACTCGGAATCTCCAGGCCAGAAGCTTTCCGCACCCTTCTCCATATTCGTGATTAGCGAGTTTACTAACTTCCCACCTTCTTCTAGTGATAGTATCAAGATAGTCTGCCATATCCTGCCGCTTAGCTAGTATCTCTGAGCTTTCCTCCCTCTGTTCTGCATTATTTTGATTGGCTGCTTGATTAAGCAAGGCTCTAAGGATTTTGGCTTCCAATAACCTAAGTCTTTCTTTAGCTTCCTTGTTGATTTTTGCTGAAATGCTAATAATTCTACCTCTAATAAATGCCTCATAGGCGTCCCATATTACCTTCATTGGAGCTGACCGATCATTCACTTAAAAAAAGAGCAACGTGTCTATCTTTAACTGTTCTACTGCTGAAACATCTCTAAGAATAACTTTATCAAATGTCCATCTTTTTATTTTTGGTTAACTAGAAAATGTTAAATCTATCCGGACCGCTGAATGATCTGATAAGTGTTCTGGGATGTGAGATAGGGCACTTACATAACTTGTCAGTCTGGAATCTGTCAAGAACAATGGCTATGTATTTTATAATGAAAAGTAAAATTCTGAGGCCCAGTTACAGACCTATTATTAACTCGCCAAATATCTACCAGTCTCAGGTCATGCATAAGAACTTTAATCAGGGAGCCCATTTTCGTAGAAACCAATCTCCCCCCTTGGACCTATCAAGAGCGGGGTTCAGCAAAATGTTAAAATCACCACCCATAATAATAGGTAAATTAGTTTCGAGTAGGTGGTTGTATATGATTTTAAGGGATGACTCATCATCTATGTTAGGGCCATAGTATAACCAGAACTACCCACTCATCTCGTATTTTAATATCCTTTATGACCCAACGCCCCTATTGTCTATCTTTGAGGAGCCCAAGATTGCTTTGGCAAATTTGTTAACAGTGATGGCGACACCTTTAGTACAATAGGGTTGCGTGGTGTGGCGCGAGCAGTTGAATCCATCTCTGCTTGGCAACCGCCATCTCCCATTCCTCGACTGTAAGATGATGTTCTTGCAGAATCATAATATCATAATCAGCTTGACTTAGATATCGAAAAATCCTTCTTTGTCTGCTCACTACCCTTAATCCATTTATATTCCATGTACACATTCTGGTTTCAGCCGTTTAAGCCATGCCCACGCACCTTATCTCTAGACCAGGAGAGCGCACCCTTGATGCAAGCTATTCCTTTCTGGTTAGTGACATCCTTAACAAAAATGTGTATATGAGGACTTTTTCTATTTTTTCCCTATTTTGCTCCCCACCCAGTGAAAAACGAACATTACTAGCACCCCTATAAACTTTCCGGACTGTGAATGCCTTCCGTTTTTTATAAAATTCAGCGCCACACATACCTTCTCGGGTATACTTATATATCGTCCGCCAGGACCACAAGGACAGTTTCTTTCGGATCTCGCCTCAGCTCTGCCAACTTTACTATCTTAGGCGATCTCAACATCCACCTAGACGACCCAAATGACTCTATAGCCAGAGAACTTTCCTCTAGCCTAATCGCCCTCGAATTACACCAACGCGTTACTGGGCCCACCCACCAAAAAGGACACCTTTTAGACCCGGTCTTTAGCAACTGCAAAAACCTCCATGTTGGAATTGCCTCCCCCCTTCCTTGGTCTGACCACTTCCTCATCCCACTCACCTGGACCCTGCCCCTTCACCTCCCCCCCAAACCCCCGACAACTCAACGCTCCCGCAACTGGTCCAAACTCCCTTTAACTGAGTGGCAGGATCTCCTTCAAGGCACTAAACCCATTAACACCTCCGCTCCCACTCTAGACAATGAGAACTACAACAACTGGATCAGCAGTGCCCTAGAAACAGTACTACCACTAAAAAACTCCCATCCTAAAAGGGGCAATCCTACAGCCCCGTAGTATACGAGTGATCTATGTGAGGCCAAACGTGTCTGTAAACGACTCGAGAGGAAGTGGCGCCTCAGTTACCTTCCAGCAGACAAAGCAAGCAATCGAACGGCAATCAAAAACTACAAAGCAAATATCAATCTAGCTCAGGCTAAATACTTTGAACTCAAGATTGAGAAGGCAGCCTCCAAACCTAGGGAGATTTATCAGATAGCAAAATCCCTTTTGCAACTTCCTGAGGCCCCAAAACATCACAATAACACTCAGACCCACTGCGAGGAAATAGCTGAGTATTTCCACCAAAAGATAGAAACCATCAACTCCTCTTTTCCCCCCACCGTTACCCTGATCTCAGACTCCGTCAACATAGACCACATGACGGCTCCCTCCTGCGTTCTCAATAGCTTTCCCCCACTAGAACTTACCAAACTGGAAAAACTCATGAGCCAGATTAAATCTGGATCACCCATCGACCCAGCTCCTCCCAGCGCTCTCACCCAGATAACCCATCTGATCTCGCCCACCATACAAGACCTGCTCAACTCATCCCTCCAGACTGGTACTGTTCCACCTCCATGGAAAAGGGCAATGGTTAGAGCTCTATTAAAAAAGCCCAATCTGGATCAATCCAACCCCGCTAACTATAGACCTATATCCCTTCTGCCATGGCTTAGCAAACTTCTCGAGAAGCATGTAAACATCATTCTCACTGACTTCCTGGAAGCCAACAACATACTAGACCTCTCTCAGACCGGCTTCAGGCCCCGTCATGGTACGGAGACTGCACTTATTGCAGTGACGGAGGAGGCACGGAGGATCTTGGACGATGGCGGGTCCACAGCCATCGTCCTACTCGACCTAAGTGCCGCCTTCGACACTGTCAATCATAACATCCTACTTCACCAGCTTAACAAAATAGGAGTGTCAGGCACAGCACTCATTTGGCTGAGGTCTTTCCTTACGGATAGATCCTTCCAGGTCTTTGAAAGGGACTTCACCTCAGCCAGTAAACCCCTCACTTGTGGAGTGCCTCAGGGCTCCTCCCTGAGCCCTACCCTTTTTAATGTCTACCTACGCCCCCTAGCTGATGTCGTCCGCCCATTCGGGGTGAAAATTGTCACCTACGCGGACGACACGCAGCTAGTATTAGCACTGGACCCCCCCCTGAACTCTCATCACAGATTACATATCTGCCTTGAAGCCGTCGCTGCTTGGATGTCTAGCTCTTGTCTCAAACTTAACGGGGACAAAACAGAGATAGTGCTCCTTGGAAATAACATCTCGAAATCCATCAATCCCATCTGGCCTCTCTGCTTAGGAAGCCCCCCGCAACCCAAGGAGCAAATCAAGAGCTTAGGCATCTGGCTCGACCAGACTCTAACCTTCAACTACCAAGCCACCAAGCTTGCTGCCACCTGCTTCGGGCTGATGAGACTTCTCCGCAAAATTCTCCCCCTCCTTCCGTTCCATTCAAGACAGATTATGGTTCAAGGCCTGATCCTCTCCCGTCTCGATTGTGGAAACGCCCTATATCTGGGGGCCCCACAATCTACACTTAACAGACTCCAGGTCATTCAAAACTGTGCGGCAAGAATCCTCCTGGATATCCCCCGCCGAACTTCAGTCAGAGCCAGACTGAAGGATCTTCACTGGCTCCCGGTGAGATCCAGAATTGAATTTAAGAGCATGTGCATCGCACACCGATCCTACTGGGGTACAGGCCCCTCTATTAACTCCCCCCTGATGAAAGCCTATCTACCCTCCCGCCCACTCAGGTCTACAACCTCCCACCTCGCCTCAGTACCACGCATTAGGAAGGTCAGATGTGGAGGCCGCTCGCTTTCTTACAACCTGGCTAGGATCTGGAACTCCCTTCCCCTCCCTATCAGATCAGAACCTAACCTTCTCACCTTCCGTAAACTATTAAAAACTTGGCTCTTCAGCAAAATTCCAATCTAACTTTTCACTCAGCTTCTCTTACTCCAGCCTCTCCAGCCCAACTCACTCTTTTCTATAGCGCTGGGACGCCCCTGGGTAGCCAACGCGCTTTACAAATCATCAATACAATACAATCAATACAATACTTTCTTCTCGTGTGTTCCCACCCCCCCACCCTTCTCCGGGAACCCTAATAAACCTCATTGGGTATGATGAAAATTAACCCCTGTGAGCTCACTACCCACTCACCCTGGCCACTGATAGTTATAACAGACTTTCATGCAAAACTATCCCTGATCTTTAATTTGATCAATGAAGATCCCTACCTCTATGGGGTCTCTGAAGTTAGACATTTTAGGGCAGATTTAAAAGCCCTTGCGCCTTGTAGTGTAGTTCCTATCTTCCCAATAGGCTCTGCGCATTGGAATAATACCTACAGCAGTAAAGGCCTAGACCAGACGTTAACTAGGTCTACTACTGTCGATACTAGACTTAAGTTTTGGGTTTGCCAGCGTAGCTCAGAGTTCGCTAGAAACTTTCTCGAATGTTCAAGGAGGAATTCACTTCCCTGATTAGACAAGAAGGGATTTAGTTTCTGACAACCATAGAACATGACAACTTTGCTCTCCCCTATTCAAGAGTCAATCTCGAGAGTCGTGTGAGCACAAGGCAATTATTTTACTCAGTCAGTACGTGCATTCTTAGTCTCATCAGATTGTAGAGAAAAGGAAGAGACGGGCGTGTTCAATAAAAAGGTGTTATTTATTGATCAGTCTCTTTTCTCGTACAAGAGAAATGGATCGATATTATTGCAATACTTATAGTTAAGTAAAGTGCATACATTAAAAGCAATAGTATAAAATAATACTGTAAAAACATTGATATGGTTTCTGAGCCATATGATGTTTAAAATGATTAAAATATATTTACATACACATATACATTTGACTAAACGTACTCAACTGGTGTTTCTAAATACGCCTACCCCGTGTACCTGACCTAAGTCTAATGCGTGGGCGGGAATAGAAAGTCACAGTTTAAGTTAAGTTTGTTTTTGCCAAGTGAATAACTAAAGGATTCTCTGTGAGGGGTTATTCAGTTCTGTACCTGGAAGTTAGGATGAATGAGGAATGGTATCTCTTTCTCTGCTCTCGATATTCCAGGCCGCCTGCGAGGGCTACCCGGAAGCGCCGGTGCTGGGTCTCTCGGCTTGAGATAGCAGCGCGTCTCTCAGTGCGTCAGGAAGGCGGGGCTGCTGCCAGCGGGGTCTGCTTCTGCTCTCGGCTTCGGCAAGTGTGGCTGCTCCGTCTTGTCACCACGCGTGTGTTTGCATAGGGCAAGATCGGCAATATTTATACCTTAAAGGTGCCGAGATTGACGTAAGGATGGACATAGATACGTCAATAAAGATGTCATACGACTTGCTCGTTAGCACATTCTTTACTAAAGTTCTCTGTGAAATCAAAACAATGGCCGCAGGGTTTTTCCCAGGTTGTCATAGGTTTGATTTGTTATGAGAACATCGTATGCCTTATCAGGGGCTGGAGGAATGTCGCTTGTCTAATTAGATCTCAAGCGTTATGACCTAATCAGATAACACGTTCCTGTGCCGTAGTGTGACTGCGTCAGATAACGGTATCTGCATCATGGGGGCTTGTCTTGCCTCATGGGCTGACTGTTAGTTAACTTGATAGTTAGTTTAACCAGAATAGGGTCGGGAATAGGGGGATCGATTCAGAACCTATAGGAATACACAACACCCACTCCACGCTAACTATGGTCATATTTACTAATCTATGCATAGTATAACATAGTACAACATACTATAGAGAATAGTGTATACCTTACCACCCCAAAATACATAAATGCATTTTGAAATTTTCAAATATACTGAAAAAATGCAGTCATATATTTTGTATG
This sequence comes from Lissotriton helveticus, assembly GCF_964261635.1. NCBI lineage: Eukaryota > Metazoa > Chordata > Amphibia > Caudata > Salamandridae > Lissotriton > Lissotriton helveticus. The sequence goes on along the minus strand of NC_136067.1, from coordinate 766,782,099 downwards.
CACTTAAGCTATGAATTAAATGCAAAAGTAAACACGCATTTGTATGCATTATTGCTAATTTGGTATTTGAGAAATACACATGAAATGGCTCTTAACATGGCTATACAGAAAGAAAGTTCGAGACCATTTCATCACATAATAAAATGTTTGTGAACATACCAGCGGGCAGCTAAAGCCTAAAAAGTATCTAAAAATAGAAATCTTAGTTCTCTAGGAATAGTTTCTTACTTTAAGCAGAAGATCAGTGTCCCGGAAAAAATATGGGAAAATATTTTAGGGGGTTGCTGAAAATTGCTGTCCGTGAACTGGATTGTAATTGTTCATGTGACTTTATTTTTAAAGTTGAAGGCCGAATTCAGGGAACGCCGTGTGCGAGTTTACTCAAAAGTCTCTATTTCTGTTCTGGAGAGAACATCATATCATTCAGGCTTTCGAATAAACTGTAAACAGCTTCATGGGAAAGTTCCACTAAGTCGGAAATAGGTGTAACCATGCATTCATGCGCATGATTGTCTCCATTGACATTCTGATTTGCATTGCTGACAGAAGGTCGTACCTGTTCGATGCTGCTTTCATCTTGAACTTCACTACTCTTCAATCGTAGTGGTGAAGATTCCAGGAATGCCGTCATCAGGATTGGCAGCCTTTGAGGGCAGCACAAAGCGTGAACCTTGGTAGGAACCAACAATGTATCTGCATCCACCGGCGCATCTGATTGTAGCGTCAGACAGGTGTCTAACACGCATTCTTCTCCGCATAGCAGACACCTTAGTACAGGTAAAACACACCTTTGCCACATCGGTCGAAATGATAGAAACCAAGTCATGTTCAGGTCTCTAAGCCGGGAGAGTCCCAGGATTTTTGATATCCGGTCCCGGTATCCAATGGCTAGGATCGTCTCTTCCATTGTCGCGAGAGTTTGATCTGTGACATGGGTTGCCATAACGAAAAATAAGGACTAAGAATAGGATTCCTGCAATTAGTCCCAGGATCAGGGGAAGTCCGCCAAAAATCGAATGGACGAAATCTGGAAAAATACCCAGTATGGCTTTGAATGGTGTTAATGCCATCGAAAATACTGTCTTAAATACCCCTGAGATCCCATTGGTATCAGAAATATTTAAGATTTCGCTCAGGATTTCCGCGAAATGTACGGGGGAATTAGTTGATAATAATGTATGTATCTCTGCAGTCGTCCTTGCGACTTGTAGATCATACGTTTCTTTTGATGACGTGAGCCTTGTAGGCGTCTGTAGAAGCACTGTTTTCATTCTGCTTAAAGTATCTATTCGAATAGAAGTAATTTTCAAATTGGGCCATGCCCTTGCCTCCCTGTCTGGGAAGGAGCTGGGGAACAAAGAACGTCCACAGCACTTGACCTTCGCCGTTGTAGTGACTAGATAAGGAGTCCCGGGCATAAGACTACAACATCTGCGGTCTACAATAAGAATGTAACTCCCATTATAGAGTCTTTGAAAGAATGGTTCTATTTCAGTTGCAGGTGCGCCTTGCTGGTGACATGAAAGGTTGTATGAATTCCCTTCACAGGCTCCGTGCAAACTAATACCGTTACACAGAAGCGTGCCGCTTAGTGACATAGCACAATTGTTGCCACTAAGAAACACTTTCTGTCCTTTATTACTGACACATGCATGTGAATAGGGCAGGTTCCAAGTTGTTTTAAGGTACCCCTTCCCCAATTTCTCGTACATGCCAGCCTGTATATATTTTTGGCAGTATTGAAACCTGAAGGTTGAGATTGGAATATTTATGATTCCGTGGATTATCCATTCACTGACAGGTCGTTCTGACATTGTCATTGGTAATCTTTCTAGTTTTTCAATGCTCAAGATTGTATAATCAGCACCCTTTTGCGCCATACCGATTTGTCTATCAGTAAGGTTAAAGATTTGGAATAGTGACGTTGTGTTGATTAAACGCCAAGGCACATAGCCTGAACGCAGATTTTGTAACGTCCAGCCAAGCTGTACAATAGAACGCAATTGTGACTGACCATGTTGTAATAACAGTAAGTCTTGCGATAATATATTCGTGTGCCTCGATTACGAATATGACTGTGCCACCTCTAGGTGTCAGTCCATTTTCTATAAGTTTTAAGGTTATAGATCTCCTTTTAATGACCGGAATGAGTGTTATATTCGGGTCTGCTGCTTGCATGGTAGCATCAGCATCTTCGAGTTCAGTTGCTAATCTAACTGCCTCTCTTTCTTCATCACTGTCTCCCATTTTACCGACAGGATGGTATTATGGTTGTTTGCAGATCAGGTTTCTTTATGGAAACAGAGATTAGATGCACAATATTTTGGAACAGTGTATCCTTCAACGTTGACTATACCAAGAACCATACAGGTTTTGGAGGATATAACCTTTCACCCACTCCAGACGTCTTTGGAGTATAATGGGAAAAGGGGTCTGAGTGAGAAAGCACGACTGAGTTACTCTAAATGTCTTACGTTAGTTTTATCGCCCTTTCCAAACGCGTTGGGCGCCATGTAGTGTAGTTCCTATCTTCCCAATAGGCTCTGCGCATTGGAATAATACCTACAGCAGTAAAGGCCTAGACCAGACGTTAACTAGGTCTACTACTGTCGATACTAGACTTAAGTTTTGGGTTTGCCAGCGTAGCTCAGAGTTCGCTAGAAAGTTTCTCGAATGTTCAAGGAGGAATTCACTTCCCTGATTAGACAAGAAGGGATTTAGTTTCTGACAACCATAGAACATGACAACTTTGCTCTCCCCTAATCAAGAGTCAATCTCGAGAGTCGTGTGAGCACAAGGCAATTATTTTACTCAGTCAGTACGTGCATTCTTAGTCTCATCAGATTGTAGAGAAAAGGAAGAGACGGGCGTGTTCAATAAAAAGGTGTTATTTATTGATCAGTCTCTTTTCTCGTACAAGAGAAATGGATCGATATTATTGCAATACTTATAGTTAAGTAAAGTGCATACATTAAAAGCAATAGTATAAAATAATACTGTAAAAACATTGATATGGTTTCTGAGCCATATGATGTTTAAAATGATTAAAATATATTTACATACACATATACATTTGACTAAACGTACTCAACTGGTGTTTCTAAATACGCCTACCCCGTGTACCTGACCTAAGTCTAATGCGTGGGCGGGAATAGAAAGTCACAGTTTAAGTTAAGTTTGTGTTTGCCAAGTGAATAACTAAAGAATTCTCTGTGAGGGGTTATTCAGTTCTGTACCTGGAAGTTAGGATGAATGAGGAATGGTATCTCTTTCTCTGCTCTCGATATTCCAGGCCGCCTGCGAGGGCTACCCGGAAGCGCCGGTGCTGGGTCTCTCGGCTTGAGATAGCAGCGCGTCTCTCAGCGCGTCAGGAAGGCGGGGCTGCTGCCAGCGGGGTCTGCTTCTGCTCTCGGCTTCGGCAAGTGTGGCTGCTCCGTCTTGTCACCACGCGTGTGTTTGCATAGGGCAAGATCGGCAATATTTATACCTTAAAGGTGCCGAGATTGACGTAAGGATGGACATAGATACGTCATTAAAGATGTCATACGACTTGCTCGTTAGCACATTCTTTACTAAAGTTCTCTGTGAAATCAAAACAATGGCCGCAGGGTTTTTCCCAGGTTGTCATAGGTTTGATTTGTTATGAGAACGTCGTATGCCTTATCAGGGGCTGGAGGAATGTCGCTTGTCTAATTAGATCTCAAGCGTTATGACCTAATCAGATAACACGTTCCTGTGCCGTCGTGTGACTGCGTCAGATAACGGTATCTGCATCATGGGGGCTTGTCTTGCCTCATGGGCTGACTGTTAGTTAACTTGATAGTTAGTTTAACCAGAATAGGGTCAGGAATAGGGGGATCGATTCAGAACCTATAGGAATACACGACAGCCTCTTTTACACTGCCATTGCATCACTTTTGTGACGCAGCGGCGGCGCAAAACCAGCGCCATGCTGCGGGGTATTTACAACGTGACACATCTGGGAGATGTGTCACGTTGTAAAACCCTGCGCTTGAAGTAGGCATTCCTGCGCAGTGGGGGGGAGATGTTCTGGTGCAGGAACGCCTCCTAAAAGTGGCTGAGTGAAATCTACAAGATTTCACTCAGTCACTTTTGAGCCCATGCTGCGTCAAAACCCTGCGCCTGCTTGAAGCAGGCGTAAGGATTGACGCAGTATTGTAAAGATAGGGCACCCCAGAGCCTTGCTGGAGCTGCGTCGCGCTTGCGACACAACTCCAGCCATGCGCCGCCTTTACAGCACAGATGTAAATGCGGCGCATCCATGGTGGCGGAGCCGTGATGCACAATAACTGGTGCATCCCTGCTGATTTGCAGGGATGCGCCAGTTATTGTAAATCTGCCCCTCTGTTTTTCCACATCACCTTAAGTAGGAAACCTTAGCTGTACAGAGGCACCCATATATCTTAAAATCTGCATGAATTTTCCCAGTTCCCATTGACTGTCCTGCGTAACTCTTGAGAGGTCTGACCTTATCCAAAACACCCAGTCCTCTTTCGTGAAGCTGCCAGCTTTTAAGGCGATAGTACACTCTCTTTTAGTGCATACGTTTTAAAGTTTATAAGAATTCGCTGGGGATTTTTTCAGTTTGGGTTTTTGGAAAATAGATCTCTGTGAATTCTCTGGATGTCTAATTCCAATTCCTTAACATACAACATGTGGATACATTCTTTTAGCAAATTTATGACAAAGGTTTTAATGTCCCCACCCTATGGGATATTCATAATTTTAATTTTGTTACTCCTAGCATTATTTTCTAGGGTCTCCAGTTTATATAGCATGTCCTTTCCTCCCCTTTTAATGCCAGAATCTCAGTGCAGTTCAGCTCAACTTATTTATTCAAGGCTTCTATTGAGGCTTCCATTACACAGATTCTTTCAGTAATTGCCGACATTTTGGCTTCTAAGTATTCGCATGACTCTTGTATTTTAGCCTGATTCGTCTCTGAAATAGTAAACTTACTCCGAATTTCCGAAGATAAGGCATCTAACATATGTGCCAGATTTAGTTGGTCTGGGGTAATTAATCCTGATGGCATTACTAAAGAGGCTGACGTAGAGTTAGAAGTGTCAGAACCGGAGCCAAAGCCAGAGCCAGAACCAGGACCAGAGACAGATTCCAAGCCATTTTCGCCTAATACCTCAAACCTGATAGCGGTTGTAATGTTGGCGAATCCCACCTAGCCGGGAACTGGGATAGTTTTCATTGTGTCCATTTTTGACTCAAATAACTTTGGAGTCCTAATTGGTGCTATCTTCCCATAGTCTTTACTTATAGAAGACTGGGTCTCGTCTTCTGGCAAAGGAGCAATTTATGGTTTTTCCTTTATTTTAAAATACGTTCTGAGAGACGGAGTAATCTTAAGTATCGGAATTTCTTCCAATTGTCGTGAGGCCGAAATGGCTTGCTGGACCCCCTTTCAGTTCTTGCCTGTTTTCTTATTGGTGGAGTTTCCCTAATGTGGGGAAATGGGGGGTGATGGTGTACTGAGCTTCCAAGGACTCCGATTGAGTAAAAATGTTATTATGCAAGGTATATCTAGCATGATGGACTGTTGTTATGATTTTCTCTTCTGGAACCGCTTGTGAGTGCCGGCTCTCCAACAACTCAGAGGGCTCAGGTGGAATTGAATTATCAGCGAGACCCCCTTTATATGTGTTGTCTGCTTGGGGTGATCCCAGGGCTGACGACTTTGATTTTGCTTTCCTTTTTCTCTTTGGGGAAAGCGTAAAGATTGGATGCTCCGGTCTTGTGGATAGAAGATACTTACATGGACGTGGAACGGCATCCACCAAGAGACCTACCCCGGCATTGTACTCTACCAGAAATCGCAGCCAAACACCTATGACGACTACAACGCATCCAAAACGCCTCCGTACGACTGATCGTCAACGTCCCCCGCCACAGCCACATCACCCCCCACCTGAGAGACCTACACTGGCTCCCCGTCGACAAGAGGATCACCTTCAAGCTCCTCACCCACACACACAAAGCACTCCACAACGCCGGACCAGCCTACCTGAACAGCAGACTCAGCTTCCACACCCCCACCCGCCAGCTCCGCTCCGCCAGCCTCGCCCGCGCCGTTGTCCATCGCATCCAATGAACGACCTCCGGCGGCAGATCCTTCTCCTACCTCGCCGCCAAGACCTGGAACACCCTCCCTACCCACATGCGGCAGACCCAAGACCTACTCGCCTTCAGAAGACTCCTCAAGACCTGGCTCTTCGAGCAGTAGCAGCACCCCCTCTCCCCTCAGTGCCTTGGGACCCTCACGGGTAAGTAGCACGCTTTACAAGTACTCTGATTGATTGATTGGAAGAGAGGAGCAGTCAGGGTGGAGTCAATTTATGCGTGTTCAATGCAATGTTTTTGAGCATCGTTGCACCAATTTTAATACACTTTTGTCATACACTTACTTTACCAATCTACGCCACATTTTTAGACCACACTCCCTCACTTCATCAAACAGCTGTTCTAAAAATATCTCTGGCAAAGCGCCCCCATGTGACATTGCTGGGCCAGCCCGATGAGGAACTTGCCCAACGATGAAGCATGACACCCATTCCGTATGTGAGGGCCATTGCTCCTCTTAGGAGCATAATCCTCCCTTAAAAAAACATCCTGCACAGTCATTCTTCTTTAGTTTTCACTCAGAACTGCATACCTTTATTCATACTTTAGATGTGATAAGGAGCTTGTGTGTTGGACCTATAACGCTGCTGGTTCCCCCTCATTTTGAAATAGCCAATATTTCAGCTTCCGTTTCCTAGTAAGATTAAATTAATCCACTCTATTTTGACACCGTTAAACTCTTTGCTGGGGCAAAATGACAGACCTAAAGACAACACATCCATCTCAATATTGGTTAAAATACAGTATAAAAAATCTATTACATTTCTACCAGTGCCCTTCATTATGTCTTTTTGTTTCCCTTGCTTATATTCCCATGAGGTTTGTTACTCCTTTCAGTCTATTTTTTCTTGCTTGTATGTAATTTTTCTTCGTCTACCTTTTCGGCTTCTTCATAGGCACTGCTCTATCCTTGAATGAATGTATGAATGAATATAAAACTTGTAAAGCGCTAACTTTGCCCAAGGGCGTCAAGGCGCTAAAAGCAGAAGATAAAAGTAGACAGCCAAGACACCTCTAAACCAGTATCTAGGTATACTACCAAGTTTTTAGCATTTTATGAAACACAAGGTGTGAACATTGTCCAACAATTTCGTCAGAAAGGGAATTCCACAGTTTAGCAGCAGTCGCTGAGAAGGATCTCCCCCCCCATCTCAGCCGCTTAAATCTAGGCACCGTAAGAAGATGTTTTCTGGCCGACCTGAGGTTGCTAGTGGGGACGTAATGATGAAATAATACTTTAACACCGTCCAGGCTCCGACCATAGTAGGCATTATGAGTGAGGCAAAGAGCCTTAAACATAACCCTACGGTCAATAGAGAGCCAGTGCAAAGCCCGGAGGGAGGATGAGACTGGAAGATGTTTAGACACATCCATCACCAGCCTAACTGCAGCGTTTTGCACCAACTGCAAACGTTGCAGTTGCCCCTTATTAATACCCAAATAAAGGGCGTTGCAGTAATCTAGTCTGGAAAGTATTAAAGCAACAACAACTTGTTTACGGGCAGCAAGAGAAAGACACTGAGCAATCTTCTTTATGATCCTTATAAGCCCAACACAGGTAGCTACCGTCCAACTAATCTGTAGATTGAGGGACAATGACTTGTCCAACAAGATTCCCAGGTTCCTACCATGGGAAACAGGATGGGGGCAAGTACCCAGAGATTCTGGCCACCACTCCCCAGACCAGATGTTAACCTTATCCCCAAAAATAAGAACCTCTGTCTTCTCGCCATTCAATTTAAGATTTTGACCATCCATGATGAAACTGCTTACATACAGTTTTTAAAATTGCAGGCAGCATCACTGATGTTATGCGTAATGGACACCATGGTCTGCGTGTCATCCACATATGATAACACTTCCAGACCAAAAGATTTTACCACCCCTGCTAGTGGTGCAACATTGATGTTAAACAATGTAGGGCTCAACGAAGAGCCCTGAGGCACCCCGCATAGCAAGGGGGTTGGCTCAGAATAGAAATTGCCCAGTTTCACCGTTTGGGTCCGGTCACTTAGAAAAGAGGCGAGAAGACTTAACGCAGAGCCTCCAACCCCTTTCTCCCTGAGGCGATCCACAAGCCTCAGTGGAGAAAGGGTATCAAAAGCTGCGGTAAGGTCCAATAAAATCAACAGAGTAGTATGGCCTGCATCCACCTGAGTGCGAATATTACCAAGCACCGTGGTGAGCGCAGTTTCGGTGCTGTGGCCACTTCTAAAGCCATGTTGAGACCCATCCAGAATTTCGTGGTCTCTCAAATAAGCACTCAAATGATGATTAAGGTGTGATTCCAGGATTTTAGCTGGGACTGGCAAGAGAGAGATGGGTCGATAATTCTTCAATTCAAGTGCGTCCAGCAATGGCTTTTTAAAAAGAGGCCTAACTACAGCCGCCTTCCAGGCCAGAGGGTATTTCCCCTCTGAAATAGCCAAAATAAGGACTGTGGTGAGATGCGGCAGAATAGCCTCTTTTGTACTCTTTAGAAATTTCAAAGGACAAGAGTCCATTGGCGGACTAGACTTAATTCCCTCTAACAGAAGATCTGTGCTCCGGAAGGCAAGTAGACAGGGGAGCATATTATTGCTAAAGCTTTCCCCCATGCCACTTTCATACTGAGTGTCTGGATCCAGATTAAGATTTTGGGCTTCCAACTGAGCATATATCTGTTGGATCTTTGAGCAAAAGAAAGCTGAGAGCCTGTCACAGAGCTCCTGTGACACCTCACCAGGATCAATGATTTTAGGAGTGATCAAGGAGTTTACCATATTAAAGAGCTCTTTAGATGATTTTATAGCCTCAGAGACCTTAACAAAGAACCTTCCCTTCTCTTCCAGAATAGCCACCTTATATGCCCTTAGACAGTATTTATGCAGGTTTCTGCCTAATACTGTATACTCAGTACGCCATGATCTTTCCATCCTCCTACACTCCTGTCTCAGCTTACAAAGTCTCTCAGAAAACCACGGGCAGAGGGTCTTTTCCTAGCTGAGTAATGGGTTTTTAAGGGGGCTAAGCTACGTAGTACTTCTACTAGCTTTGTGGAAAACTCAAGGCCGCTAAGTTGGCACTTAAGTGTCCTGGAATAAGAAAATTTGCCAATACGTCAGCTACATCCTCATTACTAACCAACTTAAGGTTCTGTTATTCCAGTTTTTTCTTGTTATCCGGTTGCAAGACCCCAGACGCCGAGACCATCAGATTAAAAGGGATAGCAAAGTGATCAGACCACGCCAACGGCAAGGCCTCTCCTACCCCCAATGCTGTGATCATTGGAAAAAATCCCATCCAGGGTGTGGCCCGCCACATGGGAAGGGAGAGTAACTAGTTGGGAAAAACCACAACCATTCAAATTTTCCACAATGATTAGGGTATCATGATTAGCAGAGTTCTCTAAGTGAAAATTAAAACCACCAAGAAGGGAGAAACTATTTCTATCCAAATAAGGCTCCAAAAGCTTACAGAAATCCTGAGGAAAGGAAGCCCTAGATCCCAGATGGCGATAACAGAGCACTCCAGAAAAGCTTTCAGTGGGATGGGTGTCTATAGAGAAGTATAGAGCCTGATGATCGGCCGGGGATGTGAGTGGTTCGGAGCGACAGGTAAAAGAGTCCCTATACAAAATGCCCAAACCCCCACTGCGTATGCCTACTCTATCAAATCTTGTGAGGCGGTATCCATTAGGGATAGCCTCTACAAGATCTGGGCCTGAAAAATCATTAGCCCATGTTTCCGTTAAAAATACCCAATCAGGATTTTGTTGTAATACAAAATCTTTGAAGGCGATAATATTTTTAATCAGGGATCTAACATTTATCAGGAAACCAACAACTCCCTTCACCACGGCTTTGTTATTGACCGGGCTCTCCTCTCCACCCCCTGTAGTTTTAAAGTCACAAAGCCCATAAGAGGAGGGTGATTTATTAGACAGAATATCTGGGTCCAAGGTCTGAGTGCAGTGGGCCGTAGCCTTACCTACACCCCATAGTTCCTCTCTGGAGTACCTCAATATAGCACTCCCGTCAGGCATTAAAGAACCAGCATCCCTGGCGTGAGGCGTGGACTTGGCGCGGACGGGTGCAGACGGGCATGCCTTTGGCGCACCGGCAGCGCGCCCGCTGCTCGCGTCCGCTGCACGACCAGCAGGGCATGCTATTTTTATGGGTTTCGCGCTCTAGAGTGCTAACCCAGCTGTCTCCGCCCCCCTGACTCTGCCGAGAAGCAATGGAGCCTCATGCATCCTCGACAACAAATGGTAACAACCGCGGTGGACCGGGGAGCGAGGCAGGACGTCTGAGACCAGAGAGTCTGCTCCCACTAACATGCCAGGTAGGCAATTTACAATACGATTGCCTAGGATCAGTGATGTCAATTGAGATGTCATCAGTGATGTCATGAGTGATGTCACTGACTATGTCATGAGTGATGTAATATGTGACGTCATTAGCAGTGCTTTGCGGGCGTGCCAGTTTATAGTGAGTACAACTAACTATAACGTGGGAATTTCAATGGTTTTGTATGAGTAAATTGTCCAGCTAACTATAACCGATATAAAACCTATGGTTTTTTCAATGAATTTGCTAGGTTTTTTAAATGCTAATTCCTAACTATAACATGTGTAAAACCTATGGTTTTTTAGTGAATTTTAATGGTTTTTTAAGTGCTAACCCCTAAATAAAATATGTGTGAAAATCTTTGTTTTTTTTAATGAATATAAATACAACATTAAAACACTGAAAGTTTTTTTTTTTTCTCCTTTCTTTACTGCCCTTCCCTTAGTTTTTCATTCCCCTTAACTCATTCCTCTACCTATAGTCCCCTTCTTTCACTCACTCTTCGACTCCTCTTTTTTCACTCACCATACTCCCTTTTTCTCACTCTTTCTCTTAGTCCCTTCCTTTCCTTCACTCAGTCATTTCAATCACTCATTTATGCACTATGCTTTCAAACAAAAAAATGAACGACACAGTGTATTTGGAATATAACTCTTTTTAGAGAATTGAATGAGTTCTGAAAATAACTTTTTTTTCTTTTGTTGTTTTATATTTTTTAGCTTTTTTAAAAGTTTTATATTTTTTGGGGTTTTTTTGCAAAAAAATCAGGAACTGCAACTTGGAAACTATTCAACAAGAACAAAATAAATGAAAAATATAAAAATTATTATCTCTTTTCAGAGCATTTATGATCCTGAATGCTGCGTTCAATTACTTTTAGGCTCTGTTCACCAAAAACAATACCATCAAAACATTTGTTGCATCGCATATGCACATGTGCCAAATATGGCTTAAGGTCCATTTCTGCTGTTGCTGGCGATGGAGGTCGAGCTGTAGATGTGCTGGCCGCAGCTGGTGGAATCTGCTGGGCCAGAGCTCTTGTGGCTGCTTGGGCATATCGCACAGGGTGGACATTTTTTACATGTCTTATCATAGTATGGATTGAAAAAGAGTATTTTTAAGAGGGTTTCCCCCTTGAAAGAACAGTACCACAAAGGGTACACGTTACTTTAGGGGCATTTACCATTTTTAGTCCCTCAGGAAAAGTAAAAAACTTCCAAATAAAAGAAGATATCCCCTTCTTGGCTTGCTGGCGATATTCCATGTGGGAGTCAGAAGAAGAAGATGTTCTTTCCTGTCTTTCTGCCATCCTGTTGTTTTTTCTGCTTCCAGCTCCAAAAAGGGTCCTTCTTCCAGGAGAATAAAGCAAATAAAATGTTGTTTCCGAGTCACATGACTTGACCTTTTTTTTTTTATTAAATTGCGAGGTGCGCGACCGGGTGCGTGCACCCCACACATTTTTCAAGAACAAAAAAAAGGTTTCTTTGCGCGTCGGAGTTGTTTAGGGACCCCTGAGAAGCTCTAGGGGGTCAGGGACTGTCTACCTTGCCTCCTTTTCACGTTTTGAAACTTTTATGTAAATCGGGTAAAGCACCATTTTAAACCGACGTGTGCGAACGGGTGCGCGCACCCCGCTATTTTTTTAACAAAAAAAAGGGGTTTTTGGCCCGTCGAGATTCTTCTGGGACCCCCTGAGAAACTCTAGGGGGCCAGGGAGTGTCTAGCTTGCCTCCTTTTCACGTTTTGAAACTTTTATGTAAATCGGGCAAAACGCTATTTTCAAGCGACGTGCGCGATCGGGTGCACGCACCCGAGCGCGCACGTGAAGTCATGTGACTCGAAAACAACACTTTTCATTGGTTAAAAGTAGTTTCTGTTCTAGAATCTTCAAAAACCCCACCCAATTCCCTCACTATCTGTTTCACTCTCATGGGAGAAGGAGCCTTTGCAACTTTCCTGAGAATTTTCTGAAATGGCTGCAAGACAGGATTCATCTTCTGATTCTGGGGAAGAATATCGGCTACCACAAAGAAAAGGGAAGGAATCTTACAATTGGAAATTTTTTACTTTTCCTGAAGGGCTAAAAAAAGTGAATGCACCGAAAGTCACATGCACTATATGTGGCACTGTTCTGTCAAGGGGAAACCCTTCAAAAAAGTACTCCTTTTCAATTCATACAATGATAAGGCATGTTAGACAAGTGCACCCCGTGCAATTTGCACAGGCATCAACAAGAGCCCTGGCCACATAAATACCACCAGCTGTGGCCAGCACATCATCTGGATGACCACCTGCATCTGCATCCACTGCAGAGTTGGACTTAAGACCATTCTTGACAAAAGTCCACATGAGATGTTACAAATGTTTTGAAATTATTGTGTACGGGGAGCAGAGCCTCTCTCTGATCGAGCGGAGAATTAATGAACATCAATGCTCCCAGAAAAGATGAATTTTTTCAAAGTTTGAATTTATTTTGTTCCTGTTGAACAGTGTTTCAGTTGAAGATTTCTGTTCCTGTTAGAAAAATCAAAAAAAATATAAAACTTTCAAAAAATAAATAAATAAATAAAACAACAAAACAAAAAAAAGTTATTTTCAGAACTAACTTATTTTTCCAAAAAGAGCTCTATTTGTTACGCACTGTGTCATCTTTCTTTTGTATGAATGTGTAGTGTATATATGACTAAATGAAATGAATGACAAAAATGGAGTAAGGGACTGAGCAAATGAGTGAGGTAAAGGAAGTATTGTGACTGAAGATAGTGAAGTAAAAGAGTGACTGAAACTAGGGGACAGATGTACGTTACATGGTGCATCCCTGCAAATAAGCAGGGATGCGCCAAGTAACCTACGACAAGCAAAACCACCCGTGCGCCACCACTGATGTCCCACATTTACAATGTGGCGCACCATGGGGCAAAAACGGCACACATGCGTGACGCATCTGTGCCGTAAAGGTGTCGCATTGCTGGAGTTGCGTCACATGCACGATGCAGCTCCAGCAATGCTCCTGGGGGACCCATTCAACTAATGCTGCTTCAAGCCTTACGCCTGCTTCAAGCAGGCACAGGGTTTTGACATAGCATTGGCCTAAAAGTGATTTTTAGCCACTTTTAGCAGGCGCTCCTGCGCAGGAACGCCCCCCCCTGCACCAGAACACCTCCTTAAGGCGCAGGGCTTTACAACGTGACACATCTCCCAGATGCGTCACGTTGTAAATAGCCCGCACCATGGCGCATCTTTTGCACTGCCGCTGCGTCACAAAAGTGACGCAACGGCAGCGCAAAAGAGGCGTAAAGGGCTTGTAAATCTGCCCCAAGATGTCTAAAGGTAGGGTAGTGAGTTAAGGGAAATTAAAAATTATGGGAAGAGCAGTATGGAAAAGAAAGTAAAGGTGGAGGAGTCACAGAAGGGGAGTGAGGATGGATATATGGACGGAGAGCAAGGGACAAAGCGAGATACATAGAGTAGGGTTAGGGGAGTGAAGGTAAAAGAAATGGAAAGATGATGAAGGAAGGGGATTTGAGGATGATAAAAGGGAGGTAAGTGAAAGTGAGAATTGGGAAATAAGTGATTAAAAATTGAGTAACAGAATGAAGGGACTTAGGAAAGCATAGAAAGGGAATGGAACAGAGGGACAGATTTATGTTACCCAACACATCTCTGCAAAATAGCAGAGATGCGCCAGGAAAGATGCGATACACAAATTAATCCTTGCACCACTCATGATGCACCGCATTTGCACTGCGGTGCACCATGGCACAGGAATAAACAGATGCATGTCACATCTAGGGCTGAAAGTTTGCACAGTATTGAAATTCTGTTCCATGCAGGACGCAACTCCAGCACTTTTCCAACTTGCTCTATCTGTAACGTGCTACGTCAACCTTTACACCTGCTTCAACAGATGCAATGTTTTGACACATCAGTGTTGGTGAAGTGACTCAGTTAAATCTTGTAGATTTCACTGAATCACTTTTCAAAGGGGTTCTTGTGACGGAATGCCTACCCCTGCGTGGAAATGCCCACATGAAACCTGAGACTGGTTTCATGTGGTGCAGGGTTTTACAACGTGATGCATCTCCCTGCACTATGGCGCTTCTTTTGCACTGCCACTGCGTAAGAAATGTGACGCACAGGCGGTATAAAAGAGGGCAATGGGCTTCTAAATTTGTCCCTGAGGAATTAAATGAGTGAAAGAGTGTGAGGGAGAGTAATGGAAAGAGAGAGGAAAAGAGAAAAGGGGTGAGATACAGACAGGAAGAGAAGTAAGACTGAGTAACACACAATAAAAGAGGGAGAAAAAAATATTCAAAATATGAGTGAGAGAGTAAATGAAAAGGCGGTAGCACAAGGGAATGAGAAAAAGAAATTAGGGAGCAAGATTGACAGATGAAGTGAGGAAAAGAAAATGAGGGGTACAGAAGAAATTGGAGAAGAAGAAAAGGAATGGGAGTGATGCACAGAGAAGAGAACATGAAGTGGGCGAAGAGGAGTGAGATTCAGTAAAGAGCAGTGATAGTGAGGGAAGGGATATAAGAGTGAGGGGAAAAGAGTAATGGAAAAAAAAGCAAGATAAATGTAGTGATAGTAGAAGATAGGAAAGACAAGTAAAGGACAGAGAGAGAAAAAGGTAGTTAGACAAGGTGAGTGAGGCTGAAAAAACAGTATTAATAATGACAGAAAGACTGTAAAGAAGAAAGAAGGGAAATAATGGGAATAAGTAAAGGAAACTAAAGGAAAGTAAAAAGAGTTAAGGAAGGCGAATAAGAGATAGATTTAACAATGACCAAGACACAAAGAGAAGTAAGAGAGTGATTAAAAAGTATTTTTGTTTGTCATACTTACCGTAGAAATAGTAACAAACTAATAGTAAATTTCTTTTAAAAATATACTATCTGTGGAAGAAAAGAAAAAATAGAGTTATAATATACATTTCATAAAACAAAAGAAAGTAGGAGTGCCGGAAACAGAAAGTGAAACAAAGGAAGAGAAAGGGAGAGAGAGAGAGGGACAGAATGTGTAGTGTATAAATCAATGACTAAGATGACTGAGTGAAAGAGAGGAAGAGAGGAAGGGACTGAGGTAATGACTGTGGAAAGGAAAGCATGGTGAGGGAGGAAAGGAGAGTATGATGAGTAATGGAAGATGAGAGAAACAGTGTGTAAAAGAAAAGGACTAAGGGTAGAGGAGTGAGTTAAGGAGAGTGAAAGGGCACTAAGAGAAATAGAGTGAAGAAGAGTGAGTGAGAGAAGGTGAATGGGGTAGAGACAGGGAAGGAGTGTAAGGGATGGACAAAGGGAAATAGAGTAGGCTAAGGGGACTGAAGTATGGATTGAAGTATGGTGAATGAGGATAAGTGAAGGAAGCAGAGTAAGGGAACAGGGGTGAGGTAGAGTAAGAGAAGGGCATTGAGATTAGGGAAACAGGGGTGATAGAGGGTGGATAAAGGCGAGTGAGCATGAGACAAGGGGAGTGAGAAAGTGAAGAGACAGAGGGAGTG
The DNA here is from genome assembly GCF_964261635.1 of Lissotriton helveticus. Lineage (NCBI taxonomy): Eukaryota > Metazoa > Chordata > Amphibia > Caudata > Salamandridae > Lissotriton > Lissotriton helveticus. The sequence continues at coordinate 766,766,115 of NC_136067.1, read as the reverse complement.
AAGGAAACAGTGACAGAAGGGGACTCAGGGAAGGAGCAAAGAAAGGTAAATGACGAAATGTGGATGAGTTAACGGGAGTGAGCGTGAGACAAGGGGACTGACAAAGTGAGGGGATGAAAGGAGTGAGGGTAAGAGAGAAGGAGTGAGGGAAGGATAGGGAGAAACAGAAATAAAAAACTAATGAAAAAGTATTTTTTATTAGTCATACTTACTTTATAAATGTAATATCTGTGGAAGAGAATAAACAAATCAGTTATAATAAATATTTGTGAATACAAAATACAAAATAACTTGTACAATATGTTATATGGTTTATTTTTGCTGTTCTCAGAATATATTGATTTTCACTATAAACAGTGAGTTCAATACTACTCATCATATAACAGCGGGGAAAAAAACCACAATCAAAATGATTGTGTTTAAAAAACCCCGACAACATTTGATTACATAATGTAAATATTTGAAAAAAACATGTCTTAAATGTTTTCTCTAAATCGCAATTTCATATGTAAGCATGCTACATCTTCAACAATCACAAAGTAATAAAATAATATGACTTATTTTTAAATACCTCTCAATAAACTTCTGTACAAGCATGTTTTAACAACATTTATCTGAAGTAGTCATTTTGTTCTCAGATACTATTCCTCACGGCCAAATAGTATGAGTAAAGTCCTTATTTTGCAAATTATTTAATTGTACCATTCTTTTCCCAACCTTTAGAATGAAACGTTCCAACGTGTTCTGTACCATGAAACATTACTTCAATCTGTACCTGATACTATCACTATGCCAAATACAAGTTTCATTTTTAAATTTGGTCACCCTCACTCGCACGATACTTCTGAACAACAGAGTATCTTTTCTTAACAGCAGTAATCTTCCTACGCCAAGTAATTTTACTGAAATTTGGGTTGCAAAAACACCAGATAAGAATTTGGTAAATCAAAAAGCAAACATTTTTTAAAAGTCAATTGACTATCATTACAGTGAGTCCACCCTGTTGGAGATTTCAAATAAGCTGTGTAATGTCCTGATGTTGTTGAAGGACCATCATGGAAGATAATTGCTACAGTTACAAAAGTTCTTCCAGAAATTGATAGTTGAGAAGCCACAACATTTTTTATTGAAGTTGTCAATTTTGTTCCATCAGGTCTGCATCGTTGGAACATTAAAATTACATACTGTCCATATCTTCGGATAAATAATGTTGATAACATTTCTGAGTTACATTGAGAACAGACCATGTTTTGATGCGCATCTCTACCTAGATTATTGAAAGACACTGCTTTACAGTCTGGTAATGTTTAATATATAAATCTTTCAGTGTGTATGTCAGTAAAATTTGAAAATGAACAATTGTCGCACTTATGTTGCCATTTATAAGAAAGGCCAAAAAGACTATCAATATCTACACCTTCATCTTGTAAAACTGTAAGCATATACATAATAAATTCTTGACAATCTTGCTGAATATTCGGAGAAAATTGATTTAGTCCAGCACATATGTCTAAAACATTTCGAAGTTCAGAAACATTTGCTATTTGACTATTATCACTGTTACATTTCTGAAACACAGAATTTAATGAACAACAAAATGTTTGGTCCCGATTTTCAACAATCTGTTGCTGTAAACTTTTAAGAAAAAAAACAACATTAACCACTACATTTGCATAGCAGTTGACACCAGAACTGTTTTCACATTTAAATCCAACAATCTCTTCAGTAGTAACTTTTTTCTTTTTGCTACCAATCACAGGTTCATCTATTTTTTTTCGTTTCTCTACTACTTCAGTACATTTTTCCTCATATCTCCTTTTTCGACCTATCACACACTTTTCAATTGAAGGATATTGAGGTAAACTTGGAGCATATTCTCTTCTTAACCTGTTATACTCCTCACACAATTTAGATCTGCACTAATCTTTGTCTCATCAAAATCAATCAGATACAATCCAGATAAAGATCGAACACGAGATAAAGCAACATAGGCCATACCCTCTTTGAACACAGTACTTCCAATATTTATCAAAGCACTATCTACACTTAAACCTTGAGATTTATGAATAGTCACCGCACATGCCAAACAAACAGTAAACTGTTTTCGTCGGACATATAAATCTTTTACAAGCAAAAATCGATTTGAACAACGACAGACTTGTTGTACCTCTTCAATTCCATCAAATTTGATTTTTAAAAATTCAATCTCATCTCTATTTGGGTAATTCACAAAACCAACAACATTACCCATTGCTCCATTCACCAAACCTCTTTCCACATGTAAATTTCTTCGTAAAATAATCCGACATTTTAAACATACATACAGATTCTTTTCTAAACCAGCAGTTTTAGATATTGATTTCTCTAAAGAATCCAATTTTAACTTCAACCTTTCTGACAAAATAATAGTACTTCCTTCATGCTCTATTCTATCTTTAGCTTCCAGTTTCTTAATTTCTTGATTTTCTAACTTCAACATTTTTTCATTGAACATTGAACATTCTTGTAGAGTTGGCATCAAGCATATAACTGACTTATCTTCTGCCTCTTTACTATATATTTTCTCTGCCACATTATTTTCATTTGGAAACAAATTGGAAAGTAATCGTGTTTGTAAAGTTTCTTTGGCATGTTTACTTAGTTTTCCAATTCTTATATCATGAAGAATATTTCCATATTTAGCATCCTTTGCCTGTCGCATATTTTGAATGAGTTCAGTATATTTGAAATGTGACCATATATTAACATTTCCAATACTTCCCAGCACTTTCTGGTGTCTTCATGTGTAACAGTTTTAAATACAGGTTGTCCTTTTACAGGAGTTAGCTGCAGTAGATCTCCAAAAACGATGACGTGTTTGCCTCCAAATAACACATCGTACTCTGTTTTAAGAATCTGTTGCATTCTTAAATGCACAAAGGCAAGCATTAAATTTGATACCATGCTTACCTCATCAATAATGAGAAGTTTCATTTTTTTTAGGACTCTAGAAACTTCACAACAAGCTTCTCCAGATAGCTTGTGGTATTGTAATTTATTTTCATGTTCAACTGGCAGCATCAATAAACGATGTAAAGTAATCCCTTTAATGTTGTGTGCTGCCAACCTAGTTGGAGCAGTAACAACACAAGAGAGTGATGACTCAGTTCTTTGCTGTAGATATGTGGCAATTCCTTTAATTAGAAAACTGTTACCTGTTCCAGCTTCTCCACTCACATATAGTGGGACAGGATGAAATGACATACATGAGCATTCTTTTTTCTCATGACGAAAACCATGCTCAATCTGCTCTGTCACTTCATCATATATTTGTTTTTGCTCAAGATTAAGTTACTTTTCCAATTCTTCTAAGTTTATTACATCCTCTTGAACTTGTTCCATTGCTCTTTCCACCTCATCCATGGCAGTGGCTGCTTCATTTTGGATAATCGGTTGTCCTAGTGGATCTTGACTCAATGAAGCAGAACTTTGACTATCTTGAGAACTGTCTCTAGCAATCTCCGCTGCTATTGTTGCTTCTTGCTCTATTTCGTCCTTCAACATTTGCAGATAATTACTAAAAACAGGACATTCTATACTATTTTTAGATGCGTTGAATGAATCTTCATAACTGTCAAAGTCACCAAGTAGTTCCTCTTCTTTACGCCATGGTTTAAAGAGTTGCAAAAGAGCTAAATAGTAAAATTCTCTTTTGTCAAGAGTTTCACCACTCAGTGTTCGGTGATTAATCAAATATCCTTTTCTTTGTTTCATCAGACATCCTTCACATCCAATCACAGCATATACACCTTTATCAATATCCTCTGTAATATTCCTTTTAAAAGTGTAGTTTTGTAGTATTTCATACAGACAAATGTTTTCAAGCAGATTGCTTCTATTTGGATAGTATGTATCCAACATGTTTGTCTTCAGAATGTCTGTACTGTTTGGTTCTTTCTCTGCTAAATATTCAATTTCTTGAACAGGTTTCAAAACTCGGTTTCGTGTTCTTGCAAGACCTATACTCACCCAAATGATTGTTCGAGATTTTGCATAAAGACTTGCTGATGATAATCGATCACAACATTCATATGCTCCAATTTCTCGATTAGATAACATCTTCAAACTGTAGGTATACAATTTCTTACTTAGGCTCTTTTCATGAGAAATGTCTTCCCACATATTCTTTAGTTCCGTCTTTTCACATTTGGTGATGTAAGACGTTACATATCGAGCCACAGCAATAGAGTTGTCTGAAACATATTGAATATTCATGTTAGCATTCCACATGGACAAAATGACTGGGTTATAGTCATTTATGTATTTTGACTCTTCATTTCTTCTTAAATTGTACGTATTTTTTGGTGATCTTCTTGTGACAGTATGTCGCAAAGACGACATAAAATTGTTCACTCTTCCTTTTAAAATTACTGGTCGGGGAAATCCAAAACGACATTTGGTATAGAATTTATCCTTTGATTTGAATTTTCGTCGACAATATTTGCCACAACGATGCCTTTGAAATCGTAACACTTTCCCTCTTAAGTCCTTATCAATTGTACTTTTGGGTATATCACATGTTGCATATTCTTCAATGAAAGACAGTACAGTGTCATCTGAGTCTTTTCCAAATTTGGGAGCATCTCTGATCCATAATAGCATATGAATATGAGGAGCACCTCTCGCTTGATACTCTTTTCTCCAAAAGAAATCCAGAACTTCGCCAAGAGGAGGATTTTTTTTGTTTGTAATAAAAGACATCATAGCTTCAAATCTATGATTAAAATATCTGCAAACATTAACTGGATCCAAAGAACACAGTTCTCCAGGTGTCTTGTACTCTACATTTTCGATGTTTGCATTTGCCTCTCGAAGAAATTCAAGTAAATCTTCACAAGCATACTCAGCACAGCTTAGAGTTAGAAACCATGTAGGTGCTCCTAAGTTTCTTAGCATACATTTCAAATCCCCATGACGACGGTACCAATACTCATTAGTACCACGCTGACATGCCATTAGATTAATTAGGTGAGAATACAAAACCGTGTCTTTCTGTTGGACTTTATCCATAAACTTTCTTGCTGAAACATTTTGCAGATGTACTCCACTTTTTAGTATATGGTTTACTGCATAAGAAAGTCCAGATAAGTCACTCTCAAACAGAAGATGAAACAAATATGGAATACATTGACGAAATCTCGGATCTTCTGCATATAATCTTGTTGTCCGGTATTCAGATGCAGGAATCTGCATAGGTCGGTCATCATATCATGCACCTTGACCTGTTGGAAATAACTGAGGAAAACAACGAGCTTCCAAGCTTTCTTCCCATACACTAATGGGAGTTCCTTCTGCTTTTTTCATCTGAAATAATTCAATAGCATTCCCCATTGCTTCTTTGGAATGCAGTGGATGAACACTGTAATGTTCATAAATTTCTTCACTTCTGGACACATCCACTTTTTCAATTTGTTCAGCAGACAAATCATTATTCTCTACTTCATTTATTTCTTCTTCTCCTACGTATACATTTTTATAGTATTTATTGTTTTTGACCAAATACAACGTTGCCTTTTTTACTTTTCTAACATCCACTAAATCTTACCAGATTTTCTTACTCTTTGTAGGCACACCATTAACTAGAATAACTAAAGGTTCCTCTTCTACATTTTCAACACCAATTGTCTCAATGTTTTTCTTTAAATCAAGAGGCAAATATACAACTCTTCCCTTTAATCCTCTTTGTAAATCTGAAGGATTTAATTTCCCTGTCTTAGGCCCCATACGAACAATAGCCTGAAATGGATGCACACATTGAATCAGAATAGTCTCATAGGTATTTAAATCCTGCAGTTCAGATGGAATACTCACCAACTCAAGATTATTATGTACAGCTCTAGCAGGCATTCTATTATCACTTAATTTATTATAACAATATTTACAAATACGTTGATCAGAACCCAAATCAATTTCAATTTCAAAAGCTTTTATTCGATTTGATACACACAAATCATACAAGCATAATAAGATACATAGTTAAAATATTAAAATCGCCATATGAACAATAAGAAAGGAGGTAGGAAGATGTGCAAAGGCTAGTGTGCAACAATTAAAAAGTAATCTTGCATTTTAAGTCATCAGGCTGTTACAAAAAAAAAATACGAGACATTCATAGATGAACAGACAGGTAATCAATAGGGTTTACTTAATAGAGATTTCCTGGCAGCTGTACATTTCAATTTAAATAATCATAACATACTGTGGACATCAACAAGTAAAAATAATACCTTAGTTACTAAAATTGGTATAAAACTTGACAACATATATATACAGACAGGAATGTAAAGGTAATAGCAGCATAATACAATTCCTGGCAGCTGTATAACATAGGTACAGACAGGTAAGTATAAAAGATATTATAGTACAATACTTTTCCTGGCAGCTGTACACTTCAAAATAAAAGTAGCCAGAAAAAAACAAATCTCCTCATTCTCTAATGAGGATAAAAGTATCAGTGCATTTTCTGTAGTACAAATATTATACTTTATAAAAATCGGTTTAAGGTATTTTAACCTAAGAAAATGAAAAAATTTACAAAAAAGTAGAAAATGGCAACTACTCTGGCGGGAAGTACTGTCACACGGGCAGGGTGTCTCTGATCTGACTCTCGTGTTTGGAAATGCAACCAAATGGTGAACGATACCCAATCTGACACGTGTTAGAACATACTGATGAGAGGGCCGGGTCACATACACAAGGTAGGGTTGGAGCCCCGAAATTAAATTCAAGTCTTTATAAAATTTCACGGTAATAAGATTACCAGAAATTTTATCTCGCTCTGCCTTTTGAAAATTTAGAAACGTTGTCTTAATTTCTTTTTTTGAAATAAAAACAACCTCTTCTGGCTCACGGAACACATCAATATTAAAAAGAAGGAGATACCAACGATGAATGTATCTCAACCACTGTATGCGTGAAGAATGGTGCAAACCTATACAGTCAAGAATAATATCTTGAGTGAATCGAGTCTCTGGCTTAGCCCAAATAGAACGCCACAATAAAAGTGGCCGAACTGCTGCTAAGTCAGAAATAAACTCGACCCCGACCTCTTCGTGGATCAATTGAACAGAGGCAGAAGGGGGAACACATAACACCCTCCTAAGAAACTTATTTTCCACCTTTTGCAGGGATGTACCCTCGCTGTGGCCCCATACACCTGCCCCATACAGTGCAGAAGAGACACAACAAACATTGTATATGTTCATCATGTCTGGAATGCTTCGTGAACCCAGCTTGGAGGCAAATCGAAAGATACTGCTAGTGGACCGCAGCATTTTTAATCTAATAGAATCAAATTCCGAGGTCCAGGTCCCACTATTATTATATGTAATTCCCAGATAACAAAAGGATTTGACATGAGTCAGTTTTTCTTTATCCAGGAAAAAGGTATGCTTTGACTGCTTTGCTGCCTGACCGCATGACATAACATACGTCTTGGTTTTGTTCACTCGTAGCCTCCTAACTTGAATAAACTGCATAAAATTATCAATTAAGCGCTGGAGGCCAATCTGTGTTCGAGATAAAAGAACAGCGTCATCCGCATAAAGTAACAGCGGGACCGGTTTACCACCAATCAGGGGAGCGTCTGCTGGGATGTCAACCAAGGAACGGTCGACATCATTAATAAAAAGAGAGAATAAAAGCGGGGCCAGAACACATCCCTGGCGTATGCCCCGTGACACTTTAAAAAACGGGGTGCATTCACCTAGGGTACCATAGCGGACCTTACAGGAGAGTTTTTCATAAAGTCTTGCTAAGAAATGAACGATTTCCCTCGGTGCCCCTGCATCAAGCAAAACCTCCCAAAGAATAGCGTGGTTAACCAAATCAAAAGCGCTACTCAAATCAGCAAAACATAAAAAGAGGTTGCCATTTTTGGCCACAGTATATTTATTAATTAAAAGGTCCAAATTTACACATTGATCCAATGTGCCCAAACCTTTCCGGAAGCCGTATTGGACTCTAGTTAAAATATTTGATTCAGTTGCCCAATTTTCTAGCCTTTTGAGCAAAATCCTACTCATTATTTTTACAGAGGCATCCAACAAAGAAATAGGCCGATAGTTGGAGGCCTCTGACTTATTACCTTTCTTGTGTAAGGGATAATAACCGATTGACCCCAGGTAGAAGGGAAATTAGTTTCTGCCGCACTGTTAAATATCCTCACCAGGATGGGAGCCCACAAAGCTGGTTCATCTTTGTATAAATCCAGCGGGACCCCATCAGGGCCAGGGGCCTTGCCTCCTTTGCTAATAGAAATTCCTTCATGGCTTTCTTCTAATGTTATTCCCAACGGGAGGGGTAACCAAGGGGTAGACTCAGGTGACAGTGACACAAGGGGTAACCCTTCCGGATTAAAAATTTTTGAAAAGTGACTGACCCAATCGCTGCATGCCACATAGGATGTTAGTTCTGGAACATCTTCTTTATTGAGAAAAGGACTGTTAATTGTTTCCCAATAAAGTTTGCAGTTTTTGGTCTCAGCTGCTTCCTTCAACTTATCCCACGCCTCAATCTGTAATACCCTTTTCCTATTATTAATTGCTATTTTATATCTGGCCCTAAGATATTGTATATCCTCCTTAACACGTGGTTTGATACCTAAAGCTTTCTTTAATTCCCGGAGGGCGACTATACAGGTCTTATCAAACCACCCCTGCTTCGGACCACTATTGGATGATGGGGCCTTAGTAAAAATACCATCAATAATACTATTCATGGAGACAAAGTCGACTAATAAGCGACCGGGGTCACAGTCACTATCTAGACAGGAACTAATTTGGTTCTTACAGCTAGTAAGAACCTCCTTCTGCTTAGCCTTGGAATTAAATCCAGTCCATTTAATCCTTAGACCCTTCGGTCTTATAGGTACTAGGTCAGTAGAGCATTTTTCACCTGAAACTGTCGAGGTACCATGCCCTAGAAGGGTAACACGGATGCTGTTATGGTCACTGAGACTTTCTTCAGTTACAAACAAATCGGTAAAGTCACCACTGCTAGACAAAAGAATATGATCTATAAAAGATCCTGCGTCTCTTCCTGTAAATGTGGGGCATGTTATTGCCTGATTATTTATATTACAGTTTAACAGGGTCAAGTCTAGTGTAACTAGCATATTGTTTAGGGTGGTACCATAACTACAGTGTTGGAAGTGAGGAAAATCCTCCCTCACACCCGTACCCCCCCAGTGACTACTCATAGCCACTCCGAAGCCACAGATATTCCCATTAGACAAATGGCAGGGCTGCAAATTAAAATCCCCTGCCCAAACAACCTCAGCCTTTCTTTTCGAAATGCCCAAGGCCTTGGCAATTTCCCTTTCTAGAGGCGGTAGAATATCTCCTCTGGTGGCATCAAAAATGTTGTTGTAGAAATTTACTACAACTAAATCAATACTCTTCCTACACTCCACTCTTATAACTTGACTATGGGTCCCAACTGTCGTACTGCTTTTAACAGTACAATCACACAGCTTGGTGGACAAAAGCATCAAAAGGCCCCCCTTGGCCCTGCCCGAGCTAGATTTGGTAGCTTTAAGGCAGTGAGATGCGTACCCATCGATGTTAATAAGGTCCAGACACCACGTTTCCTGCAGAAGGATTAGGTCCAATCCCTCCCCTATAAATCTGGTCCAGAAGGGTGTACCTATTTTGCTGGCAAGGCCAGCAATATTCCAGGAAATAAGGGAGAGTCCTGCTGGCTTACTAGTGTCGCCAATGATGGTCGGCTCTGGCTGGATTACACGTGATGGGAAAGAACCAACTTCCTGGGGGTTAGTATCTAGGCCTAATGCGGGGGCAACGGTAGATGTACATGCATCAAGGCTATCCCTATTTTCTATATGCGAGAGGGATATTAGCGATGGCACTACAGGGAATTCAGAATGTGTCGGGGAAAGTATAACTAGAGGAACACTCTCCATATCTATTTTAGGCGTAGAGATGTTTAAATCTAAACTAAGTCAATCTACCTCGTCTAACACAGCATATCTGTTAGGATGGACAAATTGTGAATACGAGGGATCTTGGGAAGAAGGCAAGTCCTGCCATGTTTGTTGCCACTGGGGTTTAGCTGGTTGTAGGGGCTGAAAAGGTTGCTGCCACTGATGAGCAAGCTGATATGGAGGTGGTGGATAATGGGGAGGTTGTTGCCATTGAGGACTAACATGGTGTGGGGGAAAAGATAAGGAATGTGATGGCTGCTGCTGAAAACTAGCAAAATGTGGAAAAAAAGAAGAAGGGTGTGGTGGTTGCTGCCAAGGTTTAATGATATGTTGCGGGGGAAACGCAGGTCCTCTATTACTTGAAAAAGTAGAACAAGGGAGATTTGGCCTTGATGGCATAGGAAGAAAATAAGACAAGGGAAGTGGATTGATTTGAGTAGCAGGACCATTGTTGGGTGCATTACATATGTAACTGGCTGCCCCTATATCCCTAAAATTAACTGTAATTACATCCCCTACTATTGTTTTCTTACTTCTGCCCACCCAGTCCCCTCTACGCACAGTAAGAATTTCACCGTTCATATTATTAGGTAGAGGTTTATGTAAGTGGAGCCACTGAGCGCATTTATTTCTTAACTCAACAAAAGTTTCTTTTGCTCCCTCCTTCAGTGGGGGAACTGCTGTCAACACGACCACGAAGGGGGAGACTTCTGGTGGCAGATTAATTGACTTGAAACGCGCCTGCTTTGGCTTGAGACCTTCAGTCTTATTTGCAACGTTTGTAGGGGGAAGTACTAAAGGGGTACTAGACTTTCCTACAACATCTTTTACTTGAGGAGTAGTGACTTTGTTACCAACAACAGAGTGTTGATGAGTCGGAATAGAACCCACCGCCTTCGAAGTGGATAAAGCTATGGATTGAACAGAGTTATTCCCTGATTGGGACAGATGAGATAAGGCTGAATTCCCGGGGACTATAGTTACATGTGCATTATTTAATACATCTTTAGGAAGCTGGACACAGGATGAGCATTTAGGGGCTGCTTCTGTGATCCCTTGTGGCTGGACAGGCCCTGTCCCGTTCGTCTTATTTGGCCATTTCGAGTGCATTAAAGAAGTGAGCCTGTCTAGTTTGGAAATTAAAGGCTTAATTTGTGCTGCTATTGTAGCCTCAAGGTCCAATTTAAGATCTGTAACCATATTTTGCACCCAGCACGGTATACCTGGTGCCAGTTGCAGGGTAGGTGATATCAAATTGTGGTTCCTTGCTGCAATTTTTTCTTTGTTTTTACTCCTGGATGTAACTTTTGGTGGAATGATAACCCTCCCCCCAGAATCTATAGGTACAGGAGCTGTTTCCACATCAGTTAACCCACCCAGACTCGGCTCCGCTTTGCCAGGTGACTGACAGGCTTCTAGATCTGGGGTGGCCTCTAGATCGACAAAAGACGGATCCGTGTCTGATAGGGCGACCGATAAATCAACAGCATTCGGTACAGTCAGTGCGCTAGTAGTAGGCAGGGTTAATGGTAAAGAACAATTATTCAGTAACTGCTGGGCGGGTGATTTGGCATTTGCAAGAGAACCTAAAGACGAACGCTTTGCGTTCGCAAGATCCATGGAGACTCTTTTTTCCAATAAAACAATACTTTGGTCAATAGTCTCATTCACCCGTGAAATAAAAAGATCTATTGGACCAGTTACCTGTGCTACCGCCGTAGCTTTTTTTGTACAACTTCTAGTTCTGTTACGCATGGCTGACATCTGTGGCGCAGAGACAGTAGAAGGTGATAGTACAGCTAAAAGGCGGCCGCAAATGTTTCAGTACACAAATAGAAGGCACAGGTCCGTCTACCTTAGCAATTGGTTGATTGGGGGCAATAAGTCAGGGGTTCAGGGCCAGGGCCGTCCTTTGCCGTCCTTGAACGGCCTTAAACGGCCCGCTCTTTGCCCGGTCTTCGCCCCGGCCGTTGCCCCGCGCGCGTCCCGCGTGCGCGTTGTTGCCGCAGGATATATAGGAAGGTCAAGTGAAGGGGCGGGAAGAGGACCAGCTGCGGCCGATCAGCGCCGTGCTGCACGCTGGTCCTCGCAGTCCCGCCTCACGCCTTAGGGTGCAGATACCGGCTCAACAATGCCGCGTTGGTGCTCCTATGCACTCAGGGGGGTCCAGCAACCGTAAAACTGCCAAAGTTCCTTGCCTGCGAGCGGCACCCGCGGAGCGGGGGCCGCGAGGCGTAGGTTCAGCAAACAGGGAAATAAAGGCGAAGGGAGCTGTACTCGCTACACGTCAGCTCAGAAGAAAATCCCAGGCGGCTCACTCGCCGCGATGATTTTGACGGGTGGAGGGGCGGGAAGAGGACCAGCTGCGGCCGATCAGCGCCGCGCTGCACGCTGGTCCTCGCAGTCCCACCTCACGCCTTAGGGTGCAGATACCGGCTCAACAATGCCGCGTTGGTGCTCCTATGCACTCAGGGGGGTCCAGCAACCGTAAAACTGCCAAAGTTCCTTGCCTGCGAGCGGCACCCGCGGAGCAGGGGCCGCGAGGCGTAGGTTCAGCAAACAGGGAAATAAAGGCGAAGGGAGCTGTACTCGCTGCACGTCAGCTCAGAAGAAAATCCCAGGCGGCTCACTCGCCGCGATGATTTTGACGGGTGGAGGGGCGGGAAGAGGACCAGCTGCGGCCGATCAGCGCCGCGCTGCACGCTGGTCCTCGCAGTCCCGCCTCACGCCTTAGGGTGCAGATACCGGCTCAACAATGCCGCGTTGGTGCTCCTATGCACTCAGGGGGGTCCAGCAACCGTAAAACTGCCAAAGTTCCTTGCCTGCGAGCGGCTCCCGCGGAGCGGGGGCCGCGAGGCGTAGGTTCAGCAAACAGGGAAATAAAGGCGAAGGGAGCTGTATTCGCTGCACGTCAGCTCAGAAGAAAATCCCAGGCGGCTCACTCGCCGCGATGATTTTGACGGGTGGAGGGGCGGGAAGAGGACCAGCTGCGGCCGATCAGCGCCGCGCTGCACGCTGGTCCTCGCAGTCCCGCCTCACGCCTTAGGGTGCAGATACCGGCTCAACAATGCCGCGTTGGTGCTCCTATGCACTCAGGGGGGTCCAGCAACCGTAAAACTGCCAAAGTTCCTTGCCTGCGAGCGGGACCCGCGGAGCGGGGGCCGCGAGGCGTAGGTTCAGCAAACAGGGAAATAAAGGCGAAGGGAGCTGTACTCGCTACACGTCAGCTCAGAAGAAAATCCCAGGCGGCTCACTCGCCGCGATGATTTTGACGGGTGGAGGGGCGGGAAGAGGACCAGCTGCGGCCGATCAGCGCCGCGCTGCACGCTGGTCCTCGCAGTCCCGCCTCACGCCTTAGGGTGCAGATACCGGCTCAACAATGCCGCGTTGGTGCTCCTATGCACTCAGGGGGGTCCAGCAACCGTAAAACTGCCAAAGTTCCTTGCCTGCGAGCGGCACCCGCGGAGCGGGGGCCGCGAGGCGTAGGTTCAGCAAACAGGGAAATAAAGGCGAAGGGAGCTGTACTCGCTGCACGTCAGCTCAGAAGAAAATCCCAGGCGGCTCACTCGCCGCGATGATTTTGACGGGTGGAGGGGCGGGAAGAGGACCAGCTGCGGCCGATCAGCGCCGCGCTGCACGCTGGTCCTCGCAGTCCCGCCTCACGCCTTAGGGTGCAGATACCGGCTCAACAATGCCGCGTTGGTGCTCCTATGCACTCAGGGGGGTCCAGCAACCGTAAAACTGCCAAAGTTCCTTGCCTGCGAGCGGCCCCCGCGGAGCGGGGGCCGCGAGGCGTAGGTTCAGCAAACAGGGAAATAAAGGCGAAGGGAGCTGTACTCGCTGCACGTCAGCTCAGAAGAAAATCCCCAAGAACCCAAATCAAAACAATTTTCTACCAACAAATAAGTTGCAAAATGTTTCCACTCACTATTATTCTCCTCTTCACTTTTTAAATATAAATCAACTAACCTAGTTTGATTTTTGTAATGAGTGCGTCGACAACACACACAAGGAAAATTTGGTTTTTCACCCACAATAACCTTAAACTTTGTTATTTCCTGTTCAAAATTTTCAGTATTAAAATTCCGGACATTTTCTACCACATTTCCATCTATTACTGTATCAGTTTCTGCACTGTCTTCTTTTGGACCAAAGTAACTAACCTCAATTTCTTCACAGATCTTCTTAACATCTAATTTAGATCCATGCAAAAGAGCACTATTCAACTGTTTGAGCTTAAGTGCTGGACATTTTGCATAATACAACCTTCTCACTAATTTCCTCACTTCGGTATGATGCACTGCTAACATCCTGAAATGGTGAAAAACACTCTGGCATACTTTTTTAGAAAGACAAGCCAGAGAATGCCCTTGCAGACCTTTTTTTTCTCTCACTCTGCAAGGGTCTAATTCTTGCAACATTTTAACTTTTTGTTTAAGACTTTTCTTAGCATACTTACGTAAGAAATTGCGAACGAAATCAATTGAATCCTGTCGTACACTGCAAATACAACTACAATTCCAAGTGTAAACAGGAGCCTTAGGACGTCTCCCTAAAACTTCATCAGCTATCACCTTTTCTGTATTTCTAGGCACAATTTTCTCTTTTTCAATAGGGCAACCGACCTTTACGTATATGCTCGACCACTGGTGTCAACTGCATGCAACAAATCATTACTTTGAAAGTAACTCTCTTCATTAAAAAATGGCTCACAACTTGAACTATGCATCCATTTTCCAGAAAAAACATCACAAAAATTAGTCCTATTAATTACTCTTTTCCATTTACTCTTAGCTTTTAAAACTTTGATTCACTCATTCATAGTATTTATTCTATTAATTACTAAAACAAATACCTTTTTATGTCTCAAATGCACGTTCAACAATATTCTCAATATACTTTTTTTCTTATAAAAAGCAGATTTCCTTTTAGAAATGTTTACATTTTTTAATAAATTAAATAATATAAAACATACGCTTCCTGATTTCCCCAAACTGATTAGTACGTCTATTAATTTGTTCACCGCAGAGTTGGGAAACATTTTTCTTTTTTCTCTGATTTCTCCTTGTAGATACTGCCAAATGTTTTTCCTTTCCCACATTATCCCCAAAAAATTTCCTTTGACATAATTTTTTTTATAAAATCCTTGGTTGTCTTACCAGGAGCACTCTTCTTTTTGTCCGTCCTTTGTTGATTACGTAATTCTTCAAATTGTTTTCTCTTGGAATAGTATGTCTGTTTTTGGTTTTTTCTTTTTTAATTTTTGTTCGGCATGTTGATTTTTCTTTCTGTTCAAAATTATAATCTGTTATGAATAAAGAAAAAAAATATTATAGACCTCTACTAACATATAACAGAGAAATTATATCCACTAAATAATGTAAACACTGGTTCAGTTTATAAGTAAAATTAAGGCATAGCAACAGTCTCTGAACAGAGTAGGAAATCATGTAGTGAGTGCTGTTTGTAACTTGATGGCAGTGCATTGGTGTGTCAACATTATAGACGTATTTGCTAAGAATAATATTTCAGGGTTAAGAACAGTACAGTGGTTTTCAGGCGGTTTAGGGGGTCATAGTGGAATTAATGTTTCTGACCCTAATCTCTAACACACTTCATTAAAACATTTATTCTCATTTTGATTAAACACATGAACGATCAATACTACAAGAAGACTGACTCGAAAAATGTTTTATTATAAATTATAAATTTATTCGTCAAACATTTCATAGTCCAATAAAACTTGCAACATGACTTCATCCGGTATTTCATTTTCATCATAAACAACATTTTCATTTTCCAATTCAAAATCTTCTATCACTTCAACAAAAGCACTGTCCAAACTCTCATCCAAAAAATCTTCATTTCCAGTATCATTTTCCTCTGGAAAAGTCCATCTTTCACTTCCTCTAATAAATCACTTGAGATTTCAAAATTCAAAGCAACGTTTTCTTGATGCTCTTCCATTGTATCAATAATATTATGTTGCTGGTCCTTCCAAAAAAATATAAAGACTTAATTATATCTTTTTCACAAATAGATAAGTAAAAACTACCTTTACCAATTTTATAAGTACATACATTACCATACTTTTAAACACATTAACTACACAAATTAATCTGCCACCTTCCTCTTTTTTAAAAACAGACTCACACTGTGATCCAAGACACATAACACTATCCCTTGCAATTTATTTAAATGATTACTGCAGTCAAAGGGGGTCTTACTGTGAGTTTTGTTTAAGGGTTTTCTGGACTGTAGAACTGTTGAAAGACTTTATAATTTATTTCTAGGGATGGATTTTCTGAGTTTAGCACAATAAACTGGTGTTTAAACTGTGTACAGACTGAAGGTGGAACTCACAGTGCACAAATGTAAATTCACTAAAAAGATTACTACTTTCCACAAAGACAGTTGCTTTTGCCTTTCAACAGCACACTCAGCATCTAAATTGCACAGCATGCACAAAATTTCATGCTAAGCATGAGCAACCATATCATAATAGACCTCTGCAAATGCATATAAAAGGGTGCAGAGAGATGGTACAGGCACAGATATAGAGAGATGGTGCTGAAATAACGCAGGCAGACAGTAAACTGTTACAGTCAGAGAATAGATGGTGCACTGCTGCAAGTAAAAGAACAGATGGAGCAGTTACAAAAAAAAAAGGTGCAGAGACACAGTGAGATGGTATGAGCAGAGAGACACATAGTACAGGCAGAGACAGACATAGTAGATTGCATGTAACATGCTGGTCATGTGTCTAAGATCACACTGTGAGTCAAATTTGATTTTAAATTAATCTGGGTGAATAATTTGCTTAATTGATGTGTTTTAAAATCATGTTTGGAAGACAATTAGGCTTCAGGATATGAACTGTTAGAGAATCTTAGGCAGCATATCTGTTAGGCCTCTTATTTGCTAAAAAGGTTCTATGTTGTGCAATAAAGATCCAGGGTGTGCTGTTGAAATGAAAAAGGAATGTTATTTCTTGCTTACATGTATATGGTCTGTTTTGTGCCAGTAGAGACGGTGAGATGGTATGAAAACAGACACAGATAGTGCAAGCAGACTCAAACATGGTAGACACAGATGATAAAATGGTACAATAGAGAAAAAATGCTTGAAACAGACACTGAAATGTTACATCCAGAGGCTACATGAAGCACACAGAGGCGCAGATAGAGAAGATAGAGAGAAAACAGTACAACCAGAGAGTGCGAAACTACAGAGAAAGAGGGAAAATATTTATCATGGTAGGACTGCATAACACACACCAACAGCCATATCATAATAGGCCTCTGCAAATACACAAGAACGGGTGCAGACATATGGTACAGCCAGAGTTAGAGAGATAATGCAGATTTAGCAAGAAATAATGCACGCAGACACTAAACTGTTACAGGTAGAGGATACATAAAGTAGGACTGCAAAGAATACAACACATGGAGCAGTCCCATAAAAAGATGGTGCCGAGAGACAGTAAAATAGTATGACAACATACATAAATAGTGCAAGCAGATACAGACAAGGTACACATGAAAGATAAAATGGTACAACACAGAACAAATGGTGGAAACATTGAGAGAATTTTTTCTTATTATTTTAAACTGCACAAAAATAGATCCCCTTTACAAATTAGCAACTCACATTTAGAAATGGTTTTGAAGGTTCACAACACTCTCAATTACACTCCAGATTCTTGGATTTGAGCAGCAAACACTAAAAAACCCAAAAAAACACTAATTTTATTACCATGTTACACACATCTTTATTACACAGCATAGAGCCTTTTTGGCAAGTAAGAGGCTTAACAGACATGCTACCTAAGATTCTCTAGCAGTACATATCCTAAAGCCTAACTGACTTCAAGAAATGATTTTTTAACATATCAAGTAAGCAAATTATTCACCCAGATTCATTTACAATCAAGCTTGACTCATAGTGTGATCTTAGACATATGACCAGGATGTTATATGCAATCTTTATGATATGTACTGCTAGAGAATCTTAGGCAGCATGTCTGTTAGGCCTCTAACTTGCCAAAAGGAATCACCATGGATCTTTTGCCAACTAAGAAGCCTAACAGACATACTGGCTAAGATTCTCTAGCAGTACATATCATAAAGCTTAACTGACTTCAAGAAATAATTTTTTAACACGCAACACATAACATTTATTTCTGATTACATGTAACATCCTGCTCATGTGCCTAAGATCACACTGTGAGTGAAGCTTAATTCACCCATCAGTGTGATCTTAGGCAGATGACCAGGATGTCACATGTAATCTACCATGTCTTTAAAAACATGTACTTCCATATTTTTAAAGACATCAACTAAGCATATTATTCACCCAGATCCATTTAAAATCAAGCTTGACTCACAGTGTGATCTTAGGCAAATGACCAGCATGTAACATGTAATCTACCATGTCTATCTCTGCAAGCAGTATGTGTGTCTCTGCTCATAATATTTCACTGTCTCTACAGACCAAAAACAGGCCACCTATATATAAGCAACACATAACATTAATTTCTCATTACATGTAACATCCTGCTAATCTGCCTAAGATCACACTGTGACTGAAGCTTAATTCACCCATCAGTGTGATCTTAGGCAGATGACCATGATGTCACATGTAATCTACCATGTCTTTAAAAAACATGTACTTCCATATTTTTAAAGACATCAACTAAGCATATTATTCACCCAGATTCATTTAAAATGAAGCTTGACTCACAGTGTGATCTTAAACACATGACCAGGATGTTACATGCAATCTTTATGATATGTACTGCTACAGAATCTTAGGCAGCATGTCTGTTAGGCCTCTTAGTTGCTAAAAGGAATCACCATGGATCTTTTGGCAACTAAGAGCCTAACAGACATGCTGAGTAAGATTCTCTAGCAGTGCATATCATAAAGCCTAACTGACTTCTAGAAATAATTTTTTAACACATCAACTAACCAAATTATTCACCCAGATTCATTTAAAATCAAGCTTGACTCACAGTGTGATCTTAGACACATGACCAGGATGTTACATGCAATGTTTATGACATGTACTGCTAGAGAATCTTAGGCAGCATGTCAAAACAGGCCACCTATATATAAATTGATACTTGTATAGCGCACTACTCACCCGCAAGGGTCTCAAGGCGCTTGTACGAATACCGCAGTGGAATCCATCCTGGCTTTCCCTGTGAGGTATCCACTCCTGGGCACCCCCAAGGTGGAGGCCAGGCATCCTTGGCGTTATGGGGGCCGTTGTTGAGATTAAGCAAGCTATTGCCCAGAGTTGCAGAGTGGGACTCCATGATTGGAATAGGTGAGAATTATCAGGTCCGTGGAATTTTGAGCCCAAGACCCACCAAGGCGGGCAATTGAAACCTGGTCCCGGACTAGACCTCTGCATCAGGGTCTGCCGCTCTTACCATTGAGCCACACTTCTCCACTACACTCCACCTATATAAGCAAGACATAACATTCATTTCTCATTACATGTAACATGCTGGTCATGTGCCTAAGATCACACTGTGAGTGAAGCTTGATTCACCCATCAGTGTGAGCTTAGACAGATGACCAGGTTGTTACATGTAATCTACCAAGTCTTTGAAAAAACATGTACTTCCAGATTTTTAAAAATTGTATGGTGCATATTGGAAATGTATTTTGGAAATGTGTTATGTTTCTGCTTTGGTTTGTGGTGGACATTGAAATGGGCTGCGCTTTGTGTCCAAAACGATTTACTATGTGTTGGAACTGGGGGTTGCCCAAGTCTCAAAGGGGGTAGCATGGCATCAAGCGGGCAGGCCAAACTTGGAGGACATGTGAAGCACTCACGCAGTACCCTCAGTCAACACACCAGGCACACCACAGAAGAGGCAGGACACCAATTTGAGTTGGAAAATTAAGTAGTTTAGTATCTCCAACCTGCAAGGCAAAAATGCATCAACAGTGTCATCATAACACGGCGCCAACTGGCACCAGAGCCAAGTACTTCAGAGGGGGATTATTTACATGGGATAAAAAGGATTTAGTCCATAGTCCATAGTGTCTAGCTGAAATATAAACAGGTTAGCATTTGGCACGAACATCAGTGACACCTATATAAGGGAAAAATGCACTTGGCGTATTCGCCCATTAAACATGCAATCAAACATTAGGGATAAAAACCCAAAATAGCTGGCATTGGTGACTCCTGCAAAAAGAATAGGAATCACCTGGCATTACCATTAGGCAGGAACACCTGTAATAAGACATCAGGTTTCTCCCCCCTCCCTTTAGGGAACTATGCGTCAGGCAGGGCCAACTCAGGCCTTCATCCTTGGTAGCGGCTGTAATTACAGCAGACAGCATCCTGCATAACCCCTGTAAGAAAAGACATCATGGCCTACCAGCATCCACTAGCAGGCGGGTATAACCATAGGACTATTAAGCCACCTTCGCAAGCTCTACAGGGCATACAGAACCCCAGTGCTATAGCCTTAGGGAAAAGACCTGGGGAACATGACTTCTTAGCCCCCAACCTGCAACACAAACATCAGGTAGTGCATTGGCATCAATAACATTTGAACCAGGCTTGGATCCCACTGCACTTGGGCATCAATCCCCTAGCTTAGGCGTAACACTGGGCATGTCATCACAGCACATTATCATTGGACCCCCATCACCATAAATGCATGGGTCTTATCATACCAGCAGGGGACACATTACCAAAGCTGCTTTGCCATAGGGCACCATCACCTGCGGTGTAAACAAAGGGGGAGGTTCAGCAGGGGTAGAAGCACAACCCAACTTCCCAAATAGACAAGTCCACTGTAGGGACAATTAGTCTCGGCCACGCTACCCACAGCGGGGAGTCCCTCCGGGTCCTCGGGCGGTATTACCCAGTCTCCAACAGAAGAGAGGTGGGGCGAGCACCGACCCTCTTCAGACGTCCCACTCACCGGCTGCTCCCGGGGATGTCCTGTGGGCTGTAGGCTCTCCTCCCGCTGCTGGCTCCTTTCTCAAGGAGGCCGGTCAGGAGACTCTTTGTGCTCTTCTCCGGTAAGCTCGGACCATTAAGCAGGATGAGGGGAGGGGCAGGCACCGACTCGCACCTCGACGCCCCCTCCCTCTCGCTCCATTATGGGTGGGCACAGCGGGACTTCCCTCCGGGGCTTCCTCACATCACCCCCGGTCTCGTGCTCCTTTGGGGGCGGGGGCCTAGTGCCAGGGAGGCTCCCGTCCAGCTCCTTCACCCTAACGGGCAACTGTCGCTCTTCGCGCGGGGCTCCTCTCTTCACGAGAGCCCCGCCGACACTGGCGCTCTTCCTCCTTCCTCCCGGGCCCCTCCCTCTGGGCCGGGGCACTCACCGGTGGGGTGGCCTCCCGCTCCGGTCTTCCAATCGGGGCTCCCTCCTGACCACGGGGGCCCCGCACCACCGTCGTTTCACCCGGGTCCCCCCTCCTTCCTCACAGGGACCCGGGGCTTAGACTCGGCTCCTCTCCTCTGGCTGTCAGCCGGCAGCCAATCAGTGCGCGGCGGGGGCGGGCCGATGACGCGGTCAGGCCCCCGTCACGTGAGGCAGGAGTCAGCGGCCTCCGGGCCTAGCGCGGACCTCTCTCCACTTCGGCGGCCCCCTCCTGACACCGGGGGTCCCTGCAACGATGCGCCACACCGCGGGGAAAGGCCTCCTCGCAGCGCCGGGCTGCGGCGGTGAAATTGGCGGCACAAGGGGTAGGCTCCCTTTTTAATTAATTAATTAAATGGCGGACAGCGCGCCAAAACGAGGGTAGGCTCCTCCAGCTCAAGTCCCCTCACAGTCTCCTCAGCCCACACAGCGCGATTCTCTTCACAGCTTCCTCAGCGCCCGGGCTGTGATAAGGGGTAGGTTCCCTTCTATTTAATTATTTATATGTCGCTCTTCACAGAAAAAGGGGCGCTTTTCTCAAAGGACAGCTCCTCCCTCAGCCCACACAGTCCTCAGGGCCGACAGCACTTCGAGGGCCACACCAATCACAGGGCACAGTCCCTTGGGGGCACAATCCTCCCCGGGCAGCTCCACAGGCAGCAACAGTCTTTGGACACCCAGCGCTTAGGGGACGATACTGCAGTTTACAGCACTTGACAGCACTCCTCACAGGGGGGTAAACAGTCCCGCAGTCCGCCTCAGGGGCACACTCCTCACCTCCTGGGCGCTTCCTCACGCAATGCTGGCGTGGTACCCGGTCCAAACAGCGTCAGTGACCTAGGTTGGGGCCCTCCCTTGTCAGGGGCCCAGGGGACAGCAGAGGGGGGAGTTTAGGGGTACAGGGCCCAGCTCACAGGCCCATGTGGCGGTAGCACCTCACAGCAGGTCCCCCTCCCTTCCTTGTCCCAGCGCTGACTGACTCTCTGGTGACACTTCTCCCTATTTATACCCTCCTCCCAGGCAGTGCCAGGACCTTCTAGAATGTTGGCACATCTAGCCTAAACTGGTTCTAGGGGAGGGGTGAGCACCCTGGGTGCCAGGCTTTCCCTCCAAAAGCTAGGGGTAGCTGGGTAATATTATCTAGACTGCTAACCTATGTCAGTCCAGTGGCAAAACCCATGGCCATGGCATCCATTTTAAAAGCAATACATTTCAGTCAGGTACATTTCCAAAATGGGGGTGCAGTTTTAAAATGGGGGATTTTACAAGTGCTCACATTACTTCAGGTAATTACATTTTTCACAAGATGTCTCACACCACTCATGGCCTATACAGGTTTAATCCCATGGGGGAGACATTCAAATTAGGGGGTCAAAAGCGAAAAATTTTGGGGGAAAAAGGCCAAGTCCAACACGACTCCCCCCCAGCCAAAAGCCAGGGTAGACATATCAATGCCTTGATGGGCTTCCCTGCTTGGGGCGGAAAAAGGTGGACGCAGGCCTGCAACTACAGGAGCACCTGCAGTCTCTCCTCCACTCTGGAACCCGATGGTTCTCTTTCGCAACCCTCCCTTCACCAACAAAACCACCCCACTGGTGTTCCCTAGTGGGATGTTTCTCCTTCCTAGAGTGGGAGGCTCTAGCCTCAGGCTTGTAATTCCCTTGGACCACTCTTCTCTCTCCAAATTGCCACTGGTCCACCCATCTGGGGTCTACACCCTCAGACTGACCAGCCCTTAGGGGCGAGGCTCTCCTCCCCCTACTTCTCCTCCAAGGGTTCCTCCATCTCCTACGCTGGGGGACACCCTCACACAACTCTCTCCCCAACCTGGAGCCGAAACCCACAGGCTGAACCGGTGACAGGGGCGAGTCCTCCCTCTCCCTGCACCCCCTCCCAGAGTTCCGCACCCTCCTACCCGGAGAAGTACCCCTGGGAGTCACTTCCGGGGGGACTCTGGTTACAGAGGTCCCTCCCACCAGGGCAGGCAAACCCTGTCCCTGGCCACCCAACCCAGGATCTGCGCCCTGTGGCTGAGCTGGTGACAGAGAAGAGACCTTCCTCCCTCTGCACCCCCTCCCAGAGTTCCGCACCCTCCCACTGGGAGTAGTACCCCTGGGAGTCAAATTGGTAGGGACCTGAATTACAGGTACCCCACCCTCCAGGTCAGGCAACCCCTTAACCTGGAACCCCAGTCCAGGATCTAAACCCTGTGACTGGTCAGACCCCCGAACCACTGGAGCTCCAATTATTGATGCTCCGGGTCCTCCTGACATGAGGGGATCCCTTCCTCTGGATGACACATCGGGACAGCCTAGACTCCCAACCTGGGGTTCTCTTAAAGAACACTCCAGGCCCGGTGACCACAGCTGGGGCATCTCGGGACACCTCCCCGTCTCACTCCCTTCAGGATCACTTCCCTCAGCCTTCCCAGACGCTCTGGCACTTACCCAGAGGTCTGCCTCCCGTGCAAGTTCCCTGGGGTCTGAGAACCCGCACCGCAACAGATGGTGACGCAGTCTTGGGAAACAACTCCTCAGCATGTGCTCCCGGATAACGGCATGGCACAGCCCTTCCCAATCCTCCACTGCTCTCCTCACCACCCAATCCTCCAGTACAGTCCAACACTCCTCCTCGAATTCTCCCCAGGACTGATGGAACAGCTTTCCCCTGCCCCTAAACACTAACCCGTCCTCCTCTTCCGGGGAATCAGGCACAGTCTCTCGGGCTTCGGGAGTGGGACTCCTTGCACTGGACCTACACTCGCTGCCACCACTGGATCCCACCCTCTTCGGTGAATCCAGACTCCTAAAACCACTCTCAGGGGACAACCTACCCACCTGAGCTGATCTCTCTCTGGCGAAGGCCCTCTCCGCCTCCGCCATCCTCTCCAGCGCTAGGACTTTTTCAGTCTCTAGTCGCTGCTCTTCTACCCTCAGCTGCGCTAAGCCCTCGGCATGCCTGAGCTTTGCCAGCGCCAGCTGATACTCCCTCTCTTCTCTCCTATCTACCCACTCTTCTGGGGACAGGGAAAGGGATGGGGCAGTGCCCCCGGGACTGGACCCAGTGCGAGACTCCCTATCTTCGGTGTCCTCCACAGCTACTGGCGTCTCTGCCCTGCTAGACTCTTCCTCCTCCTCATCGGAGCAACTACCTCCCAGGGTTCAGGATGGGGAGCCCTCTCTCTGGTCTCTAACCCACTGACCCTTCAAAACTTCGGGGGGGTAGTCAGACAAGTCCCCATTAATCTCTAAGGGCTCTCCCCTCTTGAGGGCCTCATAGAGAAACAAATTCCTCCTAATGTTCCCTACTGGGGGTATCCCTCTCTCCAGGAGGAAGTCTATCACCTCCTGTTCGGTGTACTCCATCAGTTCCACTTCCTGGTAAATCAACCCCATCGTGGCGAGGTACACCCGGGACACACCCTCCCAGTGGAACAAGGGGACAGTTCAGACACTTTCAGGAGGAAGCAACAATAATCCCCACAACAAGGCTCGGATTACCTCCAAAGCTCTATTTGCAGTGTAACCCGTGGCCGCTGTGGTACTGCGCAAACACAAGTCCTATCCCACCGCTCTGCCACCAAATGTTGGAACTGGGGGTTGCCCAAGTCTCAAAGGGGGTAGCATGGCATCAAGCGGGCAGGCCAAACTTGGAGGACATGTGAAGCACTCACGCAGTACCCTCAGTCAACACACCAGGCACACCACAGAAGAGGCAGGACACCAATTTGAGTTGGAAAATTAAGTAGTTTAGTATCTCCAACCTGCAAGGCAAAAATGCATCAACAGTGTCATCATAACACGGCGCCAACTGGCACCAGAGCCAAGTACTTCAGAGGGGGATTATTTACATGGGATAAAAAGGATTTAGTCCATAGTCCATAGTGTCTAGCTGAAATATAAACAGGTTAGCATTTGGCACGAACATCAGTGACACCTATATAAGGGAAAAATGCACTTGGCGTATTCGCCCATTAAACATGCAATCAAACATTAGGGATAAAAACCCAAAATAGCTGGCATTGGCGACTCCTGCAAAAAGAATAGGAATCACCTGGCATTACCATTAGGCAGGAACACCTGTAATAAGACATCAGGTTTCTCCCCCCTCCCTTTAGGGAACTATGCGTCAGGCAGGGCCAACTCAGGCCTTCATCCTTGGTAGCGGCTGTAATTACAGCAGACAGCATCCTGCATAACCCCTGTAAGAAAAGACATCATGGCCTACCAGCATCCACTAGCAGGCGGGTATAACCATAGGACTATTAAGCCACCTTCGCAAGCTCTACAGGGCATACAGAACCCCAGTGCTATAGCCTTAGGGAAAAGACCTGGGGAACATGACTTCTTAGCCCCTAACCTGCAACACAAACATCAGGTAGTGCATTGGCATCAATAACATTTGAACCAGGCTTGGATCCCACTGCACTTGGGCATCAATCCCCTAGCTTAGGCGTAACACTGGGCATGTCATCACAGCACATTATCATTGGACCCCCATCACCATAAATGCATGGGTCTTATCATACCAGCAGGGGACACATTACCAAAGCTGCTTTGCCATAGGGCACCATCACCTGCGGTGTAAACAAAGGGGGAGGTTCAGCAGGGGTAGAAGCACAACCCAACTTCCCAAATAGACAAGTCCACTGTAGGGACAATTAGTCTCGGCCACGCTACCCACAGCGGGGAGTCCCTCCGGGTCCTCGGGCGGTATTACCCAGTCTCCAACAGAAGAGAGGTGGGGCGAGCACCGACCCTCTTCAGACGTCCCACTCACCGGCTGCTCCCGGGGATGTCCTGTGGGCTGTAGGCTCTCCTCCCGCTGCTGGCTCCTTTCTCAAGGAGGCCGGTCAGGAGACTCTTTGTGCTCTTCTCCGGTAAGCTCGGACCATTAAGCAGGAGGAGGGGAGGGGCAGGCACCGACTCGCACCTCGACGCCCCCTCCCTCTCGCTCCATTATGGGTGGGCACAGCGGGACTTCCCTCCGGGGCTTCCTCACATCACCCCCGGTCTCGTGCTCCTTTGGGGGCGGGGGCCTAGTGCCAGGGAGGCTCCCGTCCAGCTCCTTCACCCTAACGGGCAACTGTCGCTCTTCGCGCGGGGCTCCTCTCTTCACGAGAGCCCCGCCGACACTGGCGCTCTTCCTCCTTCCTCCCGGGCCCCTCCCTCTGGGCCGGGGCACTCACCTGCGGGGTGGCCTCCCGCTCCGGTCTTCCAATCGGGGCTCCCTCCTGACCACGGGGGCCCCGCACCACCGTCGTTTCTCCCGGGTCCCCCCTCCTTCCTCACAGGGACCCGGGGCTTAGACTCGGCTCCTCTCCTCTGGCTGTCAGCCGGCAGCCAATCAGTGCGCGGCGGGGGCGGGCCGATGACGCGGTCAGGCCCCCGTCACGTGAGGCAGGAGTCAGCGGCCTCCGGGCCTAGCGCGGACCTCTCTCCACTTCGGCGGCCCCCTCCTGACACCGGGGGTCGCTGCAACCATGCGCCACACCGCGGGGAAAGGCCTCCTCGCAGCGCCGGGCTGCGGCGGTGAAATCGGCGGCACAAGGGGTAGGCTCCCTTTTTAATTAATTAATTAAATGGCGGACAGCGCGCCAAAACGAGGGTAGGCTCCTCCAGCTCAAGTCCCCTCACAGTCTCCTCAGCCCACACAGCGCGATTCTCTTCACAGCTTCCTCAGCGCCCGGGCTGTGATAAGGGGTAGGCTCCCTTCTATTTAATTATTTATATGTCGCTCTTCACAGAAAAAGGGGCGCTTTTCTCAAAGGACAGCTCCTCCCTCAGCCCACACAGTCCTCAGGGCCGACAGCACTTCGAGGGCCACACCAATCACAGGGCACAGTCCCTTGGGGGCACAATCCTCCCCGGGCAGCTCCACAGGCAGCAACAGTCTTTGGACACCCAGCGCTTAGGGGACGATACTGCAGTTTACAGCACTTGACAGCACTCCTCACAGGGGGGTAAACAGTCCCGCAGTCCGCCTCAGGGGCACACTCCTCACCTCCTGGGCGCTTCCTCACGCAATGCTGGCGTGGTACCCGGTCCAAACAGCGTCAGTGACCTAGGTTGGGGCCCTCCCTTGTCAGGGGCCCAGGGGACAGCAGAGGGGGGAGTTTAGGGGTACAGGGCCCAGCTCACAGGCCCATGTGGCGGTAGCACCTCACAGCAGGTCCCCCTCCCTTCCTTGTCCCAGCGCTGACTGACTCTCTGGTGACACTTCTCCCTATTTATACCCTCCTCCCAGGCAGTGCCAGGACCTTCTAGAATGTTGGCACATCTAGCCTAAACTGGTTCTAGGGGAGGGGGTGAGCACCCTGGGTGCCAGGCTTTCCCTCCAAAAGCTAGGGGTAGCTGGGTAATATTATCTAGACTGCTAACCTATGTCAGTCCAGTGGCAAAACCCATGGCCATGGCATCCATTTTAAAAGCAATACATTTCAGTCAGGTACATTTCCAAAATGGGGGTGCAGTTTTAAAATGGGGGATTTTACAAGTGCTCACATTACTTCAGGTAATTACATTTTTCACAAGATGTCTCACACCACTCATGGCCTATACAGGTTTAATCCCATGGGGGAGACATTCAAAATAGGGGGTCAAAAGCGAAAAATTTTGGGGGAAAAAGGCCAAGTCCAACACTATGTAAAATGTTTTCTTGTAAAAAGTCATCACCCAACTATTCATCATCTTAATATTAATATTACTATTATTCACCCACATTCATTTTAAATCAAGCTTGACTCACAGTGTGATCTTAGGCACATGACCAGGATGTTACATGTAATCTACCATGTCTGTCTCTGCAAGCAGTATGTGTGTCTCTGATCATATTATTTCACTGTCTCTCCAGGCCAAAAAGAGGCCACCTATATATAAGCAACACATAACATTTATTTCTCATTACATGTAACATCTTGCTCATGTGCCTAGGATCACACTGTGACTGAAGCTTGATTTACCCATCAGTGTGATCTTAGGCAGCATGTCAAAACAGGCCAACTATATGTAAGCAAGACATAACATTCATTTCTCATTACATGTAACATGCTAGACATATGCCTAAGATCACACTGATGGGTGAATCAAGCTTGACTCACAGTGTGATCTTAGGCACATGACCAGAATGTTACATGTAATCTACCATGTCTTTAACAAACATGTACTTCCATATTTTTAAAGACATTAACTAAGCATATTATTCACCCAGATCTATTTAAAATAAAGCTTGACTGACAGTGTGATCTTAGGCACATGACCAGAATGTTACATATAATCTACCATGTCTGTCTCTACAAGCAGTATGTGTGTCTCTGCTCATAATATTTCACTGTCTCTACTGGCCAGAAACAGCCCACCTATATATAAGCCTATATATATATATATACCAGACTTTTTACCAGAAAACATTTTCCATAGTAAATCGTTTTTAACACAGAGCACAGCCCATTTAAATGACCACTACAAAGCAAAGCAGAAACCTAACTCATTTCCAAAATACATTTCCAATATGCACCATACAATTTTTAAACAGCATTACAAAACAACATGACACACAATGCAAAAAATAAAAAAGCACAATATGCTTCTTAATCTTCCCCATACTGCATACAGCAGTGTATCTTCATTAAATGAATCATATTTCAGATAACACACAGGCACAGAGTAAGATGAGACACAGGCACAGAATACCCTTTAAGCTAAAAGAGGCAAACTGTTAGAAGGCACATGTGACATTATTGAAAATTATAAAAATATAATTTCTTACTTTAAACAGACACTCAGTGTAATTTAAAAATTGTATGGTGCATATTGGAAATGTATTTTGGAAATGAGTTAGGTTTCTGCTTTGCTTTGTAGTGGACATTGAAATGGGATGCACTTTGTGTCAAAAACGATTTACTATGTATTATTCACCCACATTCATTTAAAATCAAGCTTGACTCACAGTGTGATCATAGGCACATGACCAGGAAGTTACATGTAAGCTACCATGTCTGTCGCTGGAAGCAGTATGTGTGTCTCTGATCATATTATTTCACTGTCTCTACAGGCCAAAAAAAAGGCCACCTATATATAAGCAACACATAACATTTATTTCTCATTACATGTAACATCCTGCTCATGTGCATAAGATCACACTGTGAGTGAAGCTTGATTCACCCATCAGTGTGATCTTAGGCAGACGACCAGAATGTCATATGTAATCTACCATGTCTTTAAAAAACATGTACTTCCATATTTTTAAAGACATCATCTAAGCATATTATTCACCCAGATTCATTTAAAATGAAGCTTGACTCACAGTGTGATTCTAAACACATGACCAGGATGTTACATGCAATCTTTATGATATGTACTGCTAGAGAATCTTAGGCAGCATGTCAAAACAGGCCACCTATATATAAGCAACACATAACATTCATTTCTCATTACATGTAACATGTTGGTCATATGCCTAAGATCACACTGATGGGTGAATCAAGCTTGACTCACAGTGTGATCTTAGGCACATGACCAGAATGTTACATGTAATCTACCATGTCTTTAAAAAACATGTACTTCCATATTTTTAAAGACATCAACTAAGCATATTATTCACCTAGATCCATTAAAAATCAAGCTTAACTCACAGTGTGATCTTAAGCACATGACCAGAATGTTACATATAATCTACAATGTCTGTCTCTACAAGCAGTATGATTGCCTCTGCTCATAATATTTCACGGTCTCTACTGGCCAAAAACAGCCCACCTATATATAAGCATATATATATACCAGACTTTTTACCAGAAAACATTTTCCATAGTAAATCGTTTTTAACAGAGAGCACAGCTCATTTAAATGACCACTACAAAGCAAAGCAGAAACCTAACTCATTTCCAAAATACATTTCCAATATGCACCATACAATTTTTAAACAGCATTACAAAACAACATGACACACAATGCAAAAAATAAAAAAGCACAATATGCTTCTTAATCTTCCCCATACTGCATACCGCAGTGTATCTTCATTAAATGAATCATATTTCAGATAACACACAGGCACAGAGTAAGATGAGACCCAGACACAGAATACCCTTTAAGCTAAAAGAGGCAAACTGTTAGAAGGCACATGTGACATTATTGAAAAGTACAAAAATATAATTTCTTACTTTAAACAGACAGTCAGTGTAATCCTTGACCAACATTTAAAAACCAGACTTTTTACCAGAAAACATTTTCCATAGTAAATCGTTTTTGGCACAAAGCACAGCTCATTTAAATGACCACTACAGAAACAAAGCAGAAACCTAACTCATTTTCAAAATATATTTCCAATATGCACCATTCTATGTTTAAACAGCATTACAAAAAAAATGACACAAAATACAAGAATAAAGAAGCACAAAATGCTTCTTATTCTTCCCCATAGTGCATACAGCAGTCTATCTTTATTAAAATAATAATTACTCACCTTTACAAATGCTTTGGAAGATGTAGAACAGTGTCAGTCACACTCAACAGATTTTCTTAAGCAGAATCTCTGAATAATGCTTCTTTCACTGGAGCCTGAGAATAATGGCACAGATTCCCTCTCATTTCAGACCCATATTCTTGTACATAACCAATAAAAATTCTTCCCACACAAATTCAAAACCAAACTGCACATTTTAATTGGTTGTACATTTGAACTCTTTGAAAGTCACATAACATTCACCCATCCCCCCAGTGCTCATTCACCCTGTTACCATGGTAACTCCCTCCTAACCCAGCACACTGTTGAAAAGTTGATCATACTATGTTGCAAACAAATGCAGCAAGTGTGTTTGACCTCTCAATGTACCAGCTAATCATGTGCAATGTTTCTTGAAATGACTTTTCCTCAACCATTGAAATGACTTCTTTAAAAAAAAAAGCATGCACCCTAATTTTCAGTGCTGAATTTTAAGAAAGCACCAATCATTTCTTGTTTTTCAAGTGCACTGAATCTCAACCACTTTTTTCATAACTCCTACTTTCAAACTGCCATTTCATTTCCACAACTCATCTGAATACAAGCACATCTACCTTCAAGATGCCAAAAGTCTGGTTTGTGGGTCATAGCTTTGTCCACTGGATTCAAAAATACGCAGCTAACAGAGGTATTTACAACCTTGATTTACCAAATGTGGACATTGTATGGATTGGACAGAAAGGATTGAGAAGTCAGTTCAAGAAGTCTTTATTCGATTAGTCAAATCATAAAAGACAATAAAATACAATATATACATATTAGGATTGAGAAGTCACCAATTGATACCATTGGTAAAATCCTTTATGCATTTACCACACCCCGACCTCATAATTGTGCACTGTGGTGGAAATGATTTAGGCACATTGACTGGGGTAGGTCTGGAAATGCTTTTAAAGGACATCTTTGGGCAATTGATGTCACTTTTTCCCAAAACTGCCTTGGTATATTCTAATATATGCCAAAGGCAAAAATGGAACTGGTCCAACCAATTTTGTCCACAGATTGAGAAAGCAAGGAAACATGTAAATAAATCTGTTTATGCTTACATGAGAGACTATGGAATGGGTAGTATATACCACAACAACTTGCGTTACAATATGCAAGGCATCTATAGGAGAGATGGTGTACATTTCACCGATGAGGGGAATAGAGTCTTCCTCTGTAACATAAGACTCCGCATCAGTACTTACTTGTAGGTACAAAAAACACCCAATTAACACAACGGCTCTTTTTAGAGCCAACTAACATCTAAACACTCAAACTTGTAATTTAACTCCATTTTTTTAATCTTTTTTTGTCGCCGTGCGCGCACCTCGCAACGTTTTTGCGAGGAAAAAACAAAAAAAATGTTTCTTTTTGGCTTTGGGGGTCCTTAATGGACCCCCTGAGAAAACCTAGGGGGTCAGGGAGTCTCCACCCTGCCCCCTTTCCACGATCTCCGCTATAGTTTTTAACAGTCTTGTAAATCGAGGTGAGCGACCGGGTGCGCGCACCCCGCAACTTTTTAGAAAAAAAATAAAGATTTTTTTGGGCCTTGGGGGTCCTTAATGGACCCCCTGAGAAAACCTAGAGGGTCAGGGAGTCTCCACCCTGCCCCCTTTCCACGTTCTGCCCCTTTGTTCTCTACAATATGTTGACTCGCACTGACAAAATGGGGGTCAACACTTCCTGATTTCCTCCGAATCGAATGTTGACAGACGTCAAACAGCAAATCAGAATTCCACTCGCGCACAGGGGTGCGCGCACGGTGCGCGCTTATAGATATATAAGTGATTTCAACTTTAATTTTCTCAGCAACTACTGGAGGGATTTACACCATTTAAAGAAAAGCGTAATCTGCGAACCAGACTCTACCTTTTTGCCAAATTTCTTATAATTCCATTCAGCCGTTCGGGCTGTAGCCGTGTCTAAAGGTCCTATGGAAAATAACATGGGGAAAACGCATTTTGGGACCCCCCTTTTATCTCAGCCCCCACTTGACAAATCCCCCCCAAACTTTCAAGGAAGGAGCAGAGCGGAGCGGGCCATCTTCTTTGAGAAATTCGCGAAGATTCAACAACCGGCGCCAAAGTTATTCCCAATAGAATGTTGCGGATTTCCTATGGAAACTAGGTCCCAACTATAACTACCGCCAGTAGGTAATATATATAAATATAAAAGTGAACCACAAGTACCAGAAAGCATCACGAGCCATGAGGGGCGGTCCACCGAGGACAGAACTTAAAAATTACGTACAAAAACACGTGGGTTCACGGACAACTATGCAAGCATCTACGGCGTACCTCTGAGGAAGTTCGAGGAAAGAACGAAACATGTTAGGATTGCCGTTTGTGAATAAATTCAGGATGCAAACCTCGCTGGTGATGTGCGGCTGATTCTTCTCTTTGGAAGTTGTTTTGGCAATCTTTATCGGTGTGGTCCCACCGCAGCGACGCACTGCCAGCAAGCGCGCCGGAGTCTGCCCGACCTAAGGACCTTGTTTGTTGAACACGAGAGTGACAAGGGCAGGCTGGTGACGCCAAAGACAGACTTTGGCATGGTTCTTGGGAAGCCTAAAAATGGTAATTCTCGGGGCACAGCGAAGTATGTTTCCTGCAACAATAAGACAATGACCTTGCAACAAAAATACCCATTGGAGGGTTTAAAATAAATATAAAAGTGAACCACAAGTACCAGAAAGCATCACGAGCCATGAGGGGCGGTCCACCGAGGACAGAACTTAAAAATTACGTACAAAAACAAGTGGGTTCACGGACAACTATGCAAGCATCTACGGCGTACCTCTGAGGAAGTTCGAGGAAAGAACGAAACATATTAGGATTGCCGTTTGTGAATAAATTCAGGATGCAAACCTCGCTGGTGATGTGCGGCTGATTCTTCTCTTTGGAAGTTGTTTTGGCAATCTTTATCGGTGTGGTCCCACCGCAGCGACGCACTGCCAGCAAGCACGCCGGAGTCTGCCCGACCTAAGGACCTTGTTTGTTGAACACGAGAGTGACAAGGGCAGGCTGGTGACGCCAAAGACAGACTTTGGCATGGTTCTTGGGAAGCCTAAAAATGGTAATTCTCGGGGCACAGCGAAGTATGTTTCCTGCAGCAATAAGACAATGACCTTGCAACAAAAATACCCATTGGAGGGTTTAAAATAAATATAAAAGTGAACCACAAGTACCAGAAAGCATCACGAGCCATGAGGGGCGGTCCACCGAGGACAGAACTTAAAAATTACGTACAAAAACACGTGGGTTCACGGACAACTATGCAAGCATCTACGGCGTACCTCTGAGGAAGTTCGAGGAAAGAACGAAACATGTTAGGATTGCCGTTTGTGAATAAATTCAGGATGCAAACCTCGCTGGTGATGTGCGGCTGATTCTTCTCTTTGGAAGTTGTTTTGGCAATCTTTATCGGTGTGGTCCCACCGCAGCGACGCACTGCCAGCAAGCGCGCCGGAGTCTGCCCGACCTAAGGACCTTGTTTGTTGAACACGAGAGTGACAAGGGCAGGCTGGTGACGCCAAAGACAGACTTTGGCATGGTTCTTGGGAAGCCTAAAAATGGTAATTCTCGGGGCACAGCGAAGTATGTTTCCTGCAGCAATAAGACAATGACCTTGCAACAAAAATACCCATTGGAGGGTTTAAAATAAATATAAAAGTGAACCACAAGTACCAGAAAGCATCACGAGCCATGAGGGGCGGTCCACCGAGGACAGAACTTAAAAATTACGTACAAAAACACGTGGGTTCACGGACAACTATGCAAGCATCTACGGCGTACCTCTGAGGAAGTTCGAGGAAAGAACGAAACATGTTAGGATTGCCGTTTGTGAATAAATTCAGGATGCAAACCTCGCTGGTGATGTGCGGCTGATTCTTCTCTTTGGAAGTTGTTTTGGCAATCTTTATCGGTGTGGTCCCACTGCAGCGACGCACTGCCAGCAAGCGCGCCGGAGTCTGCCCGACCTAAGGACCTTGTTTGTTGAACACGAGAGTGACAAGGGCAGGCTGGTGACGCCAAAGACAGACTTTGGCATGGTTCTTGGGAAGCCTAAAAATGGTAATTCTCGGGGCACAGCGAAGTATGTTTCCTGCAGCAATAAGACAATGACCTTGCAACAAAAATACCCATTGGAGGGTTTAAAATAAATATAAAAGTGAACCACAAGTACCAGAAAGCATCACGAGCCATGAGGGGCGGTCCACCGAGGACAGAACTTAAAAATTACGTACAAAAACACGTGGGTTCACGGACAACTATGCAAGCATCTACGGCGTACCTCTGAGGAAGTTCGAGGAAAGAACGAAACATGTTAGGATTGCCGTTTGTGAATAAATTCAGGATGCAAACCTCGCTGGTGATGTGCGGCTGATTCTTCTCTTTGGAATTTGTTTTGGCAAAAAAAAAAAAAAATATATATATATATATATATATATATATATATATATATATATGTGTGTGTGTATATGTATATATATGTATATATATATATACACTGGAGAGTTTCTCAAAATAATATCATAGACGGAATGGCAAAAAAGCTACCTGCTTATAACGATCGATGTAAAATCTCTATACACCTCAATTGAACATGAAACAGGATTAAATGCAATGAGATACTTTCTCAAGCAACGACATGTGAGACAAACTGAACACTCTGAGATGATCCTAGAAATGACCGACATGTGTCTACAAAATAACATCTTCTTCAATCAACAACTATAGCAACAAGTCTGCTAGACCACAATAGGACTTTCCTTCTCCCCCAACTAAGCCCATTTAACTATGGGCCGGTGGGAGAGGGAAGTTGCATGGAGTGACATGTATGAACAATAACTATGCAAAATAGTGATTTGGCTGTGATATATAGACGATTTATTCCTGATATGAAATGGGTCAAAAGAAGAATTCCAACACTATTTCTAAGGCATAAATCACAATGAACACAAATTAAGATTTACGTATAATATCAGTGAAAAGGTATTTGCTTTCCTGGTCATTAAAGTATTTGTCAAAAATCAAAAACTGGAAACGACCATGTACAGAAAGCCAACTGCAACCAACAGTGTGTTACGTGGCACCAGCTTCCATCCCAAAGCACTAATCACAAGTATCCCACTTGGAAAGTTACTAAGGACCATAAGAAATTGCTCAGAAAAAGTCAACATTATTGCTCAGATTCACAAAGTAAAAACAAGATTTTACCAATGCAAATATCCAACAGCATACATTAAACAAGGAGCAATGAGAGTAAAGGGTAAAACAAGACAACAAATACTTATGTGGAAACCATATAAAGAAAGTATGAGTACGGAACCAATCAGGATGATAACAACATTCAATAAAGAACATCAACTGATATATAAGATTTTCCAAAAACATTGGAACATTCTGACAAGTGACAAAGATATGGCAAAAGCAGTAGGCAAAAAACCACAAACAACTTACAGAGAAGTACGCTCCCTCAGATATCAATTGTTGAGAAGCCATTATTCAGACCAGCAACCAGAAAGCTGGGTACAACAGCAAAGCAAAGGCATTGTAAAATGCAATAACTGTAAAGCATGCAGGATTGGCAAATGGAAAAGTAATGCTGATTGAACATAAAATAACCTGCGACAAACAGTTTGTGGTATATTTCATTGAATGTGAATGTGGCCTCAAGTATGTGGGAAGCACAATATGCCCATTGAAGAAACAAATTTTAGAATACATACGGGCTGTTCAACACAAAGATGTTAGTTATGCAATTGCAAAACACCATGCTCAACAACATGATAGTAACTTGAAAACCTTAAGGTGCAATGGAGTAGCACATGTCCCTAAAAACAAGAGAGGTGGAAATAGAACCTTACAACTGCAAAGACTGGAGAGCAAATATATAATAAGACTGCGAACAAAAATACCATTTGGTCTCAATACAGACGAAGAACTGTATGTACACTTATAACACAAGAGACATCTGTTGTGAAGTATAACAGGACTAAGGCTGTAATATGTGACATTGTCAGTGAGTAACCTAGGTAGAAACTTACATATAATCAGAAGGTAAAATCAGTAGTGTGAGCCATGAACACCTTCACATTAGAACAGTCAGAAGGGTTGTGTATATATGAAAAAAGTAAACATGTAAAAGATAAAATGTTCTTAACAATTACAAAGATATCTGCAACAATTAGACACTCCCAATTACTTAAATTGGTAAGGAGAAAAATTACCAGGCATACAGTGGTTGTTCCAAAATCACCCAATAGCGTATCTGTGTAAGTATAACTCTCATACCTATCTATTTAACTATCGAAAAGTATATATCAATATACCAGTAGCGACCTATTGTTATCACACACATCTAGATTTTGATAATACTTGCATCCATAAAGGACAAAGAATAAGAATTGGGGTATTACAATTTCCTTAAGGGATTATATGTGTAGGCATAAGGCACCTACCAGCACTAACAATCAATCCTTGGAGAAATACCAGCATGTTAAATTAGGGGCACTCAGCCATCTAAAAAAATATTAATTAAAAATAACGAATAAAACAGAGGGTACAATCCGAAAAATGAAATACAAAAGTATAAAAATATAATAAACCCTAAATAATTTCACCTGTCTGATGGGGGCACTCAGCCCACTAGAAAATGACATCACATCAACATTTTAGTCAATCTGTGATACACACAGGTGACATATAACAAAACAAACTACTGGCAACATAAATACGATGTAAAATGTCAGGCCAACATAAGTCTCCTGGCTTAGAAGAATGGAGACCGAGCTGTTAAACAGTGATATTGATGTTCTTCTCCACTCTTATGCCCTCCCACTAAACACCGACAAGACCCTCTGGACTCATGCAAGGCCCCTATGGGCTTAATCCAAACCATCCATGCCAACCAGAACAGGGAATCGTCCCACAACCTCAGAGTTATAAACAATGACAACCTCAAACAAGTGAACATCATG
This sequence comes from Lissotriton helveticus, assembly GCF_964261635.1. Classification (NCBI taxonomy): domain Eukaryota; kingdom Metazoa; phylum Chordata; class Amphibia; order Caudata; family Salamandridae; genus Lissotriton; species Lissotriton helveticus. The sequence continues at coordinate 766,728,270 of NC_136067.1, read as the reverse complement.
CAGACTCCGACCGCCCACACACAGCTCCAATTGAAATGCATACCACTAAGTTACAGACCAGCGAGTAAACATGCAGCCTCATTCAAAACAATAAGCTTGATATCATCATCCTCACGGAAACCTGGCTTAAAGGCTCGTCCACCCCTATTCTTGACCTTCTAGTCCCACCTATCCATGACATAATTCAATTACACAGATCAATAAAACATACACCAAAATACACTCTCAGTCTCTCATTCTGATCCCTCTGCTCTGACCTCCAGTAAGTACCTATGCATCAACATCTCTAGCAATCACAGCCCGGTATGCAAAATATATACATTCTACCACCCCCCTGTGGACAATCTTTTCTTCATTGAACAATTAATGGAAATCATCTCATCCAATGATGACACCCTAGTTTCCCAAATATTCCTGTGAGATATCAACCTTCACTGATCTAACCCAATTAATCAACCTGTAAACTGTCTAAAACCCTTCCTATTTGAGCACACTTCTTTCTTCATCTCCAAAGGAAAATACGTCTCAATAGATGCCATTATCCCTTGTGATTGGTCTGACCATTACAGCATCTTCTTCCTAATTAACAAGGAGGTTTCACTGAAGAGGGTTCAACCCAAGAAAATGAAGCATTGGAAAAGGAACCTTAGGAATATTAACTCCATGGATCTAGCAACCCGCTGTAGAAAGGCCTTGACTCCCCAATTGGACATGTCTGATGTTCATATCCTCACAGATTTCTATAATACCACCATTTCTGGCATCCTGGACAAAATAGCCCCTCTACAACAAAAAAGTGCCTCCCTCAAAATCTCCAAACCTTGGTTCAATGACAACCTAAGCTCTGAACGCCTTAACCTAAGGTTAGCTGAAAGAACCTGGAGATACATTACCCTCTACTGAATATCTAATTCACCTTAGATTGGTCAGGAACACTTATAACAAAAAATCAGAACTGCATAGGTTGACTTCTTCAGAACCCAACTTAATCAAGCCAAAAACCACCTCAAGGAACTGTTTGAAACTGTTAAAAAACAATCAGGCAAGACACCCAACAGCTCTGACCTTGGTGACGGCCTTCCATCATGCGACCAGTTGGTGGCCTTCTTCACTGAGAAAACAAAAAGCATGAGTATTGACCTGGAAGCAAAGAGGGCTGTTATGCCATCATCAGTGAGAACTGGTCCAGCTCACCATGAGCGGCTCAGTCCCCCCAGTACTGGCATCAAGAACGACACCTCTTGGATCTCCTTTACTCCCCTCAATGAAAGAGATATTTACAACACTCTGCGGGTGATCAACCCATCTAGTCATTTCATAACCTGCTACCCCCACCCGTCTTCAAAGATATCAAGGATATTATCCTCTCCCTATGGACAAAGATTGTCAATGTCTCACTATGGCAAGGCACATTCCCCGACTGCTTAAAAGTGGCATAGGACTCCCCCATACAAAAAAAGCCTAATGCAGACAGATCTGATCTCAATTACTTCTGGCCTATCTCCACCATCCCCACGCTGGTTAAACTGCTGGAAAAATGCACGCAGATGCAACTTTGTGCATACATGGAGTATTCCCAACTTCTGAACAAGCATCAATCCAGATTTTGAAGAGGCCACAGCACGGAACCTGCTCTCACTCATATTATGGATGACATCTTGATAATGCTAGACCACAACAAAGCATGTCTCCTGATCCTCCTTGACCTTTCTTCAGCTTTTGACACTGTTAACCACGACAATCTCCTATCCATCCTTGCACACAAGATGGGCTTTTCAGGTCCGGTATTGCAATGGTTTACTTCCTTCCTCCATATTAGATCACAAAAAATCAAGATAAAACAATCCCTATCCCAGCCCTCCAAGGTTTCTATGGGGGGGTTCCACAGGGGTCAGCACTATCACCAAAACTCTTCAATTTATTCGTAGAATCTTTGGCAAATGGTCTGAACTCCGCAAACATCCTCTTCCATATGTATGCAGATTACACTCAACTTTTTCTGAAAATCACCTCCCCTGAAGACTTCATCTCACTCAATACTACCCTTTTGGATACTCAAAACTGGATAACTGACAACCACCTCATGCTCAACATCTACAAAACAGAATTCCTTCTCACTGTTCCACCTACACAGACCCCCAAGATAGACCACTGGCTGGAATAACTTACGGCCTTCAACTGCACTCCCCACATTATGGACAACGCAAAATCCCTCAGAATCACACTTGATAAGCACTTAAACAAGCAGAATCATATTAGCAATTTAAGCAAGGGGGCTAAACACCAGATGAAAACATTAAGGAACCTAAAACCTTTCCTTTCACAAGAGGACTTCAAGATGGGAGTGCAAGCTCTGGTAATGCCTAGACTAGACTGTGGTAGCTCCACGCTCTGTGGACTTCTCAAATATAACTTGGCCCCACTAAAAACGTCCTTTAAGGTAGCCTTGGCCCCACTAAAAGCATCCATTAAGGCAGCGGCTAGACTGATCACTGGTTCAAAAAGAAACAAGCACATTTCCCTGCCCCCAAATCCCTAAACTGGCTGCCGTATGAGGCTAGAATACTGCTAAAGAACCTGCATGACTTACAAAGCCCTACATCTCAAGACTCCCATATATCTGGCTCAACAACTAGAACTATCTGGGGTTGCAGCCAGTCAAGAAGTGCAAGTTCATGGCTTTTAAATCCACAAATCTTCCACAAAAGGAGAACGAGTCACAGAGCCTTTTCAGGCACTGCCCCAAAGATTTGGAACTCTCTTCCTCCGGAAGTCCGACGACTTTCTTCCACTACTACCTGCAAAAAAGAAGTAAACAAATCCTAATGGCTACACTTTTTGAAATAAAACGGCTCTGGCCCCACTGCTCACTGAATTCCCCTTGAATTACTATTATATTGTTTGACACCATTGAATCCCAGCATTAGCCTGCCGTGCTCATTTATGGAGCAAAGATTATTTAATATTCTTCTCCATGTTCTGTATACGCACTACCTTAACTATGTTGCTTGACTGTCTTGTTGTTGTATGCATATATATGTAATGCCTATCCAAATTGTATAGCGCTCTGATACCTGCCTGAATCACGTTCACACTATGTAAAACTTTCAGAAGAAATAAATAAAGAAGGCCTGCCACGGGCTCATGTTATTCATACATTGAGTCATCAGCGTGTAGGCATTCTCGTTGTAGGGAATTCAATGGCAGGCAAAGCCTCCAAGGCAGCAGTTCGTACTGCTGCCGTTGCTGCAATAACTTGCTCTAGCACGAGGATAGATGGAGCAATTATGATAGCTGTCAATATCATGCGCAACAGCTCAGCCCTCCCTGGCGAAAGGTTTCCACTCAAGTACTCCTACAATTAAATGCGCAAAACAATCTGTAAGCTCAAATTCCAGGAGTGGGGGATAGAATAATACCAAACAATGATCGCAGATTGGGATTGATACTAGCTGCACATGAGGGTCTGGGTTTAGCACATGCATGGATCTCTGCTCCAGTTTCACTACTAAAGCAGCACTATTGGTGGCCAGGTCTTACTAAACAGACCAAGAACTTTGTCCTCAAATGCGACATCTGTCAACAGATGAAGGGCCCAACTGTATTACATGCACCACAGACACCTGTATTGATCTCAGACAAACACCTCACATGTGTCTAGTTGGATCACTTGATCCCCTCACAATCAAGCAGGGCTTACAAGTATATCTTGGTGACAGTAGATTCATGCTCTACATTCCTGTGGGTTTGGCCACAGGGTTCGGCTGACCCTCCTACTGTTATAAAGGATTGGTGAGTCTATATCTGCACATTCACAATTGGCACACTACATTCTGACCAGGTTCTGGCGCTTAGCTCTAAGGTTTACAAAGAAGCAATAGGAAGCTTGGATGTGGCTTTGCGGTACTCCTACCCCTATCAACCTGAGGAAAATTCGGTAGTTGAGAGGAAAAACTGTGCCTTAAAACCATTCTTAACAGCAAGGGTATTAGGTTTGAGTAGCAGTTGGGTTAATCACCTATATGGGGTCAGGAGGGTACTCACTTAACAACATGCCAAGAAAATCCCTGGGGGGTTGCACACCTTATGAACTCCTGTTTGGGGTAAGGATGTGGGTACCATACCTGGATAGTGTCAGCACAATGTGAAGGCCCATTTGACCTCAATGATCATTTGGATGTTTTACAGGACATTAAAGAATACCAAGCTTTACAAAGCAACACACACCGCCACTGGTGAAGTGAAAACGGTGACAGCAAGATCTGCCTGGGTTGGGGAGATTGGGGACTTGGTCAGAGAAAAAAAATGTGAACAAAAAAGAATTTGGGCCACTGTACAGAGCACCTGTACCTGTCCTAGCTCTAGAAAGGAATCCGCATGGTCCTTCTTCCACCTCTTGCTGGCTGCTGAGATAAAAGATGTGTCTCTATTGATCTGATCAAACCAGACTATGTGTCCGATTCTCAACACTAGACCCCATGGGTTCCTGGGTAGCCACTGCACTCCTCTCACTACTGTACAGGAAGTTCAGATGGAACCTTTAATAACAACTGAAGACTCCACTTTCCAAAGAGAAGCTGTGAACAACAATAAAATGACACTTCTCCCTATTGAAACAACTACAACTGTACAGTCAACAAGTACAAAAATTTCAATTTGAAAAATTGACGACGTCTACGTAAACATGCCCTAGATTGAGTCATCTATCATTTCTACAAAACCTACCAAGCTGCCAAGAATAGACCAGAGGGCGTTTTGCTACTTCGTGCATCATGACAATTTCTAATTGGATCCGAGTGAACCTGAGCTGCCAACACCGCCTCTCCTTTTCAAGCTTCGAGTTTATGCTTTCTATCTTTGGTTGAAAGAGACTTATTACTTTGTTCCCTAGGTACATCTAAGGATTACAATTGGATTTATTTTCTTTGTACTTTGGATTGGTATAGTATCTGTCTTTTTTCTACTCCTGAATGGACACCTTCTCACAGAACCCTCTGCAGTGCAACTTGTGAACTTGGTTCTCAAACCACATGCATCATCACACCGTGAACTAAGAGACTTATCCCTGGTGAACATTACAGCGGTTCTAGTTCCTGAAGGAAATGTAAAGGACAGGGTATTGTATGATGTATATGGTCCTACTGAACTTTTTATAATTCTATATTTGTTTAAAATTTCTTTAAATTACATCATTACCTATAAAACTTTCTCTGCATGATTGGGACATTGAAACTGTGCAGAATTGGCTTTCAGATTTAGAGCAACCAGCTACATTTTCTAATGATGAATTGTATGATGGTACAATTCATTTTGGAGACAAGTTGTTACCAGCATTATGGGCACAATTTTTTACATTAGGCTAGTATCCCATGCGCTGTTTATAATTACACACAAAGGGAACACTGCCCAACACCACCGAGAGATAGTTCAAAGACTTTTACACAGAAGTTTGCTTATTTTTCAGGTTTCGAAACATCAGAACCAGCCTTGTATTATTATAGGCTTCCACCTACACCTGCAAAGAAAAATATGCTAACAAACACCAAGTTGATATACTCTGCTTCTTTATTTCCCAACTGTCTATACAGTGTTCTGACTTTTGGAAAGACATTATAGACACAAAGTCTACCTTTTATGAATGCATTTTATTAATCTGCATTGTGTGACCGCATTCCTGAAGAACACATTGTTTCAATTGATTCATCATCTAATTGAACCATGTAACTTCTCTGCGAAGGAATACTTTTAGAAATATTAACCTCATATTTCTGGGTCAACTTGGCCAATTTATCAGGTGTAATTGGCGCTTGTCTTGTAATTTCTTTACACAGATAAATGAATTCTTTATCTTGATATAGATTCAAATGTTCCAAATCGAAACATTCCCTAACGATTTCTTCTCATAACATTTTTAATTTGGGACTATTTAGTGGCCTCTCTTCCTCAGGTTCTGTGTCAGCCATCTGCACAGTTTTCTCTGTCTTTTTAATTCATGTTACTTCCTCAAACCATGGTGGAAAAATTCCATATTCAAACAAATGTGTTTTCCCCAGGGCAATACTTCCCTTATCTCTTAATGCTTCGACCATCTGAGGTAGTCTCCATGCAGCAATCTGTGAATTCAGAGAAGTCAGAATAAATCCTGATGTTGGTTAACCTCCTACAACTCCTTGAATCTCTGAAGTCAGGTTAACATTTACTGGGGATATTGCAATCGATCTAGGCACTGTCTGTACAGTTGCTGGTTTCGTTACTTGCACTGGACCAGTCATAACAGATGTAGTCATGTAGAAGAACAATCTGTGGTTGAGCAACACGTGGTGAGGCAATCAAAAGTATTTGAAGGGGTCTCTCAACTTGCACTATACCAGCTTCTACAAGGGCAGTAGACACTGTACTGCTTGTGCAATGGCAACATTTCCAGCACTAACAGTTGGTGTTGCATAAGGCGGGGGTCGAGCAGTTAACATTTCCTTGAAAATATCATCCCTTAAATCACTATCTCTCTCGTTTCCTTTTTCCTTTTTTTGTTGTCTTTTTCTAGTGTCTTTGTCTTATTCACTTTCTCTGGTATTTCTGCAGAAATGAGTGGATAAAATCTAGTCCCTTCTGCTATGGCTTTCCTCCTTCTCTGCTGTTTTTTATCCCATCGAGCGTCTTCATAATTACGCATTTCCCTCTATGTCCTTCTCTGATATTTTTCCCTTTCTTTCTCTTGTGCAACTTTTCCCCACATATTCAAAGCTTCATATGGAGTAGCTCTATGGGCAGTTTCATTTCATATAGGGTTTCTTTCAATCTCTGAGTAATTATAGTTTCAAAGCTATCATATTTTGGAAATTGTAATGGACCTTCCTTCTCAGTAATTTTGCAACATTGACAAAGTCCTAACCATATATGTAATCCCAATTCAGTTATCATGTAATGTGCAGGTACAATCTCAGGAGGTGCCTTTTCACCTTCCCGTATCGAATTGTAACATCACCCATCATAAAACTCTTCGATCTTTCAAACATTTCATGATTCTCATAAATTATTGAGGTAATACAATTGCAATTCAATATTTTGATTCTGTTCCAGAAGCATCAGATTTATTTTACTCCCATCCTGACAGTTTTATTTATCGAAATCCTGTTAACAAATCCAGAACCAATATTCACACAACCAACAACCTATCACGGAGCGGCACCCTGATGTCACCTTCCAATCACAGTGCGAGAGTATACCAGCCAACCAATCCCAGTGCAAAACACTTAGACGTATAATCTCACTCCTTGCAGCAGCTCACCCTCCTTTACAATTTCTTTTGTACTTGCACAATTCATAAAAAATCATTAAAACAACAAATAACAAAACTTTTGGAATGTAGGTGTAGGTAGGGACCTAGTGAAAACAAATGGTTCCCTTGGTTGTATTGATTATCAGATTACACTGAGGACCTACCTCTCTAGGATCAGTACCACCAGATCTATAGAGTTATCACCACATGCTTATCAGTCATTCAGCAATGGGAGTACATTTACTAGGAACGAAACCACAAAAAACACAATCTAGAGGATTCAAAAGTGAAATGCATAGCCAGGAAAAATTCTTTGCATTATTTTATTTCTAAAACCAGTTAATGTAAAAGGCTCAGTATGCCACACAGAATTCAAGTTACAGTCAGTTTGTACTCTAGATGCGAAAAAACTTTTAAATTTCATTTAGGTCAATCCATCATATCAAACATCAGATCAGCATAACAATTTTTACATATAATAACATAGTATTCAACTGCATCTCAAAACATATTTAATTAAAAAAGAAATTATTTTAATATAAAATGCATAAAAAAGTGCTGTGCGCACCACCTTCCTCAGGACAAATTTAAAAACGATCTGTTGGAATGAATATACATAGTCACTGATCATTATTTGTGATATGCTTTACAAACAAATTTTTATGGCTATCATTGCCTTTTAACATCCTAGTCCTCCTCATTGGCTCAATATACATGCATTTGTTCTCATCAATATTTATAAACCTGTGCTGTACATTTGTGGATCCCGCTCCCAGTCTGAATCCCCTACTCCTATTATCATACTACATTCACTTTGATTAATCTTTTAAGAATGTCATTCACACCATGTTCTTAGGGTTGGGCTCATACATCCATTTTTAGTACCCACTACTCTTATTCTCAGGGCATTTACTTCTATTTGATTCAGCTCCTCATATTCATAATGAAAGATCTACATATCACACACCTGATACGTGGCTGTTTGATGCTCCACTTGTCAGGTTCAATATTGTAACTTCATTAATGGTTTACAATAACTCCATAAAAACACACAAAAAACTGGGCAAAAAAAGGAAGGAAAGAGAGGTTCTCAATTAATAATCTTTTGTGCCCCTATTGGTAATAAGGGGCCTATTATGATTGCGGTTTTTCCGCATCCTCCGGGACGGCGGAAGCCACCGCCGGCCCGGAGGATGCGGAAAAACCGCAGCGGACCCACCAAAGACCCACCGCCACATTAGGATGGCTGGTGGGTCCTGGTTTCCGTCCGCAGCTTTTCCGCCGCGGTTGGCTTACAACGCGGCGGAAAAGCTTTAATATGGTGGCGGTGTCTCTCAGACACCGTCCGCCATATTAGGAAGGGCTTCAAAACATGCTTTTCCTCTGCGGGTTTTCCGCTGTGGAAAAGCATGTGTAACTTCACTGCGGGGTCCCGTTGCGGGCCCCCTAGGTGAAGGGGGGTGGGGGTGCACATGGGGGGTACCTATGGTACCCCCCTGCATTTGTATGCAGAAATCGGCAGGCACCGCACGGTGCCTGCTGCTTTCTGCATACAAATGCAATTTATGCATTTTTACCATTGCCGCGGATGCAGCTTGAAGCCGCACCCGCCGCAATGGTAAAAATAGAGGATGTGACCGCCAGGGTGGCGGTCACATCCTAATTGCACAGGAGGGAACTCCGCAGGCAATGCGGAGGTTCCCTCCTGCTCTATGGTGGCGGACGGACTCAGGTCCGTCCGCCATCATAATCGGCCCCTAAATGTGGTATTCTTGGTGTGTTCACTTACCTTGGATAAGGAAAATACCTCCTATATCAATTTCGTATATCAAGGGACCTACCACTAGTAATAAGGTTACAATCACAATATAAGGCCCAGTCAAGGTGTCAATAAATTATTCCTTTGCTCAACCCTTGATAGCTGGCTACAAGCAGGCAGGCTTAACTTAGCAGAAAGGTGTGTAAATCATTTAAAAGCACCAAATACACTAAATAAGTAAGACACAACACACAATAAAAATGCAACACCAATTTTTAAAAATAGGAATTTTTTTATGATTATAGTGACATTAAAATGAAACGAGCATGTGCAATGCAATAGATCTGGCATTTGTGAGAGTGAGACCTATTGGCACTGTAAATGACAATGTCTTTTAGTTATGTATTTTGGTTTTGAGTGTAGTGGATGCATATGTTGTGTGGTGGAATTATGTGGGTTGCACCGGAATTGTTAGTTGTGGAATTGTGTGATGTGTAGTGCATTTTGTAGGGGAATTATGTGATACTGTGAATAGATGGGATGAGAGCGGCACAGAATATATAGAAAGGAAGACAGAGAGAAGATAGGTAGCTTATTTAGGTAGTGGTGAATGAACTTGAGACAGGAGCAGAAAATGGGTGAGAAAAAGAAAAAGAATGGGAGAGGAGGCTACAGATGCATACAGAGGCAGCACCTATGTATGCAGAAGATGCCCTGAGAAGAGGAAAATGGTGTGGATTTGAGGGAGGGAACCTTGAAAAGATACAATCAAGGAAATTGTGCTTGAAGACGTGAAGTTAACCATATGAAAGAGGCGAGAAGAGTATGGGAGAGAGAGGGAGAGAGCGGTGTGAGAGAGTTCAAGAGAGAGAAAGAGGGAGGAGTTGGAGGGGCACCCGGGGTGTTGGGAAGGAGAAGCGAGAAGTGGATCAGTACACAGTGTGATGAGGTGTTTAAAAATGTTGTGTTATGTACTTAATATTTGTGGTTCTCAGTGGAGAACTAAATCAAATAAAATTAACTTGACTTGACTTGACTTGAAGATCGGTAAAATCTCTGCTCTGAACCAGGATTCGGGGACTGGTGCATCGCTAGCTAAGGCATTTGCTAGTGAAGTTATATATGGGACCCATAAATCTTGATCGTGCTTGAATACATCTGCCGGAATGCAGTCAGGCCCAGGAGCTCTGCCACTCGGAATCACTTTCAGCACAGACTCCACCTCTTTATGTGAGAATTCCAATGGTTCATCATAACTGGGGGGCAGGAAAACCTCAACATTACTATCAAGTATCTTAAATTGATTTTCAAAATAGGTTACCCAGTGCTGCGACTCGACATGGTTACTCGGTGTCAGTGATTGCGGGCAGTTCCCCCACTTTAATAGGTGCCAAAAGTGGGTCATATTACGACCATTGCAGGCCTGTAACAACTCCTTCCAACGGTCTTCATCCCACGATTTTTTAGCTTCTTTCTGCACTGCTTTGTAGGTGACCCTGCATTGCTTGATGTTATCCTGTGATCTAGATTTAATAGCTTTCACCAAAGCTTGTTGGGCCTGCCTACAGCTATTGTTGTACCATGAGCTAGGCCTCAGCAATTTATCCTTTTTACAGGGGATGTTTTTAATAAAATACTTTTTAAGGTCCATAAAAAGATCACTGTGGATGCTCAATGAATTAACATTGAGCACCTCTTTTGACTCGCAACCGTTGAGTTTACACAGAGAGCTTGAGACCAAATCCCTAATGTCAACACGGGTCCTCTCATTAGTGGCTATCCTAGGCCACCGTACCCTTCTTTGGTCATTGGAAATAGTTACCATCTCCTGGTCTATTACACCTTCACTCATGGAGGAACTACTATCATTAAATGTCAGAATCAGAGGGTTGTGGTCACTTTCTGGCCTACTCTCAAACACCATATCTAAAATATTAGGCCACATCTCCACATTAACAAATATATAGTCAATGCGGCTGCCAGATCTGCCGTTATCAAACGTCTTTGCACCCTGCCTATCTGACTGAGCCCTGCCGTTGACCGCCCTCAAACCCTTGTCCAGGCACAAGCCCTTCAATTGGAGTGCAGCCTCGGACCATTTCCTTATGGGTTGTAGGTCCAGATAGGGAACACTCTACAATACATCCACGTCTTCGGTGAGCTTACCATCATCCAGGTCTAGGGGCTCAAAACCCGTGTTAAAATCACCAATATTAATCCGGTAACTAGAATTATCCTCCTGGTTCAGATGACTTTCCAGGATTGAAACACCTTGAGAGCTCCTACCACCCGGTAGGCCCCTCGAATAAACATTATATATGGACACGTTGAGGCCCTTTGATGATCTAACCCGGATAGCCATAATATCGGGGCTATTAATAGAAACCTCTTCCACCTTTATTCCCTCACGTTGCTGTACCCAAAGGGTCAGCCCACCAACTGGTCTACCCCTCGGTCCCTTGACTGCTGGTTTAGAGAAATTTAAATAACCCACATGAAAGACTCCTTCCACAGACCAAGTCTCTTGGAAGGTCCATAAATCCGTGTTCTCTATGAAACTTGCCCAATCAGGTGAGAGTAGTTTGGATTTCAACCCCGCAATATTCCACGAGGATAGAGTTATGAAGGATCTCATTGAGCAAGGGATCGCCAGTGGGCGATCTTCATGGACAACATAAGTATCCCGCTGAACCGGGCTCTGACAAGTTTTAACTGCTCTGCCAATAAGATTTGCCCGATAGGAATCACTCCCCCCACACAACTCCCTCTGGGTACCAAAAATATTCCCTCCAATCATCTTCTTAACCCCATGTCCTTCGACCCGCAGTGGGGTGACACACCCACTCAGTCAATCAATGTATTCTAATGTGGATAGTAACTCAAAACGATTGCTGATCTGAATTGGATAATCAACCAAGTTGTAAGCCCTATGGGGAACCCAGGCTTCCTTAAATCTTGGAGTCCTACAAGGGTTATAAAAAACCCTAGGGGTAAACTTTTGATGCCATCAGCAGCGGGGGGGATGGGGGGGTTAATGGGCAGCCGTCTCAAGGATGTGTTGTACAAAGGAAGGAGACCTGAAACTCAATACCACCCAGTCACCCGCCAAGGATTTATGTGAATGGCTAACCCAGTTGATGCACCTCACCATTTTAAATTCATCAATAATGCCTTACTAATGCCAGACTTTTTTCTCAGAAAGTAAAGAGCTTTATTTTTAAGGGTTGACCAGTGCTCGCGAGTACCCAAAGGGAGTGGGGGCACGTTAGCTAGGATAATAGTGTAGGGTGTTGCTTCGGGGGGGGAGGCTAGGAAGCATATTGGGACCCCCTTCTAGCCCTTCTTCATCCCTCCTCCCGTTACCTGCTGCCTCATTCCACTGCACTGTTGGAGCCATAGAGCCGATTTTTTTATTCGGCCGGTCTGGATCTACAGCACTTGACACCTGAGGGACCCGGGCAGTGCATACTTGGCCGTTTGGTATATCACCAGTTTGCATGGTGGTTTCTACCCCTGAAGGTTTACTTGGGGCACCCCCATTATCTTGCGCAATATAATGGATTGGAAACCTTTGCTTACTACTGGAGAGACATTGTTCAATTTTATAGAGCCTCTCATCTATTGAGTCAAGTCTTTTAAGAATGGGGGCGATGAGGGCAGCTAACTGATCCTTTAGTATTGTGCACAGATTTTCTTGGTTAAACTGGGCATTAGCGCCAACAGTAGAATTAACTACGGGAGCATTAACATCTGTATTCCCAAAAACATATACCCCACTAATTCAATCAATCAATCAATCAATCAATCATACCATTTGTATAGCGCACTACTCACCCGGGAGGGTCTCAAGGCGCTTAGGGGAAGGGGTATGCTACTGCTCGAACAGCCAGGTCTTGAGTTGTCTCCTGAAGGCGAGATGGTCCTGGGTCAGCCGAAGGTAGGTGGATGGGGAGGGAGTTCCATGTCTTGGCAGCCAGGTAAGACAAGGATCTTCCTCCGGCGGTGGCTCTTCGGATGCGTGGTACAGCGGCGAGGGCGAGGCTGGTGGACCGTAGCTGGCGGGTGGGCGTGTAGAAGGTCATGCGGTCGTTGAGGTACTTGGGGCCCAGGTCGTGGAGAGACTTGTGTGCGTGGGTGAGGAGCCGGAACGTGATCCTCTTGTCGATGGGGAGCCAGTGCAGGTTCCTCAGGTGGCTGGAGATGTGGCTGCGTCGGGGGACATCCAGGATAAGTCGGGCGGAGGCGTTCTGGATGCGCTGGAGTCTTTTCTGTAGCTTGGCTGTGGTTCCGGCGTAGAGGACATTCCCGTAGTCCAGTCGGCTGGTGACGAGTGCCTGGGTGACTGTCTTCCTGGTCTCGGTCGGGATCCAGCGGAAGATCTTGCGAAGCATACGCAGGGTGTTGAAGCACGATGAGGAGACGAAGTTGACTTGTCTGGTCATCGAGAGGGAGGAGTCCAGGATGAAGCCCAGGTTGCGTGCGTGGTCGGTTGGCTTGGGTGCGGTGCCCAGGGCTGGGGGCCACCAGGAGTCGTCCCAGGCGGAGGGCGAAGATCCCAGGATGAGGACTTCTGTCTTGTCCGAGTTCAGTTTCAGGCGGCTGTCCTTCATCCACTCGGCGACGTCTTTCATCCCTTCGTGTAGGCAGGTTCTGGCGGTGTCGGGGTCTCTGGTGAGGGAGAGGATCAGCTGGGTGTCGTCGGCGTAAGAGATGATGTTGAGGTTGTGCGGGCGTGCGATGGCTGCAAGAGGTCTCATGTAGACGTTGAAGAGGGTGGGGCTGAGTGAAGATCCTTGCGGAACGCCGCAGATGACTTCGGTGGCCTCGGAGTAAACGGGGGGAGGCGGACTCTTTGTGTTCTTCCGGCGAGGAACGAGATGATCCACTCCAGTGCCTTCTCTTGGATACCGATATTGCTGAGGCGCTGGACTAGGGTGCGGTGGCAGACAGTGTCGAACGCAGCGGAGAGGTCCAGGAGGATGAGGGCCACTGTTTCCCCCTTGTCGAGCAGGGTCCGGATGTCGTTGGTGGCTGCGATGAGGGCGGTCTCGGTGCTGTGGTTGGCTCTGAAGCCGGACTGCGAGGGGTTGAGGGATTGGTTCGTCTCGAGGAAGGCGGCCAGCTGTCTGTTGACGATCTTCTCGATGACTTTAGCAGGAAAAGGGAGGAGCGAGATGAGGCGGAAGTTTTTGAGGTCGGTGGGGTCCGCTGTTGGTTTCTTCAGGAGGGCGCTGAGCTCGGCGTGCTTCCAGCTCTCCGGGAAGGTGGCGGTGTTGAAGGAGGTGTTGATGATGTTCCGGAGTTGGGGTGCGATGGTGGAGTCGGCCTTGTTGAAGACGTGGTGTGGGCAGGGGTCGGTCGGTGATCCGGAGTGGATGGTGTTCATCGTGCGGGCTGTGTCCTCGGTGGTCACCGTGGTCCAGGTGCGGAGGGTGGTGGTGGTGGTGGGGGGCGTTGGTTCGACGGTGGGGTGCATGGATGGTGTGCTGAAGCTGTTGTGGATGTCGGCGATCTTGCGGTGGAAGAACGAGGCGAGGGAGTCGCAGAGGTCTTGTGACGGAGTGATGTCGTTGGTGCCGGTGCTGGGGTTGGAGAACTCCTTGACGATGCTGAAGAGTTCCTTGCTGTTGTGGGTATTGTTGTCCAGTCGTTCCTTCAGGGATTTCTTCTTGGTGGTGCGGATAAGCTGGTGGTGCTTGCGGGTGGTGTGTTTGAGGGCGGTCATATTGTCGGTGGTCCGGTCGAGGAGCCAGGCTTTCTCGAGGGTGCAGCAGGTCTTCTTGGAGTCCTTGAGTTCGTCGGTGAACCAGGATGCCTTCTTGCTTCTGGGTCTGCTGGGAGGGTTCTTCAGTGGTGCGAGGTCGTCAGCGCAGGCGACAGATGCAGCTTGTTTAGCTGGGCAGCGACCTTTCCTTTTTTATTCATAGGCGGTTCAACCCCTTTCCCCCCCCCAGTGCTTTCCTCCCCCTTGTCTTAACCATAGCCGGACTCTGGATGCTACATTGGGGTCACAAAGCACCAGGAATGGGGGGCATGGACACCTCACATATCGAACTAGGTGGGGTAATCTCACCAGAGGGATCCACTTCAATACTCGTTTGAGAGGGGGGTGGCTGGGCACAAGGCAAAGAGCCACCCCTAGATAAAACTGGCTCCAAGGAAAGCCTACGTTCAGTTGCCTGAATCTCGTGAATTAGAACTGATTCCGCTCGATTTAAAAAAGCATTAAGTGTACCCACCATCCTATCCCCTACCTTCCTATTACTCATAGCTGCAGGGTACAACGTTAAGGGAACCCCCAAGAGTTCAAACCAGGCAATTTACAGAGAACAACAAGCAAATGATAATAGTCCCAAAGGAAGGATGCAGTCTTATAGTTCTCAGCAGAGGATGTTAGAGATGTGGCACCTGCGCTGCAGGAGGCCGGGCCGGTTTTGAGGGCCTCAGGCGCCTTCCAACAACATCACTTCCCCTGCGACTTGCAGGGACTTCTGGGGCTTGTGGTCCTTGGCGACCCCACCAACACGCCGCGCTGCGCCGCTCCCCTCACAGCTGGAATGGCGTCTCCGGGCTCCTGGCGTCTCCGGGCTCCTGCTTTCCTGGCAAGGTGAGCTAAATCAATGGCGCGGTATGAAATTAAGTGTCCCGCGCTGCGGGAGAGCCGGGCCGGTTTTGAGGGCCTCAGGCGCCCTCCAACAGCGTCACTTCCCCTGCAACTTGCAGGGACTTCTGGGGCTTGTGGTCCTTGGCGACCCCACCAACACGCCGTGCCGTTCCCCTCACGGCTGGAATGGCTTCTCCGGGCTCCTGGCGTTTCCGGGCTCCTGCTTTCCTGGCAAGGTGAGCTAAATCAATGGCACTGTATGAAATTAAGTGAAAACTAAACATAAAACAAAAGTCAGCCACTGAAAAAGCTGTGCAGCACAATTCAGTCGTTTGGTAACACCTGATGGAGCGAGATAGAAAACAAAATTTTGTTTAAACTCGCAAAGTCAAATTTCCATAACATGAATAATAATATTAATGATTTGTGAAATGTCGTGCTAATACAACTTAGATTAAACTTTACACGTGGGGGGGACTAATATGTGTGCTCATAAACGTGCATAAATGTTGCATCTTTTTGTTCGTGCAAAATAATAAAATAATTTATTGTTTTCGTTCTTGTCATTACTAACTGCTGCAAACTTAAAAGAAGCATGTGCTTGTTTTGCTTTTCCTTGTCTGTGTGATGTCATTTCTACTATTCTAGGTGCATATGGGTCTCATAGAAAAACGGAGACTGGTAAATATAAACGCTGCTTATTTGTTTGCAATGGCTAGGTAACATTTTGATTAATCGGGTGGGTTAATTAATTAGTGAAACATGGGGTGGATACAGAATCTACTTTATTTCTTACATTAATACTTTTCTTGTGTTTGTTTTATACTAGAAAACATAAGTTGCCTGCTTTTGGGCCTAGTCATTTGAACCGCAGAAAAAGTGCTGACATAAATTCTGCAGAAAGTCACGAGACGCCCATTCTGAATTAAAACGTTTATTGAATCTGCATTCACAAAGCAAAAACTGATGAGCTGACATCATTCTGTCGGACATGGCCAAGGTCGAAAGTGAACATTTTGTCAGTCCTTAACTTGGCATCCGCGGAAGTTGTACTGAAAGTCTATGGAAGCTGCGAGGATGACTTAATACATAGTTGCAATCGCAGGAAGCTTCTGGCTTCACGTGGAAGAGACAATGGTCTTTATGAGACATGATTTTGTGGAATTTTTTGAGAATCGGGTGACATGTCACTTGTCACTCTCAGCCAATGGGACGTCGAGGATTTCTGAAAACTTTCCTTTGCTAGTTTAGTTAGCGTAGAAAGGTATAAAAAGTCATGCCCTTAGGGTTGGGCTGGCTGCTGCTTTCTGACTTTCCGATGAGGGTGAAGTGCTGCTGGACTTTGCGTGGAGCACGTAAGAATCCTCAAAGAACTTTACTTTAATTCTTATCTATTTAGCTTAATTTAGGGACTTAGGTTTTAGAAATGCTAAACTTTAAATATTCACTTTGAATTTTGATTCACTTGTTTAAATTGTATTTTCCATATTTCTTTACAATCATGCTTGCTTTATTGCTAATAAAATTCATTTATAAAACTATATATTAACATACCATAATTTAGAAAATAAAATCTTACTTTTGACAAACAAGCTGGTCTTGGTTATTCAGAAGTGTAGGTTACTATTAGCTAGATCACGTCGCCTATGGTGGTCATATAAATAGTTGGGTTTTATTCTAATGACAATATTCTTTCTGCAAATGTATAAATATGTATATAAATTGTAGATAATGTGTATATAGATTTATTCTGACCACCTGATTCAGTAGGCCCAAAATATATCAGGTTTATAAATGGGTCCATATATAGTATAGAATTTTGTTTATAGGTTATGAAATTGGGTAGCGTTGTTTATGATATATTTTCTATAGCCCGCTGGATCAATTCTCTGGTAGCAGAAATTGATGGTTGCTAAGGGGTAACCAAAGTAATATGTTGGTTGCTAAGGGTTACGTCATGGTATGGAAATAGGATCGATGTTTTAACACATGTTAAGTTCGTTTTTCGTACCTATCTGTAAGCTATACCGGTATAGATTGTGTGGCGAGAAATTAGTCACGCAAGCCATCTGTTCTGTTTGTAGTGATATCGCCGAATATCACAAGAGGTATCGCCGTGTACCATAGTGTTGTCGCCGAGCAGCACAGTTTTAGGGCTAGGTCTGAATCTTGTATAGTGAGGGTTTTCTAAGAAATCAAAGCAGCATGAGAATAGGGACAAAGCGCCTTCCATAAAACTCACTGTGATGAGAGTATTAGTTACATCCGAGCTTGAGTGAAGGGTAAATTTAACGTCGGTGCATGATTATCTATAAACAGGTTAGAGTCCTGTACGGGTACATGTTTCATATCTATAAACAGGTGAGAGCCCTGTACGGATAACGTCGTTATTTTGCTAACGGTGCATGATTTCTATAAACAGGTGAAAGTCCTGTACGGATTTCATGTGTGTTTGAAATTAGGGAATTTTCCGAATGAAAGTGCGAGTTTGAATTGTATTTTATGTTCAAGTGGAACTCTTAGAACTTTCACTTCGCGGTGGGTTCAGAGTAAAGCGAGTTCATAATTATACGTGTTAGAAGGGTGGGGTAAGGTTACTCTACTGACAATTGAATATTATCCTTAGTGTGAATAGCGCCGTCTATTCCGAAGTGTGGATACTTGAATGCATGTAAACTATCCTAAATAGTGAAACGAACAGATGTTGTCCTTATAGTCATTGTTAAAAAATTAATTTACACTGAAAAGTGTCCTTAAAATGGCGCTGTGAAAAGATTTTGTGAAGGAGGGGTAAGCGCCAGGAGTGAGAAGCGAGAAACCGCAGCTGCTGTGTACGTCACAGAGCCGCGCTGGGATTGGGTGACCTACGTCACAAGCTGTATTCTGATTGGCTCTTGAGTCTCTGACGGTCTGTGAGCTGATTGGTCCTTCGGAAAAACTCTAAATTTATTGGTTAAGCAGAAAAGTGACGTAGCTCAACTGTCATTGGCTTGTTGGTGTGTTTCGCGCAAGGATTGGTTGTTTTACGGAACATCCCGGAAATATTTTACGAACGATTTTGTGAATTAGAATTAACTCTTAAAATGAGTTATCATTTTAAACATGTTGAGAAAAAGACAACATTATTTCAGAAATTCAAGAATTTATTTTCACCTGACAAGAAAATCGAAACGCGAGGTGGTAAATTACTTCATAAGTATAAAACACCTGCAGCGTATATGGAAGGTGAATACGGATATCATACTGTCTTATGGTTCGACAGTTGGAAACGCTATACTAAAAACGACGGTGTTTTAGCTTGGCCTGATGATGGTTCATTTAACGTAAGAGTCTTAAGAAATTTACGAGAGAAAATGAATGCTCTTGTTCCAAAACCGAGACCAACTCAATTTGAAGCTTTAGTTGAGTGGGAAGACGAAATGTATCAATTACAAAGAGAAGCTAGTGGAATTAAAAGACCTTCTAAAAATCCATCTTGGAAAAGAGAAACTCATGAAGATAGATTGCGAATGTGGAGACAGGGAAACATGAGTGAAGGATTGTATTTAATTCATGAAATGGTAATGGGTTCTCCTACAGGAAAATCTATGGAAAGTGAATCTGAGGATGCAGTTATGGAAGAAATATATACAACTGCTAGAAAGAATCAGCCTAATCAGCCTTTGAGACCTCCTAGATCATGGTCTACTCCGGTGGTTTCTACTGAAACTTCACCGAGTGCACCTCCAATTAGTGAAGCTCCTAAACTTTATCCAAATAATTGTGAAATCACTGAAACTCCTAGAAGACCAGAATTTGAGAATGCTCGAAATGAGGGTAGACATTTTTCAATGACTCCAAGAGCAAGGGAACCTCCAAAAGATTATACAAGAGAGGCAAGAAATGTTGAGGATGTTGATTATAATGAATATTTAAGATCTAAAGAAGAATTAATTAAAAGAATGACAAAAGGCATGGAAGCTGTCACAGTTCCAGTAACAATTGGTCCTGTTCAGCCTGTATTTGACCAAAGAGATACAAACAAAATCGGATTAACTATTCCTTTAAATACTGAAACTCAAAAGGCTACTGAAAAATTTTATTCAGACTTAACTGAATTAAACACTTCTAGATCGAGAATGCCTGATTTAACCTTTAATGAGGATTTATCTCCAAAAACACCAATGGGTGCCATGTCAGATGTAGGGAGTCCTGAAGTCAGGGTAACCACACCAAAACTTGATGTGGCTAAATTAAAAGCGAATATCGAAGAATTAATAATTGGAACGATTGGTCCTGATAGTTTAAATTACTATCGAGATGATGAACTACTGTTCATCTGCAAAAGCATTCAGTGGAAAACGAAAAATAAATATGATCAACTAGAGGATCTAGCAGCAGAACTTGAAATCGATGTGAGTAAGCAAAAGAACTTTGCAAAACATTACAGATTAGACTTTTCAGAAAGTGACATTGAGAGTTTGAACTCAATGGGAAGAATAGTTCACATTAAAGATTTGATTGTCTATATCAAAAAGCTAGGAGAACTGAACAAATGGAGAGTAAAATGGACGAAAAAGAAGGAAGATGAAAGATTGGATAAATTGTCAAAACAATTTCCAATGAGAGAAGTTGCAGGTGGAGGATATGTTCATGTCCCTTGGTCAAGACAGGACATTCTGTTATTTACAAATGACTTTCCAAAATTAAGGGAAAAACCAGTTGAGTGGTACAGACAAGTTGATAGATTTATCAAAGTGTCAAAAGTTCTGTGGATTGATTTGGATGGATTTTTTGACATTGTTGTTCCATCTGATCTTTGGACAGAATGCAAAATATCGATTAGTTGGCCAAAAGCAGAACCTGAGCGAATTAAAGAAACAGGTGCCCCAAATCCAATTGTAATGGATTTCTATGAAAAAGTAATTGTTTGGATGAAAAACAAAATTCCACCCAAAGAAATTGATTGGGTTAAAATAGAAAGAACAGAACAGGAAACAAAAGAATCAGTTCATTCCTTTTATGAAAGACTACTGTTAATCTTTAAACAATACAGTGGTTATGAAAAATTGGATGAAAAAGACATGAGTCATTTTATCTATAGATTTGTTTATGGACTAAAACCTGAAATTGGAGAAATGATCAGAACTAGTATTGTCGGATGGCAAGCATTATCTATAGATGATATTCTAAGAAAAGCAAAGTATTGCAGTGATGAAATAGAAGTAAAACAGAAGAAGCTGAAGGAGAAAGCCATGTGGGCTCAGGTAAAGGTGGCTGAGCAACAGATTGCCAGCATGGGAAATAAGAACACTAATTTTGTTCAAACTGGAAATACAAACCAGATACAAGGAAAGTTTAAAGGTAATAATTTCACAAAGAAATTTAGCCCAAAGATTGAGGAGTTAAAGCAAAGATTACCTTGTTTTAATTGTGGCGAAATTGGACATTGGAGGGACGAGTGTCCTCATCCTCCTAGAAACTCAAAGAATCCCTTATTGAATCCACAGATGCAGAATGGTGTTGACCTGCAGCGACAGCTACAGATGCAACAGGGGTTAAACGAATTTAATATTCAGCGACAGTTACAGCAACAGCCACAACAACAGGTGAATAATCGTCAAGACCAATTGCCACAACCACCTTTTCCGAATTGTGGGGGAGTTCAAAAATATAATCCAAACGTGGGATTTCAGGGAAGTGAACAGGTAATAAAACCACAGAAACAGCAAAAGCAGCAAAAGGTTCAAATGCAAAATGCTTCACAACAATTTTTATTAACAGAAAGTCAAGACAGTGATTCGGATGATTATTGCTGACGGTGCCCGAGAGAGGAGGAAGAGTGTGTTATTGGAGCCACTCTTGAGGTTGACCAGTCTGGTCCTTATGTAAACGGGAAAGTTAATGATGTAGACATCACTTTTCTAGTGGACACTGGTGCTACCCGTTCTACTGTTAGATCAGTGGAAATTGAAAACCTACCTCTCTCTGGGGATACCATCCAAGTTGTTGGAGTAAGTAATCAGCAAATTAAAACAGACTTAACTGATCCAGTACCAGTTGAAATTGGAAATTATAGAGATAAACACAGATTTGTAGTTTGTAATAGTAGTCCAGTAAATCTATTAGGTAGAGACATCCTTTGTAAAATGAATTGCAGAATATATTGTTCTCCTGATGGAGTTGAGTTACAAACAATGGAGGAAGATGGTTTGTACAGAATGACAATGATGATGATGGAAGCAGAACAAACAAAATTGTTTCCTGCATTTGAAGAAAAGGATTTACCTGAAGAGCTAAAAGAAACAGTGAAATCTGAAATATGGGATTTTACTGGGAATGAGATGGGTCTAATGAAAAACGTAGATCCTGTAAAGATTGCATTGAAACAGGGAATAGAATTTCCAAATACTCCACAGTATAAAATGAAAACAGAAACAATTGAAGGTATTACACCTATAATTGAAAAATTGACCAAGCAAGGTGTTTTAAAAGAAATGAAGAGTAGCTCTTGTAATTCACCAATTATGGGAGTTAAAAAGTCTAACGGAACATTTAGGATCGTACAAGATTTGAGAAAGGTTAATCAAATTGTCGTTCCATGTTGTCCTGTGGTTCCAAATCCAGCAGTAATTCTATTTCAGATTCCACATGATGCTGAATGGTATACAGTCATTGACCTTTGCAATGCATTCTTTACTGTTCCCTTACATCCAGACAGTTATGAAATCTTTGCTTTCAGATTCCAAGGTAAGACCCTTGGATGGACAAGAATCCCTCAGGGCTATACAGAAAGTCCTTCAATCTTTAACGAACTGTTAAAAAGATCATTAGAAGATTTAGACTTACCAGGTAGGTCTACATTGGTGCAGTATATTGATGATTTGTTAATAGCTGCAAAGACAAGAGAAAATTGTGTAACAGACACAATAATTCTGTTAAATCGTCTTGCAGAAGAAGGACATAAAGTGTCCCCAGCAAAACTACAGTTTTGCAAACAAGAAGTAAAATATCTTGGTCACAGAATTGCAAAAGGAAAAAGACAAGTAACAATAGAGAGAATAAAAATGATTCAAGCAATGTTACCACCGAGAACACAAAGACAGGTCAGAATGTTCTTGGGAATGGTAGGTTACTGTCGACAATGGATAAGTGGATTTTCAGTAATTGCAAAACCACTACAAAGACTAACCAAATCAGATGTAAAAGATCCAATTATTCTCAATGATGCTGAGATGGAATCTTTTGAAAACCTGAAAAAGAGCTTATGCCAAGCTCCTGCTTTAGGTATGCCAAATTATGAGAAAGATTTTGAACTGTATTGCAGTGAGAGAGAAGGATGTGCATTATCTGTGTTAATACAGAGACATGGAAATCTAAAGAAACCTATTGCATACTTCTCTGCAGTTCTTGATCCAATTGCAAAAGCTTTACCAGGTTGTTTGAAAGCAGTTGCAGCTACAAGTATCAGCCTCGAACAAAGTGAAGGAATCATTATGGGATTTCCTGTAAAAGTTTTTGTGCCTCATTCAGTTGAAATATTACTGACAAGAGGTAAGACTCAACATTTAACAAGTAGCAGATTGACAAAGTATGAGAAAATCATACTGGGAGCAGATAATGTTTCGATTTCAAGATGTTTGAATCTGAATCCTTCTACATTACTGCCTGATTCTGAAATTGTTGATGACATTGAAACTGAACATGAATGTTTAGATGTCATGGAATTCTGCACTAAACCAAGAAAAGACATCAAAGACAGACCTTTGTCTGAATCGGATTTTGTCTACTTTGTAGATGGCTCATGCTTAAGATCCGAAGGAGGTGTCTTGAAAGCTTCATACTCAGTTTGTACAGTTGTAGATGTTGAAGAAGCATCATGTCTTGAAGGAGTTCGTTCAGCACAAGTGGCTGAATTGATTGCTTTAATTCGTGCATGTGAAATATCAAAGGATATAAGAGTTACCATCATTACTGATAGTCAGTATGGGTACGGAGTTGTACATGATTATGGACAACTCTGGTCACAGAGAGGATACATGACATCAACAGGATCACCAATTAAAAATGCAGTTTTCATTAGAAGATTAATTGAAGCAATACAATTGCCAAAAGAAATTGCCATTGTGAAGTGTGCAGCACACACTAGAGGAACTGATTATATTTCCAAGGGAAATGCCTTCGCAGATGAAACAACAAAATACTGCGCAAGGAAAAATTATTCATACAATCGGGAGAGGAGTAAAGAAACTGATTCAAATTCATTAATGCTAACAACTGTTGTAGAAACATGGCATGAGATTAGAGATTTACAAAACGAAGCAGATGATGAAGAAAAAGACTTATGGTTAAGATCAGATTGTAGACCACGTGAAGAAGATGGAGTGTGGGTTTACAAAGATGGCAGAGTAGTTTTACCAAATTGTTTGATTGCTGACATGGCCAGATTATATCATGGTCCTGCACATCTAGGAAGAGATTCTATGGTCAGACTTTTCAGAGAAACATGGTTCAATACCAAATTTAGAACAATTGCTGAATCTTTTTGTCAAAGGTGTTTGTCATGCCAACAAATGAATCCAAACAGAAAATCAGTGGTGGGGACAGGAATAATTGGTCGAGAAGGTGGTCCCTTTACCAGGTTACAAATAGATTTCATCGAAATGCCTTTACACAACTGTTTGAAATATGTGCTTGTAATTGTATGTTTGTTCTCAAGATGGGTAGAGGCTTTCCCTACACGACATTGTGATTCAATTACAGTAGCAAAACTAATGCTAAGAGAAATCATCCCAAGGTACGGTTTTCCAGTCACTATTGAGAGTGATGGAGGAAGCCATTTTGATAACAAACTGATGAAGTTAATTTGTGAAGCTTTGAGCATTGAGCAGAAAATACATTGTGCATACAGACCAGAGGCATCAGGTGTAGTTGAACAAATGAATGGAACACTCAAAAACAGAATTGGAAAAATGTGTCTTGAAACAGGTATCAAGTGGACAGATGCTCTTCCACTTGTTTTGATGTCATTAAGAAGTACACCAGATAAAAAGACAGGTTTGAGTCCTCATGAAATTTTAATGGGAAGAGTTATGAGGCAAGCTTTTGTACCTGTAGGTAAACTATTGAGCATAAATGACAGTGCAATTTTGGATTACTGTAAAAGGTTATCTGATATGGTAACTTCTGTGTCTAATCAGGTGGGAACTGAAGCTCAATCAAATGAAAAAGTTTTGACACATGATCTGAGACCAGGCGATTGGGTCAGAACAAAAGTACATCGGAGGAGGAATTGTCTATCTCCTAGATGGCAGAAACCTAGACAGATAATCTTGATCACTACTAATGCTGTAAAGTGCAGAGGATTAAAACGCTGGATTCATCCTAGTCATACTATTCCAGTACCAACTCCTGAGAGTTCTGACGTTGAAAGTGATACCACAGATGATTCTGATTCTGAAGCAGAAGACAGAACAGAAGGTGAAGTAATTCCAGATTCTGAAGATCGACAAGAAAGTGGACATCTGGAAACTGTGCCAGTGAATGGGAATGTAACAAGAAAAGACTTAGAAATCATTGAAATAGATTCTGAAGGTGAAGAGAATCTGTTAAAAGGAAAGATAACTGAAGATTCGGTTGTCTCCATTGAAGACAAAGAAGCTGAACCAAAAGAAGTTTCAGACCAGGAGAATATCGAAAGGCAGAGAACAAACTCTGAAGTAAGGAACAAAAATCCGAAATCTGGGAAGTTAGAGGTAATTGAGGAAGAGGAGGAGAACGAATTACCGAGTACCAGTGATGGAAGACAAAGTGAAGTTCCTGAAGGAGTGAAATTGCCGAATAGAGAAGTTCCTGAGTCAATTGAAATTTCAGACTACGAAACTGAAGAAAGTGACGTGGAAGGTGAAAGTGAAAAGAGAAAGAAAAGGAATTGGAAGTCAGAATCAAATAATTCTGAACCAAAGAAGAAGTACGTGAGAAAAGCAGACTACTGGCCTGGTGGAAGGTTGAGAGTCAGACTGATCAAAAAGCCAATAGAACAAGTTGAAGAAATCAGTAGTCAAAAGAGTCCTGGAAAAGAAGTTGGAGTTGGAAGAAAAATTGAAGTAATATCAAGAAAAGGGAAGAGGATAATTAGACCAAATCAAAAATACAAGTCTCCTGAGTGGACTTACTTAGTAATTCCACCTGTTATTGATATATATGATAGTAGTGAAGAAGAAAACGAAATCCAAGAAATTAGTGACAATGATTGAAGTACAGAAATATTAAATTGGCAAAAGGCTGAAGAAATCTTGTTAGTTGACACAAGGTCGAAGAAAAACTTTTTAGTTGAAAGAAAACTTATGTATGACATAAGGTCGAAGAAATCTTGTTTAGGGTTATAAAAGAAAAATATATTTTAAAAGGGGGGTGTATATACATTTTAAAATTTATTTTTATTTTTGAGGCTAAAACTAACCTAAAAATGCCTTATGTTAAGGAGAACACTTCAAGATGTTCTGTTTTTAAAAGATGCTGTAAGATGACTCTGGTATGTCTGCTCATTCTAGTTCTGCTCTGGTTGGTACTAGCTGTGATTATTCCTTTAGAAATGAATAGAGAATTACACAAAGTTAATTTAACAAGCAAAGCTCTGGTTAGCCAAACTAAACATAGTACATCTGCAAAAGTTATTGATCATCAACCTAACATTCATCAAGATAAATCAATAGGTGATTTTTCAAGCAATACATTCACAAAGCTTTTGAGTGAATACGTCAAGGTAATGGATGCAAAAGACTGTTATGTCTGTGTTAAGTTACCTGCTTCTGTTTCTGAGGGAGTAACATATAATATGCTTCCTCTCACTTATGCTGTTACATGTAGTGTATTAACTAGTTTATTTTATCAAACTGGTCGTTTAGAATATTACTATTCAAATTATGATGAAATTTTTGCTAATGTTAAGATTGATAATGCTTTAAATAAACATAAGAAAGCAAAACAAATGAGAGAATATTTCCTTGTTACTAATGAACTTACATATGAGTATGCTTACAAGAATAATCTAACATGTAAATTAAGTGCTGAAGGAAAGAAATTTTTGAACATGGTTGAAGAGAGAAGAGCAATTTATAAGAGAAATGAATTAGTCAAGCAGACTAAAACTGCTTTCTGGCAGAAAGAGGACGAGAAGTTAAATGGCAAAATGCTTGAAAATATTGCAATTCACATAGACAAACCTGTTAGTGGAAAACTTTGCATTAGAAGAGATAACACACTTTTTGATAATTACTTTGTAGGTGCAAGTAACTGTGAAGATACTTATCAGATTATGGGAGGTTGGGGATTTAAAGGTGGGAAAGATCCTATCTTTCCAGGGATTTATTTTGTTTGTGGTGACAAGGCCTACTACAACCTTCCAGACCATTGGTATGGAACTTGTTATGTGGGAATTGTTTTTCCTAAAGTGTTTCATGTTGACAGAGATTCAGAAGGATTGTTTAAAATTCATAATTATGTAAATAGAGCTAAAAGAGAAACTTTTACCGAAGTTTTGGGAGATATTTTTCAAGCTATAATACCTTTTGTTGGTATAACCCTAAATGCTGGGAGAATTAGAAAATTGTCCACTATAGTTGATAGATTATCAACTGACACTGCTGATGGATTTCAATTAGTCAATGTTGAAGTTATTGCAATTAGATCCATGGTAATTCAAGATCGTCTTGCTTTAGACATACTCCTAGCAAAAGAAGGAGGAGTCTGTGGCATTTTACATGTCCAACATTGCTGTACATATATACCTGATGAAAGTAAGAATATTGAAATGTATATTAAGAATATTACACAAATGCATTCAGAGATAATTCCTTTAGAAGAAGAAGATTTTACAGGGAAACTTTCAAAAAGGTTTCAAGCAATTAAAAACTGGTTTCATAATATCGGAAGTTCAATTCTTGGCAAGATTCTGGCACCTTTGATTGTAATAGTATTCATTTTTATTTTGACCAAATTAGGTTGTTTGTTACATAAGAGAAAGAAACAGTTGAGAGAAAAGAAAAGAATCTATAAACTCAGAAAAGAAGAAGAAAGGGAGATCGAGTTACAGGAGTTACATAGAGAGCGTCATGTTAATTGTAAAGATTATGCAGAAACAGACTTTTAGGTTTACTGATACAAATGAATTTGAATCGATTTCTTATAAATTTAATTTACCAAAATTTTGAGTGCTGGTGTGGTGATTTGTTAATCACCAGATGAGGGAGTTGATGGAGCGAGATAGAAAACAAAATTTTGTTTAAACTCGCAAAGTCACATTTCCATAACATGAATAATAATATTAATGATTTGTGAAATGTCGTGCTAATACAACTTAGATTAAACTTTACACGTGGGGGGGACTAATATGTGTGCTCATAAACGTGCATAAATGTTGCATCTTTTTGTTCGTGCAAAATAATAAAATAATTTATTGTTTTCGTTCTTGTCATTACTAACTGCTGCAAACTTAAAAGAAGCATGTGCTTGTTTTGCTTTTCCTTGTCTGTGTGATGTCATTTCTACTATTCTAGGTGCATATGGGTCTCATAGAAAAACGGAGACTGGTAAATATAAACGCTGCTTATTTGTTTGCAATGGCTAGGTAACATTTTGATTAATCGGGTGGGTTAATTAATTAGTGAAACATGGGGTGGATACAGAATCTACTTTATTTCTTACATTAATACTTTTCTTGTGTTTGTTTTATACTAGAAAACATAAGTTGCCTGCTTTTGGGCCTAGTCATTTGAACCGCAGAAAAAGTGCTGACATAAATTCTGCAGAAAGTCACGAGACGCCCATTCTGAATTAAAACGTTTATTGAATCTGCATTCACAAAGCAAAAACTGATGAGCTGACATCATTCTGTCGGACATGGCCAAGGTCGAAAGTGAACATTTTGTCAGTCCTTAACTTGGCATCCGCGGAAGTTGTACTGAAAGTCTATGGAAGCTGCGAGGATGACTTAATACATAGTTGCAATCGCAGGAAGCTTCTGGCTTCACGTGGAAGAGACAATGGTCTTTATGAGACATGATTTTGTGGAACTTTTTGAGAATCGGGTGACATGTCACTTGTCACTCTCAGCCAATGGGACGTCGAGGATTTCTGAAAACTTTCCTTTGCTAGTTTAGTTAGCGTAGAAAGGTATAAAAAGTCATGCCCTTAGGGTTGGGCTGGCTGCTGCTTTCTGACTTTCCGATGAGGGTGAAGTGCTGCTGGACTTTGCGTGGAGCACGTAAGAATCCTCAAAGAACTTTACTTTAATTCTTATCTATTTAGCTTAATTTAGGGACTTAGGTTTTAGAAATGCTAAACTTTAAATATTCACTTTGAATTTTGATTCACTTGTTTAAATTGTATTTTCCATATTTCTTTACAATCATGCTTGCTTTATTGCTAATAAAATTCATTTATAAAACTATCAATTTACATACCATAATTTAGAAAATAAAATCTTACTTTTGACAAACAAGCTGGTCTTGGTTATTCAGAAGTGTAGGTTACTATTAGCTAGATCACGTCGCCTATGGTGGTCATATAAATAGTTGGGTTTTATTCTAATGACAATATTCTTTCTGCAAATGTATAAATATGTATATAAATTGTAGATAATGTGTATATAGATTTATTCTGACCACCTGATTCAGTAGGCCCAAAATATATCAGGTTTATAAATGGGTCCATATATAGTATAGAATTTTGTTTATAGGTTATGAAATTGGGTAGCGTTGTTTATGATATATTTTCTATAGCCCGCTGGATCACACCCACATAGGAAGATACGTGGTCTGCAATAGTTACAAGTCTGGTGTGCTGTGCTGAGGGTGAGACGGTGCTGTGCTGATTCTGAGGTGGTGCTCAGGTGATGCTGAATTACCTTTCATTCCCGTTCCTGTGCTGGCTTCTGAGTATAACTAGCTTTAGGTGGTTGATCTTTGCCACCATGTTTTGAACCAGCAGCTATTTCATCATCATAAGTTAAACCACAATAACAGTTCTAAGTTCAGTCAATGATGAGAGTTTAAATTTGTTTTCAAAGTTTATTTCTCATTAAGAGATGAGTAAGAATCGTTTTATTCAGATTAGTCAATAAATTCGAGTAAGTTTACAGAAATCTAATTAAAAGATGGTTAGAACTAATCATCAAATTGTGTATGAAGTGTGTTCCATAAAGGAAATGTTTCACTTTCTGAAGAACAAGACCAAAGTGTAGAGTTAGTAAAACTGATGAAGAGTTTGAATTCAAAGGAAAAGAGTGAGATAAAGAAAACATTAAGCTCAAAATCCAGTTTAAGCACTGGAACTTCCCATTAAGTGTAGTTCCTGAAAATCAGCTGAGTCTCAATAATTTTAGCAAAAAGCATACAGTTGCAGTAGCAATCTGTCAAAATCGATCATCATAATAAGCCAAAGGAAGAACAGCAACACTGTAGCCACAACTGTTAAAAAGGGACAAGGAAAATGGGTCTCTGGAAATAGCTGCGTGGAAAAGGCGGGCAAGATAATTGTTACAGACATCTGACGTTCATAGCTTCTTGATTCATAGACCTCCTCTCTCATATGCATTGAATACAGTTTAATCTTCTAATGTTAATGTTTCATCGAGTAAACAATGAACTATGCTAAGAAGAGAAACATCAGCTTGCATAATACTGTTGAATAATGCATCTCATTAATAAAATCAAGAAATACTGTTTTAAATTGTCCAACTAATCTATTCAAGTATTATTTGAAATATGGGGTAAATATGAAGTTTGTTAGCACAATCAAATGTGTCTTAGCAAAATATAATAGATTTGTTAAACCGGAACATTCTACAAATTACGAATATTCATAAGCATGTCACACTAAGGTCAGATCTCTAGATTTCATAGTGCAGTTTTCAACATTGTCAAGTTCATTTCTAGTTAAAAGAAAATTTGTATTTAAACATTTCTGTGGCCTATAGGAATATCTATATCTGCCTAGTGCAGTTTTCACATTTAAATGTGTGTCATTTAATTTTTAAAGTTTACGTAAATCATTGCACATACAGCTGGTACTCCAAATAATTTTAGTTTTAATTAATTGGCTTCTAGAACAGTTATATATTACACAGGAGTGGCATTTGGAGCATGCACCATTTTGTTTCAAGCTCAAACTGTTTACATCAAAACTATTCTCAAAGCAGCAGTTATTTCAAGAATCAGGATTTAGAAGAATCTCAAACATATGGCTATTTTTAAATGTGATGTTTTGAATCTTAAAGTGCCTTCAAACAGCAGATGTCACTTTAGCATAATGTAATACATGTGAGTCTGCAATCCATTATAAAAAAACTGTCTAATTTTGTTATTACAGGTTAGTTGTGATGTTTCTAGTCACCTGTAATAAAAAAATGATGACGCTCCTCAACTGTAACACGTTATTACAGCTGACTTGTGACATCATAATACTAGTATCAAGTGTGAAAGGAAGGTCACACAGCATAATTACAGCCTCAGTTTGAACAAGGAAAACAGGAACATATTTTGATATATTTGTCTAAGAAGAATAAGTGATTAGCAGAAAAGACGACATGTTTAATTCACACTGCTGCTGGTCATTGCTGGAAAGACAGAGTCTCTGCATGTTTCCACACAATTTCAGCCACATCGTTTTTTACCTGACTTACAGTATACTATTCTAATATCATTTTACAAAAATTTCAAACTTCTTTTTGGTGTGTTTAATTTCTCAGTACATATTCTGTTTTTATTCTTCTTGTCTGCCATAAACATGAAAGACACCAAGGATCTTCCTTTACTTAATCCCTGATGCATGACCTTTTGTGCTGACTTGTAGGGAGATTAACGACCCTAGTGTCATATTGCTATCTCTTTAAATCATTTGAAATGAATGAATCTTGCAAGTGGCATTCATAAGATACTGAACATGCATAGTGGATCTCCAGAGATATCTATAGGTCCTTTAGCCTAATTCGGTTCCTTCTTAGACTGTACAAGCTAAAGGGTTGTGTATAGTTTTGATAGATAAACAGAAATGCGCACGCAACACATCCTTAGATCTAGTTGATATTATGGTTCTAACAAACATTGTTAGTGGAGAGCAAAGTTGTGCTTAGTGAACATGAGACATAAATATAGTTAAACATATGTTGATTGAAACGTACCATAAATATTAAGTCACATTGTGCCTAGATCAAACCATATTGTAACAAAGCACTGATTTTGAGATTTTGAGTAATTTTTAGATTTTAAGTCTAGTAAACTCCAGTCTTACCAGTGGAATACAAATGTAAGGAGAAGGAAACAAACCCAACAGCATATTAGCATAAATTAATGTTTGCCCAGAAGGATTATCTTTTTATCTGTAATGAATGAAGAGCAAATTTAGGGCCTGATTTAGAGTTTGCCAGATGAATTACTCTGTCACAAATTTCACAGATATCCCATCCGCCTTTTAATTTTGCGGATGGGATATCCCTCTTTTTTGTAGCAGAGTAAAGCACCAAATTAATATCAAGCCCTTGTTTCTTATCTTAGTATATTCAAAGTCATAGGTGCCTATCATATAAAGTAACCTTCTCTAGTGCTATTTTTTACACTCTTTTTAGCAGATTAGTATGATGTAAAGAGGCAGCAGCTTTGAAGAAGCAAGCAGTAGAAAGACCAATAGCACGTCTCCTAAATCAAATAATGATTTTAGCATGGAATTGCAAGGTTGATGACAATTATAAGATATTGATATGTTGTTTCTTTTTGAGAGCACTAGTCGGGTAGGTTCACCCCGTGTCCTTACATTATTCCTGCATTGTATATAAGTTATATTTTGGGCATTCAATTGCTTTCACAAATGTAACAAAGAAAATGTAGAGACATGTTGTAGTGCTTAAGGCCCAATATTCTATTGTTCCAACTTTTATAGAAACAAACTACACAATCAACAATTTCAAGCACTAACAACTTAGTATTGTGTATATATTGTGTGAAATTAAAATTTGCTCATAAGTGTCCTAAACATTAGAAACATGAGAATCATTTACCCTATTAGAGTGAGTCATATTCTTGTTAATGCCCTTGGGTGGTAGTCACATAGAATTATTACATGACCACTTGTTAAGCCATCTTCTTTTGCGTAGAGACAGGGCTCTCACCTAAGGTGAACAAACATTATTGGTCATAGGCTGAGGGTGTCCATACTGCTGTTTTCTTATGGTGCTGTGCCAAACTGATGTATGAGTTTTTGCCTTACGCTTTGTGCACATGAACTATTAGGCGATTCACCGGAAACTTCGCAGCAACTCACATTTCTTATTTTATTGTTTATTAAGACATGCATGAAAAATGACGGTTGCACTCTTTGTCATCTTCCTGTATTGCCTCCACATGCAAATTTACTCTGCATTCTATGGGCCTGATTAAAAAAAAAAATTCTGTGCCTAAACTTCCATTACATTGTTTTCAGTTCCAACACATTCTCAGAAGCATGTCTAGAAAGCTGCACCAGGCAGAGGTTTCCAGGAGTACTACTGGGAATTTTATGTGACATCTTTTAAGGGCTCCTATTTCCCAAGTGCAGAATCTAGGGCCTGATTCTCAAAAGTAATCTAAGACAAAATCCTAACTTTATGACTTTCGGTATTAATAAAGTGCATTTAGGAGTCGTAACGTTAGGATTCCTAACTTTACTACTCCTAATTACCTTTTGTGAATACCAAAAGTCGTAAAGTTAGGATTTTCACTCAGATTACTTTTGTGAATCAGGCCCCTGTGTAGATTTCAGCACATTTTTATCCTTTTTATCTTTGTGTGAAAAACAGCTTTCCCTATTGGGAGATTCTGTCTCGTTCCCTCTCACCAATTATGGGGGTAAGCCAGTCTTTTTCTCATACCTGGTCCAAAGTGGGAAGGGGTCTGATTGGAGTTTGTTAATGCCCACAAACATACATGTTTGTGGGTGTCAAAAAGAAAATGGGACAGTCTCTTGTCTCTCTGGGATAGACTGAAAGAGAAACCAGTCATAGTTAAAAGAAAGAAAAAGCATTGAATGAAAAGAATAGAAAGAAAAGAAAAATAACCATGCACGATAGGAAACGAAATGGAAGATATACAACAAAGGGGGAGGCAAGGGGATTAAAAAAAAAAAGTAAGAACCGACTTGCTCTTCCCCAGAGAGTGATGTCATCAAGGGGCCACACAACCCAGATAAGAAAATTGAAGTGAAAGAGACCAGAAGGATAAAAGCATCTGGAACAGAGGGCCCACACTGAAAACAAACTCAGAGAAGGGAACACGAGGTCCGTCGCATGACTCAGACAGCTACTAAAGGGTTGTCAAGCAGGAGAAAGAGCCGGGGAGAGTGGTTCTAATAATAAATGGTGGAAAAACTCTGGATTGTTGGCAAATCCACTATAGGAAGTGAATGTTCCCCTCCACTTCTTCAAGATGTGCCTGGCACAGGAGAGTGCATGGAATAGAAAACAGGGCAGGGAGGACGACAGTGCGTGGAATGTGTGATTAATACAAGACAAGAACATAAAAAGGGGAAAGCAGGCAATATTAAGTATGGGGATACAAAGTCTGAAGAAACTTTGCTGCAGATGTATTTAAGAAGTAAAAGCAGTGCTTAATTTGAGCAGGTGTTTGGTGGTTGGAAACGTGACTCATTTTTGGGAACTGGCACTTATTTGTCTTTATCAGCCGTTTACTGAGATCAACATGTGGAAAAAAACACATAAAGCAGAAAAACTGAGGAAGACGGAAATACCATCACAGAGGGAGAAAGCAGGCAGGAACCAGCGAGAGAGAGATAAATGGGCAGGCTGTTTCCTATAGTGGAGTAAAGCCACAAGAGGTGGATGTAAGACCACCTGCCTTGGTATTCGGAGCGCAGGTGCTTAATTGCTTCAGCAGCAGTCTTCTGAGCAGAGTTTCGGGTAGAGGTACTCTTCCTTTTACAAATTAAGCACTGAAAGATATTAAGGACCCGAACTAATAAAAAAAATAGGTAACAGAGAAAACAAAAGCAAAGTTCATGGATTAGAAGATTCTGGAAGATAATTTTGAATTTGGAACAAGAAAGGATAAGCTTGCAGAAAGGAAACTCCACAAGACACATTATTAATGAAGGACCTAAAAGTAAGGAAACAAAAGGAGATTGAGCTAATGAGCAATAGACAAGCTACCCTGCTGTCAATCATATAGAATAAGAAACATAACACAGCAGGATTATTCAGTTCTTTATTTCTGTTTTTGTCATTAGTGTACCACTTATGTTTATTTACACGTGCGTGCTCTGTGAATACACTCTGGTGAGTATGTTGCCCAGATTATCCACCTCTTATCGGCAATCTAGAGAAAAGGAGGAAAAAGACTTCCTCGATACTTTATGTAAAAAAAATGTCCTGTGAAGCTAGACTGGGTTATAAACAAAGACTTCAATAAAAGAAATGCTAAATTAAGAGATTCTCCCTATCCCTAATATTCTGCCTACTTCTGTATAATGATTTGACTCACTCTCCCACGGGAGGTATTCATAAGCATACAAGGCAAATCACTTCTTCTATTGCGTAATTCCCACCCCTAATCTGGCATTTACTACTGCGGGTTTCTCCACACTCATGACAGGCACATTCATAGTAAAGCTGTTTACTCCTGCCAGGAATCATTTCTTTTTTTTTTAGTTCTTGGCAGGCAGAAACGGGTTTATTTAATCAATTAGCGTACGTTTATGGTTGACAATATATCAGCGAATAGGACCCTACTTGTTGATGTAACGACTCCCCACATTTCTCTATTCTAGAGAGACAGTGATGCTCTATATAGCATTTTTGGTCGCGGTGCTTAAACATTTGAAACATTTCCAACTCCCTTCTTAACGAAGTGTTTAAATTCGTGACCTTGCTTATATCATATGGGTCTCTGTAGCCGAAGGCTCCCACGGTTCACCTGCATTTCATCATTAGACTGGCACAGAAAGGAAAACATTTGGGTTAGGTCCATTTATGTGGCATTCCCATCCAATTCCTTTGTCAGTGAAAGACAGAAAAACACTCTTTCTTTTCTTCCTCGCTATCACTTCTGCGTTCATGTGATTTAAGTTTTACTTGCAACAGAAACAGATACCAATCCTTAGCCTGATGCCTCTTTCTGCCACACATTGCAACCCCGGGGAAACTAGTACGAACTTTTTTAGATAAATAGTGCACCTCCGCACCATTAACTTTTATTCTAAAAAATGCAGAATCTTGACATTCTGAAAGATGTGAATCCCAGAGGACTTTAAAATTCCTGGGGGAGTAAATGACTGTTGTTTGATCCCACTGCTTGCATAAGACTGCCTGTCAAACTCCGATAAACCTTTGCTGACCCCTTTTTTCATGTCTACGAGATCATAAGATCCCCGGCTACCCACTGTATTGTCCCGGAACAGAGACTGCTGCTCTTAATTATAGCTATCTCAACATCAGAGATGTCCTATTTCCATAAAGCTACTTAACTTAATCAAAGGATTCAAATAGTCTTTAAAGTCGCTTTATGTGGATAATGGTGATGTGGTAGTCTGCATAATTGCAGTATTTGTCCTTGACATATTTTAGATTATTTCTGCAGGGGAAGGCAAGATTCTAACTAAGTTTGTCTGAGTGGGAGCATGTACCGTGGCTACTTAAATGTCAATAGTACCATGATTAACACAATGACAAATGCAGTAGAAGGTCACCACAGAATGGTTTGTTGAGACAAACTCTCAAGCATCACTACTTATTTGCTATCATATAGAGGTGGGTGTGCGATTTACAGTACTGCTACTATTTGTGTTGCTTTCTGTATGATAGCCAGTGATTTAATTGCATGAAAGAATGTTAGATACTACGGAGCCTATTTACGAGCCCCTTGCACCGGCGTTGCGTCTCTTTTTGTGATGCAACGGCGGCGCAAAACCACCAAATCATAATTATGAGGCTTTGCAAAGCCACTTTCTGTGGCTTTGAATGGATCATAGATATTGAGTAAGGTAACGCAGCGCAAATCACTGCATTGCCTTACTCTGCGCTAGCTAGGCTTTCCATGGGCATTGCGGTGGGTGTTCCCATGCAACAGCTATGGATTTTTACGTATCCCCAGATTTGCAAGACCATGTAAACCTGGGGATGTGCCAAAACCTTACACGTCCCTAGACGTGCTGCGCTGCCCTGTGCCAAATCCGCATAAATATTTCCCTACATGCTTAAATAGGACAGCAAAGGAAACCTTGGGGCAAATACATGGGGTTTTAGCACTTGGCAGCGCAGCAAGTCATCTTACTGTACTGCCATGCGTCAAAGTGAAAGGGCAGGAATGCACTGCATATACGGCATATGGGGCATCCCTGTCCCCTCCCCCTGTGCTGGTGGCATTTTTGGCAGCCTAGCGCAAACGCAGCACCATGGTGCAAGGATGCCTCCATGCCTCCATTGCATGCAGGACATTTTGTTGGTGCAGAAAGGGTAACCTTCCTGCACAAAAACAATCCTGTGAGGCTTTTTCCTCTTTTTATGGGAGGCATAAGGATTCGGGTGCATCCCCAGATTACACAGTCCTGTAAATCTAGGGATGCATCAAAATCCATGCGTGCTGCATGGGAACACATACCAGAATGCCCATGGAATGCCTCTGTGGCGCGTAGTAAGGCAAAGCAGCGATTTGTGCTGTTACCTTACTACAAATCGATGAGGCCATTCAAACCACACAAAGTGGGTTTTGTGTGACCTCATAAATATGATGTGGTGGTTTGCACCACCGTTGCGTGCTGTAACAGTGACCCTAGAGGCTCATAAATATGCCCCCAGGTGCCTGCATTCGTTAACGAGGCATGGCAGCTAACGGTTGAGCATGGAAGTTAGGGTAACTGTGAGGAAGTTGTCAAGGAGCAATGACTTTCAATTATGCTCTCTCCTGTTTCTGAGGTCGAGGTCCCTGAAACAAGAGCTCAGGGGAACCAAAGCCTTACCATAAGGCTTATTGGCCTCCACATCTCATACTTCAGGCTACAGCTTTTATTATTGTGTCAGTCATTCGTGCTCCTAATGGCAGCAATGAATCCAGTTGACTTTAATGGTTTATGTGGAACACTGAGGCAATTCTCCCCCTGTGGAATATTTAAATTACAACAAATAACCACCAGTCTGAATGAACTATTATTCCACTGTTTTAGAATGCATTTTAGGGCTGGCTACATACAACTCTAGTTGGCTGCAGATCTTTTGTTACTGATTATTTGAAATATACGTACTGTGGGCTTTGGCTCTAGCCAGCTGAGTATTCCTCTCTCACCTCGACTTTCACCGTTTTTGTCACATCCAATGCTTTATCTTATACATACAATACTTCGCCCACAACCAATACCACCACTACCAATATCACCATCAATCCCACTGATATCACTAACACCCCAACCCCCAATACCAGCGATAGCACCATCACCATATCACCAATAGTATCACCAAGAATACCACCAGCAGCACCATTAACATCACCACTACTATTATCCCTATTACTACAAAACCCACCACCAATACCATTAATACTAACTTTTCACCAGTATCACACCACCACCTGTACCATCACTTCTTGGGGTCCAGGGGTTTTGTTTCCTCTGGACCACATTATACTGCTTTACAAATCAAGGTATTCATTTCATCATAAGAATGCATTTGAAAACATGATGGACTGTTAACATAACATTAGGTTCTTGTTCTTTAAACAGTGTGTTCGCTATATCTATATGCACAGTTTCGGCTCTTTGATTGGAGACTTAATTTGTGCCACTGGCACCACACCACCACCAATACCTCCTCACATACCACCAGCAGCACCAATATCACTGACACCACTACCACCAATAATATAATCTCCAATTCCACCACAACCACCACCAGGATCACCATCAGCAATAACATTAGCACCACCACCACAACAACATCCTCACCGTCACTACCAAGGACTGACAAAGCCAAAGGCTTGGCTTTAATGTGCTCTCGTGTGGAAATACTTTTCTGCATTTCTGTTTGCATGGCATGTGTTATCACATTAAAACAAGGTCATTTTGCTTTTACATTGCTTGTTCTATTTTAAGAGATAGCATGAGCCAGATTGCATCTTTTAATCTTTAACAATAAACCTGGCAGGGGAAAACCTGGCAGTGGAAATCATGGCCCACACACATTTCTGAACTCTAATATTTTCAATACAAGCAACCACTTACGACAACAGAGTTCCCTAAAATCTTTGGCCAGGTGGAGAAATGTAAGCCTAACTACCCCTTTTTCTTTCCTGTGTAGTTTTAATAAGTTTCTCCGGGCCCGATTCACAGAACTAACTTAAGACAAAATCCAAAACTTACTACCATTTTGGTATTTACAGAAGGCACTTACTCATTTTGGTATTCACAGAAGGCACTTACTTATCAATGAGTAAGTGCCTTCTGTGCATACCAAAATGAGTAAGTTACTCAAATGAGTAAGTTATTCAAAATGAGTAAGTAACTAATTTTGGTATTCACAGAAGGCACATACTCATCAATGAGTAAATGCCTTCTGTGAATACCAAAATGACTAACAGCCCGATTCATGAAGCGAAATAGCGCCCGCAATGGCTGCGAAAACGCAATTGCGGGTGCAAAACACGGAATCGGCATTCAAGTACGAAATAGCGAAATCGCAAAAAAATAATAGCGAGCGGAATAGCGATTACGCTGTAAAAGTCGCAGACTCCGGGAAGTCGAGCATTAGCGATAATGAAATAGCGACCAACCACGGAATCTGCGAATTGAATAGCGAAACGCAATATTGTCTCAATCGGCATTCATGAAAGAAATACATTAGCGAAAAATCGCTAAATCGCACATTAGCGCGGCGCAATTTAAGGACAACTCAAAGCAGGTGGTAACCATAAAAGCCATGATTAAC
Source organism: Lissotriton helveticus (assembly GCF_964261635.1). Classification (NCBI taxonomy): domain Eukaryota; kingdom Metazoa; phylum Chordata; class Amphibia; order Caudata; family Salamandridae; genus Lissotriton; species Lissotriton helveticus. The sequence goes on along the minus strand of NC_136067.1, from coordinate 766,688,693 downwards.
CAAAATTTGAAAAACTGTTAGCCAATCACCAACAGGTCCAGGCCTGACCAATCACACATAAGGACATTCAGCAGCAGCAATAGGCGTTCCACAATTCCTGGGATGTACATGGTGGTGAGGCGGCGAAGGCTACAGCGAGCAGCACGGAGGAGACGCATGAGGCAGGCAAGGATTTACCGGCAGCGGGTCACCTTGCTGGGGCAAACCAGAGAACAGATTTATGCTAAATACAGGCTGAATGGGGAAATGATCACCTGGCTGATACAAGAACTCGACCCCATCATGCAGCACCCAACAAGGCGAAACAATTCCGTGCCCACACATGTGCAGGTATTGTGCAGCCTGCACCTCCTGGCATCCGGCAGTTTCCAGGGCATAGTAGCCGCTGCTGGGGGGATTTCCCAGCCCACCATGTCACGCTGCCTCCACACTTTTGTTGACGCCATGCTCACCCAGCTCCACCGGCACATCACATTTCCCACGAGCCAACAGGATTTGGACCTCACAAAACTACAATTTTATAATGTTGCCCATTTTCCCCATGTCCTTGGCTGCATAGACTGTACCCACGTCGCCATCTGCCCACCAGCTGGCACGGAGTATATGTACCGCAACAGGAAGTCGTACCACTCCCTCAACATACAGATGGTCTGCAATGCCAAGACCATCATCACTGACATTGTGGCCCAGTACCCAGGGAGTACCCATGACTCCTTCATCTTCAGGCACAGCGGACTCCACACACGACTGATCAGGGGAGAGTTTGGGGAAGGACACCTACTTGGTAAGTACACTTTGTCGACAATGTCACATTGCTATGAAGTAACTGCGCTGCACAGGCAATCAACATCTGCTCCTCTCATTCAGGTGACAGTGGCTACGCCCTACGGGAATACCTCCTGACCCCTTACCTCAACCCTGCCACACCTCAGCAACGCCGCTACAATGTTGCGCACATCCGGACAAGGAACTGTATTGAAAGGACATTTGGCCTGCTCAAGAGCAGGTTCCGTATACTGCACAAGACAGGTGGGGCCATGTATTACAGTCCTGCAGCGTGCTGCCGCATTGTGGCTGTCTGTGCAATGCTTCATAACATTGCAACCAAGCGCCGGATACCAGTTGACATCTCAGGCAGTGAATCTGAGGGGGACGACCGGCCACCAGCACATGCGCACCATGCACGCGGGGAGAACCCAGCTGAAGGCCACAGACGTCGCTACCACATCACAGCTAACAATTTCTAGCCCACCCCCTTCCCCCACCCCACATATCACAATTGCATGCAAACTGTAATGATTACACAAGGCGTATGTGTGCACCAAAATAAATGTATTTGTTTGAATCACAAAAAAATAAATGGGTCTTCGTAACAACTATTTACAAAATGCAGTATTCATGCATACTGCATGAGACGCTCCATGGCAGGCTTAAGTTCAGCCTGCGCCTGTGTCCCTGACACAATGTCATTGGCGCCTCCGGCGCACAATTCCCATGCGCCTGGGAGCCTCTTCCTCTTCCTGGGCAGCTGGAGCTGGGGCAGCCCTTGTGCTGCGCCTAGGTGGGGGGGCCTGCGTGGCAGAGTGGCTGCTGACACTAGAGGCACCCTCACTAGCATCATCACCCCCAACAATTGCCGGAATCACAGGTGCGTGCAGTGCGGTGACGGCGGTTGTCAAGTGCTCCAGCACCCGGGTAATATCCTCGCAGCACTGGACGAGTTGGTGCTGCTGGGTTAACGAGCGCCGCGCAAGCAGGGTGGTGGCATTTGCCGAGGCATAATTGGAGCGGCTATATGTGGACAGCCGGCTCAGCAACTGGTGGTGGCGCCTGCTAGCAACACTTCGGTGCTTCACCAGCGCTGCAGTGTTGTGTTCCATAGCCGTCGCCATGCGGTCAATGGCCGCCGTCATGCGGTCCACCCTCTCGCCCACTCCCGCCACATTGCGGCCGATCTTCTGCAGCTGGAGCTGGATGGCTCCTTGCTGCTGCGACTGGCGCTGGTGTAAACGCAGCATGCGCCGCTCCACACTCATGCAGGCGTGGAAATGGCCATTGCCCCTCCTGGTGGTCGGCCGCTGTGTAGCGGATGTGGCTGGCCCAGATGGTGGTGGACGAGCTGCAGGTCTTGCAGCAGCTGGTGTTGCAGGTGCGGCAGGTGTGGTGGGTGGCCTGGCCTTGGCAGCCGGTGGGCCTGAGGCGGATGCAGAAGGCAAGGTGGGTGGCCTGGCCTTGGCAGCCGGTGGGCCTGAGGCGGATGCAGCAGGCAAGGTGGGTGGCCTGGCCTTGGCAGCCGGTGGGCCTGAGGCGGATGCAGCAGGCAAGGTGGGTGGCCTGGCCTTGGCAGCCGGTGGGCCTGAGGCGGATGCAGCAGGCAAGGTGGGTGGCCTGGCCTTGGCAGCCGGTGGGCCTGAGGCGGATGCAGCAGGCAAGGTGGGTGGCCTGGCTGCTGGTGTTGGCGCTGCCGCAGGGGCTGGTGGCTGGGTAGCAGGTAGGGATTCCTCCTCCTGGGCCTCCTCGTCGATCAGCAGCCTCTCACTGTCGCTGCTATCTCCCGCACCTGTGAGGGTAAGTGGATACTCATTAGGTGCATGTGACTGTCAGACGTGCAGATGTTACATGCATGCTGGGTGTCATTCCCTGGGTGGCTGTGTATTTGCGCACTTTGGAACCTTTCGGGCCGCATTGTGGTACTACTACATTGTGGACATACTACGTCTCCCACAATGCTTCAGGGCATTTCCTGATGCACGGCATGACTAAGGGCCAATGAGTGAGCCTATTTGGTCAGGGGCGGTCATAGGGGACAGGGTCGCAGTCGCATGCCACTTACCTTGGGTGTCGTGGGTGGGGCGGGAGGAGTCCAGAGGGGTCACGCCAACACACGCCTCCCTCTCCAACGTGTCCTCTACCCGGTCCTCCAGGGGGGTGTTGGGTGGGACAGTCGGTCCACCACCTCCGGTGCCTGATGCCTCACCAAGGCGCTCCGCCACCCTCTCCTTGGCACGCCCTCGGAGGTCGTACCACCGCTTTTTTAATTCCTCCAGGGACCTGTCCGCAACGCCCACAGAGTTCACGCTTGCGGCAATCCCCACCCAGATCCTCCTCTTCTCCTGCTCTGGGACCCTCCGGGAGTTTGCACCAAACAGCTGGTCGTGGTTGGCCACCACACCCTCTATGAGGTTCTCCAGCTCCTGTTCGGAGAATTTCAGTTTGCGCTTGCGGCCAGCGCGGTTGCTGGGTCCGGGCTGCGGGTCGTCTGACATAGCGGTCGCTATTTCGGCGGGGTCGGGATGCGCAAACGGCGGGTTGGTGGCAGCTTTCCGTCGTGGACAGTCGACTGATGGCGTCACTGTGGTGTTTGGGGGTGGGATTTGGCTGCTTCCTGGTTGTGATGTCATCACGGTGCTCGGAATGCGTCTTCCCGTTTTCCAGATCCCGCGAGAATGCGACTCGCAATCCCGTGCAATCGGGATTGCGAGCGCAATCTCGTGCGATCGGGATTGCGAGTCGCCATCCCGATCGCAGGTAGCCGGAAATAGCGATTATTCTGCGTTTTTTGTGGGTCGCTAATGGCTTTAGCGCCCGCATGCGAGTCGCTATTTTTTCTCCGAAAAGTACATGAATGCCGTTTTGCGTTTCCTCAATAGCGAGTCGCTATTGATCGCTATTAGGGACACGCAAAACGGCCCGTACATGAATCAGGCTGATTGTGTCTTCTGTGAGTACCAAAATGGTAGTAAGTTTAGGATTTTGTCTTAAGTTAGTTCTGTGAATCGGGCCCTCTATACCTAGCATCCATTACAGCTTTTGTAACCAGCCTTCAAAAGAAATCTGAAAGCTACCTTCCAATCAGCTAAGATTATGTATTTCACTAAAAGTGTCATGTGTAAGATAATCTTATTGGCTTTCAACTATTCAGGACCCCAGTCCATCTGCAATTGGTCAAATAATATGAGCGTGCCACCGTGAAATAGGGCGCCCAGGGTAACTACCCCAGCATCTTCCCATGACATCAATCCCTCTCTCCCAATTAGTTCAATAAATATCTCGATGGAACTGACACGAATCTCGGGGTAGTATGGTGAGATAGGTGCATTAGGCTTAGACTCCTGTGGAAGCTTTCGTGTGCTCTGCGCAGCAGATTGATGGCCTCATGGGGAAGTCTTACATGTGGTAATAATATCTCCCTAATAGCACATTGCGCGTGATCGATCGAGGGCAATCCTAAGTCATCAAGCCAGTGGGCAGGCCATTGTAGCTGTGCTGCTAGATGATAAAGCTCAAAGTTTGGGGCCAGAAGTCCTTCTATTAGTGCGACCCTCCTAATGGGAATATTATTTCTCCATGAGCAATTTTCAGAGTCTTCCTGCTTTTCTTTTAACAACATATGTTGTTCATCTGCATGCAATACTCAGGCCCTAAATTCTTCTGCATTTAATGTCCACTCAATGAAAATGGTTTTGTATCGGAATTAGCTACTGCAGTTCGCACAAAATATCTGGGCTACTAGTTATATTGAATTATTTCTGGTCACAATATTTTTTGGTAGACCTGAATAGAGCACTAACCAGTTGTTATCTACTTTTTAATCTTGCTCCAAGTATAGTAAACCATTCTGTGAAGGTTTTTCAATTTTAATCTACTGGCAAAAGCAGTAAAACAATCTTTTCGATCAAGCCAATGGTATTATAAATATGATCTTAACAACATGTAGAAAATATTTCCATTATGTGCTAAAATCGTCGCTGAAGGCCATCGTGCTCTGTTAATAAAAACATCAGAAATAAAGTTTTTTTTAAGTATTACATTTTCTGAGTCAAACATGAAGCAATTTGCTATAAACTATTTGACTTAAATAATTTAAGAGATACACAGAAATTGTAGAGCCTTGCGAGTTTGGAACATACTGTTACTAAAACGTGTCTGACTCATATTTTCTGTCAGGACGAGAACATATTATTAAGGGATTGTATGCTGGACGTCAGCCTTCACTTTTAATAGCACAAAAGAAGAAATCACACAATGATCAACTCAGGTTCTGTTGCTGAAGGCTGACGATGGTATCTCTCCGTTGGCCCTAACATTATTGTAGTGACCATACTAAAACATAATTGCACTGATTGGAGTGCAAATTTAATTGGTACCTACATCAACATCTTTAATACAGGGATAATCCCAACATATTGGAGAGATTCAATATTACATCAGGTACACAAACAGGGCCAGCATCTGGTCCCACAAGTTATTGCTGAATAGTACTTCTGAACTTAGATGGCAAGATGTTTGCTAAATTTGTGCTGCAAAAAGGTTCACAATGTGCCTTGCACAGGAAAATACTCAACATTTCTCAAAATGGTTTCAGGGCAAAATGCTCTGCTCTTAATAATGTTATGGCATTGATCTTTCTGGCAGCAACTACCATGAAATGGAATAAACTACTTGTGAGTTATGTGAACCACTCCATGGCTTTTGACAAAGTCTCTAGAAGCTGGCTTCCATTGAGGTTGCACTCATGGGGTACAATCCATACTCTACTTCATTTTCAAAATGCCTGGCATAAATTGATAACTTAACTTGGGTGCAAGTTGAAGTATCAAATTATACGGTCTTAAGTCTAGACCATATAAGGCTTGAGGTCTGCATCAGGGTGGCATAGTGGCCCCCTTTTTTCTCATTGTAAATAGCAGATTGCCCAACGTTTTAGATTATCCAAATTACTTTGTACTGAAACTTGTCTCAAAGAGGATCAGACATTAAGCATATGTGGATGGTTTAATTATTCTACTCAAGTGGGCCTTCAAAGACAATTAAATTACCTACAGCAGTATAACAAGATCAACAGCCTAACAATCTATGAACAACTAAAATTATGGACCGATTTAAAGTTTGGTGGATGGGTTCCTCCATTACATACATGACGAATATCTCATTCACAAAATTACAAATGCATTATATCTTATGTCACTGGTAATAATGCTGATCTGACATCTGTCACGTTTGTCATTGAGTAACTGGACTGCCAAATTCTAAATCAGGCCGTTTGTATTTCGAGTTCTACAATGTTGCATTGGAATGTGTAATCGACTCTTCTCTGATTGAACTGGCTCTGGCTACTCGTACTTTAAGGGGACTTGATCATCATAAGTTAAAATAGAATACACATTTCCAAACTAGCTAGGGATCTACGGATACCGCTAATAGTGCTAAGCACATTTCCAATAGGTACGAGGCTTTGTGATAAGACCCACTATTACAGTAGCTGACTTGAAACTAATTCCCCTACAGCTCTATAGTTCATCATTTTTTTGCATATAAACAGTTTACCAGTTGGACAAAATTTTACATCAGAAGTGTTTGTTGCCACATACATCTTAGATCCTCAACTCCCCATTGTAGCCTTCTAGCCAAATTGTGTCTTTGTTTGTTTTTTTTGTCCTCATTTGCCACCCATCTCACTTTGAATGTACACTCAGGCCGTCCGTACCCACACTCAGCAAACTGAGAGGAATAGGCGGCTAAGGGTTGGAATAGCCCACCTACTGGCACTAAGACTTGCTGATGTGTACACTGAAGCGCCCACTGAGATAACTTTATTTTATAAGGTTCTAGAGCTAGGTGACCTTTTGTATTGGGAGCTCCCCACTTATACTCGAAGTGGTCCCCAACTGGCCTTAGAGTATTCAGGCAGCATAATCATAGGACCCTAGAGGGAAGGAAAAAGACGAAGAAAAAAAAACTGCCCCCTCCACTTCGGGTCCCATCTTGATTTCAATATATTCCAGAAAGTTCTGTTCTTTTGGCTGCCAGTTCTCGATAGATCCAATTTAGAAGTCGCCAGAACTGAAGATAGCCAGTCTAAAAAGGAAGGAGGGATGGGTTCTGTCCATGTTATGCATATTTGTCTCCTAGCCAGGAGCATAGCGTAAAAAAGTAGTGATCTTGCATGGCCTCTAACATAATCCTGAAGGCCAAAAAAGACGAAGGATGAATCAATGATAACAGGGATTCCAATTAGGTCTGACATAAATTTACCAACACTGTCCCAAAAGGATGTCAGAGCTGGACACTCTTTAAACCTATGAGTGTCTTGAAGCGAAGGCCAGACCACATTTCTTGCAGCATACAGGCAGCTCTTTATTGATTTTAGAAAGCTTCAGCGGGGTGAAATAAACCCCGTGGATAGTATACAGATGATTTCTTTTTAGCCACACCGGCTTTACTATATCATACAGGAGTTTACACGAGGTTTGCCACAGAGCGTCACATTCTTGGCCTGGTAAGACACTCCCCCATAGACCTTGAGCAAGTTTGAACTCTCCATCCACTGCCTCTAGCACTGCCTGATACCAGAAGGAGACTTCTTTCTTCCCTCGAGGTCTGGTCACAAGGTTGTATTCTAAATCGGTACCTTTCCCTAATAAGCCACCCTTGGTTGTTTGTAACTGAGCCTGAACCCAGCTAGCCAGCTGGAGGTATTTGAACCTGGACAGACCTGGCCCAACCCTCTCGCTAAGTGTTTCCCATGTTAACAAAGTGCCATCTGAGATCAGGTCCCCCCAAACTGCCAGGCCCGATTCCCTTAGCGGGACTGCCAAACTCTCCCTCAGACATTCTGGACCCCCGGGGGAGTCCCATAAGGGGGCCATACTAGAGAAGTAACCAAGAGTGACCGACCTCCTCAAGTCTGCCCACGTTTTACCCAGGCCCTGCAAAACCTTAAGCCTGACTTTTTTGAAGAACTTAACATCTCCAACTTTAAACAAAAAGCCTTCCACCGGTAAATGTGCACCCTGAAGCATTGCTAAAAACATCCCTCCTATTCCAGTATTAACCGGCATTTTTAAAAGCATACGGGCGTGAGAGAGTTGGAAGGCCAAAGCATAAAGCTGGATATCAGGCAGGACCAGATCCCCTTCTCTCTTCGACGTCTCAGCTTTTTCCAGGCTAACCTCGCAAATTTATAACCCCAGGCAAATGAGTTGATCTCCCTCTGGATTTTATCAATTTTTGATTCTACCAAGCCAATTCTTATACTGGGAAGGAAACAAGCTTCCGGGGACCGGTTTCTGGCATTTCAGCCGTCGTCCGCCCGGCTTGCTTGAATCCTGATGGTGCAATGAGCAAGGGACTCACATCTGAGTATACCCTTCCACGCTTATGGTGGATAAAATGATTCAGAAAAGGGGGTGGTGATAAACAGAGTGTCTGAATTAAGCAGACCACTCTTACCCAGTCCAAAGATCAGGGCTTGATCCATCACAGTTTTTTAGCTCACTGCACCATCCCAGCCCAGAACCCGGCTATATGCAAATTAGTCTGTTCCTGTCCCAGTGCATGATGGGAACAGGGCAAACCAAACTACCAAGCCAATTCTTATACTGGGAAGGAAACAAGCTTCCGGGGACCGGTTTCTGGCATTTCAGCCGTCGTCGGGCCGGCTTGCTTGAATCCTGATGGTGCAATGAGCAAGGGACTCACATCTGAGTATACCCTTCCACGCTTATGGTGGACAAAATGATTCAGAAAAGGGGGTGGTGATGAACAGAGTGTCTGAATTAAGCAGACCACTCTTACCCAGTCCAAAGATCAGGGCTTGATCCATCACCGTTTTTTAGCTCACTGCACCATCCCAGCTCAGAACCCGGCTATATGCAAATTAGTCTGTTCCTGTCCCAGTGCATGATGGGAACAGGGCAAACCAAACTACCAAGCCAATTCTTACACTGGGAAGGAAACAAGCTTCCGGGGACCGGTTTCTGGCATTTCAGCCGTCGTCGGCCCGGCTTGCTTAAATCCTGATGGTGCAATGAGCAAGGGACTCACATCTGAGTATACCCTTCCACGTTTATGGTGGACAAAATGATTCAGAAAAGGGAGTGGTGATGAACAGAGTGTCTGAATTAAGCAGACCACTCTTACCCAGTCCAAAGATCAAGGCTTGATCCATCACCGTTTTTTAGCTCACTGCACCATCCCAGCTCAGAACCCGGCTATATGCAAATTAGTCTGTTCCTGTCCCAGTGCATGATGGGAACAGGGCAAACCAAACTACCAAGCCAATTCTTATACTGGGAAGGAAACAAGCTTCCGGGGACCGGTTTCTGGCATTTCAGCCGTCGTCGGCCCGGCTTGCTTGAATCCTGATGGTGCAATGAGCAAGGGACTCACATCTGAGTATACCCTTCCATGCTTATGGTGGACAAAATGATTCAGAAAAGGGGGTGGTGATGAACAGAGTGTCTGAATTAAGCAGACCACTCTTACCCAGTCCAAAGATCAGGGCTTGATCCATCACTGTTTTTTAGCTCACTGCACCATCCCAGCTCAGAACCCGGCTATATGCAAATTAGTCTGTTCCTGTCCCAGTGCATGATGGGAACAGGGCAAACCAAACTACCAAGCCAATTCTTATACTGGGAAGGAAACAAGCTTCCGGGGACCGGTTTCTGGCATTTCAGCCGTCGTCGGCCCGGCTTGCTTGAATCCTGATGGTGCAATGAGCAAGGGACTCACATCTGAGTATACCCTTCCACGCTTATGGTGGACAAAATGATTCAGAAAAGGGGGTGGTGATGAACAGAGTGTCTGAATTAAGCAGACCACTCTTACCCAGTCCAAAGATCAGGGCTTGATCCATCACCGTTTTTTAGCTCACTGCACCATCCCATCTCAGAACCCGGCTATATGCAAATTAGTCTGTTCCTGTCCCAGTTCATGATGGGAACAGGGCAAACCGAACAACCAAGCCAATTCTTATACTGGGAAGGAAACAAGCTTCCGGGGACCGGTTTCTGGCATTTCAGCCGTCGTCGGCCCGGCTTGCTTGAATCCTGATGGTGCAATGAGCAAGGGACTCACATCTGAGTATACCCTTCCACGCTTATGGTGGACAAAATGATTCAGAAAAGGGGGCTCCAGCGCCGCAGCCCCCCAGCACGTCGAGCTGAGAGAGAAAGTTACTAAAGCTGGGCCAGGAAAGCCAGGGAAGCCGCCTTCGCCTTCGCCTCCACCGAAACACATCCGTGGGAGGCGGGCCACTGGCACACAGCGAAACGTTGAGATGGAACCTGGACCGGAGCTCGAGCAAAATCAGCGACGGGCAATGCAAGCGCCTCTTCACCTGACGGCCAACCACCCCATGGTCTGCGAAAAGGGGGGGAGAGGGCACCTCCAGCCGCCGACGCAACCTGGAACCAGACCCGGGACCGAACAACTGCTACCGCCGCCGACCCCGCACAGGCAAGCGGCGCTGCCCCAAACGAAGAAAAAACCCTAACAAACCCGAAAAGGCCTGGGAAGAGGTAGGTCACTTCGCTATCACTTTGTGGACCTTGTGGAGCCCTCAGCCCTCCATTGCACTATTAACAGAGCGCTAGAGGGTCGGGTAGAATTTTCAGGTTCAGCGGCAGCTCAGCATGCTGCCGCCATGTTCTCCCTCCAGCCAAATTGTGTCTTGTTTCTTGAATTGCAGTTGACACTTTTCAATATGTTAATTTAATTTGTTGTTGGGCTAGCACTGAACAGAATTATTTAACAAGCAATAGCAAAACCAATTGGTTTGGCAGTGCCTGCAAGCCTTTTGGCAAATCTTGTTTTGTTTTGTCATGGTTTTTTCAAACGTTATTGTTCAGAAGGCTGCTGGGCGCTCATCAATTAAAAAAATATTTTTTGCTAAAGGCAAAAACGTTGTTTTGGTCTCAGAAAGGAACGCACAATACCATAGTATTGCCTGGCACCAAGGGGAACTACTTTGTGTATGGATGTACTTCTTGTGAATGGGAGGCAGGCAGTAACTTATAGTTAAGTCAGACAATGACTAAAGTGGGCTGACAGATTGCCCCTTGTTCCTTGCTGGATCGGGTGTAGTCAAAATTTGAATGACACAACCACAGACTAATGGATGAAGTCTGGCTGAAAACCCCTATACGTAACTATGTTATACTCAAATGTTCAGTAAAATAAAAACATCTTGGCTAACATAAACCTAAAAATGCCAGTCAGTCTGGCATTGGCTATAAGCCTCTTGTTTTCCAGACAGAAGGCATGAAAGAAAGAGAAAGAGAGAGAAAGAAAGAAAGAAAGAAAGACAGAAAGAACAAAAGAAAGAAAGAAAGAAAGAAAGAAAGAAAGAAAGAAAGAAAGAAAGAAGAAAAAGGAAAGCAGCAGAGCTATGTAGCCCCTCTAGCCCAATTAGTTAAGTCCTGCAGGTTAAAAATTCTTTCTTATGCAGACGACACCCAGCTGGTCATTTCATTTGGGCAAGACTTTGTGAATGACAAACAGCAATTTGTCTCCTGCATGAGAACAATCGCCATCTGGATGTCCCTTAACTTTATCCAACTAAACGGGGCAAAACTGAGATTCTTCTGTTTCGCAAAGCCCAGCTCCACTGGACGGATGACTGGTGCTCTGCTGAACTTGGTCCTGCCCCTTCACCGAGCAGAACAGCCAGCAATATGGGCATACTGTTAGATGACAAACTATCCATTAAAGACCAGATCAACTCCACCTGTGAACCTGCTTGGGCACACTGCACCTACTTAGTAAAATCTTTTCAGTGGATTTCTCTGAGCCCCCTGGACACGGTTGCCCAGGCATTAATCATCAGCGCTTGGATTACTAGAATGCCCTAATGCTCGGGTCAAATCAACCCCTCCTAGCCCATATACAGGTGGTTCGAAATACTTCTGCCCACATGGTTAACAATTTGCCTCCATGAACCCCTTCAGGCCCCATGCTCAGAACTCTTCATTGGCTCCCCATCAGACAGAAAGCATTCTTCAAATAGCTTTGCCTTGCCTCCAAATCTGTGTCTGAATCTAGGATCAAAATAACAACTTCTTTTATGCCATGGTGTATTTGTGCATCAAAATAAAATGGCTGGGCTTTCTCCTTCCTTGCCCCATTCCACTGGAACAGACTCCCCTTATTTATTTGGGCATGCACCAGTTTTGCAGGTTTTACAAAACATCTTAAAACCTGGCTGTTTAATCAGCTGCTTTCATGTTTCATCCACCTGCCGGTCACAGCACCATGATGTTCCCTGGAGGATGAGTCGTTGCGCTATTTAAAGAACCAATTAACATACAATAACGTAACAGAAAAAGAAAGAGGTAGGTAAGAATGTAATAAAGAGGAGGAAAAAAAGAAAGTAAGAAAGAAAGAAAGAAAGAAAGAACGAAAGAAAGAAGGCAAGAAAGAAGAAGGCAAGAAAGTAAGAGAAATGAAAAAGGAAGCAAAGAAAGGAAATTATGATTGAAAGAGAGAAAGAAAAAGAAAGAAAAGAAGGCAAGAAAAATGAAACAAGGAAAGAAAATGGGAAAGAAGGGAAGAGGAAGGTAAAGAATAAGGAAAGAAAGACAGACAGATAGAAATAGGACAGAAAGAAAGAGGCTGCAAAAGAAAGAAGTAAAGAAGGAATAAAAGAAGGAAGGAAGGAAAGAAAGATGAATGAAAGGAAGAAAGAAAATGAAAGAAAGACAGAAAAGAAAGAATTAAAGAACGAAAGAGAAAAGAGAGAAAGATAAAAGCCAAGAAGGAAAGAAAGAAGGAAGGAAAGAAAGAAAGAAGTAAAGAAAGAAGAAGCAAAGGAAGAAAGAATGAAAAACAGATATGGTTGCAAAAATAAAGCAACCACATGATCTTATATTTAGAGTTTGTGTGAGCTGTTGTTTATATACTAATCTCCTTTAAAAGACTCTGTTCTCCACAACATTTTCAGACTAGTCGATGCACAACTGTTATTGCAGCATGCTGATTTTCATACAGATTGTTTAATTGACAGATACTTAAGGACAGATCCTGTAGTGTAGTTCCTATTATCCCAATAGGCTCTGCGCATTGGAATAATATCTTCAATAGTATAGACCTAGGGCAGAGGTTAACTAGGTCTTCTACCAACGATATTAGACTTAAAGTTTTGTGTTTGCCAGCTAGCTCAGAGTTCACTAGAAACTTTCTCGAATAGGCAAGGAGGATTTTAACCTCCCTGGATAGACAAGAAGGGATTTAGTTTCTGACAACCATAGAACATGACAACTTTGCTCTCTCCTAATCAAGAGTGTATCTCTAGAGTCGTGTGAAAACAAAAGACAACTTATTTTACTCAGTCAGTTCAGTGCATTCTTAGTTTCACCAGATTGTAGAGAAAAGGAAAAGACGGGCGTGTTCAATAAAAGATATTATTTATTGATCAGTCTCCTTTCTCATACAAGAGAAATGAATCGCTATTATTGTAATACTTATAGTTAAGTAAAGTGCATACAGTAAAGACAGAATTATAAAATAATACTGTAAAAGCATTGATATGGTTTCTGAGCCATATGATACTTTAAAATGGATAAAATAGATACATACATATATACATTTGACTAATCATACTCAACTGGTGCTTCTAACCTCGCCTACCCCAGTGTACCTGACCTAAGCCTAATACGTGGGCGGGAGTAGATAAGTAGCAGTTTAAGTTAAGTTTGTTTGCCAAGGGACTGACTCGAGAATTCTCTGCAAGGGGTTATTCAGTTCTGTACCTGAGATCTAGAATGATGGAGGGCTGGTATCTCTTATCCCAGGTCTTGATATTCCAGCTGCCTGCGAGGGCTGCTTGGAAGCGCCGGAGCTGGATTTCTCAGCAGGAGAAAGGCAGCGTCTCGTTCTCAGCGCGTCAGGAAGGCGGGGCAGCGCCTGTGGGCTTCGCTCTCTGCTGGGCTCCTCGGCACGTCTCGCTGCTCCGATCTCGTCACCACCGCATGTGTTTGCTTAAGGCAATGTCGGTAATATTTATACCTGAAAGGTTCCGAGATTGACGTAAGGATGGACATATATACGTCAATAAGGATGTCATATGAACGGGCTCGTTCGCACATTCTTTTGCTGAAGTTCTCTGTGAAATCAAAACAATGGCTATGGGAATTTCCCAGGTCGCTGTAGGTTTGATTTGTTTTGAGAACTCCGTATGCCTTATCAGGGGCTGGAGGAATATCGCTTGTCTAATTAGATGGCATGCGTTATGACCTAATCAGATAACGCGCTTCTGTGCCGTGGTGTGGCTTAATCAGATAACGGTTTTTGCACCGTTAGATGGCTGCTAGTTAATTATTAACCAGACCAGGGTCAGGAATAGGGGAATCGATACAGTACCTATAGGAATACATCACACCCACTCCACGTAGACTATGTCCATATTTACAAATCTAGGCATAGTGAAACCCGTAGCGTTTGTGTATATCGTACCACCCCAAAATACATTCATATGTATCCTGAAAATTTTGAAACATAATCATATGTACTATCACGTGTACTATATGCATAAGCAGTCTAATAATGCTAAACATATAACGCATATTTTTAAATTCAGCATGAATAAATGCGAAAACCACACATGAAATGGCTCTTAATACAGAAAAAAAGCGCGAGACCATTTCATCACAATCATAAAGTTTTGTATGAGAGCGCTAGAGGATAGCTAATGTCTCGTGACTACCTAAAATAGAAATTCAGTTCTCTAAGAATAATGTCTACTTTAAGCAGAAGATAAGTGTCCCAAAAAATCGTAAATATTTTGGAATTGGGGAAAAAGGTTCTTGCAGTCTGAACAAACTGATGAAAAAATTGTTCATATCGCTTTTTGAGAAGTTCAAGGCCAAATTCAGCATGTAGGGAACTCCGAGTGCTATTTTGCTCAAAGTTATTCCTGCTGCTCTGGTGAAAACATCATATCATTTAGACTGTTGAAAAAACTGTCAACAGTTTCTTGCGTAAGTTCCACTAATTCGGAAAAGGTTGTTACCGTGCATTCATGAGCCTGAGCATGATTGCCTCCATTGATGTTTTGATCAGCATAGCTGACTGAAGGTCGTACCTGATCGATGCTGCTTTCATCTTGTGCTTCACTACCCCTCAATCGTAGTGGTGAAGTCTCCACGAATGCCGTCATCAGGATTGGTAGCCGCTGGGGACAGCACAATGCATGAGCCGTTACCGGACCCAACAAGGTATCTGCGTCCATTGGCACATCCGATAGTAGTGCCAGACAGGTGTCCAACACGCATTCTTCGCCGCATAGCAAGCACCTTAATACAGGCATAACACAACTTTGCCACATTGGTCTAAATGAAAGAGACCAAGTCATGTTCAGGTCTCTAAGCCGGGATAGTCCAAGGATTTTAGTTACCCGGTCCCGGTAGCCAATGGCTAGGATCATTTCTTCCCTTGTCGCAGGTGTTTTGTCTGTGACATGGTTTGCCATAGCGAAATAACAGGATCAAAAATAGAATACCCACTACTAGTCCCAAAAGGAGTGGAAGTCCGCCAAAAATGGAATGGACAAAGTCTGGAAAAATACCCAGGATGGCTTTGAATGGAGTTAAAGCACCCGAAAACACTGCTTTAAATACACTGGAGACACCAGTGGTATCAGAAATATTTAAGATTTTGTTCAGTATTTCTGCAAAATGTATGGGGGAATTAGTTGATAATATGATGTGAGCCTGGTCAGCGTCTGTAGGAGCACAGTCTTCATTCTGCTTAAAGTATCTATTCGAATAGAAGCAATTTTCAAATCGGGCCATAACCTTGCCTCCCTGTCTGGAGAATCGTTCGGGAACAATACTCGTTCACAGCACATGACCTTCCTAGTCACGGTTATGAGATAAGGTTTTCCGGGCAGCAAACTACAACATCTGCGATCTACTATTAGAATGTAACTCCCGTTCGAGAGTCTCCTAAAGAATGGTTCTATTTGTGTTGCAGGTGTGCCTAGCTGGTAACATGAAAGGTTATTTGAAGTCCCTTCACAGGCTCCATGCAAGCTAATACCCTGACACAGAAGTGTACCGCTTAATGATCTTGCACAATTATTGCCACTGAGAAACACTTTCTGGCCTTTATTACTGACACATTCGTGTGTATAGGGCAAGTTCCATATTGACTTAATGTACCCTTTACCCAACCTTTCATACTGGCCTGCCTGTATATATTTTTGGCAGAATTGAAACTGGAAAGTAGTTATTGGAATATTTATTATTCCATGTATTATCCATTCAATGACAGGTCGTTCTGACATTGTCAATGGTAATCTCTCAAGTCTTTCAATGCTCAGAATTGTATAGTCAGCACTCTTCTGCGCCAGACTGATTTGTTTATCAGTAAGGTTAAAGATATTAAATAATGATGTTGTGTTGATTAAACGCCAAGGCACATAGCCAGAACGCAGATTTTGTAACGTCCAGCCAAGCTGTACAATAGAACGCAATTGGGACTGACCGTGTTGTAACATCAGTAAGTCTTGCGATATTATATCGATTGCTGAAGACACAATGCTGTCCAGAGAATATATTCTGGAGGACAGAGTCATTAACCCATTGTCCACCACAGAAAGTGATTTTTCCAAATTAATACGGTCAATTTCCCGTATTTTTTCTGCTGTCTCAATTTGAGTTACTTTCCAAACTTCGTTATAAGCTGCATATATAGAGGCCGCTATGAAACGTTTTTGCCGCTGTTTGCATGGTCCCAATATGAAATCACGCAAGTCAGCACCTTCTGTAAGTAAAGTTAGGTGTTGCTTAATTTCAGCCAGTGTGGACGTTTGTAGCCATTGAAGGCAGAGCTTGCCCACGCTGTAGGTGGTTACTATCCCTGGATGTTGTCTTTGGGAATATCTAGGGTCTGGCCTAGTCAATGTGAACCCCTGTTTTTTGTTCAGGAATCTGTCTTGACAGTTATTTGTATCTGTGGGCCAGATCAACCATTTTTTCCATTCAGGATGTGTTCTGTTTTGGTTTAATATATGGTTTACGTCTATCTCATCATCTATAGAGCTATTACTGTTCACTGTTGGCTTTGGAATAGACGGTTTGTTCAAATCTTTGATTTTGGCTAAGCCAAGACAGGTAGTTTGTTGAATAGTGTCATTCAAAAATATAATTTGTTCTGGGATCATGCAGGCTCTAAACAATGATTCTATACCTTGTACTTGCCAATCTCTTGTACCCCAAACAGTTTTTGCTTCAATAATATTGTTCCAGAAATCAAACCCAAATGTATTCATTTGTTCAAAGAATGAATCGTAATATATCAATTTTGTGTTTGTAAGCATGGTCTTCATACCTGTCTTATTTGACAATTTGAAATAAAATGTTTCTGCCTTACTTGTGTTAAACCCAGAAAAGTATGAATATTTATCATAAAATGTTTTTGAGCTGTCTTTTGGAGGAGTAGCACAATGTTCCCATTGGTTATAATTTAAAACATTTCTAGGTTGTGCAGATTTATGTAGATAATGGTTACCATAGTGGTTGTAGCAGAACATCTGATCATAATTAGACGAACCCTGCAAATAATCATGTTCTGTAAATTTAGCAGACATCAGAAGATCAGACATCATATCATTAATACTTTCAAAGTCCCAATCATCAGCAAATGAGCTCGGTTTTACAAAGTCACTCAATGAGATCTTGAATTGGTGTGGATACTTCAGGATTTCAACCGGACCATAGATTTCATAATCAGTTTTGTCCCATGCTACACCGCCTGGTATAGGATTGGCTGTGAAGTTCACTGAAGAAAGTTCTCTTTTCTCGATGTGTGAAGATGTGTGTGGTTTAAGGACCAAGTTGATTTTCTGGCTTACTGTGTCCATTTTAGCATATTTTCCTTCAATGAAATGTCCCAAGCATAGTACCATGATGAGCCAAAGAATGAGGATAAATGCACCGAAGGCCACCCAAAATTCAATCCATGGAGAAATCAGATAGGTTTCTTTCAGCTGTTGAAAAAGTTCCTTAGCTTTATCTTTAAAAGTTTTTGTTGATGGCTGTTTCTTTGCTTTACTCAGGTCTTCAGATGAATCATCGAAGTTGATGAAGTAGCCGGATGCTGTTCTGTCAATTGTTCCAATTGTTTTTGGATTTTGCTTTGTTTCATTAGCAAAGTCTGCAGTTACATCATCATAGGTTGTTGTTTGTTGATGAAAAGTTTTAATTTGGGTTTTAAGAGGTTCAAGTTCCATTGCTTTGTTGCATAGTCCTTGTTGATTCACTGTAGATTTTCCAAATGTGATCAGTCTTCCAGTTTGAGCCTCTGTATTCGTAGCAAACATTGGTGTTCTGCTACTTCTTGGGAGTCCACTTGGCCTACTGTTTGTTATCGGCCACATGATTGTGGTTTAACCAGGTCGATGGATACAACTCGGTTCTCCTTTTTACCAGGAAGGGGCGGTAGTACTACTGATCTTGTCCCGTTGACAGACAAGACAGGAACTGTAAGAAGGCCCAAATTCCTTCTTCACCGCGATCTTCTCTCTGACTAGATCCCCGACTTTTGGAATCCAGACAGGCCTTGCTGGGACAGGTGGTTTCTCTTCAGTGGTTGTTGGCTGTTGTTTCAACTTTATGTTGCTCAGGTCTTTTCTTGTTTCATTTAAGTCCTGTAAAATAGCCAAACGATCTTTGATATCAAAGCTTTTGTCTTTAACCACTGAAGTCTGACTATCAAGATCTTGGATCATCATTCTAGTCCCGAACAATAGTTCGTACGGACTGAACCCTTTCAGAGAATTCCTTGGCAGGTTATTTAGACTACGTTGGACACTTATTAAATGTTTGACCCACCCAGCTCCCGAACCTAATACCTTTTCCGTTATAGATTGCTTTATGTCTTGGTTTTTTCTTTACACCATCCCGTATCCCTCAGGAAGGAAGTGAGAAGAGTCCCGCTATGCTATGCTCATTTGGTCATGCTTCCCTTTAAGCCTGAGGGCTAAAGGGAACACATTATTCAAAACGTAGCATGCTCCTAGCGTATATGCCATTATAGACTTGCAAATCCTTGTATAACAGTCCAGACGTCAGCCGAGCGCTGGGATCTACATCATAAGTGAAAATTAGTCTTTTTATGTTAATATAACGCTTTTTGGTGATGGGTACATTCTTATTGTTGTTGTTTTTCTGGAGCGAAGTGCCATGGCAATAGTCCTCCTCGC
This sequence comes from Lissotriton helveticus, assembly GCF_964261635.1. NCBI lineage: Eukaryota > Metazoa > Chordata > Amphibia > Caudata > Salamandridae > Lissotriton > Lissotriton helveticus. Next base: position 766,669,708 of record NC_136067.1, on the reverse strand, counting down.
TCGCCACTGCGATCTCTATTGCAGTCTGGGCAGTTTTTTACAAAAATGTGATGATGCAGGCTCATGCCTGGCCACCAGTACACTGATTGTAATTCTTCCAGAGAATTTTTTAGCTTAAGGTGTCTGAGACCCTCACCCATATGTGCGTCTGCTATTAACAAGCCTCTCCTGTCCGTGTTTGGAATTACTCTATCCCCCACTCCAGGGATTCGAGCAAAAAGGACTGAGTTTGCATCGATTATGTATGTATAATTGAGTGGATAACTGATCGGTAGTGCTGAACAGTCGCCTTTTGATGGCGTTTTCACCGCCAGCACAGTTGCACCGTCAATGTATTTTACTGCATGCTTTTTTGTAGCTAAGGAAGCCGATTTTGCTGCTACCGCTGTGGCTGTCTCAGCCAATGAATTCCCTGCAACGTGAACGCCATCACGCTGATGACTCAGTGAATGTATCACGTGAGTTTTTGGTAGTTCTTTCCTTAAAAGAACTAATTGTTCCCAAAGCGCTTTCTGCTTTATTGTGGCACCTGTGTCATCTTTGTAACCGTTTTGAATCCATTTCTGCAAATCGTTATTGTATGATTTGACGCAGTAATACGAATCGCACACTATAAGTGTCGGGAATTCGCGATCGGCATTATCTAGCGCCATTTTTAATGCTATTATTTCAGTTTGCTGTTCTGAATTATTTTCCACTGAGTGTGTTTTTGTAAGTAGAGGCCTTAATTTACCTCCGCGCCACACTTCTTTTACAATTTCGCATGTGGCGTTGTAAGCCAGCTCTCCCCAAACTGAGGGTTGAGCATGACCGTCTGTATATATTACACAGGCGTACTGTCGTAAAGGCAGAATGTCGATTGGCAGAGGGTATTCTCTTTCATATTCTAGATATTTTAATTCTTTCATTTCCGGGTCAAAATAGTATTTTACTATGTCTGTAGCAACAGAATTTACCCATTGTATCCATTCTGGATTTAGTGCAGTTGTCTGTAAATTACATGGTGTTGTTAATGCCTCAAAAGCTGAGTCTGCTGTTCTGACTGTAACCTGTCTACCGTCTGCTTGGTATTTTTCTTTTGCTACAGCTGTTTGAACCGCATGAACAATGCTTTCCTTAATGCTGAAGCTTTTTTCAGCTTCTGTGTACAAATGTGATTTGTATGCTATTGGTACCTTCTCTCCCTCATTAGAGGTCAGGTATGTGAATCCGCATCTTCCTGGGATGACTCGAATCACAAGGTTGCGTGTGTTGTCACGTGTTTGTAATTTTGTTTTAACTAACATATCTGTTTGTAAAGATCTAAAAATTTCTGTGTGTTTTTGAGTCCAATTAATTTTTTTAAAATCTGGTTTTATTAGATCATAGAGAGGTTTAATTCTCTCTGCATAATTTATAATGTAAGTTCTTCCGAAATTTAGGAAGCCTAGAATTGATTGTAAGTTTTTCAGTGTTCTAGGTGCTTGGATTACAGCACATTTCTCTAGGAAATTGTCAGCCAGGCTTTTGCCTTCACTTGATAGTTCATATCCTAAAAACAGGACTGTTAGATGGGCAATTCTTGACTTTTTAAAGTTGAATTTGTAACCCTCTGCTGCGAACCCAAGTATTATGGTGTTCACTCTCTTCAAGTGAGTATCCAAGTCATCATCTGTTAGATAGATGTCGTCGACATAAGATAATGCCTCGTCATCATATGTTTGTAGTAATTCAGTTACTCTCGCTGAGAATAATCCTGGGCTGTTCTTGAACCCCTGGGGCAAACAACAGAAATTTTTTTGCGTGCCATTTATTGAGAACGTCGTCAAATATCTGCTCTCTGGTGCTATATTTTGACAAAAGAATCCATTAGAAATGTCTAAGGTGGTTTTGTATTTTTTGCGCACTATGTTATTCATTAGTGCAGCACTATGCGAATTTTGTACCGCAAATGTTTTGCAACATGAGTTAAGGTGTCTGTAGTCCAAAACAAGACGATATGAATTGTCTGGCTTGGAGACAGGAAACAAAGGGTTGTTCATTTGTGAGGTGCAAGTTTCAATCACCCCCTGGTATTCAAGTTGATCTAGGATCTCTTTTACCTGTTTTTTAGCTTCTTGCTTAATCGGGTACTGCCTCTGTGCATTAGGTTGTGATTTTAACTGGATTTTGTGAGGAGGAGAGTCCTCATCCCATCCCACATGATTTTTATATAAGGCAGGGGCTTGAGCTACTGCCCACTTTCTTGCAAGTGTATATTTTTTATGAATTGGAATATGGTTTGAGAAGGCAGGCATAATTATTTCTTCGCCATGTGGGCACTCCCTGACAAACTCTGGAGGCCAGTCTCGTTCAGCTAGAAGGATGTCATAGCCCTTGGAGAGATTATCCCAAAATAGACCCTTATTTTTCTAGTCTTATCCCCCTCTATACGCAATGTTATTTCATATATTTTATGAGGTTTGCTAACTCTGGTATCTGCAGTTTCCACCTGAATGTATTCATTCGTGTCCACTGTCTCCAGATGATTCATAAGGACTTTGCGAGCTATGCTCACTTCTGCTGCGCTGTCTAGCATTGTCTGAGCCCATTCTCCGTTTTTCAGCTGTGTCCTCAGTATTCTCGGCATTGTTAATTACTTTAATACTGGCTACCTTCTTTTTTGGAAATTGTAATTTTTTATTCAGATGAGCAGGTTCTTTGTCTTTGGACTTGACGTGCTCTTCCCTGTGTTCTGATCGTCCTCTTCTTTCCGATTTCTGCGAGGAAGTCTGAAAAGATTGAGAGGGACGTGTATCAATATCTTGATATCTATCAGGTTTTTTTATATTATCCCTATTTCTAAGGTTGTATTTTTTCACAGAGGGCTCCCTTTGGGGAGACTTGCATCCTTGATCAGGAGATCTTTCTCTCCGCCGAGGAGACCTTCCTCTGGACTGGAATCTTTTTTCTTTAGGATTGGATTGTTTATTTCCATCCCAGCTCTTTTTTTGAGTGTTTAAGTTATTTTTTATAAATACCTTTTCAGGACTTTCAACTAGTTGAGGTTTCACTGGTATTCCACCCAAACTATCTCTTCCTAGTTCTTCATAGGATTTTTCTATGATTCTGGCAATTTCAGATGGTTGGTCTGCTATATTTGTCTCTTTTAACCTCTGGCGAATCGCCACATTTGCTGCTTCTCCCTTTATGTTGGCTAATATTATTGCAGAGACCTGCTTGAAATCTTTCAGTAGTTTCATACCGAGAGTTAAAGCGGGTTCTGGACCGTATTCATCTTGAATCTGTTTTAGCACATCTGGTATTACTGACATGGATGGTACACCATGTGGTTTTGTGTAAATGGAAGCAAAGACTGTTCCCCAAGTGTCACAGTCCTCCACATGTGGTGCGATTCCCATTGGAAGACAGATAGTCAGAATCCTATGTTTCTCAACAGGGGTGGTATCTGGAAACACCGCCTCTATTTGAGTGATTTTTTGTGCTAGCCAGAAAGGAATTTGTTCCCGTTTTGCGGGTGCTTTACCTAGACAGGACTGTATGTTTTGCGGTGTAATTTTATTTGTGTTCCCCTGATGAGTGGTCAGCTGTGGAATTTTAATTGCTGGTTGGATTGTTGAAGTCCGCATTACATATTGGACTAATTGTCTATGTATTTTTATTAATTGTTTTAGCTGTGTTAAAAGCTCTGGTGCAGGCATTTCTTCAATGTCTGGATGTGGTGTATATCCGGCTAGGACCGGCCACGTTGCTCCTGGTCTACCTAGTGGACCGAGCCTGGTGATGTGATTATTTTGTTTTAGGGCGCCATGAAACAAGAGCAGGTGCTCTTGGAATTTGAGTGGTATTTCCACTTCCTCGAAAGGAGTGTACTCACTAGGAGGTTCCTCTATTTTGTAATAGTGGAAGTCCTTTGTTACAGCGTTTGCTGCTGGAAAGTTTATCCATGAATAGAATACCTCTGTCTGCCGATATTCGTGTGCCTCAATTACGAATATGACTGTACCACCTCTTGGTGTCAGTCCATTTTCTATAAGTTTTAGGGTTATAGATTTCCTTATGTTGACCGGGATGAGTATTGCATCTGGGTCATTTTCCAGCAGAGTATTGTCTGCTACTAGGAGTTCAGCTGCTAGTCTAACTGTCTCCCTTTCTTCTTCACTTTCTGTCATTTTACTGACAGGAAGGTTATTCTGTTTGTTTGCAGATCAGGTTTCTATGGAAACAAAGATTAGATGCACAATATTTTGGAACAGTGTATCCTTCAACGTTGAATTAACCAAGAACCATACATAGGAGTCTCCTCCTGCGAGGTTTGGCGGATATGACCTTTCACCCACTCAGACGTCTTTGGAGTGTTATGGGAAAAAGGGGTTCTGTGTGAAAAAGCACGACTGAGTTACTCTAATGTCTTGCGTTAGTTTTATCGCCTATCCAAACGGTTGGGCGCCATGTAGTGTAGTTCCTATTATCCCAATAGGCTCTGCGCATTGGAATAATATCTTCAATAGTATAGACCTAGGGCAGAGGTTAACTAGGTCTTCTACCGACGATATTAGACTTAAAGTTTTGTGTTTGCCAGCTAGCTCAGAGTTCACTAGAAACTTTCTTGAATAGGCAAGGAGGATTTTAACCTCCCTGGATAGACAAGAAGGGATTTAGTTTCTGACAACCATAGAACATGACAAATTTGCTCTCCCCTAATCAAGAGTGTATCTCTAGAGTCGTGTGAAAACAAAAGACAACTTATTTTACTCAGTCAGTTCAGTGCATTCTTAGTTTCACCAGATTGTAGAGAAAAGGAAAAGACGGGCGTGTTCAATAAAAGATATTATTTATTGATCAGTCTCCTTTCTCATACAAGAGAAATGAATCGCTATTATTGTAATACTTATAGTTAAGTAAAGTGCATACAGTAAAGACAGAATTTTAAAATAATACTGTAAAAGCATTGATATGGTTTCTGAGCCATATGATACTTTAAAATGGCTAAAATAGATACATACATATATACATTTGACTAATCATACTCAACTGGTGCTTCTAACCTCGCCTACCCCAGTGTACCTGACCTAAGCCTAATACGTGGGCGGGAGTAGATAAGTAGCAGTTTAAGTTAAGTTTGTTTGCCAAGGGACTGACTCGAGAATTCTCTGCAAGGGGTTATTCAGTTCTGTACCTGAGATCTAGAATGATGGAGGGCTGGTATCACTTATCCCAGGTCTTGATATTCCAGCTGCCTGCGAGGGCTGCTTGGAAGCGCCGGAGCTGGATTTCCCAGCAGGAGAAAGGCAGCGTCTCGTTCTCAGCGCGTCAGGAAGGCGGGGCAGCGCCTGTGGGCTTCGCTCTCTGCTGGGCTCCTCGGCACGTCTCGCTGCTCCGATCTCGTCACCACCGCATGTGTTTGCTTAAGGCAATGTCGGTAATATTTATACCTGAAAGGTGCCGAGATTGACATAAGGATGGACATATATACGTCAATAAGGATGTCATATGAACGGGCTCGTTCGCACATTCTTTTGCTGAAGTTCTCTGTGAAATCAAAACAATGGCTATGGGAATTTCCCAGGTCACTGTAGGTTTGATTTGTTTTGAGAACTCCGTATGCCTTATCAGGGGCTGGAGGAATATCGCTTGTCTAATTAGATGGCATGCGTTATGACCTAATCAGATAACGCGCTTCTGTGCCGTGGTGTGGCTTAATCAGATAACGGTTTTTGCACCGTTAGATGGCTGCTAGTTAATTATTAACCAGACCAGGGTCAGGAATAGGGGAATCGATACAGTACCTATAGGAATACATCACAATCCCAGAGAGCTGATAATCCGAAATCTCAGGAGCTAATGTGGGATTATTCACTTAGGGCACAACTGGTTGGGACTGCGAAAAGAATGGAAAAACAACCGACTAAATCTACGGCAGTTCCCCCGGCCCCTCCGACTTTGGAATCTATTCTTCAGTGTGTCATGGCACACGGGAGGAAGCTCGAATGGAGAGCAAACGAGCACAAAATGTTGCCAGGAAACTACAGGGGGCTGTGAGAAAAATCGGTAGGACCTGTAGTAACATCTGCAATCGGATGTCAGAAGTAGAAACAAGAACAGTAACTCTTGAGGAGAATCTGGCAGGCTCAAAGGGCTTAGTGGATGCACATGAAGCACAACTTGTAGACATTCAATGGAAACTCGAAGAGAGCGAGAATCGCCAGAGAAGGAACAATCTTTGTTTTCTGGGGGTGCCGGAAGGAAAAGAGGGGCAAGACATGAGAGCATTTATGGTCCAGATGCTGCAAAAGGCCTTCCCTGAACTAGAAGGCTGGAGCTGGTCCCATGAAGTTCAGGGGGCTCATCGAGTCCCATTCAATATCCGTCAACCAATCCGACCCGATACTAAACCATGGGTAATCCTAGTTTATTTTGGGAACTTCCTATTAAGGCAACTGATCTTTGAGAAGGCTAGACCAGATGCACAACGAGCGGTGGATGGGTTCTCGTTTTTCTCAAGGCCAGATTTCTGCTACATCGCGGTGGAACGAAGGTGGCGACTGTGCCAGATGATTTCGCAGTTTCAGGAGAAGGGTGCACAAGCCTTTCTATTAAATCCTGCCCGGCTTAAAATGATCTGGAAGGACCGGGTCAGAGTTTTCACATCAGAAATTAAGGCCAAGGAGTTTTTAGATGCTTGTGGCATATGATCGCTGAACTTCTAATCTTTGGACATAAGTGTGCCTTAACTCACGGTCTTTTAGACCCCCAGGGGAAAATTAATCTCATCTAATTTATGTTGTTTTTGTATACTTTTGAGTTATTTTTTCTCCTCTTGAAGCTCAGATAGCTCAGATAGTGTTGATCTAGTCAGGAACAGGGGTATGATGCTCGATGCTTATTCATTGGGAGGGCAAGGAGCGGGTGGAGGGGGGATAGGTTGGGTTTTCTTTTTTTTTCCCTCTTTCTTTGATTATCACATGTTTTGTATAATAGTCACCCTAGCGGGGGACGCACCACCACCATCACCCACAGACCAAGTCAGGTCTGTTGCTTTACTTTGCAGGGGGAGGACGGGTGGTGGGTGGGGCGCGGGGATGGCAGTGGGGGAGGGGAGTGGGGTGGAGGGGGCAGAAAGCAAAAAAAACTCAGGAAAGCAAATCAATGTTTTTTAGTTTAATGGCTAGAGACTGGGTTCAAAGCAAGCGGATGGTAAGGTCTATGAAGCAAAGCAGGCACTAGAGGGGTCAATGTAGATATTGGGATGGGTAAGCTAACTGTCTGTACGATTAATATCGGGGGGCTGAACGATCGAGCTAAGAGAGATAGGACAAAGGAAGCACTGCGAACCATGGGTTTGGATGTTATCTGCCAGCAGGAGACTCATCTCCCGTGGCAGAAGAGAGGTCTTCATTTTATCCATGGCTTCTCGCAAATTATCTGTTCTACTTAGACGGTAAATACGAGAGGAGTGGCAATACATGTTTCCCACCGGCTTCCTCCAAGTATTCGTACACTATCGGACAAGTGAGGTCGGTGGGTGATTGTGGTAATTCCCACTCTTGGTACACTTTGCACCGTTTATGGGGCAAACATAGACGACGCCGACCTAATGATAGAAATAGAGGTAGAGCTCGCATCCTGGCCCACTCCATTGATACTGTGTGGAGATTTTAATATTCATATGGATTCAGGGGGTCTGGGGAGTGCTGGGTACCAAGGTAGGAAACCACGGGTCTTTCATGCCGTACAGGCTCTGGCCGCAAGTCATGGCTGGTAGATATTTGGTCATTAAATAAGCCTGGGGACCCAGGATATACTTATTATTCATGCCCACATAGAAAGTATGTTAGGCTGGGCTACTTTTACATCTCAAGCTCGCTTGTAAGTAAAGCTCAGATAAAGAAGTTATCAAAGTTCCTCTCGGATCATAATCCTCTAGTTCTGGAGATCGAGAGCTCAGGGTATGTGAAACCCTCAGCTTGGTGGACTTTTGATAGGAAATTATTGGCTACTAATGGGTTCATCGATCATATCAAACTCTGGACTACTCAATTTTTTGAGATTAATAGGTATAGTACGTCGAGGTAGACGGTTTGGGATGCTTACAAATCTGGGCTACGAGGGGAGGTAATTAGCTTTGCCGGGTTCCATAGGAAGAAGCAGCAAGAGCTTATTAGATCATTGATGCAAGAATTGAGTAGTCAGGAGATAGAACACATGGCCACTATTGCTCAAAAACAGACCCTGAGGCAGTCAGAGATCGAACTTAAAGTAATCAGCACCAAAGCAAAGATAAATGGGATATTTAACCAAACCATTGCTGAAAGATTCATAACTAATAGACAGGAGCATTATGAATATGGGGAAAAACAGGGAAACATCTGGCTCTGCGGACTAGACAAAGAACAACGACAAGTAGCATTTCGCAGTTAAAAAGAAGGGATGGTACATTGTCTTCTGATCCTCAGGAGATACTGAATATTTTTCAAGATTTCTATCAAGATCTTTATAAATCCAGGCAACAAACTAGAGTGGGATCAGCGACTTTACCTCCCCCTGAGATACAAGAATTAGAGGGAGAGATTTCATTGCAAGAAGTTAATGAGGCTTTGTCATCAATGGCCTCTGGTAAGGCGGCAGGCCCAGATGGCATACCGATGGAGATTTACAAGCTTTTGCTTAAGGAACTTGCCCCCTTGCTCTGAGATCTGTTCCTTGCAGTCCAGCATAAAGGTATTCCGCCCAAGTCTTGGGAGGAGACCAGTATAGTCATCTTTTTGAAAAAGGGGAAGGCGGCGAAGGATCCGGCCTCCTATAGGCCTATCACACTGATAAATACGGATGAGAATCTTTATTCTAAAATCCTAGCGAGTAGGATCGCAAAGGTTATTGATTCCCTAGTTAGTCCATGGCAACATGGTTTTATTCCCGGTCGCAGTACAACTGATCACATTAATAGGGTAATCTCACTATTCAACATCGCGGAGAGCTCAGGGCAACAAATGTCGCTAATATTATTAGACGCCCAAAAAGCGTTCGACCAAGTAGAATGGGGGTATCTGTGGCAGAATTTAAGATCTAATGGCTTTGGGCCCCGCATACTCACTGCCCTAAGAGCAATGTATGTACAGTCTTATGCGAAAATACAATTGATGGGGCAACAGTCTGGACAGGTAAAGGTCACAAGGGGGACCAGGCAGGGGTGCCCTTGTTCCCCTATTCTCTTCGCGTTATATATAGACCCGCTAATTAGAGCTATCTTAAACAACCCAGTGATTCTATCGGTGGAGTTCAGGGGGTACAGTACTAAAGTACTTGCCTACACAGATGACATCGCGGTAGTCACCCCTGACCCACAGGCGTCAATTGGCAGATTAGAAGAACTAGCTAGGGAGTTTGGAGAGGAATCTGGTTATGGGTTAAATACGGACAAAACCAAGATCATTTGTTCCAGTTCAATTTTATGGCAGGATTCTAGAAGGGCAGAGGCAGCAACATATTTAGGGATCACAATTGCCGCTGATGTAGATACCATCTGGAAGATTAACGTAGACCCCCTCCTGACTGTAATGAGTGCAGATCTTAAGAGGTAAAACAATCTACATCTCTCGATTATTGGCAGGGCAAACGTTATAAAAATGACTATGTTTCCAAAAATACTTTATTTACTCCGTTGTATACCGCTAGAACCTCCGAATCTTATGTTTGAAAAAGTAGATGCGATTTTTTCACAGTTTATCTGGGGGTTCGGGAAAGTAAGGAGATCGTTGAGATTTATGGTTCTGCCCCAAAATCGAGGGGGGCTGGCAGTCCCATGTATGTTATACTACTATTGGGCTATTATGTTCCAACAAATGTCCATACTGTTTAAATCAACCCCTCAAATTCGAAAGACAGAGATTCCACCATCCGTCTATGAATTCGCTTTGGGAAAATGTCCCCCTGGCCTTTTACTTAGACAACTGGACAACAGGTATTATAAAAGAACTCGTTTCAAACCTCTCAAAGCTGCATGGAGGGTGTGGCAGAAAACCAGTAAACTATTGAACATTCCTAAAATTAATCGCCACCTTCTATTATGGCGGTCATCACTCTTTCCCGACTCTTTGTTTGATAAGATTGGTAGTAAATGGGAACAGGCAGGAATTAGTTCTGTCGGTGATATCATTAATTCAACTGGCCTTAAGTCATTTGTAGAGATACAGGACCATTTTGAGATAGATCCCGGAAGCGTATTAAAATATCTGCAATTAAGGGAATCCACTAAAACCTTCATGGGCCACATTATGTCCCATCCAAACATCCCGCTTTTGGAAATTTTGGTTCGGAAGCATCCCCAAGTGAAGGAAGTGTATGCATTGATGATAGGAGCTAGCGAGGATGATCTAGTTAAAGTTGAAAGCGCTTGGGCAACTAAACTTGGTAATCAGGATGTGGATTTATGCAAGTCTCTTGAATTATCCCACATGGTTTTATTATCGGCCTATTTAAAGGCTCAACACTTTAAGACCATTTACAGCTTATATTTTACACTGGCTAAACTCTGGACCTGGGGGTTAAGGGATTCGAATGAATGTCCAAGGTGTGGGCAGGGCCCGGCCAACATGATTCATATGTTCGCCAATTGCCCCGATCTGGGGTTGGTCAAATTGGGGATTGAAGCCTTTCTCAATAAGATCATGGGATGTCCAATCATATTAACATCTTCTTTAATATTGTTGGGATGGGATGAATCCCTACAGTTAGAAAGAATGCATGCTTATTTCTGTTTCATGGCAACAGCTGCTTTTCGTTTATTAATTGCTTCTAAATGAAAGGACAAAGACCCACCGACGTATCAGGCTTGGTATGCTAGACTGTTTCATATATTCAATTTGGAGGTTACTTTGTATAAATGCAAAGGGAACAGAGCAAGGAAAAAAGCCCAGCAAATCTGGGGACCATTGTTGGAGGTCCAGACATAAGTGTAGTATAAATTCTCCTAGGGGGATTTTGTTTCTTTTTCTTTTTTCTCTTTTCTTTTTTTTTCCTTCCCCCTCTATCTGTTCCCTGTGATTGGTTTCTTACATGCTTATTGGGGTTTGCCACCCTCTTTTCCGTTTATGCTTTACTTTAAATTTGTTTTTGGATTCATTATGTTTTATTTAATGTATGCTTAATTGTTTACATATGTATATTTGTATATTTGCTTTCCCGAAAAAAAAAAAAAAAAAATAAATAAAAGACTCTGTTCTCCACAATATTTTCAGACTAGTGTCAGGATCCTTCCTAATAAAGGGTCAGCAAGGTATCTCAGGGCAAAGAAACTGAACTGGAGTTCGACTCCTTCCTGGTCCAGGGCATGGAATTCACGGAATTCCAAGATGGCGAATAAGCAGGACAATTGCCAGCCTAGTTGCCAGTCTAGTTTCTCTGAGCATTCCAGAGCGGAGTTCAGGTGAGGCGCGAGCTCTATCTGAGCTGCGCACTTCACCGAGTATTCTGCCCGAGTCAGTCAGAGAAAATTCCGTCAGAGTAGAAACGTTTTCAAAAACGTTATTCAGAGTTCAGAGTTTGTAAAATATATAGATATATTCCTAGTGAGATACCGTTTAATAATTCCTGAAGGTAATTGCCACATTAGAAGAACGTTACAGTTGACAGAAAAGACTCTTAAATGCCTTCGTCGAAGACAGCATTTCATCGCCTCAGGAACTATTCCAGCAGCATTCACGTCCTAGAAGAGCAGCGTAAACACGGAGCTAAGTGACTAATTAATTCTTGACAGTTCAGCTGATTTATTGCGAGATGATTACAGGCTGTGTCTTTTTCTGAATGAGAAGATAAAAGCTGAGACATTTGAGTTAGTGCTAATGGCACAGAGGCAAAACCGAAATAAGTATTCCAGTGAAAAGTTAAATAGTTAGCTTTAAATTTAGTTTGTTAATTATTTGTTAGAAGGAAGAAACAAACGCTTACCTGAAAATAGTGAGACTTATCACTCAAGCAGGAAGTCTGCAATCCTAAAAAAGAAGAACAAAGACAAGTTAACAGAATCCCTTAAAGAAGATAACAGAATACAGTACTGGTAGGTCAAAAGAGATTAAGAGAGATAACAGGCAAAAGAGAGAGTGAGCAGGGAATTAATTAATCTACTGTTTTGCAGATGAGGTTCACACAAGCCAGATACTAACACAAGAAAAAACGAATAAAAGACATGGAGTTGCATAGAAGGGTAGGTTAATAGACTTAAAACATAGTACTCTAGTAAAGTAGAAGAGTGGAATAATTAATTGGAATTATTTGTTCTAGTGTGATTGGAACACCAATAGGCAGCCCCGGGTAAAAAGGAACCACATCAGTACTAAGAAGAGCAACAGGTCAACACAGTCCCTTGGGTATGTAAGAGTAGTCGCTAAAAGAAGACAGTTGAGCAGAGCCTTGATGTTAGGACTAAATATTTGTATGTGTTTTAGTATTCACAGGAATCTTTGATAGGCTGATTAAAAGTCAGAAGAGGATTCATTGAAGTATCGAGGGATCTGGACCAGTCTCTTCTGTGCCTTTTCTTTTTTATGGTTATTTTCTCCACTTTTCCCCTTCCCTTTTTCTGATTGCTTGGAGTTATGATTTCACTCTGACTCCGACTGATTGGAGAGAGGGAGTTGGAAAGCAAGCATCATCTGTTCCTGTGCAAGTCGACATAGAGACAAGAATTGAAGGTTCGTGGAGCCCTGACAGAGTGAAGTGCCCACGTTGTAAATTTGCACCCGAACAGAATGGTTGAGGGGGTTAATTTGCAGACCTTAGGGGCGGTATTAGATGCCATCAAAAAAGAGTTAGTGACAGTAAAGGAAGAGAATCGGGGTTTGAGGCAGGAGGTGATAAATGCCAGAAAGGAAACAGCTGAGTTAGCGCAGAGGATAAGAAATTCACCTGTAGGGAATAGAGAAAATCCCACTACCTCAGCAGGGGAAGTCAATAGGTTGACAACACAGGTGATACACTCTTTGTCCCCAGTCATTCCCTTAGCTGCACCAGAGAGATTTAGTGGGGACCCACAGAAGGCACAAGTGTTTATCACACAATGCTCTCTGCATTTCATGTGCCGTCCTTCTATCTTCCCTGACGCACAATCCAAAGTGGCATTTATCTTGTCATATTTGAGTGGAGATGCAGCCGCCTGGTCAATGCCCATCGTGACTCGAGATGACCCTCTCCTGCAGAATTACGATGAATTTAAAAAGGAATTCTTGCGCATTTTTGATCGAAGACGAATCTCTCAAGCAGTAGATAATGAACTACTGGAATTAAAGCAGGGAAATAGAGATTTGGTGGAGTACTTGGCCCATTTTAATAACTTGATAATGGAAACAGATTGGCCGGAAAGTAAAAGGACAGCAATTTTTTATCGTGGTCTCCGGGATGAATTAAAAGATGGGCTGGCGCAAATTCCCAACCGACCCACGGAAATATCAGCACTCATAGACTTGGTCCTAGAATTGGATTTCCGGCAAGGTGAAAGACGAGGAGAAAGGAAGCGAGAGTTTCGAAGTACAGTGCCTCGTTTTGACAGGGCAAGGACTGACGTAGGAAGAGTTGCAGAAGGGTCCAACAGTCAAGAACCAATGCAGATAGGGGCAATAAGGGGTCCGCTTACTAAAGAAGAAAAAGAGAAGAGACGAACCAGTAATTTGTGTATGTATTGTGGTTCAGGCGGACATTTTGTGAGGAATTGCCCGAAGAAACCCAAAGGGTCATACAAGCCGAAGGAAAACTAGTTGCACCACCTGTAGAAGGAGTTGTACAGGTGGATGCGAGTCAAGATTCAACTCCACAAGAACATCAACAGGCCAATACTCTGCAATCATCTTCTCCACATCTTGTATTATCCATGACGATCAAATTCCGTCAGGAGGTTAAGGAGGGAGTGACGGTAATGGTGGATTCAGGGGCAACGGGGAACTTTTGCGATCAAAAGTTTGCTGCCAAAATAGGATTGAAGGCAATCCTCAAGGATAAGAGTGAACCAGTTAGAGCCATCAATGGAACAAACCTATCTTCTGGGCCCATAGTTAGCCCTACCGAATTAGTGCAGTTGATAAGAGAAGATGGACATCAAGAAGAAATTCAGTTTAATCTAATAGACGCTCCTCAATTCCAGTTAATCCTAGGACTACCTTGGCTCACAGAGCATAATCCGACCATCAATTGGGCAGCAAGAACTATAGAAATGACTTCGAACTATTGCAAGAATCATTGCTTGGGAAACCAAAAGAAAAAAGATCAAGAAAATCCAGCTCAAGCCTTGTGTTCAGCGAATGCAGTAGTGTGTGTAATCAATACGCAGTCCATACCATCGCAATATCAAGAATTTGAAGATGTGTTTGATGAGCAGGAAGCAGAACAACTGCCACCCCATAGAGTATACGATTGTAAAATAGACTTTGAACCGGGAGCAAATATGCCTTGTAGCCGGGTTTATGCCTTAACTGAGAAGGAGCATAATCATTTAAAAGAATACATCAACAAGTACTTGGCTAACGGATTCATTCGCCCCTCCCAATCTCCAGTATCCTCGCCTTTGTTTTTCGTGCCAAAGAAGGAAGAGGGCGAGTTAAGAACCTGCATAGACTACCGCGCAATCAATCGGATAACAAAGAAAAATAGATACCCACTACCCCTCATCTCAGTCTTGTTGGACCAGGTGAAAGGAGCCCAGATATTTACCAAATTGGACCTGAGGGGGGCCTATCACCTCATCCGAGTAAGGGCCAGCGATGGATGGAAAACTGCCTTTAGAACTCGCTTTGGATTATTTGAATACCAAGTGATGCCCTATGGGCTGTGCAATGCCCCAGCTGCGTTCCAGCATTTTATCAACGATGTCCTTAGTGAATTTATAGACCAATGTGCAATCGTGTACATAGATGATATATTGATCTACTCCGTCAACACACAGGAACATCAGAATCAAGTGAGGAGAATTTTACAGAAACTGAGAGAAAATAAGTTGTTTGTCAAGTTGGAGAAATGTGCTTTTGATGTCACAGAAGTGGAATTCTTGGGGTTCGTGATCTCGCCAGCAGGAGTACTCATGGATCAACGAAAGGTTCAGGCCGTCTTGGAGTGGAAGTCTCCAACCAGTGTGAAAGAAGTACAAGCATTTATTGGCTTCGCCAATTTTTATCGAAGATTTATCAGTGAATTTTCTCGACGAATTCTGCCACTCACACGACTATTGAGGAAGGGAGTTAGATTTCAGTGGACTGGAGAAGCTGAGACAGCGTTCAAGGCATTGAAAAAAGAATTCACGTCAGCCCCAATTCTTCTTCATGAAGACCCATCAGAACCCTTTTATGTGGAGACAGATGCCTTAGATTTGGCGGTGGGTGGAGTACTTTCTCAGAGAAATAAGCAGACAGGTCAACTACATCCGGTTGCCTATCGTTCAAGAAAGCTGTCACCAGCAGAAATCAATTACACAATTACTGAAAAGGAGCTGTTGGCAATAAAGGACGCCTTCAAGGAATGGAGACATTATTTGATGGGTGCTCACCACGTTGTAACAGTTTACACGGACCATCGAAACCTAAAATTTCTAAAGTCAGCCAGAACTCTAACCCCGAGACAGCTTCGTTGGTCATTATACTTTGCTGACTACGATTTTGTCATCACATACAGGCCTGGAGCGCAGAATGGCAAGGCGGACGCTTTGTCCCGTATGGGAACAGGAGAAGAAAAAGATCAAATTAAGACACAAGCCATTATCCCTGATACCAAAATCATAGGCGTCGTTGAAACTCAGAGTGTGAAGGAACAGATATCTCGAGCCTTGACACCAGCGAAGATGTTGGAGTGGACTCAACAGGAAGAGGACAGAGAGATACTTGATGGTCTACCTTATCACTCAGGAGCCTTGTATTTGCCAACGTCTACACTGCAGAACCAAGTCATGAAGGAATGTCATGATCATTTGTTGGCAGGGGATTGGTGTCACTACAACGTGGTTTATAACAACGCATTCCGTTACATCGGAATTTTTACAACGCAGGATCCATTACATCGGATGCCATTACAACGCATGGCATTACATAGCAGATGCTATTACAACGCATGGCATTACATCGTAAGTATAGGTAAGTATACCTTTTTAAAAAAATGTAATTAAGTTAATTTAATTAATTTAATTTAATTAATTTAATTAAAATACATTTTAAAATAGTAATTAATTTTATTTAATAAATTTAAATCTATTTATTTAAATTAATTTTAATAAAAATTTTAATTAATTTTATTTAATTAATATAATTAAATTAATTTAATTTAAATATTTTTTTGATTGTAATTAAATTAAATTATTTAAAATAATGTATTTAATTTAATTATTTTAATTAAGAAATGTAATTAATATAATATAATTAATTTAATTTAACCTAAAAACACCCCTGTACCCCAAAACCCAAACCCTGCCCTGAAACCTAAAAACACCCCTGTACCCCAAAACCCAAACCCTACCCTGAAACCTAAAAACACCCTTGTACCCCAAAACCCAAACCCTACCCTGAAACCTAAAAACACCCCTGTATCCCAAAACCCAAACCCTACCCTGAAACCTAAAAACACCCCTGTACCCCAAAACCCAAACCCTACCCTGAAACCTAAAAACACCCCTGTACCCCAAAACCCAAACCCTACCCTGAAACCTAAAAACACCCCTGTACCCCAAAACCCAAACCCTACCCTGAAACCTAAAACACCCCTGTACCCCAAAACCCAAACCCTACCCTGAAACCTAAAAACACCCCTGTACCCCAAAACCCAAACCCTACCCTGAAACCTAAAAACACCCCTGTACCCCAAAACCCAAACCCTACCCTGACACCTAAAAACACCCCTGTACCCCAAAACCCAAACCCTACCCTGAAACCTAAAAACACCCCTGTACCCCAAAACCCAAACCCTACCCTGAAACCTAAAAACACCCCTGTACCCCAAAACCCTAAAACCTAAAAACACCCCTGTACCCCAAAACCCAAACCCTGCCCTAAAACCTAAAAATACCCAAACACCCCAAAACATATACCTCAGTACCCCAAAACATATACTCCTATACTCATACTTATTTAAAAAATTACTTAAATTAATAAATTTAATTTATAATATTTAAAACATAAATAAATATTTTTATTTATTTTTATTTATAATTAATAATAATTAAATCAATTATATAATATTAAATAAAATAAAAAAAAATTATATACTTACCAATACTTACGATGTAATGGTATGCGTTGTAATACCATCTGCTATGTAATGCCATGCGTTGTAATGGCATCCGATGTAATGGATCCTGCGTTGTAATAGCTGCGTTGTAACAGCATTACGACGTAAAAGTTGCGTTGTAAGTGATACACACCGTTGGCAGGTCATAAAGGAGAATTGAAGACGATGGACTTAGTGAAAAGAAGTTACTGGTGGCCACAAATGAACAAAGACATAGAGCAATATGTGAAAACTTGTGAGATATGTGCGCAGGGGAAGTCAGAACGACAGGCACCTAAAGGTTTGTTACAACCCTTACCTACTCCTCCATATCCTTGGCATACAATCACCTTAGACGTAATAACAGATCTTCCTTCCTGTCAAGGTTTCAATACCATTTTAGTGGTAGTTGATACATACACCAAAATGACACATTTTGTGGCCATGAAAGGGATTCCAACGGCAAAACAGCTAGCAACTCATTTTAGTGCACAGGTGGTGCGGCTGCATGGGATTCCTAAGGTTATTATATCAGATCGTGGAACCCAATTTGTGTCTCATTTCTGGAGAGTCTTCATGAAGGCACTAGGAGTGGAGACGCGTTTTTCCACTAGTTTCCACCCGGAAATGGATGGACAAACGGAACGAGTAAATCAGGAAGTGGAACAGTACTTGCGATTATTCACCTTAAAACAGGGTGGGGAGTGGCTGGACTATTTGTGGGCTGCTGAGTTCGCTCATAACAACGCCACAAATGTGTCCACGGGTTATTCCCCGTTTTATTTGAATTATGGTAAACATCCAAATGTTACCATGCTGGATGTTTCACTTCCAGTTCCAGCAGTTCAGGATTTGGTGACCCATTTGAGTCAGGTACATAATTCTGCATCTGAAAATTTAGAACAGGCAAAGAATAAGTACAAAAAATATGCAGATAAAAAGAGGAGGGATTCCCCACACCTAGAAATAGGAGATGAGGTTTGGTTAAACACCAAGAACTTGCGTTTGAAGGGAAATCGAAAGTTCCAGCCTCGATTCATTGGTCCTTATCCTATTGAAGCACAAATTAATCCAGTAACCTATAAATTGACACTACCTACAAAACTCAAGGTTCACCCAGTCTTCCATGTTTCTTTGTTTAAAAAGGCAGTACCAGGATTAAGACGAGAGAGTGCTCCACCACCTGTTCAGTTGGAAGCAGGTGTGGAATTTGAAGTAAAGGACATTTTAGATTCAAAAATAGTGAAGGGAAAACTGTACTACTTGGTGGATTGGAAGGGTTATGGGCCAGAGGAACGCTCTTGGGAGTTAGAGTCAGATGTACATGCACCTAGGTTAGTGAGACTTTTTCATCAGCGAAACCCAACCAAACCCAGACCGGGAGGGCCTTCCTTGGTGGGGGGTACTGTCAGGATCCTTCCTAATAAAGGGTCAGCAAGGTATCTCAGGGCAAAGAAACTGAACTGGAGTTCGACTCCTTCCTGGTCCAGGGCATGGAATTCACGGAATTCCAAGATGGTGAATAAGCAGCAGAATTGCCAGCCTAGTTGCCAGTCGAGTTTCTCTGAGCATTCCAGAGCGGAGTTCAGGTGAGGCGCGAGCTCTATCTGAGCTGCGCACTTCACCGAGTATTCTGCCCGAGTCAGTCAGAGAAAATTCCGTCAGAGTAGAAACGTTTTCAAAAACGTTATTCAGAGTTCAGAGTTTGTAAAATATATAGATATATTCCTAGTGAGATACCGTTTAATAATTCCTGAAGGTAATTGCCACATTAGAAGAACGTTACAGTTGACAGAAAAGACTCTTAAATGCCTTCGTCGAAGACAGCATTTCATCGCCTCAGGAACTGTTCCAGCAGCATTCACGTCCTAGAAGAGCAGCGTAAACACGGAGGTAAGTGACTAATTAATTCTTGACAGTTCAGCTGATTTATTGCGAGATGATTACAGACTGTGTCTTTTTCTGAATGAGAAGATAAAAGCTGAGACATTTGAGTTAGTGCTAATGGCACAGAGGCAAAACCGAAATAAGTATTCCAGCGAAAAGTTAAATAGTTAGCTTTAAATTTAGTTTGTTAATTATTTGTTAGAAGGAAGAAACAAACGCTTACCTGAAAATAGTGAGACTTATCACTCAAGCAGGAAGTCTGCAATCCTAAAAAAGAAGAACAAAGACAAGTTAGCAGAATCCCTTAAAGAAGATAACAGAATACAGTACTGGTAGGTCAAAAGAGATTAAGAGAGATAACAGGCAAAAGAGAGAGTGAGCAGGGAATTAATTAATCTACTGTTTTGCAGATGAGGTTCACACAAGCCAGATACTAACACAAGAAAAAACGAATAAAAGACATGGAGTTGCATAGAAGGGTAGGTTAATAGACTTAAAACATAGTACTCCAATAGAGTAGAAGAGTGGAATAATTAATTGGAATTATTTGTTCTAGTGTGATTGGAACACCAATAGGCAGCCCCGGGTAAAAAGGAACCACATCAGTACTAAGAAGAGCAACAGGTCAACACAGTCCCTTGGGTATGTAAGAGTAGTCGCTAAAAGAAGACAGTTGAGCAGAGCCTTGATGTTAGGACTAAATATTTGTATGTGTTTTAGTATTCACAGGAATCTTTGAGAGGCTGATTAAAAGTCAGAAGAGGATTCATTGAAGTATCGAGGGATCTGGACCAGTCTCTTCTGTGCCTTTTCTGGTTATTTTCTCCACTTTTCCCCTTCCCTTTTTCTGATTGCTTGGAGTTATGATTTCACTCTGACTCCGACTGATTGGAGAGAGGGAGTTGGAAAGCAAGCATCATCTGTTCCTGTGCAAGTCGACATAGAGACAAGAATTGAAGGTTCGTGGAGCCCTGACAACTAGTCGGTGCACCACTGTTATTGCAGCATGCTGATTTTCATACAGATTGTTTATTTGACAGATACATTGTGACACAAAGAATGATGGCCATTCATAAGAAGACACAACATCAGAAGGACATAGGATGCATAACTTAATACAGAACAGTTTCAAATGGGCTCAATCTGGTATGGTGTGAAAAAGCAGCAGATAAACAAACGCTACCCAAAAAGGAATTTACAACAGAATTTGCAGGAGAAGAAGGGATAAATCTGGAATGTGCGAAATGCGCACCTTTGTTAAAAAATGTCCTGCCATCACATCAGGCTCTACAAACAAAGGCAACACTAAAGTAGTAAGGTAAAACAAAAACACTGGCACTAAATGGAACTACCTTGTGTGTGAATGTGCTCCTGAAAGGGCTAAATGTAGTCACTAAAAGTGAATTTAGTTAGTGACTGAAGTAGGCTCCATTGCCCCATGCTGCATGCTGTAATGGACATAAGAATAATGTGAACGACACAACAGCAGACCCCTGGATGAAGAAAAGTGGCTGAAAACTCCTTTAAGTATGTTTATTGTACTTATGTACATATAATTTGAATGAAATCAAAGGAAATTTTCCTTATGAATTCTAGCATCCAATAGCTAACTGACAAATATATGAGCACAGAAATATGGTGGTAGTGGTATAAAGATGCCCTGCATATCCAATGACACCGCAAATGTAGCAATGAAACAGAGTAACATGTGCTCAATGGGCCAGAAACACTATGCCACCAAACTATTGTTAAACATACATGAGAGAGAAACTCCTGCACATAATGAAAATAGATTAATAAACCCAGAGCACTACAAAATGTTATTTTTTGTCTGGTGATGTAGCAGGTCCAAATGTTATTACAACCACATTCAGAGGTCCTGCAATGGCTGTATTGTTTGTACATAAGAAGACAGCCAACTTGTGTATCGTCTTAGACAACTTTTTCAAGGCTGTTTACTGTAGTCAACTGGAATGGTCCAGCCGAAACACGAGGACCCAAGGAGTAATTTGAACCTTGATGCCAAATGAGAAATGAAAGGGTGTCACTGTGTGCTGTGCTACAGTTGCCCATAAGTCGTGACCGCATAGTATTGAAATGTTTCAGAGTCACTTAGGTCACAAAACAGAATGTATTAGTTTCTATAGGGCCATGCTAAGCATGTGAATACCGTCTGTATGGTGCAGAATAAATGTTTTTGTAGTGCTCTGGGTTTATTAATGGAAATATAAAAGCAATATCATTTTTGCTTACCTATTACAATTTATAGAGTAGAGCCTCACCAAATGAAAATGAACCTTAAACTCCTTATCCATGTACATCCCCTCTTTCTGTCCATTCTTTCTCACCAGTACACCCTCCACCCCAGAGAACACACCACTAAGCACCAAGAAAAAGTAGGGGGAACAGAAGTGGTGTGGGTGCTTCCTGGATCATACCAGGGACTCCCCATATCTGATTCACCCACCAACTTGCCCTTCTTTCGGTGATCTATTCATTCATGGTATTTCAACTCCAAGAGGTACTGTTTCGAAGTCTGGATTCTCTTTTTTGCCTCTCCTGACATGATTACTTTTTTAGTGGAGTTCAGGACCACCATTCTTCTGCAGGAATTCTTGTCAGCAGGCATGCCGAGGTTACAGGGGCTGAAGAAAGCCTTCTGCAACAGGTAGTTTAATGAGATTGCTGCCCCTTGGAAGGACGATAAAAGACCTCAAGTGCTGCAGATAACCTCCTTCTGCTACAGGTCTGCAAGAAACTAAGCACATTTCAAATAGGTTTCTTTTTATCTTTGAATCTGAACATGCTTGCATGGCACTGCCATGATTTACGTTTCCTGAGTCTAGAATTGGTGAGAGAGGTGGACTTGCAAGACATGGCAATCAACACGTGTTTCCAAACTGTCCTGTCGCTGCCAGCCTTCTGGAGGCCCTTTGGACAAAGGAGGTGTTCCTGGAAAGTTAAGGATGCTATTTGTCCTGGAATTCCGGAATCCCTCTGCATTATTTCTCAGCTAATTTGAATCAACGAATGTTATATTTTTTATACAGTGTTTTTCCTCAAATGATGTTTCTAGCTGTTTGTAGTAATCCAATCTGACCTATGCAGAATGGATCAAAACATTGTAGCATTTAATAAGTAGGGTAGAGGGATTGGACATTGACAGCTTTGAAACCTCAGTGATTTAACCAATCCATTATCACTCTTTAAAAAAAAGTGCCTTTAGATGTTGCATGTTGTAGTGGGTTGCTATTTGAACCTGGTATTCCATTTATATTAACATGCTGCACTTTGAAGGTGTGAATTTCCATTGGCTTTTCCTTGCCATATAACTGCTGATAACAATAACTTTAAAGATGACCCTTCCTTTCAATCACTTAGACAGGATTTGTAAAGCATGGCTATTCCCCCGTGAGGGTCTCCAGGCACTATGAGCCCTTCAGTGGATACAGTTTAGTCGAACAACCAGGTCTTAAGTCATTTCCTGAATTCCAGCAGTGAGGATGATGTTCGTAGGTGAAGGAGGAGGTTGTTCCAGGACTTTGCCGTGAGATAGGAAAAGGAGGGACATACACTGTTGCTTCTGTACAATGGGGGATGTGGGAAAATAAGAGGGATGCAGCACGAAGGTTTCTATTGGGTTGGTGAAAGTTAATGCAGTGGTTGATGTACGTTGGTTCCTGGTTGTGAAGGGATTTGAAGGTGTGGACCAGCATATTGAATTGGCCACTTATGTTGATGTAACTTCTGGCAATGTCATGGATGCCAAACAGCATGCATAATAGGACAGCCCTGTCCCCCACTGGGAAATTTGAAAGTTGATTCTATTCCCTACCATCCCTCCTGACTAGGCAGCAGCAGCTTATCAACTTCATGGGGAGGCATATTTGTTGGTTGCATCTTAATTCGTTACCCCAGCATAGGTAAAGAACCGCTTTGCTCCAACTATGAGTTCTACCCAGATAGTTCCACAATAATGGACCATAGCTCTTCTCTCCAGATGCAGAGATGTACATCAGAGGCACTATTAGAGAAGGAGCACACATTTTTCTTTCCAACACAGCCCTTCAAAAAGTGTGTAGGCTAGAGATTTGCAGCACAGCCAATATCTCTAATCAGGGATTTTTCTAAATCGTGGTACAATAGAGTGGGCCCCTCCGTGCCACAAAGGGCATTACACCTTCTCCGCCCCTCAAAAATGGTCTGCTTCCATAGTTCACTCCAGTACCTCTCATTCAGATGAGCTAAAATGGCTATAAAAAACAGGACATTTTATGTTAAAACATGCAAAATATTGTGAGAAGGCAGCCCCTCCATGTACTGAGCTTGACTCCCAATCTGATGTGCTATTAGCCTACCTAGGTACCTAGGTCAGTGAGATACAACAACAATCCAGCAACAGGCCACCAGAAACCAGGAAGTTGCACCAGAAGGTGGCTGTTGATGAAGATGGGTTCAAATTGGCACGAGGACTGTTCTCCTTAACCTCTGTGCAAACCACCTTTCTTTTGAATCCCATGAGAGGCAGATCAGGGAGCCTACTTCTAGTCAATCCTCACAGTGGACATGACATCCCTCCTGTATTCATGGGATATATATGTACAAATTAAAAAACGAAACAGTGTGTGGAGCCTTGCCTTCTAGCACAAACTATATACCTGTGTGACCTGCATTCATCATTTGCGTTTCAGTTCCCCCTCGCAAGCAAATTAGGAGGGCTACCCCATGTCTGCAACCAAAGGGACGCAGCATACTTTTGGACTTCAGAGAACATTTTCTTTAATTTGGAAAAAATTATTTAAGTAGGCAGGTATGACTCCTGATAGACAGTGGGTTTTTCTCTTAGACCTCCACTCAGCATCTATATTTGAGCCCCCATCGTGGAGCAGATTGGGGTATTACCCCATTATGTCCCAGGCAGGACAACTGAAGTATATGCCGGGGTGAAGGAATAATTTTTTTAAAACATAAAAAATGTAAATGGAGTGGGGAATGCGACTGACTGGCGGAAAGCATGCCTCTTGAGGAACTCCACCCTCCAACTGTATTTCAGCTCCCCAGGAGAAGCAGATTCGGTCCGTTACCATCTGGTTACCCCCTTTAAGGGACCTGTAATGCTTCCACAAATCAAGTGTTAATTATTCCAATTGAAAAAAAATAAATGGGGTGGTGATTTGGTCCTCCTGGCAGATGAAATGCCTCTCTCTCCAATTTTAATCATCCACATTCTGCATTTCAGATTTCCTCACACAATACATTGGGTTGTTACATCCAAACTGACTCCCTAGGGCAGTGGATTCCCACTAACAGCATGTGAATATTTAATTTTACACAACTTGGGAATTTGCAGGAGCTAGTCACCATGGCCTAATGTCGCCTTGGCCAAGCCATCCAAAATTTCACTCTGTCAAGTTGGGACCACACATGAGGATGAGCACATCAGAATAGGGAGGAATACATATAATATGTGTCTATGTGAGAAACATCTTGGACACATCTTGTCACTTTGTCATTCATCTACAGTTCTTGACCTACTGATAACAGACTTTGTGAACATTAACTACTAGGCAAAATGAAAGAAGGCATGACTTGTATGAAGTGCAGTAATGTTCCTAACTCATAATGCCTCATAAACTTCAAATGTTAATAAACAAAACATTGTATTCAAATGTAAATGCTTCTAAAACCAAACATTCACAGAGCCCCAAATATCATATTATCCTGTAACCATATCAGCCTTATAAAGTCAACCTGAAAATTAAGCTGCCTCGTCATGTGTGTGGAGCGACCCTATGTCAGGGAATGCACCAGACAGCTGAGCACAGCAATCACTCAGGCTCCCTCAGTGCATTGAGAGGGGTGAGGGGAAGCATTTGCACAGACCAGATAACTGGAAGATGGTGGAGAAGCCATGAGTTATTTGGAAATTGCTGAAGGTGAGTCCCATAGTGCAAGCAAGAAAGGGTAGGCACAGCATGTGTGCCGGTTATGGCTGGTCCGGGCAATTTGAGCACCAAAACACAAGTTACAGGTAATTTGACAAGAGCTACCAAACCAATAGAGGAGAAGGGCAAAGTCTGGTAAGGTTTCAAGTGAAGTAGTGACCACATACAGAAAGGACTGACTCCACTTGGTGGAGTAAAATATGTATGACAAGACTGATGGAGGGGCGCACTAAGTTTGCTGGTCCCAAAGAGAGAACAATATGACATGAAAAGTTGAAAAAACAAAGTAGCAATCTTGCAACAGGACACTTTAAGAATGCAAAAAATGTTCTGTTCATCTTGAAATGGGTTAGTATTGAATACGTTTATAAAGATTCTTCATTCATTCTCAAAGATTGTATAATAAGGCCAAATGGAAAGCGAGTGGTGGTCAGCACTTGCTTGAAGCTACTAACCAATTAATTATGAATCCTATATTAAAAAATACTTGCTAAGGAGTACATGTACAGCGATGTTAGGTGACAAAGAAACAAACACATTCAACCGTGCCATTGAAAGTTACTAAGGGCAAACCGAAAAAGACAAAGTTAAAGCAAGCGAGAATAAAATAAATATCAGGTTGCCAGACATCAATGACCATTAGTGAATCATTGAACAGCCAGAAATATACACCATGACGCCTCCTGCAAAACAGTCTGACCTAAATGACACTACTTTTTAAAGATAGATAATTAGTAAATGATGGATTCTGCATGAAGGCAGGGAAGAGGCCAACGTAATTAAATGCTCACCACTGAGAGATGCTGTAATCTGTGTGTTGCACGTTTGAACCATGAAAGGGTGAACTCAGCCTTCCAACCTTTTGAGTTCGCCACTTTGAGCAGAATTGAGAAGTATTGGTGACACCTGAAATGTGGTGTAAAGTGATACACACAACCACATAGTTATTGTAAGAAAATGGTATATTAGTAAGGAAGGATGTGGGAGCTTCCCAAGTAACAAGACCAATATCCCATTAGGTCCAACACACAACTTCAATAAATTAACCTGGGCTCACTCCCTGGTAGCTATGGCACAGAGCAGACAGGTTTAACCTAAGGAATGTGTTTAAAGTATTTAGCAAAACCAAAGCAATTGAAAAGACAAAGCGCAACACAATAATTATCACATCATTTATAAAAATAGAGAACAATTTAATAAGAAAAATGATACCAGAGTAACTGAAATCCACTAAGAATAACTGGTGATACGCATTTTTGAAAATTTTGGAGCAAACAATGCTAAGACAAAGTAAAGTGCCAGTCAGTGTTTGCGGTTGACTGGGAACTAAGTGTGATTTCACGATTAATGCGGAGGAAAGAAAGGTGTATACTCCCAGGAGTTCGGCCCAGTCAAAGATTTTGCCTTCTGACTTAGGGTCTGCTTACAATGGCGGTGAGACCGCTACCATCAGGCCGTCAGTGGCTGTCACACTGCCATCCAGCTCGTTGTATCCGACCGTCGCATTAGGATGCAGGCAGTCGGATCTCGGCTGGTGGAGGGAAAGACTACAGCATCCAGCAGGATCAAGGATCCCGTCAGTGTGGTAGCCTGAATCCTATTCCCTACAATGGAGCAGTACCTGCTCAGGCACTGCAGTAGGGATTAGGGTGTCACTTTCTGCTGGCCCTATAATGGTGGTTTACCCGCCATAAAAAGGCTGGCAGGCAATGACTTTGGGGGCCCCTAGCAGGGCCCACTCCACTCCTGGCCCTCCACTATGGTGCCCCCTAAACATCCCTGCACCACGTGGCAGGCACTGCATTGTGCCCGCCACATAGTGCAGGGATGTTTCAAATGTACATATTTGGTACTGCAGCGTGTGCTGTGGCCTGCCACACACACCACAATGCAAAGTATACACATTGTGACCACCGTAAAGGCGGTCGCCTCGTAATGCAGGTAGCTGCACTGCCGACTTCCTGTCTGCGGTCCTGTATTTGCCACACTCCTAGTCAGACGAAAGTCCGACCAGCATTGTAATACCCCCCTTAGTCTCTGAAATGGAAGTTGAAATCCTCCAGTGGAGCAAGGCTGCAGGATGTGTCTGGGGAAAGCTTCCCAAAGTCAGAGAGTGGTTGTACAAGGTGCAGCTGAAGCCATTTTTTTACAGGAAAATCTGTGAATGGGAATATGAAAAATTAGCTGCCATTGAAACTCATCAGGTGAATGCTTTTCTTGTGTTCACCTGGTCAAGAGTTCTAACTTTGGACTTCATGTTGTTTTTAAAGCTCTAAATTCTCCAGAAGGGCTATCCTGGGTGTTGTATCTGACGAAGTCCCCTCAATGTCAGACAGCTTTGACACAAGGTCTAGGGAGTCCCAACATCTCAGACTTTCTGGGGCAGTTCCTCTTGCCTATGGCCAAGTCTCACAGGACTTCAGGGACAAAGGTGGCGACTGCGCCAGATGATTTCGCAGTTTCAGGAGAAGGGTGCACAAGCCTTTCTATTAAATCCTGCCCGGCTTAAAATGATCTGGAAGGACCGGGTCAGAGTTTTCACATCAGAAATTAAGGCCAAGGAGTTTTTAGATGCTTGTGGCATATGATCGCTGAACTTCTAATCTTTGGACATAAGTGTGCCTTAACTCACGGTCTTTTAGACCCCCTGGGTAAAATTAATCTCATCTAATTTATGTCGTTTTTGTATACTTTTGAGTTATTTTTTCTCCTCTTGAAGCTCAGATAGCTTAGATAGTGTTGATCTAGTCAGGAACAGGGGTATGATGCTCGATGCTTATTCATTGGGAGGGCAAGGAGCGGGGGGGTAGGTTGGGTTTTCTTTTTTTTCTCCACTTTCTTTGATTATCACATGTTTTGTATAATAGTCACCCTAGCGGGGGACGCACCACCACCATCACCCACAGACCAAGTCAGGTCTGTTGCTTTACTTTGCAGGGGGGGACGGGTGGTGGGTGGGGCGCGGGGATGGCAGTGGGGAGGGGAGTGGGGTGGAGGGGGCAGAAAGAAAAAACTCAGGAAAGCAAATCAATGTTTTTTAGTTTAATGGCTAGAGACTGGGTTCAAAGCAAGCGGATGGTAAGGTCTATGAAGCAAAGTAGGCACTAGGGGGGTCAATGTAGATATTGGGATGGGTAAGCTAACTGTCTGTACGATTAATATCGGGGGGCTGAACGATCGAGCTAAGAGAGATAGGACAAAGGAAGCACTGCGAACCATGGGTTTGGATGTTATCTGCCAGCAGGAGACTCATCTCCCATGGCAGAAGAGAGGTCTTAATTTTATCCCTGGCTTCTCGCAAATTATCTGTTCTACTTAGACGGTAAATACGAGAGGAGTGGCAATACATGTTTCCCACCAAGTATTCGTACACTATCGGACAAGTGGGGTCGGTGGGTGAATGTGGTAATTCCCACTCTTGGTACACTTTGCACCGTTTATGGGGCAAACATAGACGACGCCGACCTAATGATAGAAATAGAGGTAGAGCTCGCATCCTGGCCCACTCCATTGATACTGTGTGGAGATTTTAATATTCATATGGATTCAGGGGGTCTGGGGAGTGCTGGGTACCAAGGTAGGAAAACCACGGGTCTTTCATGCCGTACAGGCTCTGGCCGCAAGTCATGGCTGGTAGATATTTGGTCATTAAATAAGCCTGGGGACCCAGGATATACTTATTATTCATGCCCACATAGAAAGTATGTTAGGCTGGGCTACTTTTACATCTCAAGCTCGCTTGTAAGTAAAGCTCAGATAAAGAAGTTATCAAAGTTCCTCTTGGATCATAATCCTCTAGTTCTGGAGATCGAGAGCTCAGGGTATGTGAAACCCTCAGCTGGGTGGACTTTTGATAGGAAATTATTGGCTACTAATGGGTTCATCGATCATATCAAACTCTGGACTACTCAATTTTTTGACATTAATAGGTATAGTACGTCGAGGTAGACGGTTTGGGATGCTTACAAATCTGGGCTAAGAGGGGAGGTAATTAGCTTTGCCGGGTTCCATAGGAAGAAGCAGCAAGAGCTTATTAGATCATTGATGCAAGAATTGAGTAGTCAGGAGATAGAACACATGGCCACTATTGCTCAAAAACAGACCCTGCGGCAGTCAGAGATCGAACTTAAACTAATCAGCACCAAAGCAAAGATAAATGGGATATTTAACCAAACCATTGCTGAAAGATTCCAAACTAATAGACAGGAGCATTATGAATATGGGGAAAAACAGGGAAACATCTGGCTCTGCGGACTAAACAAAGAACAACGACAAGTAGCATTTCGCAGTTAAAAAGAAGGGATGGTACATTGTCTTCTGATCCTCAGGAGATACTGAATATTTTTCAAGATTTCAATCAAGATCTTTATAAATCCAGGCAACAAACTAGAGTGGGATCAGCGACTTTACCTCCCCCTGAGATACGAGAATTAGAGGGAGAGATTTCATTGCAAGAAGTTAATGAGGCTTTGTCATCAATGACCTCTGGTAAGGCGGCAGGCCCAGATGGCATACCCATGGAGATTTACAAGCTTTTGCTTAAGGAACTTGCCCCCTTGCTCTGAGATCTGTTCCTTGCAGTCAAGCATAAAGGTATTCCGCCCAAGTCATGGGAGGAGACCAGTATAGTCATCTTTTTGAAAAATGGGAAGGCGGCGGAGGATCCGGCCTCCTATAGGCCTATCACACTGATAAATACGGATGAGAATCTTTATTCTAAAATCCTAGCGAGTAGGATCGCAAAGGTTATTGATTCCCTAGTTAGTCCATGGCAACATGGTTTTATTCCCGGTCGCAGTACAACTGATCACATTAATAGGGTAATATCACTATTCAACATCGCGGAGAGCTCAGGGCAACAAATGTCGCTAATATTATTAGACGCCCAAAAAGCGTTCGACCAAGTAGAATGGGGGTATCTGTGGCAGAATTTAAGATCTAATGGCTTTGGGCCCCGCATACTCACTGCCCTAAGAGCAATGTATGTACAGTCTTATGCGAAAATACAATTGATGGGGCAACAGTCTGGACAGGTAAAGGTCACAAGGGGGACCAGGCAGGGGTGCCCTTGTTCCCCTATTCTCTTCGCGTTATATATAGACCCGCTAATTAGAGCTGTCTTAAACAACCCAGTGATTCTATCGGTGGTGTTCAGGGGGTACAGTACTAAAGTACTTGCCTACACAGATGACATCGCGGTAGTCACCCCTGACCCACAGGCGTCAATTGGCAGATTAGAAGAACTAGCTAGGGAGTTTGGAGAGGAATCTGGTTATGGGTTAAATACGGACAAAACCAAGATCATTTGTTCCAGTTCAATTTTATGGCAGGATTCTAGAAGGGCAGAGGCAGCAACATATTTAGGGATCACAATTGCCGCTGATGTAGATACCATCTGGAAGATTAACGTAGACCCCCTCCTGACTATAATGAGTGCAGATCTTAAGAGGTAAAACAATCTACATCTCTCGATTATTGGCAGGGCAAACGTTATAAAAATGACTATGTTTCCAAAAATACTTTATTTACTCCGTTGTATACCGCTAGAACCTCCGAATCTTATGTTTGAAAAAGTAGATGCGATTTTTTCACAGTTTATCTGGGGGTACGGGAAAGTAAGGAGATCGTTGAGATTTATGGTTCTGCCCCAAAATCGAGGGGGGCTGGCAGTCCCATGTATGTTATACTACTATTGGGCTATTATGTTCCAACAAATGTCCATACTGTTTAAATCAACCCCTCAAATTAGAAAGACAGAGATTCCACCATCCGTCTATGAATTCGCTTTGGGAAAATGTCCCCCTGGCCTTTTACTTAGACAACTGGACAACAGGTATTATAAAAGAACTCGTTTCAAACCTCTCAAAGCTGCATGGAGGGTGTGGCAGAAAACCAGTAAACTATTGAACATTCCTAAAATTAATCGCCACCTTCTATTATGGCGGTCATCACTCTTTCCCGACTCTTTGTTTGATAAGATTGGTAGTAAATGGGAACAGGCAGGAATTAGTTCTGTCGGTGATATCATTAATTCAACTGGCCTTAAGTCATTTGTAGAGATACAGGACCATTTTGAGATAGATCCCGGAAGCGTATTAAAATATCTGCAATTAAGGGAATCCACTAAAACCTTCATGGGCCACATTATGTCCCATCCAAACATCCCGCTTTTGGAAATTTTGGTTCGGAAGCATCCCCAAGTGAAGGAAGTGTATGCATTGATGATAGGAGCTAGCGAGGATGATCTAGTTAAAGTTGAAAGCGCTTGGGCAACTAAACTTGGTAATCAGGATGTGGATTTATGCAAGTCTCTTGAATTATCCCACATGGTTTTATTATCGGCCTATTTAAAGGCTCAACACTTTAAGACCATTTACAGCGTATATTTTACACTGGCTAAACTCTGGACCTGGGGGTTAAGGGATTCGAATGAATGTCCAAGGTGTGGGCAGGGCCCGGCCAACATGATTCATATGTTCGCCAATTGCCCCGATCTGGGGTTAGTCAAATTGGGGATTGAAGCCTTTCTCAATAAGATCATGGGATGTCCAATCATATTAACATCTTCTTTAATATTGTTGGGATGGGATGAATCCCTGCAGTTAGAAAGAATGCATGCTTATTTCTGTTTCATGGCAACAGCTGCTTTTCGTTTATTAATTGCTTCTAAATGAAAGGACAAAGACCCACCGACGTATCAGGCTTGGTATGCTAGACTGTTTCATATATTCAATTTGGAGGTTACTTTGTATAAATGCAAAGGGAACAGAGCAAGGAAAAAAGCCCAGCAAATCTGGGGACCATTGTTGGAGGTCCAGACATAAGTGTAGTATAAATTCTCCTAGGGGGATTTTGTTTCTTTTTCTTTTTTCTCTTTTCTTTTTTTTCCTTCCCCCTCTATCTGTTCCCTGTGATTGGTTTCTTACATGCTTATTGGGGTTTGCCACCCTCTTTTCCGTTTATGCTTTACTTTAAATTTGTTTTTGGATTAATTATGTTTTATTTAATGTATGCTTAATTGTTTACATATGTATATTTGTATATTTGCTTTCCCGAAAAAAATAAATAAATAAAAGACTCTGTTCTCCACAATATTTTCAGACTAGTGTCAGGATCCTTCCTATCAAAGGGTCAGCAAGGTATCTCAGGGCAAAGAAACTGAACTGGAGTTCGACTCCTTCCTGGTCCAGGGCATGGAATTCACGGAATTCCAAGATGGCGAATAAGCAGGACAATTGCCAGCCTAGTTGCCAGTCTAGTTTCTCTGAGCATTCCAGAGCGGAGTTCAGGTGAGGCGCGAGCTCTATCTGAGCTACGCACTTCACCGAGTATTCTGCCCGAGTCAGTCAGAGAAAATTCCGTCAGAGTAGAAACGTTTTCAAAAACGTTATTCAGAGTTCAGAGTTTGTAAAATATATAGATATATTTCTAGTGAGATACCGTTTAATAATTCCTGAAGGTAATTGCCACATTAGAAGAACGTTACAGTTGACAGAAAAGACTCTTAAATGCCTTCGTCGAAGACAGCATTTCATCGCCTCAGGAACTGTTCCAGCAGCATTCACGTCCTAGAAGAGCAGCGTAAACACGGAGCTAAGTGACTAATTAATTCTTGACAGTTCAGCTGATTTATTGCGAGATGATTACAGACTGTGTCTTTTTCTGAATGAGAAGATAAAAGCTGAGACATTTGAGTTAGTGCTAATGGCACAGAGGCAAAACCGAAATAAGTATTCCAGTGAAAAGTTAAATAGTTAGCTTTAAATTTAGTTTGTTAATTATTTGTTAGAAGGAAGAAACAAACGCTTACCTGAAAATAGTGAGACTTATCACTCAAGCAGGAAGTCTGCAATCCTAAAAAAGAAGAACAAAGACAAGTTAACAGAATCCCTTAAAGAAGATAACAGAATACAGTACTGGTAGGTCAAAAGAGATTAAGAGAGATAACAGGCAAAAGAGAGAGTGAGCAGGGAATTAATTAATCTACTGTTTTGCAGATGAGGTTCACACAAGCTAGATACTAACACAAGAAAAAACTAATAAAAGACATGGAGTTGCATAGAAGGGTAGGTTAATAGACTTAAAACATAGTACTCCAATAGAGTAGAAGAGTGGAATAATTAATTGGAATTATTTGTTCTAGTGTGATTGGAACACCAATAGGCAGCCCCGGGTAAAAAGGAACCACATCAGTACTAAGAAGAGCAACAGGTCAACACAGTCCCTTGGGTATGTAAGAGTAGTCGCTAAAAGAAGACAGTTGAGCAGAGCCTTGATGTTAGGACTAAATATTTGTATGTGTTTTAGTATTCACAGGAATCTTTGATAGGCTGATTAAAAGTCAGAAGAGGATTCATTGAAGTATCGAGGGATCTGGACCAGTCTCTTCTGTGCCTTCTCTTTTTTATGGTTATTTTCTCCACTTTTCCCCTTCCCTTTTTCTGATTGCTTGGAGTTATGATTTCACTCTGACTCCGACTGATTGGAGAGAGGGAGTTGGAAAGCAAGCATCATCTGTTCCTGTGCAAGT
This sequence comes from Lissotriton helveticus, assembly GCF_964261635.1. Taxonomy (NCBI): domain Eukaryota; kingdom Metazoa; phylum Chordata; class Amphibia; order Caudata; family Salamandridae; genus Lissotriton; species Lissotriton helveticus. The sequence continues at coordinate 766,636,135 of NC_136067.1, read as the reverse complement.
CGACATAGAGACAAGAATTGAAGGTTCGTGGAGCCCTGACAGAGTGAAGTGCCCACGTTGTAAATTTACACCCAAACAGAATGGTTGAGGGGGTTAATTTGCAGACCTTAGGGGCGGTATTAGATGCCATCCAAAAAGAGTTAGTGACAGTAAAGGAAGAGAATCGGGGTTTGAGGCAGGAGGTGATAAATGCCAGAAAGGAAACAGCTGAGTTAGCGCAGAGGATAAGAAATCCACCTGTAGGGAATAGAGAAAATCCCACTACCTCAGCAGGGGAAGTCAATAGGTTGACAACACAGGTGATACACTCTTTGTCCCCAGTCATTCCCTTAGCTGCACCAGAGAGATTTAGTGGGGACCCACAGAAGGCACAAGTGTTTATCACACAATGCTCTCTGCATTTCATGTGCCGTCCTTCTATCTTCCCTGACGCACAATCCAAAGTGGCATTTATCTTGTCATATTTGAGTGGAGATGCAGCCGCCTGGTCAATGCCCATCGTGACTCGAGATGACCCTCTCCTGCAGAATTACGATGAATTTAAAAAGGAATTCTTGCGCATTTTTGATCGAAGACGAATCTCTCAAGCAGTAGATAATGAACTACTGGAATTAAAGCAGGGAAATAGAGATTTGGTGGCGTACTTGGCCCATTTTAATAAGTTGATAATGGAAACAGATTGGCCGGAAAGTAAAAGGACAGCAATTTTTTATCGTGGTCTCCGGGATGAATTAAAAGATGGGCTGGCGCAAATTCCCAACCGACCCACGGAAATATCAGCACTCATAGACTTGGTCCTAGAATTGGATTTCCGGCAAGGTGAAAGACGAGGAGAAAGGAAGCGAGAGTTTCGAAGTACAGTGCCTCGTTTTGACAGGACAAGGACTGACGTAGGAAGAGTTGCAGAAGGGTCCAACAGTCAAGAACCAATGCAGATAGGGGCAATAAGGGGTCCGCTTACTAAAGAAGAAAAAGAGAAGAGACGAACCAGTAATTTGTGTATGTATTGTGGTTCAGGCGGACATTTTGTGAGGAATTGCCCGAAGAAACCCAAAGGATCATACAAGCCGAAGGAAAACTAGTTGCACCACCTGTAGAAGGAGTTGTACAGGTGGATGCGAGTCAAGATTCAACTCCACAAGAACATCAACAGGCAAATACTCTGCAATCATCTTCTCCACATCTTGTATTATCCATGACGATCAAATTCCGTCAGGAGGTTAAGGAGGGAGTGACGGTAATGGTGGATTCAGGGGCAACGGGGAACTTTTGCGATCAAAAGTTTGCTGCCAAAATAGGATTGAAGGCAATCCTCAAGGATAAGAGTGAACCAGTTAGAGCCATCGATGGAACAAACCTATCTTCTGGGCCCATAGTTAGCCATACCGAATTAGTGCAGTTCATAAGAGAAGATGGACATCAAGAAGAAATTCAGTTTAATCTAATAGATGCTCCTCAATTCCAGTTAATCCTAGGACTACCTTGGCTCACAGAGCACAATCCGACCATCGATTGGGCAGCAAGAACTATAGAAATGACTTCGGACTATTGCAAGAATCATTGCTTGGGAAACCAAAAGAAAAAAGATCAAGAAAATCCAGCTCAAGCCTTGTGTTCAGCGAATGCAGTAGTGTGTGTAATCAATACGCAGTCCATACCATCGCAATATCAAGAATTTGAAGATGTGTTTGATGAGCAGGAAGCAGAACAACTACCACCCCATAGAGTATACGATTGTAAAATAGACTTTGAACCGGGAGCAAATATGCCTTGTAGCCGGGTTTATGCCTTAACTGAGAAGGAGCATAATCATTTAAAAGAATACATCAACAAGTACTTGGCTAACGGATTCTTTCGCCCCTCCCAATCTCCAGTATCCTCGCCTTTGTTTTTCGTGCCAAAGAAGGAAGAGGGCGAGTTAAGAACCTGCATAGACTACCGCGCAATCAATCGGATAACAAAGAAAAATAGATACCCACTACCCCTCATCTCAGTCTTGTTGGACCAGGTGAAAGGAGCCCAGATATTTACCAAATTGGACCTGAGGGGGGCCTATCACCTCATCCGAGTAAGGGCCGGCGATGAATGGAAAACTGCCTTTAGAACTCGCTTTGGATTATTTGAATACCAAGTGATGCCCTATGGGCTGTGCAATGCCCCAGCTGCGTTCCAGCATTTTATCAACGATGTCCTTAGTGAATTTATAGACCAATGTGCAATCGTGTACATAGATGATATATTGATCTACTCCGTCAACACACAGGAACATCAGAATCAAGTGAGGAGAATTTTACAGAAACTGAGAGAAAATAAGTTGTTTGTCAAGTTGGAGAAATGTGCTTTTGATGTCACAGAAGTGGAATTCTTGGGGTTCGTGATCTCCCCAGCAGGGGTACTCATGGATCAACGAAAGGTTCAGGCCGTCTTGGAGTGGAAGTCTCCAACCAGTGTGAAAGAAGTACAAGCATTTATTGGCTTCGCCAATTTTTATCGAAGATTTATCAGTGAATTTTCTCGACGAATTCTGCCACTCACACGACTATTGAGGAAGGGAGTTAGATTTCAGTGGACTGGAGAAGCTGAGACAGCGTTCAAGGCATTGAAAAAAGAATTCACGTCAGCCCCAATTCTTCTTAATGCAGACCCATCAGAACCCTTTTATGTGGAGACAGATGCCTCAGATTTGGCGGTGGGTGGAATACTTTCTCAGAGAAATAAGCAGACAGGTCAACTACATCCGGTTGCCTATCGTTCAAGAAAGCTGTCACCAGCAGAAATCAATTACACAATTACTGAAAAGGAGCTGTTGGCAATAAAGGACGCCTTCAAGGAATGGAGACATTATTTGATGGGTGCTCACCACGTTGTAACAGTTTACACGGACCATCGAAACCTAAAATTTCTAAAGTCAGCCAGAACTCTAACCCCGAGACAGCTTCGTTGGTCATTATACTTTGCTGACTACGATTTTGTCATCACATACAGGCCTGGAGCGCAGAATGGCAAGGCGGACGCTTTGTCCCGTATGGGAACAGGAGAAGAAAAAGATCAAATTAAGACACAAGCCATTATCCCTGATACCAACATCATAGGCGTAGTTGAAACTCAGAGTGTGAAGGAACAGATATCTCGAGCCTTGACACCAGCGAAGATGTTGGAGTGGACTCAACAGGAAGAGGACAGAGAGATACTTGATGGTCTACCTTATCACTCAGGAGCCTTGTATTTGCCAACGTCTACACTGCAGAACCAAGTCATGAAGGAATGTCATGATCATTTGTTGGCAGGTCATAAAGGAGAATTGAAGACGATGGACTTAGTGAAAAGAAGTTACTGGTGGCCACAAATGAACAAAGACATAGAGCAATATGTGAAAACTTGTGAGATATGTGCGCAGGGGAAGTCAGAACGACAGGCACCTAAAGGTTTGTTACAACCCTTACCTACTCCTCCATATCCTTGGCATACAATCACCTTAGACTTAATAACAGATCTTCCTTCCTGTCAAGGTTTCAATACCATTTTAGTGGTAGTTGATACATACACCAAAATGACACATTTTGTGGCCATGAAAGGGATTCCAACGGCAAAACAGCTAGCAACTCATTTTAGTGCACAGGTGGTGCGGCTGCATGGGATTCCTAAGGTTATTATATCAGATCGTGGAACCCAATTTGTGTCTCATTTCTGGAGAGTCTTCATGAAGGCACTAGGAGTGGAGACGCGTTTTTCCACTAGTTTCCACCCGGAAACGGATGGACAAACGGAACGAGTAAATCAGGAAGTGGAACAGTACTTGCGATTATTCACCTTAAAACAGGGTGGGGAGTGGCTGGACTATTTGTGGGCTGCTGAGTTCGCTCATAACAACGCCACAAATGTGTCCACGGGTTATTCCCCGTTTTATTTGAATTCTGGCAAACATCCAAATGTTACCATGCTGGATGTTTCACTTCCAGTTCCAGCAGTTCAGGATTTGGTGACCCATTTGAGTCAGGTACATAATTCTGCATCTGAAAATTTAGAACAGGCAAAGAATAAGTACAAAAAATATGCAGATAAAAAGAGGAGGGATTCCCCACACCTAGAAATAGGAGATGAGGTTTGGTTAAACACCAAGAACTTGCGTTTGAAGGGAAATCGAAAGTTCCAGCCTCGATTCATTGGTCCTTATCCTATTGAAGCACACATTAATCCAGTAACCTATAAATTGACACTACCTACAAAACTCAAGGTTCACCCAGTCTTCCATGTTTCTCTGTTAAAAAAGGCAGTACCAGGATTAAGACGAGAGAGTGCTCCACCACCTGTTCAGTTGGAAGCAGGTGTGGAATTTGAAGTAAAGGACATTTTAGATTCAAAAATAGTGAAGGGAAAACTGTACTACTTGGTGGATTGGAAGGGTTATGGGCCAGAGGAACGCTCTTGGGAGTTAGAGTCAGATGTACATGCACCTAGGTTAGTGAGACTTTTTCATCAGCGAAACCCAACCAAACCCAGACCGGGAGGGCCTTCCTTGGTGGGGGGTACTGTCAGGATCCTTCCTAATAAAGGGTCAGCAAGGTATCTCAGGGCAAAGAAACTGAACTGGAGTTCGACTCCTTCCTGGTCCAGGGCATGGAATTCACGGAATTCCAAGATGGTGAATAAGCAGGACAATTGCCAGCCTAGTTGCCAGTCTAGTTTCTCTGAGCATTCCAGAGCGGAGTTCAGGTGAGGCGCGAGCTCTATCTGAGCTGCGCACTTCACCGAGTATTCTGCCCGAGTCAGTCAGAGAAAATTCCGTCAGAGTAGAAACGTTTTCAAAAACGTTATTCAGAGTTCAGAGTTTGTAAAATATATAGATATATTCCTAGTGAGATACCGTTTAATAATTCCTGAAGGTAATTGCCACATTAGAAGAACGTTACAGTTGACAGAAAAGACTCTTAAATGCCTTCGTCGAAGACAGCATTTCATCGCCTCAGGAACTGTTCCAGCATCATTCACGTCCTAGAAAAGCAGCGTAAACACGGAGCTAAGTGACTAATTAATTCTTGACAGTTCGGCTGATTTATTGCGAGATGATTACAGACTGTGTCTTTTTCTGAATGAGAAGATACAAGCTGAGACATTTGAGTTAGTGCTAATGGCACAGAGGCAAAACCGAAATAAGTATTCCAGTGAAAAGTTAAATAGTTAGCTTTAAATTTAGTTTGTTAATTATTTGTTAGAAGGAAGAAACAAACGCTTACCTGAAAATAGTGAGACTTATCACTCAAGCAGGAAGTCTGCAATCCTAAAAAAGAAGAACAAAGACAAGTTAACAGAATCCCTTAAAGAAGATAACAGAATACAGTACTGGTAGGTCAAAAGAGATTAAGAGAGATAACAGGCAAAAGAGAGAGTGAGCAGGGAATTAATTAATCTACTGTTTCCGCTGATGAGGTTCACACAAGCCAGATACTAACACAAGAAAAAACGAATAAAAGACATGGAGTTGCATAGAAGGGTAGGTTAATAGACTTAAAACATAGTACTCCAATAGAGTAGAAGAGTGGAATAATTAATTGGAATTATTTGTTCTAGTGTGATTGGAACACCAATAGGCAGCCCCGGGTAAAAAGGAACCACATCAGTACTAAGAAGAGCAACAGGTCAACACAGTCCCTTGGGTATGTAAGAGTAGTCGCTAAAAGAAGACAGTTGAGCAGAGCCTTGATGTTAGGACTACATATTTGTATGTGTTTTAGTATTCACAGGAATCTTTGATAGGCTGATTAAAAGTCAGAAGAGGATTCATTGAAGTATCGAGGGATCTGGACCAGTCTCTTCTGTGCCTTTTCTTTTTTATTGTTATTTTCTCCACTTTTCCCCTTCCCTTTTTCTGATTGCTTGGAGTTATGATTTCACTCTGACTCCGACTGATTGGAGAGAGGGAGTTGGAAAGCAAGCATCATCTGTTCCTGTGCAAGTCGACATAGAGACAAGAATTGAAGGTTCGTGGAGCCCTGACAACTAGTCGGTGCACAACTGTTATTGCAGCATGCTGATTTTCATACAGATTGTTTATTTGACAGATACATTGTGACACAAAGAATGATGGCCATTCATAAGAAGACACAACATCAGAAGGACATAGGATGCATAACCTAATACAGAACAGTTTCAAATGGGCTCAATCTGGTATGGTGTGAAAAAGCAGCAGATAAACAAACGCTACCCAAAAAGGAATTTACAACAGAATTTGCAGGAGAAGAAGGGATAAATCTGGAATGTGCGAAATGCGCACCTTTGTTAAAAAATGTCCTGCCATCACATCAGGCTCTACAAACAAAGGCAACACTAAAGTAGTAAGGTAAAACAAAAACACTGGCACTAAATGGAACTACCTTGTGTGTGAATGTGCTCCTGAAAGGGCTAAATGTAGTCACTGAAAGTGAATTTAGTTAGTGACTGAAGTAGGCTCCATTGCCCCATGCTGCATGCTGTAATGGACATAAGAATAATGTGAACGACACAACAGCAGACCCCTGGATGAAGAAAAGTGGCTGAAAACTCCTTTAAGTATGTTTATTGTACTTATGTACATATAATTTGAATGAAATCAAAGGAAATTTTCCTTATGAATTCTAGCATCCAATAGCTAACTGACAAATATATGAGCACAGAAATATGGTGGTAGTGGTATAAAGATGCTCTGCATATCCAATGACACCGCAAATGTAGCAATGAAACAGAGTAACATGTGCTCAATGGGCCAGAAACACTATGCCACCAAACTATTGTTAAACATACATGAGAGAGAAACTCCTGCACATAATGAAAATAGATTAATAAACCCAGAGCACTACAAAATGTTTTTTTTTGTCTGGTGATGTAGCAGGTCCAAATGTTATTACAACCACATTCAGAGGTCCAGCAATGGCTGTATTGTTTGTACATAAGAAGACAGCCAACTTGTGTATCGTCTTAGACAACTTTTTCAAGGCTGTTTACTGTAGTCAACTGGAATGGTCCAGCCGAAACACGAGGACCCAAGGAGTAATTTGAACCTTGATGCCAAATGAGAAATGAAAGGGTGTCACTGTGTGCTGTGCTACAGTTGCCCATAAGTCGTGACCGCATAGTATTGAAATGTTTCAGAGTCACTTAGGTCACAAAACAGAATGTATTAGTTTCTATAGGGCCATGCTAAGCATGTGAATACCGTCTGTATGGTGCAGAATAAATGTTTTTGTAGTGCTCTGGGTTTATTAATGGAAATATAAAAGCAATATCATTTTTGCTTACCTATTACAATTTATAGAGTAGAGCCTCACCAAATGAAAATGAACCTTAAACTCCTTATCCATGTACATCCCCTCTTTCTGTCCATTCTTTCTCACCAGTACACCCTCCATCCCAGAGAACACACCACTAAGCACCAAGAAAAAGTAGGGGGAACAGAAGTGGTGTGGGTGCTTCCTGGATCATACCAGGGACTCCCCATATCTGATTCACCCACCAACTTGCCCTTCTTTCGGTGATCTATTCATTCGTGGTATTTCAACTCCAAGAGGTACTGTTTCGAAGTCTGGATTCTCTTTTTTGCCTCTCCTGACATGATTACTTTTTTAGTGGAGTTCAGGACCACCATTCTTCTGCAGGAATTCTTGTCAGCAGGCATGCCGAGGTTACAGGGGCTGAAGAAAGCCTTCTGCTACAGGTAATTTAATGAGATTGCTGCCCCTTGGAAGGACGATAAAAGACCTCAAGTGCTGCAGATAACCTCCTTCTGCTACAGGTCTGCAAGAAACTAAGCACATTTCAAATAGGTTTCTTTTTATCTTTGAATCTGAACATGCTTGCATGGCACTGCCATGATTTACGTTTCCTGAGTCTAGAATTGGTGAGAGAGGTGGACTTGCAAGACATGGCAATCAACACGTGTTTCCAAACTGTCCTGTCGCTGCCAGCCTTCTGGAGGCCCTTTGGACAAAGGAGGTGTTCCTGGAAAGTTAAGGATGCTATTTGTCCTGGAATTCCGGAATCCCTCTGCATTATTTCTCAGCTAATTTGAATCAACGAATGTTATATTTTTTATACAGTGTTTTTCCTCAAATGATGTTTCTAGCTGTTTGTAGTAATCCAATCTGACCTATGCAGAATGGATCAAAACATTGTAGCATTTAATAAGTAGGGTAGAGGGATTGGACATTGACAGCTTTGAAACCTCAGTGATTTAACCAATCCATTATCACTCTTTAAAAAAAAGTGCCTTTAGATGTTGCATGTTGTAGTGGGTTGCTATTTGAACCTGGTATTCCATTTATATTAACATGCTGCACTTTGAAGGTGTGAATTTCCATTGGCTTTTCCTTGCCATATAACTGCTGATAACAATAACTTTAAAGATGACCCTTCCTTTCAATCAGTTAGACAGGATTTGTAAAGCATGGCTATTCCCCCGTGAGGGTCTCCAGGCACTATGAGCCCTTCAGTGGATACAGTTTAGTCGAACAACCAGGTCTTAAGTCCTTTCCTGAATTCCAGCAGTGAGGATGATGTTCGTAGGTGAAGGAGGAGGTTGTTCCAGGACTTTGCCGTGAGATAGGAAAAGGAGGGACCTACACTGTTGCTTCTGTACAATGGGGGATGTGGGAAAATAAGAGGGATGCAGCACGAAGGTTTCTATTGGGTTGGTGAAAGTTAATGCAGTGGTTGATGTACGTTGGTTCCTGGTTGTGAAGGGATTTGAAGGTGTGGACCAGCATATTGAATTGGCCACTTATGTTGATGTAACTTCTGGCAATGTCATGGATGCCAAACACCATGCATAATAGGACAGCCCTGTCCCCCACTGGGAAATTTGAAAGTTGATTCTATTCCCTACCATCCCTACTGACTAGGCAGCAGCAGCTTATCAACTCCATGGGGAGGCATATTTGTTGGTTGCATCTTAATTCGTTACCCCAGCATAGGTAAAGAACCGCTTTGCTCCGACTATGAGTTCTACCCAGATAGTTCCACAATAATGGACCATAGCTCTTCTCTCCAGATGCAGAGATGTACATCAGAGGCACTATTAGAGAAGGAGCACACATTTTTCTTTCCAACACAGCCCTTTAAAAAGTGTGTAGGCTAGAGATTTGCAGCACGGCCAATATCTCTAATCAGGGATTTTTCTAAATTGTGGTAAAATAGAGTGGGCCCCTTCATGCCACAAAGGGCATTACACCTTCTCCGCCCCTCAAAAATGGTCTACTTCCATAGTTCACTCCAGTACCTCTCATTCAGATGAGCTAAAATGGCTATAAAAAACAGGACATTTTATGTTAAAACATGCAAAATAGTGTGAGAAGGCAGCCCCTCCATGTACTGAGCTTTACTCCCAATCTGATGTGCTATTAGCCTACCTAGGTACCTAGGTCAGTGAGATACAACAACAATCCAGCAACAGGCCACCAGAAACCAGGAAGTTGCACCAGAAGGTGGCTGTTGATGAAGAGGATGGGTTCAAATTGGCACAAGGACTGTTCTCCTTAACCTCTGTTCAAACCACCTTTCTTTTGATTCCCATGAGAGGCCTACTTCTAGTCAATCCTCACAGTGGACATGAAATCCCTCCTGTATTCATGGGATATATATGTACAAATTCAAAAACGAAACATGGGGTGGAGCATTACCTTCCAGCACAAACTATATACCTGTGTGACCTGCATTCATCATTTGCGTTTCAGTTCCCCTTTGGAAGCAGATTAGGAGGGCTATCCCATGTCTGCAACCAAAGGGACGCAGCATACTTTTGGACTTCAGAGAACATTTTCTTTAATTTGGAAAAAATTATTTAAGTAGGCTGGTATGACTCCTGACAGACAGTGGGTTTTTCTCTTAGACCTCCACTCAGCATCTGTATTTGAGCCCCCATCGTGGAGCAGATTGGGGTATTACCCCATTAAGCCCAGGCAGGAGCACTGAAGTATTTGCCGGGGTAAAGGAATATTTTTTTTAAAACATAAAAAATGTAAATGGAGGGGGAAAAGCGGCTGACTGGCGGAAAGCATGCCTCTTGAGGAACTCCACCCTCCAACTATATTTCAACTCCCCAGGAGAAGCAGATTCGGTCTGTTAGCATCTGGTTACCCCCTTTAAGGGACCTGGGATGCTTCCACGAATCAAGTGTTATTTATTCCAATTGAAAACAAATAAATGGGGTGGTGATCTGGTCCTCCTGGCAGATGACATGCCTCTCTCCAATTTTCATCATCCACATTCTGCATTTCAGATTTCCTCACACAATACATTGGGGTGTTATATCCAAACTGACTCCCTAGGGCAGTGGATTCCCACTAACAGCATGTGAATATTTAATTTTACACAACTTGGGAATTTGCAGGAGCTAGTCACCATGACCTAATGTCACCTTGGCCAAACAATCCAAAATTTCACTCTGTCAAGTTGGGACCACACATGAGGATGAGCACATCAGAATAGGGAGGAATACATATAATATGTGTCTATGTGAGAAACATCTTGGACACATCTTGTCACTTTGTCATTCATCTACAGTTCTTGACCTACTGATAACAGACTTTGTGAACATTAGATACTAGGCAGAATGAAAGAAGGCATGGCTTGGATGAAGTGCAGTAATGTTCCTAACTCATAATGCCTCATAAACATCAAATGTTAATAAACAAAACATTGTATTCAAATTTAAATGCTTCTAAAACCAAACATTCACAGTCCCCCAAATATCATATTATCCTGTAACCATATCAACCTTATCAAGTCAACCTAAAAATTAAGCAGCCTCGTCATGTGTGTAGGTAGACCCTATGTCAGGGAATGCACCAGACAGCTGAGCACAGCAATCACTCAGGCTCCCTCAGTGCATTTAGATGGGTAAGGGAAGCATTTGCACAGACCAGATAACTGGAAGATGGTGGAAAAGCCATGAGTTCTTTGGAAATTGCTGAAGGTGAGTCCCATAGTGCAAGCAAGAAAGGGTAGGCACAGCATGTGTGCCGGTTATGGCTGGTCCGGGCAATTTGAGCACCAAAACACAAGTTACAGGTAATTTGACAAGAGCTACCAAACCAATAGAGGAGAAGGGCAAAGACTGGTAAGGTTTCAAGTGGAGTAGTGACCACATTCAAAAAGGACTGACTCCACTTGGTGGAGTAAAATATGTACGACAAGACTGATGGAGGGGCACACAAAGTTTGTTGGTCCCAAAGAGAGAAAAATATGACATGAGAAGTTGAAAAAAAAGTAGAAATCTTGCAATAGGACACTTTAAGAATGCAAAAAATGTTCTGTCATCTTGAAATGGGTTAGTATTGAATAAGTTTATAAAGATTCTTCATTCATTCTCAAAGATTGTATAATAAGGCCACATGGAACGCGAGTGGTGGTCAGCACATGCTTGAAGCTACTAGCCAATTAATTATGAATCCTATATTAAAAATTCTTGCTAAGGAGTAATTGTACAGCGATGTTAGGTGACAAAGAAACAAACACATTCAACCGTGCCATTGAAAGTTACTAAGGGCAAACCGAAAAAGACGAAGTTAAAGCAAGTGAGAATAAAATAAATATCAGGTTGCCAGACATCAATGACGATTAGTGAATCATTGAACAGCCAGAAATATACAACATGATGCCTCCTGAAAAACAGTCTGACCTAAATGACACTACTTTTTAAAGATAGATAATTAGTAAATGATGGATTCTGCATGAAGGCAGGGAAGAGGCAAACGTAATTAAATGCTCACCATGTAATCTGTGTGTTGCACGTTTGAACCCTGAAAGGGCGAACTCAGCCTTCCAACCTTTTGAGTTCACCACTTTGAACAGAATTGAGAAAGTATTGGTGACTATAACAAAAGGAGCTCAAAGGGGAACAAAGCACTAAGAAGGCGGAGGCAGCCCCCCACTCAATCAGTATCCAACAACAAATGCCTCCACCGACCAACACCAAAAACGTTAAACAGACCTGGGGTAGAGTTGTACAAAGGATCAAACTCTCACACACATAGTGTAAACTTTTACACTCATCTAAGGCCGTGGTGTATGTACTAAAAGAAATACTACAGTCGTATCTACTAGCCACAAAAGAGACAAAAGTGCAAAAAATGTGGAGACGTAGAGGGAGCGCCTCACGGTAGAAACACCGAGGGGGTTCCTGGCTTGAAATTGCCAGTTTACCCACTTCTCATCATCGGTCGCTCTCTCCTTGTCGTGACAAAACAAACAGAGAAAAACCCAAAATGTAAAGATAAACTTATATAAAGTGCCGTGTAAATAGACAAACTACTAAACCACTCACCTAAGTCTAAAAATAAGTGAGAGTGTGCACCTAGAACCCCTGCAATAGCCAGAATGCAAGCAGGCTGGCCACCGCTGTTTAAAATAAAGAACCACTTGCTGGCTCTGATAAGTTTATTCTGCTGCTGCAAGTAGTCCTGATTTAAAAATGGTTCAAATTATACCATACTTAGTAAATGCCAACATGTTTCATTGCTATAATTTCAGCAATTTCGTCAGGGCAACAAACGGGGTTTCAAAGTCGGCTTATTGTTTTTCTCAGTTCAGACGACCTGTAGTATAATAAAAAAACATCAAACACAGCGAGGAGTTAATGTGAGTAGTTGCATGTAACTAACATTTTGTAAGCCTCAATACCAACCGAGAGGCAGCCGTATTCTACTGCATAGAGCCCTCCTCCTAATGATCCCCAAGCAGTGCCGCCACCCGCAGACACACTCCCCGGTCCTCTTACCACTACCGGCTACGCTCGGTGCTTCAATGTTTCCACTCGAAGACCCCACTGACGAGCGGACTTAAAACTCGGGTGTTTCCAGGGTCACGTGTGCCTGTGACTGACGCAGTGCGATGACGAGTCACGTAATTGTGTACACCAGCGCCGCGCCGCCATCTTAGATTGGGCAGAACTGTATATATAATTATACACTGCGTGCATTTAAGTTGCCGATATTGCAACCCCCCCCCGTGCCACACTGTTAAATATCTAATTTGAAGTTGGAACAGGACACGGTCTCATAATATAAATTTGATTGAATTCTTTGTTGGGAGATGTTATTTAACAGGGCATATTATGCTCTTTGATGACACAAATGTTGGCAAGGGCGGTGGGGCTTTTAAACATGTGTCTACATTGCCCCAGTGATGCAATTTGGATGGAACCATCTGCCTACATTGTGTATGACAATGCATAAACCATCAAAAAAAGGGGGGGGCCTTACAATGAATGAATCTGTGGGTGGCACGATGTCAACAAAGGGTCACAAATATAAGGCTTACTGTTAGCAACATCTGTTTTCTGTCAACACCCGGGTTTTAAGTCCGCTCGTCAGTGGGGTCTTCGAGCGGAAACATTGAAGCACCGAGCGTAGCCGGTAGTGGTAAGAGGACCGGGGAGTGTGCCTGCGGGTGGCGGCACTGCTTGGGGATCATTAGGAGGAGGGCTCTATGCAGTAGATTATGGCTGCCTCTCGGGTGGTATTGAGGCTTACAAAATGAGTAGAGTTAGACTGCGTGCAGTTGGTCGCTTAATCGAGCTGCCGGCTGTGATCAGCATCACGTGTGTTTATCTCTCGGTCAGATTAACAAGGCATTGTCTTTACCTCCTTGAATTTATAATCTCATTAGGAATATTGTTCAGAACAACTTCACTAGTTATACTCCCTTGTTTCTATATCTGTAGGTCGCATATATTTAATATGCACCGCCTGTGAGCACGTGATCTGTTGACACGTGACCTTCAAGGACTGGTGGTTGTTGGTATGCAGCACCTGGACAACCATCAGGTAAAATGCCATGTCCTCTTTCAGTGAACTGGTGTGTGCACATAGTTTGTAAGCCTGTCAGTTACATACAACTACTCACATTAACTCCTTGCTGTGTTTGATGTTTTTTTTATTATACTACAGGTCGTCTGAACTGAGAAAAACAATAAGCCGACTTTGAAACCCCATTTGTTGCCCTGACGAAATTGCTGAAATTATAGCAATGAAACATGTTGGCATTTACTAAGTATGGTATAATTTGAACCATTTTTAAATCAGGACTACTTGCAGCAGCAGAATAAACTTATCAGAGCCAGCAAGTGGTTCTTTATTTTAAACAGCGGTGGCCAGCCTGCTTGCATTCTGGCTATTGCAGGGGTTCTAGGTGCACACTCTCACTTATTTTTAGACTTAGGTGAGTGGTTTAGTAGTTTGTCTATTTACACGGCACTTTATATAAGTTTATCTTTACATTTTGGGTTCTTCTCTGTTTGTTTTGTCACGACAAGGAGAGAGCGACCGATGATGAGAAGTGGGTAAACTGGCAATTTCAAGCCAGGAACCCCCTTGGGTGTTTCTACCGTGAGGCGCTCTCTCTACGTCTCCACATTTTTTGCACTTTTGTCTCTTTTGTGGCTAGTAGATACGACTGTAGTATTTCTTTTAGTACATACACCACAGCCTTAGATGAGTGTAAAAGTTTACACTATGTGTGTGAGAGTTTGATCCTTTGTACAACTCTACCCCAGGTCTGTTTAACGTTTTTGGTGTTGGTCGGTGGAGGCATTTGTTGTTGGATAAAGTATTGGTGACACCTGAAATGTGGTGTAAAGTGATACACACACTCACATAGTTATTGTAAGAAAATTGTATATTAGTAAGGAAGGATGTGGGAGCTTCCCAAGTAACAAGTCCAATATCCCATTAGGTCCATCACACAACTTCAATAAATAAACCTGGGCTCAATCTCTGGTAGCTATGGCACAGAGCAGACAGGTTTAACCTAAGGAATGTGTTTAAAGTTTTAGCAAAACCAAAGCAATTGAAAAGACAAAGCGCAACACAATAAATGTCACATCATTTATAAAAATAGAGAACAATTTAATAAGAAAAATGATACCAGAGTAACTGAAATCCACTAAGAAAAAGTAAAGTGCTAATCAGAAGTCAGTGTTTGTGGTTGACTGGGAACTAAGTGTGATTTCACGATGAATGCGGAGGAAAGAAAGGTGTATACTCCCAGGAGTTCGGCCCCGTCAAAGATTTTGCATTCTGACTTAGGGTCTGCCTACAATGGCGGTGAGACCGCCACCGTCAGGCCGTCAGTGGCTGTCACACTGCCATCCAGCACGTTGTATCCGACCGTTGCATTAGGATGCAGGCAGCCGGATCTCGGCTGGTGGAGGGAAAGACTACAGCATCCAGCAGGATCAAGGATCCCGTCAGTGTGGTAGCCTAAATCCTATTCCCTACAATGGAGCAGTACCTGCTCAGGCACTGCAGTAGGAATTAGGGTGTCACTTTCTGCTGGCCCTATAATGGCGGTTTACCCGCCATAAAAAGGCTGGCAGACAATGACTTTGGCGGCCCCTAGCAGGGCCCCCTCCACTCCTGGCCTCCGCTATGGTGCCCCCTAAACATTCCTGCACCACGTGGCAGGCACTGCATTGTGCCCGCTACATAGTGCAGGGATGTTTCAAATGTGCATATTTTGTACTGCAGCGTGTGCTGTGGCCTGCCACACACACCACAATGCAAAGTATACACATTGTGACCACCGTAAAGGCGGTCGCCTCGTAATGCAGGTAGCGGCACTGCCGACTTCTTGTCTGCGGTCCTGTATTCGCCACACTGCCGGTCAGACGAAAGTCCGACCAGCATTGTAATCCGCCCCTTAGTCTCTGAAATGGAAGTTGAAATCCTCCAGTGGAGCAAGGCTGCAGGATGTATCTGGGGAAATCTTCCCGAAGTCAGAGAGTGGTTGTACAAGGTGCAGCTGAATCCATTTTTTTACAGGAAAATATGTGAATGGGAATATGAAAAATTAGCTGCCATTGAAACTCATCAGTTGAATGCTTTTCTTGTGTTCACCTGGTCGAGAGTTCTAACTTTGGACTTCATGTTGTTTTTAAAGCTCTAAATTCTCCAGACGGTCTATCCTGGGTGTTGTATCTGACGAAGTCCCCTCAATGTCAGACAGCTTTGACACAAGGTCTAGGGAGTCCCAACATCTCAGACTTTCTGGGGCAGTTCCTCTTGCCTATGGCCAAGTCTCACAGGACTTCAGGGACAACACTTATGTGCCAGTACTCACATCAGGAGTGGCGACCAGAAGGCTACAGTCCAGGTGTTACTGGTCAGCTGGGCACTTCAGTAAGAAGGCCTTTGCAGCTTGTTGTATCACTGTAGTCGCCAACTTGCCCTTGGAGTATCATTCTCAGACCTGGGCACAAGTGGAATTCTCCACACAGGTCCCTCACAGCAGCCCTAGTCGTCACTGGTCTTCAGGACCAGATGTGTTCTGATGAGCTGTGGGTGAGGTGCTACTTTTGTGGTGGGATGACTCCTGGACATTCCTTAACCAATGAGAAAAACACTCCCAGGGACCCTTCCCACATTTCAGCACATTCTGTTTGCCTTTCCGCAAACTATCCCACAGTACACTATTCTAATTAAAATCCAACATCTCAGCACTGTCTGGCCTGCCAATGTGGAGTGTGCTTAGGGAAATATTCTGTCCCCTCCTCCTTCTCAAATATGTTTAACTGGTTCTGGGACCAGTTTCACCTTCCACTGGGCTGTTGCCAAGCTGCCTATAGATGGCCCAATGAACAAAAGCATCTCGTCTTCAGGTCTCCCTTTAAACTGAACTATGATTTTGAAGACCTTCCCCTGGTTCCTTTTAAGTTAATCAAGTGCCTGGACCCTACCCAATTGCAGGTCCTGAGCAGAAAGCCGCCAAATACTTCCTCTCCCCCAGGTCTTTCTGCTAAAAGGCCTAAGCCATTTTTTCTGATTTTTAGAACAGTTTACACAGATTATTAAGGGGTTATCACTGACAGGGGCCAGCGGCTGGCAGACTAACATTAATTAGCCTATTGAAGGTTCAGACAAAGTCTAACTTTATAAAAGTTACTTTTCTTAAAAATTTATTAAAAATCTTTCTCAAATTGAATTTTAAATGAACACAAAAAAGTAGTGGTTACATTATTTTAGTTGCTGGTCCCAAACCAAAGGAATCAGAGTTATGATTTTCTTCAGAATTTTAGCTATTCTCATAGGACAGCTATACCCACTCTGCAGTGAAAATAATTTTTGGGTTCAGCTTGATGTAACTCTCATAATTTTCCGTTGCTTAATTAAGTGAAATTACAGGAAACTAACACACAATTATGTGAGGAGAATAGCCTAGCATTTGGCACTGTTTTCTCACTGCTAAATGCGCCCTTGAATCCAAAATGGAACAGAGGATGCATTTTGGGCTAAGAAAATAGTGCTAAATTCGGGTTAACAGGAACAGCAGTAGCCATTTAAACTTGCGGAGTATGTTGTTTCTGTGACCTGATGGTTGTATTTGTGTGCCAAATGACTCATAATTACACAAACAGTCATAATCTTGTTATTTTAGTTAATTTTGAGTAACGCTAAATTACCGAAATTACTCCGAATACTCCGGCGTAATTACAATTTTACCCAGGCCTACTTTGGGGGGTTCGTCACTGTAGGTGCATGTCGACAATACATTCTTGCATTTACCACTTTTAAATAGTAGACATAATCCTTGTGGGCTACAAGTCCAATTTTGGGGTGACTTATTTGATATTTAAAAATGGGTTTCTTCATTGTCTAAAAGGGTTATTCTGACAGGTTTGCCTGTAAAAGTAAAAGATTCAGCAGTCAGGATACAGAGGTAGGCCTGAAGCCATGTTTTCTTTGTCTGCCTAGTGCAAATTACTAAATTAAATTAAAAAACAAAATTGCAATAAAATAAATTGTAAAACCGACAGGCTATTACCGATCTACACCTGCTTAAATCTCTAGACCTGATGGCGTAGCCAATTAATTTTATAAAACATTTTTGTAGCAGATCTGACCCTGCACTTAGTAGCTATGTTTAACTCATTTTTACAAATGGGCATGGTCTCTCCCACAAGGGCTGAGGCCAATGTGGCAATAAGCCATGAGGTGGGTAAATCACCAGATCTTTGTGAAGCAAACTGGCCTCACGCCCTAATAAACATGGAAGTTTTCCACAGAAGTTCTGGCGGACTGTTTAATGCCTCATGTCATATTTCATTTACCCAGATCAGTCGAGATTTGTCCTTCATTAACAGACAGTAGATAACATACACTGAGTGCTACAACTTATATAAAAGGCATTTTTAGACGAACATCCCCTAACACTTCTGTCAGATGCTGTAAAAGGATTTACCAGGGTAAACCTGTTGTTTTTTCCATAAAGTACTCAAAGAGATGAGATGGGCACCAAATATGTTGACATGGGTAACAGCTAACTACAAAACTCTGATGGCCTGAATATTAGTTAATGCATGCAAGCCTGAATCCATTTACCTCTACAGAGGTACCTGTCAGGGGTATTGCCTATTGCCCTTCTCTTTTTGCTAGCAGTTGAACCCTCGTGGCAGATGTAAACAACATGAAACAATACTTAAACATTAAATAGATCACAAGCAAAAATAAACAAATAATACATCTTTAACAAAGATCACACAATGAAATAGAGGAAATAATTTAATATTTGAATAATTTACATCATTTCTTTATCCAGTCAAAATAAAAAAAACAATAATTTACAAATCACCCATTACTTAATTAATCAATTAAAAAATTACTCAACTAGTAATCTAATTAACTAATTGAATAAAAGATAAATAATTGTTTTTATTTATTAAAATATGTAGCAATTAAATAATTTGCACAGTTCCTAAGATAACGAAACAGTTTCACTTTGCAAATAATTAATTTTATAAAATGTTAAAATATATATTAAAATATCCTCCCAACCTACTCATTTGCAAACCAAACAACCCCCAGTAATTAAAAAAACATCTCTGAAACAAAACTTAATAAAATATTTCCCAAAAATACAGCTACTAAAATCACCTCCAGACAACCACAATAACATATTATTAACTTCAAACACAACGCCACAAACAATAAAAATATCCTAAATCACGATGATATACAAATATATTTTAACAAAGTTGGTATTAATGACCTTCAAGAATAATATTTTTAATTGGAATATTCTCTGCTACTATATTATTGTCATCACAAAATATTTTGACTTATCTGAGGTGTCAGGCAGCAGTATATTGCTTCAAAGTGATATAGACAATAGCATACTGAGGATCGACAGAAGATCTGTTAATTTAACCATACTCCGGAAATCATCTCACAAATATACCTGAGAAAGACTCTACAAAAGGGAGAGAACCTAGAGGCAGTGGTCAATCTCACTAGGAAAAACGGAGACATGACACAGAAAACCAAAAGACGCAAAGTATGACACACCCATCAACAACTTCAACAGCAATTGTCAGACTAGGACGAGGACAAACATGACCCTATTAAATCTGAGTGAAATTCCCCAGCTCTAAACATCAGGCAAGGGGGAAGAACACATGAAAAAAGGATCACTGACATAATATCGAATACAAAAAAAAAGGCATTTAAAATATCGACTTCAAAATATCGACTACAAAAACTATCGAAGTCCTATCTACAAACAGGTAAGTACAAAAAAATCAAATACAAAATATCGTTTAACAATAATATAGTTAGTCAAAATATTGAATTTTTGTAAATATCTTATAAGTAATTTAAAATAAATGAAATATTAAAAATAATTGACTAAAACATACTTAAAAATACTTAAATAACATAAAAACGATAAAATAATTAATTTAAGTTAAATAAAAACAATTTTATTTTTTAAAACATATATATTTTTTTCCACATAATATTAATTTTAAAAAAACAATATTTTTACCTTAGGATAGCGTAGGGGTAAAAATTACTATTCCCACTCCAGTGAGTGCAACAGTAGGGAAAGCGCTGGATAGCGTATGGGGTAAAAATTACTATTCCCACTCCAGAGGTTGCAACAGTAGGGAACGAGTTGGATAGCGTAGGGGTAAAAATTACTATTTCCACTCCAGTGAGTGCAACAGTAGGGAAAGCGTTGGATAGCGTAGGGGTAAAAATTACTGTTCCCCCTCCAGTGAGTGCAACAGTAAGGAAAGTAAATACTTCATATAATATTTTAAAATATATATCTATTAATATCTATAAAAAATTTATTACAAGTAATTACCAATTTAATATCATATATTAATTAATCAATTAAAAATACAAATTAAAATAATCATTACAATTAGTTACTTATTAATACAAAATAATTACAAATTAACAATTAATTATTTGGCAATTAAAAATTAATTAACAATTAATTCAAAATAAATACCAATAAAATACATTTACATATTTAATTCATTATCATTAAATTACTTCCCACCCTATTCCCCTATAAACCCACAACCCGCTACAGGAAATAAATGAGTAAAATTAACATAATTATCAAATAATCAATTAAGTAAAATTAATTACCAATTAAAACTTAATTAATTACCAAATAAAAAATGATTTAACAATTAATTCAAAAAAATACCAATAAATAAATTGACATATTTAATTAATTATAATTAAATTACTATCCACCCTATTCCCCTATAAACCCACAACCCGCTACAGAAAATTAATTATTAAAATAACATAATTATCAATTAATCAAGTAAAATTAATTACCAATTAAAATTTAATTAATTACCAAATAAAAATTAATTATCAATTAATTCAAAATAAGTACCAATCAATAAATTTACATATTTAATTAATTATAATTAAATGACCTCCCACCCGCTCGCCGGCGCAGACACTGGGTGATTTGTCTTTCCTTTCAACACGGATTAACAGAGGCTGTTTATTGAACATTTCCAAACTGAGGGGCAGAGCACTTCGGGAATAAGAGCCGGTCCGGGACTGCGAGGACCAGCGGGCCTTGCCTGTCATCATTGGCCACAGCTGGGGCCTCTTCCCGCACCCTCCTTCCTCTTCTACATAACGCCTCGCGGCCCCCGCTTCGCGGGAGCCGCTCGCAGGCGCAGACACTGGGTGATTTCTCTTACCTTTCAACACGGATTGTTTATTGAACATTTCCAAACTGAGGGGCAGAGCACTTCGGGAATGAGAGCCGGTCCGGGACTGCGAGGACCAGCGGGCCTTGCCTGTCATCATTGGCCACAGCTGGGGTCTCTTCCCGCACCCTCCTCCCTCTTCTATATAACGCCTCGCCACCCTCGCTTCGTGGGAGCCGCTCGCAGGCGCAGACACTGGGTGATTTCTCTTTCCTTTCAACACGGATTAACAGAGGCTTTTTATTGAACATTTCCAAACTGAGGGGCAGAGTACTTCGGGAATAAGAGCCGGTCCGGGACTGCGAGGATCAGCGGGCCTTGCCTGTCATCACTGGCCACAGCTGGGGCCTCTTCCCGCACCCTCCTCCTACCTACTTTAGCCACGCCCACATTCGCGCACGCGGGATGCGCGCGGGATGCGCGCGGGATGAGCCCGGGCCAAGGGCGGGCCGTCTAAGGCAGTCCAAGGTCGATCATGGCCGGGCTGGGCCCCCCACTCTTACATTCGTCTCCTGCTAACAACTTGCATATATCGATCTACTCATCTAGTAAAATCACCATTGTGAGCAGGTACATTCGTGTGACATACTCTCTAAAAGCGTCGGCTGGCACTGGTTGCAAGTCGCTATGCCTTCGCGGTCTGGGAAAAATTGTTACATTACCCTTGCCAATTCAAATGGGGTGGCTACTGGAACCCTGGATCACTTTTTCAAGAGAGCTTCGACAATACTTGAAAAGGAAATTGCTTATGTGGAGAACCGTCTATCTTTGGATTCAATAACGGGGAAGCGATCCTCCCTAGGGCAAATAGGGACCGTGGCCTCCCCGGTGCCTACGAACCCTACAGGGAAGGAAACTGGGTTGGTGGATGTCGACGATGCTGAGGAAAAGCTGGATGGCTCCAGCATTGTTTCATCTCCTCTGAGTTTGTCCTCCTGTAGTAATAATACTGGTCTATCAAATTCTCCGAGGCTATCTATCCCCCATCTCCCCCCAACCTCAAACAGAGGACTCTAGTTAATATTAAATCCACAAGTAAGAAAAGAGGGGGTGGCCCTTTAAAGGCTCGTCAAGCAAAAGTACAAAAGAAGAACCCGACCTTGACACTGCCAGTCACTGTTCAGCCTTCCATCCCTTCTAGGGCCGTTTAATACCCACTTATCTCCCTGATTGTTCTACTGAGGAGGGTGGCCTCCTGGGTAAAATTGAATTCCTGGTGAAATCCTTGATGCTCCAACTCTTAGGGGCCGATTCCGTAAAAAGCACTCCGAATCGTCGTACGGAGCATTTTTTTCCGTACGAATCGTACCCGTAATCGTCCCCGTACGAACGACGTAATACGATCCACACCCAATGCAGCTATCCGTACGAATCATACCAGGGACAGTACGAATGAAATTCCCGTACGAATCGCCCTCGGAAGCCACTGTACACGACGTATATACGGTTCGCGGCTGCTTTTTACGACCCGGCAAGTACGATCCGTGTTGTGTACGCTCCGTACAACCCTTTTTCTATGGGAGCTGGAAACTGTCGTACAGTCAGAGTTCACCCCGAAACAGGTACGGAACGGCCTCCCCCGGGTACGGCGCGTACACCCCATGATCGCGGGGGTACGGCGCATACCCATGCAATCATGGGGGGTACGTGCCGTACGGTGTGTAGGTGATCGTGCGCTTTTCACTACGAATCGCCCTTACCTGACGTGGACGGTACGAATCGCGTCTGGGTAGCCCGATCGGGATCGTAATCGTCCGGTCGTACAGCGTCCGTACGAGTCGTACGGAAACGGCGCCGGATGCGAGTCGTACGGATGGTGATTTTTAACGGATCGGAATCGACCCCATGGAGAGAACCCGGATGATCAATTCAAAGTTAGACCAGATTGAGAAACAGGTCGGAGGAAACACAGCCTTATTAGCCGACCTGGCAAAAAGTCTCATCATCACTAACCCCCCGGATAATAATCCTGTAAACTCAACGTTGCCCACAAAATATCGTTCCCCTGGTTCTACAGTCCCTACAAAAGTCAATTATGTAGACCAAAAGTCACTACGTAAATCCCCTAAAAAAGTACAGATATCTTCTTTATCACAGAAGACCCCACCTCCTAAAACAGTACCTAAACGAAATATGAGTCATCGAAAGGGGGATAAATTGGATTCAGGTAAGAAAATGGAACCCTCCCAAAGTAAGGCCGATAAGGAAAATGGGAAAACAGCCCCGAAAAATATACATAGATCACGTAACGTAAGAGTAGATCTACCGCCGGAATCCGCACCTTATGTTGTTATCATGGCAGGAGTCCCTGAGCTCCCTGTGGGATTAAAGGAAGACCATCGAGCCTTAAGAAATAAAGTAATATATTGGCTGCGCAATAACAGACCTCTGCCGGCCCATATAAATGGTGAGATTTTAAATGTAAGGCGTGTAAACTGGGTCGGATCACGTCCAAAAGACAGAAAGGGGGATGCTATTATTATTAATTTCAAAGATCATAGAGCAGTGAGGCATATTGGTGACTGGTATGAGGCGAGAGGTAGTGATTCCATCTCCACACATTACCTTAGCTATTTTTACCCGCAGACGCCAGCCCCATATCCCAAAGAATGTTCATTGGGAAGGCAGTTTCTAAATAGTCACGGCATAGAATATCATGGTGCTAATCAAATGTTTTTCAACCACCCACAAAGTTTTCCCCAAAATCAGGGCTTCCATAATTTCAACTCAGTACATCAAGGTTTTAATTTACCCACTTTCAATCATTTTTCAATGCTTTATGGATTGGAAGATGTGGACTGACTTTACCCGACTGCCACTGGGAAATCCAGCATTCTTGCTAAACCTGTAGTGCTCGAAATCGCAGTGGTAGGAGGTCCAGATGTCCAGGAAGAGGATATCAGGGACAAGCCTTCATTAAAGCAGACTACCCAGAGAGTAAATAATATGGTAGATCAAAATAAAGTCGCAATCTCTATGAGAGAACCCATCAAACACGTAGAAGAAAGTCTAGTGGACATATGTGCAGATGATGTACATATGGGAGCCCATAGTACCCCTTCGGAAGATAGTTTACCACCAAACGAAAGGCAATCACTTAAACTTATGTTTTGGAACATTGCGGGCCTTCGTTCAAAGGTTCATGATGGTAGTGCCCTAAACTTTGTTCAAAATCATAGTGTTATCTGTCTCCAGGAGACATGGGCTACAACAGAATTGCACCTGGTGGGATATAAGACCTACTTTAGTTCTGCAATAGCAGCCAACTCGGGTAGGGCGAAGGGAGGCTTGTCGGTTTTTATAGCCAACACAATTGGGGGATTGAAAACAACAGTTTTACATTTGGACACAAATTACCAGTTGCTCTGTCTCTCGTTTAATAATAGAGAGACCATCCTTCTCCTTAATTTTTATAATAATTTAGTGGAAGGACAGGCCCTGAACGTTCTGGGTTCCATACGCCACAAGCTCTCAAAGTTGGTACAGGAGGTAGGGGATAGAGCAAGTGTAAGTATTATATGGGGGGGTGATTTCAACCAGCACCCTTGCACCCGCAGTAATAGTAACTTATGTGGGTTGGTTGATGAACAAGAGGAGCCAATCGTGCACTTTAGTCATAATCCTATGGGGGCATATCTAAATGAAGTGCTCTCAGAACTGGGGCTCATGATGGTGAATAAATTAAACAAGATTTCCCCACGGCTAGAGCCAACCTTCTTGGGGAGGGGTTGCGAGACCACAATAGATTTCATTCTAGCATCAAATACTCTAGCAAATAGAGTCCTACGTTTCGATCTACTGGTCAATACACTGAGTGACCACAGTGCTCTTAGCTTAGATCTCTTTCTAGACTATGCCCAGCAGCCCATACAGTCTATAGCCAGTGCCTTAACCCAGAATACCCTACATATAGCAAAGATAAACGGATATTCTCTAAGATGGGAGAAGGTAGATCCCGGGGAAATAACCAGAAAAGTGATATGCGCAGTATATCCTTCTATACTAAAATGCTTAGATCTGGAAGTCCCGGAGGATGAAGTCCTATATAATTTTGAGGTAATTTTGGGGAAAACAAATGAATTATTAACGGCTAAGGTAAAAAGTGACCGACCAAGGAAAATAGGATGGTTTAATCATAAATGCACGGCAGCACATAAAAAATGTATATTAGCCCTAAAAAAACGAACAGAGATCAAGAAGAAATCAGGATCCTAAGAAAGGACTACAATATAGCGTGTAAAGAAAGGAAGGCTGAACTAAAACAAGCCCTATGGGACCAACTACATGAAAGCTCTCTAGATAAGAACAGTGAGGCATTTTGGAGAGTGATAAAAGCTCCCTCCTTGGTAGATCGTAAGAACCTTCCATCCATAGACGTAGCCATTGAGGGATCAGCGTGGGTGGACCATTTTTCGGAAATATTTAAGAAGAGTCCAGAACCGGTAGGGATAGACGCAGCATCTAGTGATAGCCCCTTGGTGGTAGTTTATCACATCTCGCTAGATCTGGTCATAAGCGAGGTTCTCCAAGCGCTAAACGCAAGCAGAAATGGGAAAGCCCCGGGCCCAGATGGGGTTCCCGCAGACTTTTTTAAATACAAAATAGATCTGTGGGCCCCAATATTAACCAGGGTCTTCGGGGCAGCAATGAAATACCGTCTGCTGTCCTCCTGGACCAAATCCATCATGGTCCCTATATTTAAGAAAGGAGACAGGAACGTAGCGTCCTGCTATCACCCGATCTCACTGCTGGACTTGCTGGGCAAGGTGGTGGCGGGAATAGTGCTTGAGCGCTTGCAGCAGTGGGCGGACGATGGTGGGATTCTCTCTGATCTCCAGTTTGGATTTCGGGAGGGTTTTGGGACGACCGAGCAAGCCCTAAATTTATCTATGTTGTTGGGTAAGTACGTTTGTGCAAAGCAGGGTAGGTTATACATGGTCTATGTTCACCTGTCTGCTGCTTTTGACTGCGTCTCCCATACGAAATTGTGGTTCATCCTCTTAGAAATGGGCATTGATGCCCCTCTGATAGACTTCTTGAGGGAGCTGTACTCGAATGCCTCCGCGAGGGTACGCTTTGGTGTAAAAGGCGAGTTGTCTGAGTCGTTCAGAGTAGAGCATGGTGTCCGGCAGGGTTGTGTCCTGGCCCCCTTTCTCTTTTCACTTTATACAAATGGACTGGAGGTGGCGATGTTGAGGGGGGGCCAGGATCTACCCCAAGTAAGAAATCGCCCGATACCCGCCCTGCTCCACGCGGACGACGCCGTGATACTGGTCCATACCCCTCGCGAGTTTCAGAAGGCGTTGGATAGGTATGCGACATTTAGGGGACACCTTGACTTGCGAATAAATATAAAAAAGACTTATGTGATGGCAGCCGGTTCAGGGAAAATAGGGGGTAAAGATATATTCCTTGACAGAGAAAGACTCGAAGTTACTGGCCAATACCCCTATCTAGGCATCGTAATTGATGACAGAATAAGTTGGAAACCTGCAATTGAGGCCAGGAAACACCACCTAATGCGAGCTATTGCTGCACTCATAAGCTTTTCACAGAAGCTGGGTAAAATGCCACCTCCAGAATTGTTGCATATCTATAGAGCTAAGTGTCAATCGACAGCCCTGTATGGGGCTGGACTGTGGGGCCATACTAATACTAGCTCCTTACAAATAGCAGAAAACACCTTTCTAAGATTTTTATTAACGGCACCTAAATGCGTTTCTACATTTGCGTGTCATGCGGAATTGGGGATCCCGTATTTGATGGACTTGGCAAAAATACAACCACTTTTACTTTGGCGTCGCATTTGGACAGCAACGAAAAATTCACTTACTAAGCAAATAGTGGCAGACTGTATGTCATTAGACCATTCAGCGAAAATCACCTGGCTTATGTATGTGAAAAAGTTTCTGACCGACCTAGGGCTTGGAAACTATTACTTTGCTCCTGAGAGGATTTCTGAAATATCTAGAAAGGAATTGAAAGTGAGGGCATTGAGTCACATAGAAGAGTTGCGTATCGCCATAGAAGCAAAAAAAGCTTCGGTTCAACATTCAATGGCGATCCAGACCACCCTTACAATTCAACCATACTTAACATTTGTTTTGTCACAATTTGAGCGATTTGTTCTGGTAAGATTCAGATTTAATATATTTCATCGATTGGTGGCATTTCCAGCCCAAAACAGTTGGGATCGAATACTATCATTCTGTCCATGTGATGGAATATCAGAACAATCCACCATTCATACTACTCTGTTCTGTAACTTTTATGTCAGTCATCGTAAGCTTTGGTTGTTGCCGTTGTTAAAAAAAATGGGTATTAGAAGATGTCGCCCAGCCATGCTGCGACTGCAATTTTTAGAGTCCGAACGGATTTGTAAATACATCGTGACATTTCTGAAATGTATTTTTAATCATAGAGCAAATCTTTGATAAATTGTTTTATCTTAGAAACATATTAAATATCAGAAATTAAGAATACATATGTATTACTGAGCATGGCTGAGGCTACCCCATTCTGTATGGATATCACGTTTTTAATTAATTATAAAAATGTATGTTTAATATATATACAATGTTGTTTTTTACTTGTGACACCGCTTTTATGGTTTTTTATGTACTTTAAAAACCGAATAAAGGAAATTATATATACCTGTTTGCCATAGATGATCAGACGGCTGCATTTTAACTGCTAGGCATGTTAAGTATCAACTAATGGATGTATTTTAACTGTAGGCATGCTAAGTATCAACTGGACTTTTGTTATCTCCATTTTCCTTGCTTTTACTGCAATGATAATTCATGCACATTGTATTATTTCTTTTATATGTAAAATGTTGTGAAATCTTTTATGGCGAAAATTTGCCGAAATAAAGAAACAATGAGTGTACTTCCCACCCTATTCCCCTATAAACCCACAACCCGCTACAGAATTAAATTACGCAAAAATTAAATAACATAATATTCATTAATTAAAAATAAATTATAACATAAATACACAGTTTTCACACATATACTAACATAAAAACACTATAAAAATTCGATATTATTAAAAATTTGATATTTTAATAACCTATATTATATACTTCGATATATTGACTTTCTATATTTTAAAAATTTGATATTACATTACCTACCTTAAAAACAATATTTTTGATGACTATATTCTGTCCATTCGATATTTTGTCTATTCTATATTTTGAAGTCGATATTTTGTCTATTCGATATTTTCTACTTGATATTTTGTCTGTTTACCATGAAAAAAAGCCATGGTGTGACAGCTATTACACCATCCGAATGACCATCTGATTCAAGGAGCATTTTGCCATGTTTTGTTGGATCGATGGTATCACTTATCACACCACAGTCAAGAGAACAGTCATGTAGGAAACCACATAAATAATCCAAGTCAGATTGCAAGAAGATTTCACCACAATATCGTGGATAAATAGAAATGCTAATCACGCCAATGTAAAATAAAACTCCCCATAGTCAACCACTTAAAAACACGTCATATTCAATAAACCAATCTGGGATTTAAAGAGCGCTGCAAATCACCCTTGAGGTTCTCAAGGACCTGGAGTAGCTGATTGGTTCTAGGTGAGTGTTCATTTGAACAGCTAGGTCATGAGTCCTTTCCTGAATTCACGGAGCGAAGGGGCAGTCCTGTATCGCAGGGGAAGGTTGTTCTAAGCTTTGGCCATCAGGTGTGAGAAGGAACGTCCTCCGCTGCTGCTTCGGTAGATCCGGGGTTTGTATTGTCTGTAGTCTCTTCGTGAGGCATGCAGTGATTCCTATGTAGAGTGTGTTCCCGTAGTTTAATCTGCTGGGGATGAGTGCCTGTGACAGTCCTTCTGGTGTTGACTGGGAGCCTCCTTAAAATCTTGAAGAGCAGGCATTGGATGTAGAAGCAGGTAAATGAGACTGTGCTTACCTGTTTCTTCATAGATAGATTGCTGTCCAAGAGGATGCCGAGGTTGCAGGCATGGTCTGTAGGGGCAGGAGATGGACTGAGTTCCACAGGCCACCATGCTTTGTTCCATGGTTGGTGTTTTCCCAAA
The DNA here is from genome assembly GCF_964261635.1 of Lissotriton helveticus. Classification (NCBI taxonomy): domain Eukaryota; kingdom Metazoa; phylum Chordata; class Amphibia; order Caudata; family Salamandridae; genus Lissotriton; species Lissotriton helveticus. The sequence goes on along the minus strand of NC_136067.1, from coordinate 766,607,084 downwards.
GATGAGGACCTCCATATTGTCCATGTTGAGTTTGAGACAGTTGTCATTCATCCAGTAGGGCGATATTCATCATACATCTGTGGAAGTTGGCTGTGGGAGTGGAAGGGTCTTTTGACAGTGAGAGGATGAGATGGGTGTCAATGGCATAGGAGATGATGTTGAGCCCAGGCGATCTTACGGTGTCAGCCAGAGGAGCTTTGTACGTGTTGAAGAGGGTGGGATTGAGGGATGATCCTTGGGGGACACTGTACATGATCTTCTTGCCTTTCTAGGTGAATGTTGGGAGATGGACTCTCTGGGTTCTTCTGGTGAGGTTTGAGGCAATCCATTTGAGGGCTTCTCCCTGGATTCCGATGTGGTGGAGTCTGTTGATCAAGATATGATGGGAGACGGTGCTGAAGGTGGCTGACTGGTCCAGGAGAATGAGGGATGCCATTTCACTGTGGTCCAGGAGGGCCCTGAAGTTGTCAGTGGCTGTCTTGATGATGTGGTTGGCTCGGAATCCAGATTGAGAGGGGTCCAGGATGTTGTTGTGTTTCAAGTGTTCGGTGCGTTGCTGGGTGATTGCCTTCTCGAGAACCTTTGCTAGAAAGGGGAGCAGGGAAAGGGGCCTGTAGTACTTTGGTTCTGCAGTATCGGAGGATGGTTTCTTCAGACGAGGTCTCACTACCATGTGTTTCCAGTCCTCAGGAAAGGAGGCCGAGATGATGGAAGTGTTCAGGACTTTCTTGAGTTTGCGGACAATCGTGTTACTCTCAAGGTTGAAGATGTGATGGAGCCAGTGGTCCGTGGGTGCTCCACAGTGCACAGAGTTCATGATGGAGATCGTGACTTGAGTTGTGAGAGGGACTAACTGGTAAGTGGGTGTGAGTGGGCTAGTGGTGTCAGCTACGGGGGTTGGGGTCTGATGCTTTCGTAGATGACTGAGATCTTGGAGTGGAAGACGTCCATCAGGGTGTCTCACGGTTCTTGGGAGGGGGTGATGTTCTCGGTGGCTACTGGTTTGGAGAACTCCATCACTATGGCAAAGAGCTCCTTGCTGCAGTTTGTGCTGGCTTCTATGTGGTCTGCTAGGGCATTCTTCTTTGTGTCTCTCAGGATGCAGTGGTACTGATTGAGTAAATTGCTGTCTTGAAGGTGGTATGGTCTCCTGTCTGTATGCTGGTGTGCCACTTAATTTCCAGTTGCTGGTAATTTGGTGGATTTCAGCTCCATGGTGAACCAGCTGGCTCTTCTGGCAGGTCTTTTTGATGTGGATGTCTGAGAGATGTTCAGTGCAGCCTGTTCTGGGTAGGATGTTGTGTCTGGGAGGTGGGAGTTGAGAGCGTTGTTTCACTGGTCGTCAGATGTCCATCAGCTCCCTTGAATGTACCACAGAGGTAATCCCTCCATCTACTGAGCACTGTGATCAAATTGCAGTTTACTTTGTGAACAAAGTGAACAACATCCACACTTCTATCCCTGAAAGTGTTAGGACTTTTAAGAAGCCTCTGCTCCCCAGTACTCTGCTAGAAACCCCAGGAAAACTTCTCAATTTACAACCTATTTCAGAGACTGATACTTTCAGGCTAATGCTTAGAGCTAAATCTGGATCCCCCTAGACCGTGCATTCTCAGCTATCCTGGAAAAGGGCAGTGCTGCTATTGCTCTGGTACTAACAGAACAACTCAACTTGTCTTTCTGCACTGGCCTAGTCCAGAAAGTGTGGAAGCACGCCACGGCCAGCCCTCTGCTCAAAAAAGCCTACCCTAGACCTATTACAGCCTGAGAATTTAAGACCTATATCATTACTGCCCTACTTTGCAAAAGTGGCCGAGAAGTTTGTCAACCAACAACTAATGCAATTTGTATAGGAACACGATCTCTTCCATGAGAAACAGTCTGGATTCAGACCCTGTTTTAGCACAGAAACGGTGCTACTTCTACCTTCAGATTCAATACCCAAAATTGCTGATGATGGTCAAACGGCAGCTCTAGTCATGCTTGAGCTGAGCGCCACTTTCGATACAGTTTCTCATGGCCTGCTACTTGATAGGCTACACCATGCAGGTATAGGAGGTCTGGTCATGGGCTGACTTGGCAAGTTTTCTGGAGGGTCACACCTTTCAACCTACCCAGCAACCCTATGTTTCGTTTACTCAACATCTGAAACAGTGGGTGTGATCCAGCGGGCTATAGAAAATATATCATAAACAACGCTACCCAACTTCATAACCTATAAACAAAATTCTAAACTAAATATGGACCCATTTATAAACCTGATATATTTTGGGCCTACTGAATCAGGTGGTCAGAATAAATCTATATACACATTATCTACAAACTATATACATATTTATACATTTGCAGAAAGAATATTGTCATTAGAATAAAACCCAACCATTTAAACGACCACCATAGGCGACGTGATCTAGCTAATAGTAACCTACACTTCTGAATAACCAAGACCAGCTTGTTTGTCAAAAGTAAGATTTTATTTACTAAATTATGGTATATAAGTTGAAAGTTTTATGAATGAAATTTAATAGCAATAATGCAAGCATGATTATAATGAAATATGAGAAAATTACTATTTAAGCAAATGAAACAATTTTAAAGAAAATATATAAAGTTTAGCATTTCTAAAACCTAATTCCCTAACTGAGCTAAATAGATAGAAATTAAAGTAAAGTTCTTTGAGGATTCTTACGTGCTCCACGCAAAGTCCAGCAGCACATCACCCTCATCGGAAAGTCAGAAAGCAGCAGCCAGCCCAACCCTAAGGGTATGACTTTTTATACCTTTCTACACTAACTAAACTAGCAAAGGAAAGTTTTCAGAAATCCTCGACGTCCCATTGGCTGAGAGTGACAAGTGACATGTCACCCGTTTCTCAAAAAGTTCCATTAAATCATGTCTCATAAAGACCATTGTCTCTTCCACGTGAAGCCAGAAGTTTCCTGAGATTGCAACAAATGTATTAAGTCATTCTCGCAGCGTCCATAGACTTTCAATACAACTTCCGCGGATGCCAAGTTAAGGACTGACAAAATGTTCACTTTCGACCTTGGCCATGTCCGACAGAATGATGTCAGCTCATCAGTTTTTGCTTTGTGAATGCAGCTTCAATAAACGCTTTAATTCAGAATGGGAGTCTCGTGACTTTCTGCAGAATTATATGTCAGCTCTTTTTCTGCGGCTCAAATGACTAGGCCCAAAAGCAGGCAATTTATGATTTCTAATATAAAACAAACACAAGAAAAGTATTAATGTAAGAAATAATGTAGATTCTGTATCCACCCCTTGGTTTACTAATTAATTAACCCACCCGATTAATCATAATGTTACCTAGCCATTGCAAACAAATAAAGCAGCGTTTATATCTACCAGTCTCCGTTTCTTCATGAGACCCATATGCACCTATAATAGTAGAAATGACATCACACAGACAAGGAAAAGCAAAATAAGCACATGCTTCTTTTAAGTTTGCAGCAATTAGTAATGACAAAAACGAAAACAATAAATTATTTTATTATTTTGTACGAACAAAAAGATGCAACACTTAAGCACGTTTATGAGCACACATGTTAGTCCCCCCACGTGTAAAGTTTAATCTAAGTTGTATTAGCACGACATATCACAAATCATTAATATTATTATTCATGTTATGGAAATGTGACTTTGCGAGTTTAAACAAAATTTTGTTTTCTATCTCGCTCCATCAACTCCCTCATCTGGTGATTAACAAATCACCACACCAGCACTCAAAATTTTGGTAAATTAAATTTCTAAGAAATCGATTCAAATTCATTTGTATTAGTAAACCTAAAAGTCTGTTTCTGCATAATCTTTGCAATTATTATAACGCTCTCTATGTAACTCCTGCAATTCGATCTCTCTTTCTTCTTCTTTTCTGAGTTTATAGATTCTTTTCTTTTCTCTCAACTGTTTCTTTCTTTTATGTAACAAACAACCTAATTTAGTCAAAATAAAAATGAATACTATTACAATCAAAGGTGCCAGAATCTTGCCAAGAATTGAATTTCCGATATTATGAAACCAGTTTTTAATTGCTTGAAACCTTTTTGAAAGTTTCCCTGTAAAATCATCTTCTTCTAAAGGAATTATCTCTGAATGCATTTGTGTAATATTCTTTATATACATTTCAATATTCTTACTTTCATCAGGTATATATGTACAGCAATGTTGGACATGTAAAATGCCACAGACTCCTCCCTCTTTTGCTAGGAGTATGTCTAAAGCAAGTCGGTCTTGAATTACCATAGATCTAATTGCAATAACTTCAACATTCACTAATTGAAATCCATCAGCAGTGTCAGTTGATAACCTATCAACTATAGTGGACAATTTTCTGATTCTCCCTGCATTTAGGGTTATACCAACAAAAGGTATTACAGCTTGAAAAATATCTCCCAGAACTTCAGTAAAAGTTTCTCTTTTAGCTCTATTTACATAATTATGAATTTTAAACAATCCTTCTGAATCTCTGTCAACATGAAACACTTTAGGAAAAACAATTCCCACATAACAAGTTCCATACCAATGGTCTGGAAGGTTGTAGTAGGCTTTGTCACCACAAACAAAATAAATCCCAGGAAAGATAGGATCCTTTCCACCTTTGAATCCCCAACCTCCCATAATCTGATAAGTATCTTCACAGTTACTAGCACCTACAAAATAATTATCAAAAAGTGTGTTATCTCTTCTAATGCAAAGCTTTCCACTAACTGGTTTGTCTATGTGAATTGCAATATTTTCAAGCATTTTACCATTTAACTTCTCATCCTCTTTCTGCCAGAAAGCTGTCTTAGTCTGCTTGACTAATTCATTCCTCTTATAAATTGCTCTTCTCTCTTCAACCATATTCAAAAATTTCTTTCCTTCAGCACTTAATTTACATGTTAGATTATTCTTATAAGCATACTCATATGTGAGTTCATTAATAACAAGGAAATATTCTCTCATTTGTTTTGCTTTCTTATGCTTATTTAGAGCATTATCAATCTTAATATTAGCAAAAATTTCATCATAATTTGAATAGTAATATTCTAAATGTCCAGTTTGATAAAATAAACTAGTTAATACACTACATGTTACAGCATAAGTGAGAGGAAGCATATTATATGTTACTCCCTCAGAAACAGAAGCAGGTAACTTAACGCAGACATAACAGTCTTTTGCATCCATTACCTTAACATATTCACTCAATAGCTTTGTGAATGTATTACTTGAAAAATCACCTATTGATTTATCTTGATGAATGTTAGGCTGATGATTAATAACTTTTGCAGACGTACTATGTTTAGTTTGGCTAACCAGAGCTTTGCTTGTTATGTTAGCTTTGTGTAATTCTCTATTCATTTCTAAAGGGATAATCACAGCTAGAACCAACCAGAGCAGAACTAAAATGAGCAGACACACCAGAGTCATCTTACAGCATCTTTTAAAAACAGAACACTTTGAAGTGCTCTCCTTAACATAAGGCATTTTTGGTTAATTTTAGCCTCAAAATTAAAAATAAATTTTAAAATTCTAAATTTATTTACACCCCCCTTTTAAAATATTTTTATTTTTAAAACCCTAAACAAGATTTCTTCGACCTTATGTCATACATAAGTTTTCTCCAACTAAACAGTTTTTCTTCGACCTTGTGTCAACTAACAAGATTTCTTCAGCCTTATGCCAAATTAATATTTTTGTACTTCAATCATTGTCACTAATTTCTTGGATTTCGTTTTCTTCTTCACTACTATCATATATGTCAATAACAGGTGGAATTACTAAGTAAGTCCACTCAGGAGACTTGTATTTTTGGTTTGGTCTTATTATTCTCTTCCCTTTTCTCGATATCACTTCAATTTTTCTTCCAACTCCAACTTCTTTTCCAGGACTCTTTTGACTACTGATTTCTTCAACTTGTTCTTTTGGCTTTCTAATCAATCTAACTCTCAATCTTCCACCTGGCCAGTAGTCTGTTTTTCTCACGTACTTCTTCTTTGGTTCAGAATTATTTAATTCTGACTTCCAAGTCCTTTTCTTTGCATTTTCACCTTCACCTTCAACGTCACTTTCTTCAGTTTCGTAGTCTGAAATTTCAATTGACTCAGGAACTTCTCTATTCGGCAATTTCACTCCTTCAGGAACACTTTGTCTTCCATCACTGGTACTCGGTAATTCGTTCTCTTCCTCTTCTTCAATTACCTCTAACTTCCCAGATTTCGGATTTCTGTTCCTTACTTCAGAGTTTGTTCTCTGCCTTTCGATACTCTCCTGATCTGAAACTTCTTTTTGTTCAGCTTCTTTGTCTTCTATGGAGACAACCGAATCCTCAGTTATTTTTCCTTTTAACAGATTCTCTTCACCTTCAGAATCTATTTCAATGATTTCCAAGTCTTTTCTTGTCAAGTTTCCATTCACAGGCACAGTTTCCAGATGTCGACTTTCTTGTCGATCTTCAGAATCTGGAATTATTTCACCTTCTGTTCTGTCTTCTGCTTCAGAATCAGAATCATCTGTGGTATCACTTTCAACATCAGAGCTCTCAGGAGTTGGTACTGGAATAGTATGACTAGGATGTATCCAACGTTTTAATCCTCTGCACTTTACAGCATTAGTAGTGATCAAAATTATCTGCCTAGGTTTCTGCCATCTAGGAGCTAGACAATTCCTCCTCCGATGTACTTTTGTTCTGACCCAATCGCCAGGTCTCAGATCATGTGTCAAAACCTTTTCATTTGATTGAGCTTCAGTTCCCACCTGATTAGACACAGAAGTTACCATATCAGATAACCTTTTACAGTAATCAAAAATTGCACTGTCATTTATGCTCAACAGTTTACCTACAGGTACAAAAGCTTGCCTCATAACTCTTCCCATTAAAATTTCATGAGGACTCAAACCTGTCTTTTTATCTGGTGTACTTCTTAATGACATCAAAACAAGTGGAAGAGCATCAGTCCACTTTATGCCTGTTTCAAGACACATTTTTCCAATTCTGTTTTTAATTGTCCCATTTATTTGTTCAACTACACCTGATGCCTCTGGTCTGTATGCACAGTGTATTTTCTGCTCAATGCTCAAAGCTTCACAAATTAACTTCATCAGTTTGTTATCAAAATGGCTTCCTCCATCACTCTCAATAGTCACTGGAAAACCGTACCTTGGGATGATTTCTCTGAGCATAAGTTTTGCCACTGTAATTGAATCACAATGTCGTGTAGGGAAAGCCTCTACCCATCTTGAGAATAAGCATACAATTACAAGTACATATTTCAAACAGTTGTGTAAGGGCATTTCAATGAAATCCATTTGTAACCTGGTAAAGGGACCACCCTCTCGACCAATTGTTCCTGTCCCCACCACTGATTTTCTGTTTGGATTCATTTGTTGGCATGACAAACACCTTTGACAAAAAGATTCAGCAATGGTTCTAAATTTGGTATTGAACCATGTTTCTCTAAAAAGTCTGACCATAGAATCTCTTCCTAGATGTGCAGGACCATGATATAATCTGGCCATGTCAGCAATCAAGCAATTTGGTAGGACTACTCTGCCATCTTTGTAAACCCACACTCCATCTTCTTCTCGTGGTCTACAATCTGATCTTAACCATAGGTCTTTTTCTTCATCATCTGCTTCATTTTGTAAATCTCCAATCTCATGCCATGTTTCTACAACAGTTGTTAGCATTAATGAATTTGAATCAGTTTCTTTACTCCTATTCCGATTGTAAGAATAATTTTTTCTTGCGCAGTACTTTGCTGTTTCGTCTGCGAAGGCATTTCCCTTGGAAATATAATCAGTTCCTCTAGTGTGCGCTGCACATTTGACAATGGCAATTTCTTTTGGCAATTGTATTGCTTCAATTAATCTCCTAATGAAAACTGCATTTTTAATTGGTGATCCTGCTGATGTTATGTATCCTCTCTGTGACCAGAGTTGTCCATAATCATGTACAACTCCGTACCCATACTGACTATCAGTAATGATGGTAGCTCTTATATCCTTTGATATTTCACATGCACGAATTAAAGCAATCAATTCAGCTACTTGTGCTGAACGAACTCCTTCAAGACATGATGCTTCTTCAACATCTACGACTGTACAAACTGAATATGCAGATTTTAAGACACCTCCTTCGGATCTTAAGCATGAGCCATCTACAAAGTAGACAAAATCCGATTCAGACAAAGGTCTGTCTTTGATGTCTTTTCTTGGTTTGGTGCAGAATTCCATGACATCTAAACATTCATGTTCTGTTTCAATGTCATCAACAATTTCAGAATCAGGCAGTAATGTAGAAGGATTCAGATTTAAACATCTTGAAATCGAAACATTATCTGCTCCCAGTATGATTTTCTCATACTTTGTCAATCTGCTACTTGTTAAATGTTGAGTTTTACCTCTTGTCAGTAATATTTCAACTGAATGAGGCACAAAAACTTTCACTGGAAATCCCATTATGATCCCTTCACTTTGTTCGAGGCTGATACTTGTAGCTGCAACTGCTTTTAAGCAACCTGGTAATGCTTTTGCAATTGGATCAAGAACTGCAGAGAAGTATGCAATAGGTTTCTTTAAATTTCCATGTCTCTGTATTAACACAGATAATGCACATCCTTCTCTCTCACTGCAATACAGTTCAAAATCTTTCTCATAATTTGGCATACCTAAAGCAGGAGCTTGACATAAGCTCTTTTTCAGGTTCTCAAAAGATTCCATCTCAGCATCATTGAGAATAATTGGATCTTTTACATCTGATTTGGTCAGTCTTTGTAGTGGTTTTGCAATTACTGAAAATCCACTTATCCATTGTCGACAGTAACCTACCATTCCCAAGAACATTCTGACCTGTCTTTGTGTTCTTGGTGGTAATATTGCCTGAATCATTTTTATTCTCTCTATTGTTACTTGTCTTTTTCCCTTTGCAATTCTGTGACCAAGATATTTTACTTCTTGTTTGCAAAACTGTAGTTTTGCTGGGGATACTTTATGTCCTTCTTCTGCAAGGCGATTTAACAGAATTATTGTGTCTGTTACACAATTTTCTCTTGTCTTTGCAGCTATTAACAAATCATCAATATACTGCACCAGTGTAGACCTACCTGGTAAGTCTAAATCTTCTAATGATCTTTTTAACAATTCATTAAAGATTGAAGGACTTTCTGTATAGCCCTGAGGGATTCTTGTCCATCCAAGGGTCTTACCTTGGAATCTGAAAGCAAAGATTTCATAACTGTCTGGATGTAGGGGAACAGTAAAGAATGCATTGCAAAGGTCAATGACTGTGTACCATTCAGCATCATGTGGAATCTGAAATAGAATTACTGCTGGATTTGGAACCACAGGACAACATGGAACGACAATTTGATTAACCTTTCTCAAATCTTGTACGATCCTAAATGTTCCGTTAGACTTTTTAACTCCCATAATTGGTGAATTACAAGAGCTACTCTTCATTTCTTTTAATACACCTTGCTTGATTAATTTTTAAATTATAGGTGTAATACCTTCAATTGTTTCTGTTTTCATTTTATACTGTGGAGTGTTTGGAAATTCTATTCCCTGTTTCAATGCAATTTTTACAGGATCTACGTTTTTCATCAGACCCATCTCATTTCCAGTAAAATCCCATATTTCAGATTTCACTGTTTCTTTTAGCTCTTCAGGTAAATCCTTTTCTTCAAATGCAGGAAACAATTTTGTTTCTTCTGCTTCCATCATCATCATTGTCATCCTGTATAAACCATCTTCCTCCATTGTTTGTAACTCAACTCCATCAGGAGAACAATATATTCTGCAATTCATTTTACATAGGATGTCTCTGCCTAATAGATTTACTGGACTACTATTACAAACCACAAATCTGTGTTTGTCTCTGTAATTTCCAATTTCAACTGGTACTGGATCAGTTAAGTCTGTTTTAATTTGCTGATTACTTACTCCGACAACTTGGATGGTATCCCCAGAGAGAGGTAGGTTTTCAATTTCCACTGATCTAACAGTAGAACGGGTAGCACCAGTGTCCACTAGAAAAGTGATGTCTACGTCATTAACTTTCCCGTTTACATAAGGACCAGACTGGTCAACCTCAAGAGTGGCTCCAACAACACACTCTTCCTCCTCTCTCGGGCACCGTCAGCAATAATCATCAGAATCACTGTCTTGACTTTCTGCTAATAAAAATTGTTGAGAAGCATTTTGCATTTGAACCCTTTGCTGCTTTTGCTGTTTTTGTGGTTTTATTACCTGTTCACTTCCCTGAAATCCCACGTTTGGATTATATTTTTGAATTCCCCCACAATTCGGAAAAGGTGGTTGTGGCAATTGTTCTTGACGATTATTCACCTGTTGTTGTTGCTGTTGCTGTAATTGTCGCTGAATATTAAATTCGTTTAACCCCTGTTGCATCTGTAGCTGTCGCTGCAGGTCAACACCATTCTGCATCTGTGGATTCAATAAGGGATTCTTTAAGTTTTTAGGAGGATGAGGACACTCGTCCCTCCAATGTCCAATTTCGCCACAATTAAAACAAGGTAATCTTTGTTTCAGCTCCTCTATCTTTGGGCTAAATTTCTTTGGGAAATTATTACCTTTAAACTTTCCTTGTATCTGGTTTGTATTTCCAGTTTGAACAAAATTAGTGTTCTTATTTCCCATGCTGGCAATCTGTTGCTCAGCCACCTTTACCTGAGCCCACATGGCTTTCTCTTTCAACTTCTTCTGTTTTACTTCTATTTCATCGCTACAATACTTTGCTTTTCTTAGAATATCATCTACAGATAGTGATTGCCATCCGACAATACTAGTTCTGATCATTTCTCCAATTTCAGGTTTTAGTCCAAAAACAAATCTATAGACAAAATGACTCATGTCTTTTTCATCTAATTTTTCACAACCACTGTATTGTTTAAAAATTAACAGCAGTCTTTCATAAAAAGAATGAACTGATTCTTTTGTTTCTTGTTCTGTTCTTTCTATTTTAACCCAATCAACTTCTTTGGGTGGAATTTTGTTTTTCATCCAAACAATTACTTTTTCATAGAAATCCATTACAAGTGGATTTGGGGCACCTGTTTCTTTAATTCGCTCAGGTTCTGTTTTTGGCCAACTAATCGATATTTTGCATTCTGTCCAAAGATCAGATGGAACTACAATGTCAAAAAATCCATCCAAATCAATCCACAGAACTTTTGACACTTTGATAAATCTATCGACTTGCCTGTACCACTCGACTGGTTTTTCCCTCAATTTTGGAAAGTCATTTGTAAATAACAAAATGTCCTGTCTCGACCAAGGGACATGAACATATCCTCCTCCTGCAACTTCTCTCATTGGAAATTGTTTTGACAATTTTTCCAACCTTTCATCTTCCTTCTTTTTCGTCCATTTTACTCTCCATTTGTTCAGTTCTCCTAGCTTTTTGATATATACAATCAAATCTTTAATATGAACTATTCTTCCCATTGAGTTCAAACTTTCAATGTCACTTTCTGAAAAGTCTAATCTGTAATGTTTTGCAAAATTCTTTTGTTTACTCACATCGATTTCAAGTTCTGCTGCTAAATCCTCTAGTTGATCATATTTATTTTTCGTTTTCCACTGAATGCTTTTACAAATGAACAGAAGTTCATCATCTCGATAGTAATTTAAACTATCTGGGCCAATTGTTCCAATTATTAATTCTTCGATATTCGCTTTTAATTTGGCCACGTCAAGTTTTGGTGTGGTTACCCTGACTTCAGGACTCCCTACATCTGACATAGCACCCATTGGTGTTTTTGGAGATAAATCCTCATTAAAGGTTAAATCAGGCATTCTCGATCTAGAAGTGTTTAATTCAGTTAAGTCTGAATAAAATTTTTCAGTAGTCTTTTGAGTTTCTGTATTTAAAGGAATAGTTAATCCATTTTTGTTTATATCTTTTTGATCAAATACGGGTTGAACAGGACCAATTGTTACTGGAACTGTGACAGCTTCCATGCCTTTTGTCATTCTTTTAATTAATTCTTCTTTAGACCTTAAATATTCATTATAATCAATATCCTCAACATTTCTTGTCTCTCTTGTATAATCTTTTGGAGGTTCTCTTGCTCTTGGGGTCATTGTAAAATGTCTACCTTCATTTCGAGCATTCTCGAATTCTGGTCTTCTAGGAGTTTCAGTGATTTCACAATTATTTGGATAAAGTTTAGGAGCTTCACTAATTGGAGGTGCACTCGGTGAAGTTTCAGTAGAAACCACCGGAGTAGACCATGATCTAGGAGGTCTCAAAGGCTGATTAGGCTGATTCTTTCTAGTAGTTGTATATATTTCTTCCATAACGGCATCCTCAGATTCACTTTCCATAGATTTCCCTGTAGGAGAACCCATTACCATTTCATGAATTAAATATAATCCTTCACTCATGTTTCCCTGTCTCCACATTCGCAATCTATCTTCATGAGTTTCTCTTTTCCAAGATGGATTTTTAGAAGGTCTTTTAATCCCACTAGCTTCTCTTTGTAACTGATACATCTCGTCTTCCCACTCAACTAAAGCTTCAAATTGAGTTGGTCTCGGTTTTGGAACAAGAGCATTCATTTTCTCTCGTAAATTTCTTAAGACTCTTACATTAAAAGAACCATCATCAGGCCAAGCTAAAACACCGTCATTTTTAGTATATCGTTTCCAACTGTCGAACCATAAGACAGTATGATATCCGTATTCACCTTCCATATACGCTGCAGGTGTTTTATACTTATGAAGTAGTTTACCACCTCGCGTTTCGATTTTCTTGTCAGGTGAAAATAAATTCTTAAATTTCTGAAATAATGTTGTCTTTTTCTCAACATGTTTAAAATGATAACTCATTTTTAAGAGTTAAATCTAATTCACAAATTCGTTCGTAAAATCCGTGATGTTCCGCAAAACAACCAATCCGTGCGCGAAACACACCAACAAGCCAATCACAGTTGCGTCACTTTTCTGCTCAACCAATAAATTTTGAGTTTTTCTGAACGACCAATCAGCTCACAGGCCGTCAGAGACTCAAGAGCCAATCAGAATACAGCTTGTGACGTAGGTCACCCAATCCCAGCGCGGCTCTGTGACGTACACAGCAGCTGCGGTTTCTCGCTTCTCACTCCTGGCGCTTACCCCTCTTTCACAAAATCTTTTCACAGCGCCATTTTAAGGACACTTTTCAGTGTAAATTAATTCTTAACAATGACTATAAAGACAACATCTGTTCGTTTCACTATTTAGGATAGTTTACATACATTCAAGTATCCACACTTCGGAATAGGCGGCGCTATTCACACTAAGGATAATATTCAATTGTCAGTAGAGTAACCTTACCCCACCCTTCTAACACGTATAATTATGAACTCGCTTTGCTCTGAACCCACCGCGAAGTGAAAGTTCTAAGAGTTCCACTTGAACATAAAATACAATTCAAACTCGCACTTTTACACGGAAAATTCCCTAATTTCAAACACACATGAAATCCGTACAGGACTCTCACCTGTTTATAGAAATCATGCACCGTTAGCAAAATAACGACGTTATCCGTACAGGGCTCTCACCTGTTTATAGATATGAAACATGTACCCGTACAGGACTCTAACCTGTTTATAGATAATCATGCACCGACGCTAATTTACCCTTCACTCAAGCTCGGATATAACTAATACTTTCATCACAGTGAGTTTTATGGAAGGCGCTTTGTCCCTATTCTCATGCTGCTTTGATTTCTTAGAAAACCCTCACTATACAAGATTCAGACCTAGCCCTAAAACTGTGCTGCTCGGCGACAACACTATGGTATACGGCGATACCTCTTGTGATACTCGGCGATATCACTACAAACAGAACAGATGGCTTGCGTGACTAATTTATCGCCACACAATCTATACCGGTATAGCTTACAGATAGCACGAAAAACGAACTTAACATGTGTTAAAACATCGATCCTATTTCCATACCACAATAACGCTAGTAACCCTTAGCAACCAACATATTACCTTGGTTACCTCTTAGCAACCATCAATTTCTGCTACCAGAGAATTGATCCAGCGGGCTATAGAAAATATATCATAAACAACGCTACCCAACTTCATAACCTATAAACAAAATTCTAAACTAAATATGGACCCATTTATAAACCTGATATATTTTGGGCCTACTGAATCAGGTGGTCAGAATAAATCTATATACACATTATCTACAAACTATATACATATTTATACATTTGCAGAAAGAATATTGTCATTAGAATAAAACCCAACCATTTAAACGACCACCATAGGCGACGTGATCTAGCTAATAGTAACCTACACTTCTGAATAACCAAGACCAGCTTGTTTGTCAAAAGTAAGATTTTATTTACTAAATTATGGTATATAAGTTGAAAGTTTTATGAATGAAATTTAATAGCAATAATGCAAGCATGATTATAATGAAATATGAGAAAATTACTATTTAAGCAAATGAAACAATTTTAAAGAAAATATATAAAGTTTAGCATTTCTAAAACCTAATTCCCTAACTGAGCTAAATAGATAGAAATTAAAGTAAAGTTCTTTGAGGATTCTTACGTGCTCCACGCAAAGTCCAGCAGCACATCACCCTCATCGGAAAGTCAGAAAGCAGCAGCCAGCCCAACCCTAAGGGTATGACTTTTTATACCTTTCTACACTAACTAAACTAGCAAAGGAAAGTTTTCAGAAATCCTCGACGTCCCATTGGCTGAGAGTGACAAGTGACATGTCACCCGTTTCTCAAAAAGTTCCATTAAATCATGTCTCATAAAGACCATTGTCTCTTCCACGTGAAGCCAGAAGTTTCCTGAGATTGCAACAAATGTATTAAGTCATTCTCGCAGCGTCCATAGACTTTCAATACAACTTCCGCGGATGCCAAGTTAAGGACTGACAAAATGTTCACTTTCGACCTTGGCCATGTCCGACAGAATGATGTCAGCTCATCAGTTTTTGCTTTGTGAATGCAGCTTCAATAAACGCTTTAATTCAGAATGGGAGTCTCGTGACTTTCTGCAGAATTATATGTCAGCTCTTTTTCTGCGGCTCAAATGACTAGGCCCAAAAGCAGGCAATTTATGATTTCTAATATAAAACAAACACAAGAAAAGTATTAATGTAAGAAATAATGTAGATTCTGTATCCACCCCTTGGTTTACTAATTAATTAACCCACCCGATTAATCATAATGTTACCTAGCCATTGCAAACAAATAAAGCAGCGTTTATATCTACCAGTCTCCGTTTCTTCATGAGACCCATATGCACCTATAATAGTAGAAATGACATCACACAGACAAGGAAAAGCAAAATAAGCACATGCTTCTTTTAAGTTTGCAGCAATTAGTAATGACAAAAACGAAAACAATAAATTATTTTATTATTTTGTACGAACAAAAAGATGCAACACTTATGCACGTTTATGAGCACACATGTTAGTCCCCCCACGTGTAAAGTTTAATCTAAGTTGTATTAGCACGACATATCACAAATCATTAATATTATTATTCATGTTATGGAAATGTGACTTTGCGAGTTTAAACAAAATTTTGTTTTCTATCTCGCTCCATCAGGTGCCTCAGGGCTCCGCTTTGAGCACGACCCTGTTGAATCTATATATGCAGCCATTGGCAAGACCTGCTGAACAAACATGGGGTACAGACAGTGTCATATGCAGAGGACACGCAGCTGATCCTCCCTTTGGCCCAGGACAATGGCAATGCGGCCGAGGATTTTAAGCTCTGCCTGGAGGACATGGAAAATTGGATGAAACACAGCTGTCTCAGGCTAAATGCCAGCACAACAGACATTCTAGTGGTAGGAAATTAACACTCCATCTGGTCCTTGAGGTGGTGGCCTTTGTTGTTAGGATTTCCACTTTCTCTGAGCCAGAAAATTAAAAAGTCTTGGAGTCTGGTTTGACTCCACCTTATCCTTCTCTGATCAGATTTCAGCTCTCACAGGGTACTTGTTACGGAATCTTAAAAATGCTGAAAAATCCTAGGATTTATTCCAGATGATGCTAGAAAGACAGTGGTACAGGCGCTTGTGACAGCTAGACTGGACTATTTGAATGTGCTCTATCTGGGGGCACAAAAAAGTAGCATATATATGCTCCAACGGGTGCAAAAAGCTGCAGCTTTAATGCATCTAAACATCCCTAGATTTTCCCCAAAAGGTAGCGCTCTGGAGATGCTCCACTGGATCCCTAGATGAGAGGATTTCCTTCAAAGCCTTGTGCTATGTCCAGAGAATACTGCAGGGCAAGGGCCTGACATATCTCTGCCCCATGATACACCCCTTCCATCCCACGCTCAGTCTGAGATCAGCTGGAACCGGACTGGTCTGCATTCCTAAATTCAACAGGAAATGTTTTGGAGGTATCTCTTTTAGGTATCTGGCAGCCAAGAGGTGAAATTCTCTACCTACATACATAAGACAGAAGAAATCAGAATTAGCTTTTAGGAAGTAACTCAAAACTTGGCTGTTTAAGAAAAATCCTGCTCCGTAGGGTTTCTTTACCCCTCTTGTGCAATTATGATCATAGCCTCTGAATGGAATTCAGTGCGGGGACACTCCGTAATGGAGTAACCATTGCGCTTTATAAACTGCCATAACATAACAAACATGTATTTTTACAATTTCTGCACCTGGGGCTTGAGGGTTGATAGCTCCTGAAATGGTGAAGTGAATACTGTGGTGGTTGGTGCAGGTGAGCTGTGAGACGTGGCTTTACTTGTCGCTGGTTGGGAGTCGAGCATAGGTCCTGCAATGTGGGTAGGGTGACAAGCTGCTTGAGGCCTATGTTGCCCCTTCTTTCCAGGAGGTTGGTTGTGTTGGTGTCACTGGGGTTGTTGAGGTGGAAGTTGAGACCCCCAGGAAGATGTAATGCTCAGAGTCGATGATAATTGGGGCGATGAGGCCTTGGATGATGTTTCAGAAGCTGGTGCATGGTCCTGGTCGTCTGTAGACGAGGGTGCCTGTGATGGTGCTTTTACTGTCTGTGTGGATTTAGAAGTTGAGATGCTCAATTACCGGGTCTGGTCGTCTGAGGAGGTCGTGTAGCAGATGCTATGAGGATGTCGTGTAGCAGATGCTATCCTTGTAGATGATGGCAATTCCACCTCTATGTTTTTTGGTTCACCCTTGTGTGTTAACTTGTAGCCTCCGGTGGTGGTGATGGCGATGTCTGGCGCATTGCGTAGAATGCACTAGAGTTGTGCTGGGGCGGTCTCAGTCAGCGTGGTGGAAGCCGTCGTGTATGCAGTGTCTCCGTGGTATACGAGTGATCTACGTGAGGCCAAACGTGTCTGTAAACGACTCGAGAGGAAGTGGCGCCTCAGTTACCTTCCAGCAGACAAAGCAAGCTATCGAACGGCAATCAAAAACTACAAAGCAAATATCCATCTAGCTCAGGCTAAATACTTTGAACTCAAGATCGAGAAGGCAGCCTCCAAACCTAGGGAGATTTATCAGATAGCAAAATCCCTTTTGCAACTTCCTGAGGCCCCAAAACATCACAATAACACTCAGACCCACTGCGAGGAAATAGCTGAGTATTTCCACCAAAAGATAGAAACCATCAACTCCTCTTTTCCCCCCACCGTTACCCTGATCTCAGACTCCGTCAACATAGACCACATGACGGCTCCCTCCTGCGTTCTCAATAGCTTTCCCCCACTAGAACTTACCAAACTGGAAAAACTCATGAGCCAGATTAAATCTGGATCACCCATCGACCCAGCTCCTCCCAGCGCTCTCACCCAGATAACCCATCTCATCTCGCCCACCATACAAGACCTGCTCAACTCATCCCTCCAGACTGGTACTGTTCCACCTCCATGGAAAAGGGCAATGGTTAGAGCTCTATTAAAAAAGCCCAATCTGGATCAATCCAACCCCGCTAACTATAGACCTATATCCCTTCTGCCATGGCTTAGCAAACTTCTCGAGAAGCATGTAAACATCATTCTCACTGACTTCCTGGAAGCCAACAACATACTAGACCTCTCTCAGACCGGCTTCAGGCCCCGTCATGGTACGGAGACTGCACTTATTGCAGTGACGGAGGAGGCACGGAGGATCTTGGACGATGGCGGGTCCACAGCCATCGTCCTACTCGACCTAAGTGCCGCCTTCGACACTGTCAATCATAACATCCTACTTCACCAGCTTAACAAAATAGGAGTGTCAGGCACAGCACTCATTTGGCTGAGGTCTTTCCTTACGGATAGATCCTTCCAGGTCTTTGAAAGGGACTTCACCTCAGCCAGTAAACCCCTCACTTGTGGAGTGCCTCAGGGCTCCTCCCTGAGCCCTACCCTTTTTAATGTCTACCTACGCCCCCTAGCTGATGTCGTCCGCCCATTCGGGGTGAAAATTGTCACCTACGCGGACAACACGCAGCTAGTGGTAGCACTGGACCCCCCCTGAACTCTCATCACAGATTACATATCTGCCTTGAAGCCGTCGCTGCTTGGATGTCTAGCTCTTGTCTCAAACTTAACGGGGACAAAACAGAGATAATGCTCCTTGGAAATAACATCTCGAAATCCATCAATCCCATCTGGCCTCTCTGCTTAGGAAGCCCCCCGCAACCCAAGGAGCAAATCAAGAGCTTAGGCATCTGGCTCGACCACACTCTAACCTTCAACTACCAAGCCACCAAGCTTGCTGCCACCTGCTTCGGGCTGATGAGACTTCTCCGCAAAATCCTCCCCCTCCTTCCGTTCCATTCAAGACGGATTATGGTTCAAGGCCTGATCCTCTCCCGTCTCGATTGTGGAAACGCCCTATATCTGGGGGCCCCACAATCTACACTTAACAGACTCCAGGTCATTCAAAACTGTGCGGCAAGAATCCTCCTGGATATCCCCCGCCGAACTTCAGTCAGAGCCAGACTGAAGGATCTTCACTGGCTCCCGGTGAGATCCAGAATTGAATTTAAGAGCATGTGCATCGCACACCGATCCTACTGGGGTACAGGCCCCTCTATTAACTCCCCCCTGATGAAAGCCTATCTACCCTCCCGCCCACTCAGGTCTACAACCTCCCACCTCGCCTCAGTACCACGCATTAGGAAGGCCAGATGTGGAGGCCGCTCGCTTTCTTACAACCTGGCTAGGATCTGGAACTCCCTTCCCCTCCCTATCAGATCAGAACCTAACCTTCTCACCTTCCGTAAACTATTAAAAACTTGGCTCTTCAGCAAAATTCCAATCTAACTTTTCACTCAGCTTCTCTTACTCCAGCCTCTCCAGCCCAACTCACTCTTTTCTATAGCGCTGGGACGCCCCTGGGTAGCCAACGCGCTTTACAAATCATCAATTCAATTCAATTCAATTCAATTCCGGCATTGTTGGTTGCTTTTGTCTTGGAGGTGAAGCGCCAGTGCTGGCAGGAGAACGGTCCTGTAATGGTGTGTGGAGATGTGCAGCAGCAGTGGTTGACACATCCGAGATCCAGGGCTCGGGGTCTGCAGTGGTGTATATCCGCGGGGTGGAGGAACTTAGGTTCCTGGCACTGGGCAAGGTCCAGGTAAAGATGGACGCAGATGGGCTTCCCTTTGGCGCCGGTGGTGCAGTCGCCCTGAGACCTCCATTAAGTAGGCCCTGGAGGGTCACTGGAAGGTAGTGGGAGGAAAAACTGCAACATTCGCCTGGGCTGCCCAGGGGGGTAAGGTTAGATAACAGGATTGGCAGCACAATAAAAACAGCACAGTGAATACAGCAGAGAATATCAAACAAAAGAAAACAAAGTGGTGCAAGAGAGATTCAGATAGCTTCTTACATCCAAACTGCATTGCACCATATTTTGATAGTTCAACACGGTCACCAGCTACACCATCCAACATGCCACGTCAGTCAGAGCCATATATGGATCTGAACATAACAGCATTCTCAGTGACTCGAGCAACTGAGTTGACTCAACGATTTCCTAGATTTCTAGACCAAATGCTAGAAAGACACTTAAGGTTTTTCTCCTCAAGTTGGGAAAAGGAGTAGAAATGTCATGTTGTCTTTCTTCAAGAAGTAGTGAGCTGGCATGTCATAAGAAAGACATACAAATCTGGCAGTACATAATCCTTCTATGTCCACAGCAAAGACAACGTACATCACTTTCTGCCCTAGGGATCCGACAGGAAGACCTGGGAAAGGTAAGGCATTGCAGAGAGGCACTGTCAGGACAGATTTAGGAGAAAACAAATCCTTTGCGGTGTAGAAGAACAAACTTAACCGAAAGGGAATTAATAATAAATAAAAGATATACATAAATAAATCATTACATGATAAATAAATAAATAATAGATAGGTACGATACACATGTCTGTGTAGTCTGGTCTCCCTTTATTATTGAGAAAGCACTTGCAACAAACCTTAAAAATAATACTGCCATTTTTTGATTCCCCCCCCCACCATCACACTTGTTTACAGGTGAAGCTCTAAAAAGCAGTATTTGCCTTGAAAGGTATGCAACGGATCCATTCATCACAGAAAAAAATTAAAAAGCTACATCTCTCGCAAACAAATGGATGATGAAGCCTACCGCAGAAGTAAATCTTGTGCATGTCACCTAAGATAACTTTTTCCATCATCAATTTCTGCACGGCAAATTGCTGTTAAAAGTGAAATTATACCGCTAATGAACATTGTCAGCATGCTCTAATCGGCGGGATTATGTTTACTGAGCACGCTGTTATATCTCATACGGTGGCCTGCTGCAATAAAAAGAGCACAAAAAATTATTAGGCAACATGCAATTATGAAAACAGCTTGAGAAAACACGTCAAATAGAACATTTTGATCTCTGGAAAACTGTGATGATCTCAAAACTCTTTAAGAGTATTACAATACCAAAGAGTGCTTTCAAAGAAAATCTCAAACTTCAAATGGTTTCTTTGTCTTGAGAACCGCTTGCTACTGAAATACAGAGCCCTTTTATTGACACATTTAGAAGTACCACTTCAAATCTTAATAACTCTTTATATAAAAGATGTGCTATGCATATTGCATTTGGATGTCATCGAATGGTGACCAGAGTTATTTGCAATGTATGTGCCAGCACTTCGATGATTAAAAGTTTAAGAAAACCTACCTAGCTAAAGGCATAAAAAGACTTGTCACTTTCAAGCACGGAGTTGGCAAATACAGTGATGTAGAAAAACAGCTAAATGGATTAACGAGAAAGTTTGCAAAAGTTATGAGACCCATGTGTCAGTTACTTTAAAAAATTGGACCTTTTGATTGCGACACTGAGATTTTTCTTTCTTGGGCCTTCTTGGTACCGGGCAATAAAACTGCTATAGTGGTACAGAGAAGTGCGATTTATTGGCCATGACAAGAACCAAAATGTTGTAGAAGTCATTACTGGACGCAGGGTATTGTAAATAACCCTTAAAGGGGCAGGGTGGGCTCACCCCGACCACCTGTTCAATTTGGAGAGCGGGAAGGGGCCCACTTGGACACCCCAAAAGGTTGGAATAACAAAGGAATAAAATCAACCACAAGTACTCCAGTACAACTCCACCACAGTAGTCTTGTGGCGGACCCAGTGGCAGTTATGTTCTTGTCTAGATACTAAGGTACAGAAGAAAGACGAGCACATGGACAGTGGAGGGTAGGTGGGGGGCTGGTGCAAAAAGCTGACAAAGGAGGGTAGGTAAGAGAAGGGGCTGCACATGGACAATGGAGGGAGGGCAGCAAGCTGACAATGAAAGGTAGGCGGTAGGGGCAGTGGCCGCAAGCCTTTAACGGTTAGTAACAGGTGAGGTGGGGGAATAATTTGACAATGAAGGTTAGGTAAGAGGGGCTGGGACAGCAAGTGTACAAAGGTGTCTCCCTGCTGGCCTTCTGCCTGATTGAGCAGCAGTTGCAAACACAACAGTGATGGACAGAATGTGGATCAATGTCACACATTCACCCCAGTCCAAAGATCTGGGCCCAAATCCATCGTTTTTCCACTCCACACCACCCTGGGTTAGACAATGGCGATATGCAAATCAGCGCTGACCCTGTGCCCCATGGGAACAGTCCAGTCCGAACTACAAAAGCCATGTCCTTCCCAGAACGGAAACAAGCATCCGAGGACCGGCCCGGTTTCGAGGTAACACCTCTCATCAGCCCGGCTAGCTTGATTCCAGTGGTGTGGAGTGCCTGGGACTCACGTCTGAGCATCCCCAGTACACTTAGAGCGGTAATTGCAAACACAACAGTGATGGACAGAATGTGGATCAATGTCACACATTCACCCCAGTCCAAAGATCTGGGCCCAAATCCATCGTTTTTCCACTCCACACCACCCTGGGTTAGACAATGGCGATATGCAAATCAGCGCTGACCCTGTGCCCCATGGGAACAGTCCAGTCCGAACTACAAAAGCCATGTCCTTCCCAGAACGGAAACAAGCATCCGAGGACCGGCCCGGTTTCGAGGTAACACCTCTCATCAGCCCGGCTAGCTTGATTCCAGTGGTGTGGAGTGCCTGGGACTCACGTCTGAGCATCCCCAGTACACTTAGAGCGGTAATTGCAAACACAACAGTGATGGACAGAATGTGGATCAATGTCACACATTCACCCCAGTCCAAAGATCTGGGCCCAAATCCATCGTTTTTCCACTCCACACCACCCTGGGTTAGACAATGGCGATATGCAAATCAGCGCTGACCCTGTGCCCCATGGGAACAGTCCAGTCCGAACTACAAAAGCCATGTCCTTCCCAGAACGGAAACAAGCATCCGAGGACCGGCCCGGTTTCGAGGTAACACCTCTCATCAGCCCGGCTAGCTTGATTCCAGTGGTGTGGAGTGCCTGGGACTCACGTCTGAGCATCCCCAGTACACTTAGAGCGGTAATTGCAAACACAACAGTGATGGACAGAATGTGGATCAATGTCACACATTCACCCCAGTCCAAAGATCTGGGCCCAAATCCATCGTTTTTCCACTCCACACCACCCTGGGTTAGACAATGGCGATATGCAAATCAGCGCTGACCCTGTGCCCCATGGGAACAGTCCAGTCCGAACTACAAAAGCCATGTCCTTCCCAGAACGGAAACAAGCATCCGAGGACCGGCCCGGTTTCGAGGTAACACCTCTCATCAGCCCGGCTAGCTTGATTCCAGTGGTGTGGAGTGCCTGGGACTCACGTCTGAGCATCCCCAGTACACTTAGAGCGGTAATTGCAAACACAACAGTGATGGACAGAATGTGGATCAATGTCACACATTCACCCCAGTCCAAAGATCTGGGCCCAAATCCATCGTTTTTCCACTCCACACCACCCTGGGTTAGACAATGGCGATATGCAAATCAGCGCTGACCCTGTGCCCCATGGGAACAGTCCAGTCCGAACTACAAAAGCCATGTCCTTCCCAGAACGGAAACAAGCATCCGAGGACCGGCCCGGTTTCGAGGTAACACCTCTCATCAGCCCGGCTAGCTTGATTCCAGTGGTGTGGAGTGCCTGGGACTCACGTCTGAGCATCCCCAGTACACTTAGAGCGGTAATTGCAAACACAACAGTGATGGACAGAATGTGGATCAATGTCACACATTCACCCCAGTCCAAAGATCTGGGCCCAAATCCATCGTTTTTCCACTCCACACCACCCTGGGTTAGACAATGGCGATATGCAAATCAGCGCTGACCCTGTGCCCCATGGGAACAGTCCAGTCCGAACTACAAAAGCCATGTCCTTCCCAGAACGGAAACAAGCATCCGAGGACCGGCCCGGTTTCGAGGTAACACCTCTCATCAGCCCGGCTAGCTTGATTCCAGTGGTGTGGAGTGCCTGGGACTCACGTCTGAGCATCCCCAGTACACTTAGAGCGGTAATTGCAAACACAACAGTGATGGACAGAATGTGGATCAATGTCACACATTCACCCCAGTCCAAAGATCTGGGCCCAAATCCATCGTTTTTCCACTCCACACCACCCTGGGTTAGACAATGGCGATATGCAAATCAGCGCTGACCCTGTGCCCCATGGGAACAGTCCAGTCCGAACTACAAAAGCCATGTCCTTCCCAGAACGGAAACAAGCATCCGAGGACCGGCCCGGTTTCGAGGTAACACCTCTCATCAGCCCGGCTAGCTTGATTCCAGTGGTGTGGAGTGCCTGGGACTCACGTCTGAGCATCCCCAGTACACTTAGAGCGGTAATTGCAAACACAACAGTGATGGACAGAATGTGGATCAATGTCACACATTCACCCCAGTCCAAAGATCTGGGCCCAAATCCATCGTTTTTCCACTCCACACCACCCTGGGTTAGACAATGGCGATATGCAAATCAGCGCTGACCCTGTGCCCCATGGGAACAGTCCAGTCCGAACTACAAAAGCCATGTCCTTCCCAGAACGGAAACAAGCATCCGAGGACCGGCCCGGTTTCGAGGTAACACCTCTCATCAGCCCGGCTAGCTTGATTCCAGTGGTGTGGAGTGCCTGGGACTCACATCTGAGCATCCCCAGTACACTTAGAGCGGTAATTGCAAACACAACAGTGATGGACAGAATGTGGATCAATGTCACACATTCACCCCAGTCCAAATATCTGGGCCCAAATCCATCGTTTTTCCACTCCACACCACCCTGGGTTAGACAATGGCGATATGCAAATCAGCGCTGACCCTGTGCCCCATGGGAACAGTCCAGTCCGAACTACAAAAGCCATGTCCTTCCCAGAACGGAAACAAGCATCCGAGGACCGGCCCGGTTTCGAGGTAACACCTCTCATCAGCCCGGCTAGCTTGATTCCAGTGGTGTGGAGTGCCTGGGACTCACGTCTGAGCATCCCCAGTACACTTAGAGCGGTAATTGCAAACAAAACAGTGATGGACAGAATGTGGATCAATGTCACACATTCACCCCAGTCCAAAGATCTGGGCCCAAATCCATCGTTTTTCCACTCCACACCACCCTGGGTTAGACAATGGCGATATGCAAATCAGCGCTGACCCTGTGCCCCATGGGAACAGTCCAGTCCGAACTACAAAAGCCATGTCCTTCCCAGAACGGAAACAAGCATCCGAGGACCGGCCCGGTTTCGAGGTAACACCTCTCATCAGCCCGGCTAGCTTGATTCCAGTGGTGTGGAGTGCCTGGGACTCACGTCTGAGCATCCCCAGTACACTTAGAGCGGTAATTGCAAACACAACAGTGATGGACAGAATGTGGATCAATGTCACACATTCACCCCAGTCCAAAGATCTGGGCCCAAATCCATCGTTTTTCCACTCCACACCACCCTGGGTTAGACAATGGCGATATGCAAATGAGCGCTGACCCTGTGCTCCATGGGAACAGTCCAGTCCGAACTACAAAAGCCATGTCCTTCCCAGAACGGAAACAAGCATCCGAGGACCGGCCCGGTTTCGAGGTAACACCTCTCATCAGCCCGGCTAGCTTGATTCCAGTGGTGTGGAGTGCCTGGGACTCACGTCTGAGCATCCCCAGTACACTTCGAGCGGTAATTGCAAACACAACAGTGATGGACAGAATATGGATCAATGTCACACATTCACCCCAGTCCAAAGATCTGGGCCCAAATCCATCGTTTTTCCACTCCACACCACCCTGGGTTAGACAATGGCGATATGCAAATCAGCGCTGACCCTGTGCCCCATGGGAACAGTCCAGTCCGAACTACAAAAGCCATGTCCTTCCCAGAACGGAAACAAGCATCCGAGGACCGGCCCGGTTTCGAGGTAACACCTCTCATCAGCCCGGCTAGCTTGATTCCAGTGGTGTGGAGTGCCTGGGACTCACGTCTGAGCATCCCCAGTACACTTAGAGCGGTAATTGCAAACACAACAGTGATGGACAGAATGTGGATCAATGTCACACATTCACCCCAGTCCAAAGATCTGGGCCCAAATCCATCGTTTTTCCACTCCACACCACCCTGGGTTAGACAATGGCGATATGCAAATCAGCGCTGACCCTGTGCCCCATGGGAACAGTCCAGTCCGAACTACAAAAGCCATGTCCTTCCCAGAACGGAAACAAGCATCCGAGGACCGGCCCGGTTTCGAGGTAACACCTCTCATCAGCCCGGCTAGCTTGATTCCAGTGGTGTGGAGTGCCTGGGACTCACGTCTGAGCATCCCCAGTACACTTAGAGCGGTAATTGCAAACACAACAGTGATGGACAGAATGTGGATCAATGTCACACATTCACCCCAGTCCAAAGATCTGGGCCCAAATCCATCGTTTTTCCACTCCACACCACCCTGGGTTAGACAATGGCGATATGCAAATCAGCGCTGACCCTGTGCCCCATGGGAACAGTCCAGTCCGAACTACAAAAGCCATGTCCTTCCCAGAACGGAAACAAGCATCCGAGGACCGGCCCGGTTTCGAGGTAACACCTCTCATCAGCCCGGCTAGCTTGATTCCAGTGGTGTGGAGTGCCTGGGACTCACGTCTGAGCATCCCCAGTACACTTAGAGCGGTAATTGCAAACACAACAGTGATGGACAGAATGTGGATCAATGTCACACATTCACCCCAGTCCAAAGATCTGGGCCCAAATCCATCGTTTTTCCACTCCACACCACCCTGGGTTAGACAATGGCGATATGCAAATCAGCGCTGACCCTGTGCCCCATGGGAACAGTCCAGTCCGAACTACAAAAGCCATGTCCTTCCCAGAACGGAAACAAGCATCCGAGGACCGGCCCGGTTTCGAGGTAACACCTCTCATCAGCCCGGCTAGCTTGATTCCAGTGGTGTGGAGTGCCTGGGACTCACGTCTGAGCATCCCCAGTACACTTAGAGCGGTAATTGCAAACACAACAGTGATGGACAGAATGTGGATCAATGTCACACATTCACCCCAGTCCAAAGATCTGGGCCCAAATCCATCGTTTTTCCACTCCACACCACCCTGGGTTAGACAATGGCGATATGCAAATCAGCGCTGACCCTGTGCCCCATGGGAACAGTCCAGTCCGAACTACAAAAGCCATGTCCTTCCCAGAACGGAAACAAGCATCCGAGGACCGGCCCGGTTTCGAGGTAACACCTCTCATCAGCCCGGCTAGCTTGATTCCAGTGGTGTGGAGTGCCTGGGACTCACGTCTGAGCATCCCCAGTACACTTAGAGCGGTAATTGCAAACACAACAGTGATGGACAGAATGTGGATCAATGTCACACATTCACCCCAGTCCAAAGATCTGGGCCCAAATCCATCGTTTTTCCACTCCACACCACCCTGGGTTAGACAATGGCGATATGCAAATCAGCGCTGACCCTGTGCCCCATGGGAACAGTCCAGTCCGAACTACAAAAGCCATGTCCTTCCCAGAACGGAAACAAGCATCCGAGGACCGGCCCGGTTTCGAGGTAACACCTCTCATCAGCCCGGCTAGCTTGATTCCAGTGGTGTGGAGTGCCTGGGACTCACGTCTGAGCATCCCCAGTACACTTAGAGCGGTAATTGCAAACACAACAGTGATGGACAGAATGTGGATCAATGTCACACATTCACCCCAGTCCAAAGATCTGGGCCCAAATCCATCGTTTTTCCACTCCACACCACCCTGGGTTAGACAATGGCGATATGCAAATCTGCGTTGACCCTGTGCCCCATGGGAACAGTCCAGTCCGAACTACAAAAGCCCTGTCCTTCCCAGAACGGAAACAAGCATCCGAGGACCGGCCCGGTTTCGAGGTAACACCTCTCATCAGCCCGGCTAGCTTGATTCCAGTGGTGTGGAGTGCCTGGGACTCACATCTGAGCATCCCCAGTACACTTAGAGCGGTAATTGCAAACACAACAGTGATGGACAGAATGTGGATCAATGTCACACATTCACCCCAGTCCAAATATCTGGGCCCAAATCCATCGTTTTTCCACTCCACACCACCCTGGGTTAGACAATGGCGATATGCAAATCAGCGCTGACCCTGTGCCCCATGGGAACAGTCCAGTCCGAACTACAAAAGCCATGTCCTTCCCAGAACGGAAACAAGCATCCGAGGACCGGCCCGGTTTCGAGGTAACACCTCTCATCAGCCCGGCTAGCTTGATTCCAGTGGTGTGGAGTGCCTGGGACTCACGTCTGAGCATCCCCAGTACACTTAGAGCGGTAATTGCAAACAAAACAGTGATGGACAGAATGTGGATCAATGTCACACATTCACCCCAGTCCAAAGATCTGGGCCCAAATCCATCGTTTTTCCACTCCACACCACCCTGGGTTAGACAATGGCGATATGCAAATCAGCGCTGACCCTGTGCCCCATGGGAACAGTCCAGTCCGAACTACAAAAGCCATGTCCTTCCCAGAACGGAAACAAGCATCCGAAGACCGGCCCGGTTTCGAGGTAACACCTCTCATCAGCCCGGCTAGCTTGATTCCAGTGGTGTGGAGTGCCTGGGACTCACGTCTGAGCATCCCCAGTACACTTAGAGCGGTAATTGCAAACACAACAGTGATGGACAGAATGTGGATCAATGTCACACATTCACCCCAGTCCAAAGATCTGGGCCCAAATCCATCGTTTTTCCACTCCACACCACCCTGGGTTAGACAATGGCGATATGCAAATGAGCGCTGACCCTGTGCCCCATGGGAACAGTCCAGTCCGAACTACAAAAGCCATGTCCTTCCCAGAACGGAAACAAGCATCCGAGGACCGGCCCGGTTTCGAGGTAACACCTCTCATCAGCCCGGCTAGCTTGATTCCAGTGGTGTGGAGTGCCTGGGACTCACGTCTGAGCATCCCCAGTACACTTCGAGCGGTAATTGCAAACACAACAGTGATGGACAGAATATGGATCAATGTCACACATTCACCCCAGTCCAAAGATCTGGGCCCAAATCCATCGTTTTTCCACTCCACACCACCCTGGGTTAGACAATGGCGATATGCAAATCAGCGCTGACCCTGTGCCCCATGGGAACAGTCCAGTCCGAACTACAAAAGCCATGTCCTTCCCAGAACGGAAACAAGCATCCGAGGACCGGCCCGGTTTCGAGGTAACACCTCTCATCAGCCCGGCTAGCTTGATTCCAGTGGTGTGGAGTGCCTGGGACTCACGTCTGAGCATCCCCAGTACACTTAGAGCGGTAATTGCAAACACAACAGTGATGGACAGAATGTGGATCAATGTCACACATTCACCCCAGTCCAAAGATCTGGGCCCAAATCCATCGTTTTTCCACTCCACACCACCCTGGGTTAGACAATGGCGATATGCAAATCAGCGCTGACCCTGTGCCCCATGGGAACAGTCCAGTCCGAACTACAAAAGCCATGTCCTTCCCAGAACGGAAACAAGCATCCGAGGACCGGCCCGGTTTCGAGGTAACACCTCTCATCAGCCCGGCTAGCTTGATTCCAGTGGTGTGGAGTGCCTGGGACTCACGTCTGAGCATCCCCAGTACACTTAGAGCGGTAATTGCAAACACAACATTGATGGACAGAATGTGGATCAATGTCACACATTCACCCCAGTCCAAAGATCTGGGCCCAAATCCATCGTTTTTCCACTCCACACCACCCTGGGTTAGACAATGGCGATATGCAAATCAGCGCTGACCCTGTGCCCCATGGGAACAGTCCAGTCCGAACTACAAAAGCCATGTCCTTCCCAGAACGGAAACAAGCATCCGAGGACCGGCCCGGTTTCGAGGTAACACCTCTCATCAGCCCGGCTAGCTTGATTCCAGTGGTGTGGAGTGCCTGGGACTCACGTCTGAGCATCCCCAGTACACTTAGAGCGGTAATTGCAAACACAACAGTGATGGACAGAATGTGGATCAATGTCACACATTCACCCCAGTCCAAAGATCTGGGCCCAAATCCATCGTTTTTCCACTCCACACCACCCTGGGTTAGACAATGGCGATATGCAAATCAGCGCTGACCCTGTGCCCCATGGGAACAGTCCAGTCCGAACTACAAAAGCCATGTCCTTCCCAGAACGGAAACAAGCATCCGAGGACCGGCCCGGTTTCGAGGTAACACCTCTCATCAGCCCGGCTAGCTTGATTCCAGTGGTGTGGAGTGCCTGGGACTCACGTCTGAGCATCCCCAGTACACTTAGAGCGGTAATTGCAAACACAACAGTGATGGACAGAATGTGGATCAATGTCACACATTCACCCCAGTCCAAAGATCTGGGCCCAAATCCATCGTTTTTCCACTCCACACCACCCTGGGTTAGACAATGGCGATATGCAAATCAGCGCTGACCCTGTGCCCCATGGGAACAGTCCAGTCCGAACTACAAAAGCCATGTCCTTCCCAGAACGGAAACAAGCATCCGAGGACCGGCCCGGTTTCGAGGTAACACCTCTCATCAGCCCGGCTAGCTTGATTCCAGTGGTGTGGAGTGCCTGGGACTCACGTCTGAGCATCCCCAGTACACTTAGAGCGGTAATTGCAAACACAACAGTGATGGACAGAATGTGGATCAATGTCACACATTCACCCCAGTCCAAAGATCTGGGCCCAAATCCATCGTTTTTCCACTCCACACCACCCTGGGTTAGACAATGGCGATATGCAAATCAGCGCTGACCCTGTGCCCCATGGGAACAGTCCAGTCCGAACTACAAAAGCCATGTCCTTCCCAGAACGGAAACAAGCATCCGAGGACCGGCCCGGTTTCGAGGTAACACCTCTCATCAGCCCGGCTAGCTTGATTCCAGTGGTGTGGAGTGCCTGGGACTCACGTCTGAGCATCCCCAGTACACTTAGAGCGGTAATTGCAAACACAACAGTGATGGACAGAATGTGGATCAATGTCACACATTCACCCCAGTCCAAAGATCTGGGCCCAAATCCATCGTTTTTCCACTCCACACCACCCTGGGTTAGACAATGGCGATATGCAAATCAGCGCTGACCCTGTGCCCCATGGGAACAGTCCAGTCCGAACTACAAAAGCCATGTCCTTCCCAGAACGGAAACAAGCATCCGAGGACCGGCCCGGTTTCGAGGTAACACCTCTCATCAGCCCGGCTAGCTTGATTCCAGTGGTGTGGAGTGCCTGGGACTCACGTCTGAGCATCCCCAGTACACTTAGAGCGGTAATTGCAAACACAACAGTGATGGACAGAATGTGGATCAATGTCACACATTCACCCCAGTCCAAAGATCTGGGCCCAAATCCATCGTTTTTCCACTCCACACCACCCTGGGTTAGACAATGGCGATATGCAAATCAGCGCTGACCCTGTGCCCCATGGGAACAGTCCAGTCCGAACTACAAAAGCCATGTCCTTCCCAGAACGGAAACAAGCATCCGAGGACCGGCCCGGTTTCGAGGTAACACCTCTCATCAGCCCGGCTAGCTTGATTCCAGTGGTGTGGAGTGCCTGGGACTCACGTCTGAGCATCCCCAGTACACTTAGAGCGGTAATTGCAAACACAACAGTGATGGACAGAATGTGGATCAATGTCACACATTCACCCCAGTCCAAAGATCTGGGCCCAAATCCATTGTTTTTCCACTCCACACCACCCTGGGTTAGACAATGGCGATATGCAAATCAGCGCTGACCCTGTGCCCCATGGGAACAGTCCAGTCCGAACTACAAAAGCCATGTCCTTCCCAGAACGGAAACAAGCATCCGAGGACCGGCCCGGTTTCGAGGTAACACCTCTCATCAGCCCGGCTAGCTTGATTCCAGTGGTGTGGAGTGCCTGGGACTCACGTCTGAGCATCCCCAGTACACTTAGAGCGGTAATTGCAAACACAACAGTGATGGACAGAATGTGGATCAATGTCACACATTCACCCCAGTCCAAAGATCTGGGCCCAAATCCATCGTTTTTCCACTCCACACCACCCTGGGTTAGACAATGGCGATATGCAAATCAGCGCTGACCCTGTGCCCCATGGGAACAGTCCAGTCCGAACTACAAAAGCCATGTCCTTCCCAGAACGGAAACAAGCATCCGAGGACCGGCCCGGTTTCGAGGTAACACCTCTCATCAGCCCGGCTAGCTTGATTCCAGTGGTGTGGAGTGCCTGGGACTCACGTCTGAGCATCCCCAGTACACTTAGAGCGGTAATTGCAAACACAACAGTGATGGACAGAATGTGGATCAATGTCACACATTCACCCCAGTCCAAAGATCTGGGCCCAAATCCATTGTTTTTCCACTCCACACCACCCTGGGTTAGACAATGGCGATATGCAAATCAGCGCTGACCCTGTGCCCCATGGGAACAGTCCAGTCCGAACTACAAAAGCCATGTCCTTCCCAGAACGGAAACAAGCATCCGAGGACCGGCCCGGTTTCGAGGTAACACCTCTCATCAGCCCGGCTAGCTTGATTCCAGTGGTGTGGAGTGCCTGGGACTCACGTCTGAGCATCCCCAGTACACTTCGAGCGGTAATTGCAAACACAACAGTGATGGACAGAATATGGATCAATGTCACACATTCACCCCAGTCCAAAGATCTGGGCCCAAATCCATCGTTTTTCCACTCCACACCACCCTGGGTTAGACAATGGCGATATGCAAATCAGCGCTGACCCTGTGCCCCATGGGAACAGTCCAGTCCGAACTACAAAAGCCATGTCCTTCCCAGAACGGAAACAAGCATCCGAGGACCGGCCCGGTTTCGAGGTAACACCTCTCATCAGCCCGGCTAGCTTGATTCCAGTGGTGTGGAGTGCCTGGGACTCACGTCTGAGCATCCCCAGTACACTTAGAGCGGTAATTGCAAACACAACAGTGATGGACAGAATGTGGATCAATGTCACACATTCACCCCAGTCCAAAGATCTGGGCCCAAATCCATCGTTTTTCCACTCCACACCACCCTGGGTTAGACAATGGCGATATGCAAATCAGCGCTGACCCTGTGCCCCATGGGAACAGTCCAGTCCGAACTACAAAAGCCATGTCCTTCCCAGAACGGAAACAAGCATCCGAGGACCGGCCCGGTTTCGAGGTAACACCTCTCATCAGCCCGGCTAGCTTGATTCCAGTGGTGTGGAGTGCCTGGGACTCACGTCTGAGCATCCCCAGTACACTTAGAGCGGTAATTGCAAACACAACATTGATGGACAGAATGTGGATCAATGTCACACATTCACCCCAGTCCAAAGATCTGGGCCCAAATCCATCGTTTTTCCACTCCACACCACCCTGGGTTAGACAATGGCGATATGCAAATCAGCGCTGACCCTGTGCCCCATGGGAACAGTCCAGTCCGAACTACAAAAGCCATGTCCTTCCCAGAACGGAAACAAGCATCCGAGGACCGGCCCGGTTTCGAGGTAACACCTCTCATCAGCCCGGCTAGCTTGATTCCAGTGGTGTGGAGTGCCTGGGACTCACGTCTGAGCATCCCCAGTACACTTAGAGCGGTAATTGCAAACACAACAGT
This sequence comes from Lissotriton helveticus, assembly GCF_964261635.1. Classification (NCBI taxonomy): domain Eukaryota; kingdom Metazoa; phylum Chordata; class Amphibia; order Caudata; family Salamandridae; genus Lissotriton; species Lissotriton helveticus. The sequence goes on along the minus strand of NC_136067.1, from coordinate 766,573,702 downwards.
GATGGACAGAATGTGGATCAATGTCACACATTCACCCCAGTCCAAAGATCTGGGCCCAAATCCATCGTTTTTCCACTCCACACCACCCTGGGTTAGACAATGGCGATATGCAAATCAGCGCTGACCCTGTGCCCCATGGGAACAGTCCAGTCCGAACTACAAAAGCCATGTCCTTCCCAGAACGGAAACAAGCATCCGAGGACCGGCCCGGTTTCGAGGTAACACCTCTCATCAGCCCGGCTAGCTTGATTCCAGTGGTGTGGAGTGCCTGGGACTCACGTCTGAGCATCCCCAGTACACTTAGAGCGGTAATTGCAAACACAACAGTGATGGACAGAATGTGGATCAATGTCACACATTCACCCCAGTCCAAAGATCTGGGCCCAAATCCATCGTTTTTCCACTCCACACCACCCTGGGTTAGACAATGGCGATATGCAAATCAGCGCTGACCCTGTGCCCCATGGGAACAGTCCAGTCCGAACTACAAAAGCCATGTCCTTCCCAGAACGGAAACAAGCATCCGAGGACCGGCCCGGTTTCGAGGTAACACCTCTCATCAGCCCGGCTAGCTTGATTCCAGTGGTGTGGAGTGCCTGGGACTCACGTCTGAGCATCCCCAGTACACTTAGAGCGGTAATTGCAAACACAACAGTGATGGACAGAATGTGGATCAATGTCACACATTCACCCCAGTCCAAAGATCTGGGCCCAAATCCATCGTTTTTCCACTCCACACCACCCTGGGTTAGACAATGGCGATATGCAAATCAGCGCTGACCCTGTGCCCCATGGGAACAGTCCAGTCCGAACTACAAAAGCCATGTCCTTCCCAGAACGGAAACAAGCATCCGAGGACCGGCCCGGTTTCGAGGTAACACCTCTCATCAGCCCGGCTAGCTTGATTCCAGTGGTGTGGAGTGCCTGGGACTCACGTCTGAGCATCCCCAGTACACTTAGAGCGGTAATTGCAAACACAACAGTGATGGACAGAATGTGGATCAATGTCACACATTCACCCCAGTCCAAAGATCTGGGCCCAAATCCATCGTTTTTCCACTCCACACCACCCTGGGTTAGACAATGGCGATATGCAAATCAGCGCTGACCCTGTGCCCCATGGGAACAGTCCAGTCCGAACTACAAAAGCCATGTCCTTCCCAGAACGGAAACAAGCATCCGAGGACCGGCCCGGTTTCGAGGTAACACCTCTCATCAGCCCGGCTAGCTTGATTCCAGTGGTGTGGAGTGCCTGGGACTCACGTCTGAGCATCCCCAGTACACTTAGAGCGGTAATTGCAAACACAACAGTGATGGACAGAATGTGGATCAATGTCACACATTCACCCCAGTCCAAAGATCTGGGCCCAAATCCATCGTTTTTCCACTCCACACCACCCTGGGTTAGACAATGGCGATATGCAAATCAGCGCTGACCCTGTGCCCCATGGGAACAGTCCAGTCCGAACTACAAAAGCCATGTCCTTCCCAGAACGGAAACAAGCATCCGAGGACCGGCCCGGTTTCGAGGTAACACCTCTCATCAGCCCGGCTAGCTTGATTCCAGTGGTGTGGAGTGCCTGGGACTCACGTCTGAGCATCCCCAGTACACTTAGAGCGGTAATTGCAAACACAACAGTGATGGACAGAATGTGGATCAATGTCACACATTCACCCCAGTCCAAAGATCTGGGCCCAAATCCATTGTTTTTCCACTCCACACCACCCTGGGTTAGACAATGGCGATATGCAAATCAGCGCTGACCCTGTGCCCCATGGGAACAGTCCAGTCCGAACTACAAAAGCCATGTCCTTCCCAGAACGGAAACAAGCATCCGAGGACCGGCCCGGTTTCGAGGTAACACCTCTCATCAGCCCGGCTAGCTTGATTCCAGTGGTGTGGAGTGCCTGGGACTCACGTCTGAGCATCCCCAGTACACTTAGAGCGGTAATTGCAAACACAACAGTGATGGACAGAATGTGGATCAATGTCACACATTCACCCCAGTCCAAAGATCTGGGCCCAAATCCATCGTTTTTCCACTCCACACCACCCTGGGTTAGACAATGGCGATATGCAAATCAGCGCTGACCCTGTGCCCCATGGGAACAGTCCAGTCCGAACTACAAAAGCCATGTCCTTCCCAGAACGGAAACAAGCATCCGAGGACCGGCCCGGTTTCGAGGTAACACCTCTCATCAGCCCGGCTAGCTTGATTCCAGTGGTGTGGAGTGCCTGGGACTCACGTCTGAGCATCCCCAGTACACTTAGAGCGGTAATTGCAAACACAACAGTGATGGACAGAATGTGGATCAATGTCACACATTCACCCCAGTCCAAAGATCTGGGCCCAAATCCATTGTTTTTCCACTCCACACCACCCTGGGTTAGACAATGGCGATATGCAAATCAGCGCTGACCCTGTGCCCCATGGGAACAGTCCAGTCCGAACTACAAAAGCCATGTCCTTCCCAGAACGGAAACAAGCATCCGAGGACCGGCCCGGTTTCGAGGTAACACCTCTCATCAGCCCGGCTAGCTTGATTCGAGTGGTGTGGAGTGCCTGGGACTCATGTCTGAGCATCCCCAGTACACTTAGAGCGGTAATTGCAAACACAACAGTGATGGACAGAATGTGGATCAATGTCACACATTCACCCCAGTCCAAAGATCTGGGCCCAAATCCATCGTTTTTCCACTCCACACCACCCTGGGTTAGACAATGGCGATATGCAAATCAGCGCTGACCCTGTGCCCCATGGGAACAGTCCAGTCCGAACTACAAAAGCCATGTCCTTCCCAGAACGGAAACAAGCATCCGAGGACCGGCCCGGTTTCGAGGTAACACCTCTCATCAGCCCGGCTAGCTTGATTCCAGTGGTGTGGAGTGCCTGGGACTCACGTCTGAGCATCCCCAGTACACTTAGAGCGGTAATTGCAAACACAACAGTGATGGACAGAATGTGGATCAATGTCACACATTCACCCCAGTCCAAAGATCTGGGCCCAAATCCATCGTTTTTCCACTCCACACCACCCTGGGTTAGACAATGGCGATATGCAAATCAGCGCTGACCCTGTGCCCCATGGGAACAGTCCAGTCCGAACTACAAAAGCCATGTCCTTCCCAGAACGGAAACAAGCATCCGAGGACCGGCCCGGTTTCGAGGTAACACCTCTCATCAGCCCGGCTAGCTTGATTCCAGTGGTGTGGAGTGCCTGGGACTCACGTCTGAGCATCCCCAGTACACTTAGAGCGGTAATTGCAAACACAACAGTGATGGACAGAATGTGGATCAATGTCACACATTCACCCCAGTCCAAAGATCTGGGCCCAAATCCATCATTTTCCCACTCCACACCACCCTGGGTTAGACAATGGCGATATGCAAATCAGCGCTGACCCTGTGCCCCATGGGAACAGTCCAGTCCGAACTACAAAAGCCATGTCCTTCCCAGAACGGAAACAAGCATCCGAGGACCGGCCCGGTTTCGAGGTAACACCTCTCATCAGCCCGGCTAGCTTGATTCCAGTGGTGTGGAGTGCCTGGGACTCACGTCTGAGCATCCCCAGTACACTTAGAGCGGTAATTGCAAACACAACAGTGATGGACAGAATGTGGATCAATGTCACACATTCACCCCAGTCCAAAGATCTGGGCCCAAATCCATCGTTTTTCCACTCCACACCACCCTGGGTTAGACAATGGCGATATGCAAATCAGCGCTGACCCTGTGCCCCATGGGAACAGTCCAGTCCGAACTACAAAAGCCATGTCCTTCCCAGAACGGAAACAAGCATCCGAGGACCGGCCCGGTTTCGAGGTAACACCTCTCATCAGCCCGGCTAGCTTGATTCCAGTGGTGTGGAGTGCCTGGGACTCACGTCTGAGCATCCCCAGTACACTTAGAGCGGTAATTGCAAACACAACAGTGATGGACAGAATGTGGATCAATGTCACACATTCACCCCAGTCCAAAGATCTGGGCCCAAATCCATTGTTTTTCCACTCCACACCACCTTGGGTTAGACAATGGCGATATGCAAATCAGCGCTGACCCTGTGCCCCATGGGAACAGTCCAGTCCGAACTACAAAAGCCATGTCCTTCCAAGAACGGAAACAAGCATCCGAGGACCGGCACGGTTTCGAGGTAACACCTCTCATCAGCCCGGCTAGCTTGATTCCAGTGGTGTGGAGTGCCTGGGACTCACGTCTGAGCATCCCCAGTACACTTAGAGCGGTAATTGCAAACACAACAGTGATGGACAGAATGTGGATCAATGTCACACATTCACCCCAGTCCAAAGATCTGGGCCCAAATCCATCGTTTTTCCACTCCACACCACCCTGGGTTAGACAATGGCGATATGCAAATCAGCACTGACCCTGTGCCCCATGGGAACAGTCCAGTCCGAACTACAAAAGCCATGTCCTTCCCAGAACGGAAACAAGCATCCGAGGACCGGCCCGGTTTCGAGGTAACACCTCTCATCAGCCCGGCTAGCTTGATTCCAGTGGTGTGGAGTGCCTGGGACTCACGTCTGAGCATCCCCAGTACACTTAGAGCGGTAATTGCAAACACAACAGTGATGGACAGAATGTGGATCAATGTCACACATTCACCCCAGTCCAAAGATCTGGGCCCAAATCCATCGTTTTTCCACTCCACACCACCCTGGGTTAGACAATGGCGATATGCAAATCAGCGCTGACCCTGTGCCCCATGGGAACAGTCCAGTCCGAACTACAAAAGCCATGTCCTTCCCAGAACGGAAACAAGCATCCGAGGACCGGCCCGGTTTCGAGGTAACACCTCTCATCAGCCCGGCTAGCTTGATTCCAGTGGTGTGGAGTGCCTGGGACTCACGTCTGAGCATCCCCAGTACACTTAGAGCGGTAATTGCAAACACAACAGTGATGGACAGAATGTGGATCAATGTCACACATTCACCCCAGTCCAAAGATCTGGGCCCAAATCCATCGTTTTTCCACTCCACACCACCCTGGGTTAGACAATGGCGATATGCAAATCAGCGCTGACCCTGTGCCCCATGGGAACAGTCCAGTCCGAACTACAAAAGCCATGTCCTTCCCAGAACGGAAACAAGCATCCGAGGACCGGCACGGTTTCGAGGTAACACCTCTCATCAGCCCGGCTAGCTTGATTCCAGTGGTGTGGAGTGCCTGGGACTCACGTCTGAGCATCCCCAGTACACTTAGAGCGGTAATTGCAAACACAACAGTGATGGACAGAATGTGGATCAATGTCACACATTCACCCCAGTCCAAAGATCTGGGCCCAAATCCATCGTTTTTCCACTCCACACCACCCTGGGTTAGACAATGGCGATATGCAAATCAGCGCTGACCCTGTGCCCCATGGGAACAGTCCAGTCCGAACTACAAAAGCCATGTCCTTCCCAGAACGGAAACAAGCATCCGAGGACCGGCCCGGTTTCGAGGTAACACCTTTCATCAGCCCGGCTAGCTTGATTCCAGTGGTGTGGAGTGCCTGGGACTCACGTCTGAGCATCCCCAGTACACTTAGAGCGGTAATTGCAAACACAACAGTGATGGACAGAATGTGGATCAATGTCACACATTCACCCCAGTCCAAAGATCTGGGCCCAAATCCATCGTTTTTCCACTCCACACCACCCTGGGTTAGACAATGGCGATATGCAAATCAGCGCTGACCCTGTGCCCCATGGGAACAGTCCAGTCCGAACTACAAAAGCCATGTCCTTCCCAGAACGGAAACAAGCATCCGAGGACCGGCCCGGTTTCGAGGTAACACCTCTCATCAGCCCGGCTAGCTTGATTCCAGTGGTGTGGAGTGCCTGGGACTCACGTCTGAGCATCCCCAGTACACTTAGAGCGGTAATTGCAAACACAACAGTGATGGACAGAATGTGGATCAATGTCACACATTCACCCCAGTCCAAAGATCTGGGCCCAAATCCATCGTTTTTCCACTCCACACCACCCTGGGTTAGACAATGGCGATATGCAAATCAGCGCTGACCCTGTGCCCCATGGGAACAGTCCAGTCCGAACTACAAAAGCCATGTCCTTCCCAGAACGGAAACAAGCATCCGAGGACCGGCCCGGTTTCGAGGTAACACCTCTCATCAGCCCGGCTAGCTTGATTCCAGTGGTGTGGAGTGCCTGGGACTCACGTCTGAGCATCCCCAGTACACTTAGAGCGGTAATTGCAAACACAACAGTGATGGACAGAATGTGGATCAATGTCACACATTCACCCCAGTCCAAAGATCTGGGCCCAAATCCATCGTTTTTCCACTCCACACCACCCTGGGTTAGACAATGGCGATATGCAAATCAGCGCTGACCCTGTGCCCCATGGGAACAGTCCAGTCCGAACTACAAAAGCCATGTCCTTCCCAGAACGGAAACAAGCATCCGAGGACCGGCCCGGTTTCGAGGTAACACCTCTCATCAGCCCGGCTAGCTTGATTCCAGTGGTGTGGAGTGCCTGGGACTCACGTCTGAGCATCCCCAGTACACTTAGAGCGGTAATTGCAAACACAACAGTGATGGACAGAATGTGGATCAATGTCACACATTCCCCCCAGTCCAAAGATCTGGGCCCAAATCCATCGTTTTTCCACTCCACACCACCCTGGGTTAGACAATGGCGATATGCAAATCAGCGCTGACCCTGTGCCCCATGGGAACAGTCCAGTCCGAACTACAAAAGCCATGTCCTTCCCAGAACGGAAACAAGCATCCGAGGACCGGCCCGGTTTCGAGGTAACACCTCTCATCAGCCCGGCTAGCTTGATTCCAGTGGTGTGGAGTGCCTGGGACTCACGTCTGAGCATCCCCAGTACACTTAGAGCGGTAATTGCAAACACAACAGTGATGGACAGAATGTGGATCAATGTCACACATTCACCCCAGTCCAAAGATCTGGGCCCAAATCCATCGTTTTTCCACTCCACACCACCCTGGGTTAGACAATGGCGATATGCAAATCAGCGCTGACCCTGTGCCCCATGGGAACAGTCCAGTCCGAACTACAAAAGCCATGTCCTTCCCAGAACGGAAACAAGCATCCGAGGACCGGCCCGGTTTCGAGGTAACACCTCTCATCAGCCCGGCTAGCTTGATTCCAGTGGTGTGGAGTGCCTGGGACTCACGTCTGAGCATCCCCAGTACACTTAGAGCGGTAATTGCAAACACAACAGTGATGGACAGAATGTGGATCAATGTCACACATTCACCCCAGTCCAAAGATCTGGGCCCAAATCCATCGTTTTTCCACTCCACACCACCCTGGGTTAGACAATGGCGATATGCAAATCAGCGCTGACCCTGTGCCCCATGGGAACAGTCCAGTCCGAACTACAAAAGCCATGTCCTTCCCAGAACGGAAACAAGCATCCGAGGACCGGCCCGGTTTCGAGGTAACACCTCTCATCAGCCCGGCTAGCTTGATTCCAGTGGTGTGGAGTGCCTGGGACTCACGTCTGAGCATCCCCAGTACACTTAGAGCGGTAATTGCAAACACAACAGTGATGGACAGAATGTGGATCAATGTCACACATTCACCCCAGTCCAAAGATCTGGGCCCAAATCCATCGTTTTTCCACTCCACACCACCCTGGGTTAGACAATGGCGATATGCAAATCAGCGCTGACCCTGTGCCCCATGGGAACAGTCCAGTCCGAACTACAAAAGCCATGTCCTTCCCAGAACGGAAACAAGCATCCGAGGACCGGCCCGGTTTCGAGGTAACACCTCTCATCAGCCCGGCTAGCTTGATTCCAGTGGTGTGGAGTGCCTGGGACTCACGTCTGAGCATCCCCAGTACACTTAGAGCGGTAATTGCAAACACAACAGTGATGGACAGAATGTGGATCAATGTCACACATTCACCCCAGTCCAAAGATCTGGGCCCAAATCCATCGTTTTTCCACTCCACACCACCCTGGGTTAGACAATGGCGATATGCAAATCAGCGCTGACCCTGTGCCCCATGGGAACAGTCCGAACTACAAAAGCCATGTCCTTCCCAGAACGGAAACAAGCATCCGAGGACCGGCCCGGTTTCGAGGTAACACCTCTCATCAGCCCGGCTAGCTTGATTCCAGTGGTGTGGAGTGCCTGGGACTCACGTCTGAGCATCCCCAGTACACTTAGAGCGGTAATTGCAAACACAACAGTGATGGACAGAATGTGGATCAATGTCACACATTCACCCCAGTCCAACGATCTGGGCCCAAATCCATAGTTTTTCCACTCCACACCACCCTGGGTTAGACAATGGCGATATGCAAATCAGCGCTGACCCTGTGCCCCATGGGAACAGTCCAGTCCGAACTACAAAAGCCATGTCCTTCCCAGAACGGAAACAAGCATCCGAGGACCGGCCCGGTTTCGAGGTAACACCTCTCATCAGCCCGGCTAGCTTGATTCCAGTGGTGTGGAGTGCCTGGGACTCACGTCTGAGCATCCCCAGTACACTTAGAGCGGTAATTGCAAACACAACAGTGATGGACAGAATGTGGATCAATGTCACACATTCACCCCAGTCCAAAGATCTGGGCCCAAATCCATCGTTTTTCCACTCCACACCACCCTGGGTTAGACAATGGCGATATGCAAATCAGCGCTGACCCTGTGCCCCATGGGAACAGTCCAGTCCAAACTACAAAAGCCATGTCCTTCCCAGAACGGAAACAAGCATCCGAGGACCGTCCCGGTTACGAGGTAACACCTCTCATCAGCCCGGCTAGCTTGATTCCAGTGGTGTGGAGTGCCTGGGACTCACGTCTGAGCATCCCCAGTACACTTAGAGCGGTAATTGCAAACACAACAGTGATGGACAGAATGTGGATCAATGTCACACATTCACCCCAGTCCAAAGATCTGGGCCCAAATCCATCGTTTTTCCACTCCACACCACCCTGGGTTAGACAATGGCGATATGCAAATCAGCGCTGACCCTGTGCCCCATGGGAACAGTCCAGTCCGAACTACAAAAGCCAAGCTGATTTGCATATCGCCATTGTCTAACCCAGGGTGGTGTGGAGTGGAAAAACAATGGATTTGGGCCCAGATCTTTTGACTGGGGTGAATGTGTGACATTGATCCACATTCTGTCCATCACTGTTGTGTTTGCAATTACCGCTCTAAGTGTACTGGGGATGCTCAGACGTGAGTCCCAGGCACTCCACACCGCTGGAGTCAAGCTAGCCGGGCTGATGAGAGGTGTTACCTCGAAACCGGGCCGGTCCTCGGATGCTTGCTTCCGTTCTGGGAAGGACATGGCTTTTGTAGTTCGGACTGGACTGTTCCCATGGGGCACAGGGTCAGCGCTGATTTGCATATCGCCATTGTCTAACCCAGGGTGGTGTGGAGTGGAAAAATGATGGATTTGGGCCCAGATCTTTTGACTGGGGTGAATGTGTGACATTGATCCACATTCTGTCCATCACTGTTGTGTTTGCAATTACCGCTCTAAGTGTACTGGGGATGCTCAGACGTGAGTCCCAGGCACTCCACACCACTGGAGTCAAGCTAGCCGGGCTGATGAGAGGTGTTACCTCGAAACCGGGCCCGTCCTCGGATGCTTGCTTCCGTTCTGGGAAGGACATGGCTTTTGTAGTTCGGACTGGACTGTTCCCATGGGGCACAGGGTCAGCGCTGATTTGCATATCGCCATTGTCTAACCCAGGGTGGTGTGGAGTGGAAAAACGATGGATTTGGGCCCAGATCTTTTGACTGGGGTGAATGTGTGACATTGATCCACATTCTGTCCATCACTGTTGTGTTTGCAATTACCGCTCTAAGTGTACTGGGGATGCTCAGACGTGAGTCCCAGGCACTCCACACCACTGGAGTCAAGCTAGCCGGGCTGATGAGAGGTGTTACCTCGAAACCGGGCCGGTCCTCGGATGCTTGCTTCCGTTCTGGGAAGGACATGGCTTTTGTAGTTCGGACTGGACTGTTCCCATGGGGCACAGGGTCAGCGCTGATTTGCATATCGCCATTGTCTAACCCAGGGTGGTGTGGAGTGGAAAAACGATGGATTTGGGCCCAGATCTTTTGACTGGGGTGAATGTGTGACATTGATCCACATTCTGTCCATCACTGTTGTGTTTGCAATTACTGATTGAGCAGCAGGGCATAAGTGGATACATTGCCTGTGGTAATCTGCACAGAGTTACTGAGACTGCAGGTCCCTTGCTGCACGACCGGTGGTGGTCTATCAGAACCCGTTGTGGGCGATAATTGCTTGGGCTGTCTGGAGGTCTTGGGCACTACGGTATCTTCTGGCCCCATAGTAAATCCTGAAACCAAAGGATTACCAGTGCCATAACACCGCCTGAAGGAACTTGCGGTGGGGAGCAAGGGGCGGAATCCAGATGCTGCGGACCCCTATGGCCAGCGTTGCTGCGACCTGAGGCCCCCGGCCTGAGAACCACGAGACACACTCACTTGTCTTTCTTTTAAGGAACAGTTCTAATCTCCTGGATCCGCCCTGATACGGACCTCCCCGTCTGTTCTACACAGCGCCTGCCCGATGAGGTCCTCTGCAGTCGCGCCCTCTCTGGCACTGCTCGTCCCTTTTCTCACCATGGGACGTACAAAGGGCAAACAACCGGACATGTCTGCAGATGATTCTTCACCCCAGAGAGAACATGGCTCTGCCTCCCAGGCATCCTTGGTTAGCTGTGTCCCGTTGACCCCCCTGAAACCTTCTCTGGATAAACTAGACCAAATACTTGGTGAGATAAAGGCATTGCGCCAGGCTATGGAACACCAAATGGGCACCATCACTACCAATCTCAATATCCTACGGGCAGACCATGCCAAACTTTCAGACTCTGTGAAAGACCATACACAGACCCTTGCTGAACTGGTCCCACAACAGAGAGTACACTCCAAACAGTTGACACAAATGGAGAACCAGCTTACCACCCTTCTAGATAGGACAGAGGATGCGGAGGGAAGGGCTAGATGCAACAACATTCTCATCATAGGTATGCCGGAGTGGTCAGAGTGACTGGATGCGACCCGCTTTGTTGAGCAGTGGCTTCGAGACCATGTGGCCCTGGAGGGTCTTTACAATTTTTTTTGTATAGAGCGTGCACATCGTATTCCCACCGGCAAACCAACAGCGTGCCTCCCACCCAGACGGGTCATTGCCCGCATCCTTAACTATAGGGACCGCGACCACTTACTACAAAAGCCCGCCAAAATGCATCTATTCATTATGAAAGCTCACAAATCTCACTGAATCCAGACTACACCAAACAGGTGCAGTGACAAAGAACCTTCTAACAGCCACTCAAGAAAAAAACTTCAGGCTCTCAATTTATCCTATGCTTTACTGTTTCCTTCCTGTTTAAAAATTATTCATCACCAGAAAGCTCACTTTTTTGAATATCCTGAATCAGCTAACGTATGGTTAGAGTCTACTCTGCCCCCCCAGTCCTTGGCCAGTATACACCAGAGAATACCACAACTTCCATCACAGCCAGTTAAAATGAGTCCCCGCCGCATCAGAACGAGCCGAGTGGTCTTGGATCGGAGGCCTACTTTGGACCAGGCTGTTACGGGACAGGAATCTGCAGTACTGGCTGCTGCTTATTTCCGGGATACTACACAGGTCAAGTCCCCGTAACAGTCGGATGACAACCCATTGCCATCTGACTCTGAAAGCAATGATGTTTTGTTTCATTCGATAACTCCTCAAATTGTGAAGGACTTATATGGGTAGTCTGCTTGTGTCGGCATTACGATGCTTCTTGCTTAATAGTTATGCTCATTCGTAATTTAACACGCCCCTCTCCCCTTTTTTTAAAACTATTTGTGGAGACCAGGCCATGTTATGGACATTAATGTACATGCTCATTTATTTTATTTGTATGTGCCACGGGGCCTGGCATGCATGCAGGAGGTATACTATTTAAATGTGAATTTAATACGTTCTCTCTCCCCCAGGTTTGGCATTTTAATTTTCTTTAATACGAAGTCCGGCCCAGGGTGCAGCTCCGACATGGCAGGCTTAACCATGCTCTCTTTGGTGCCCACCCCCCCTGCAGCTTCTGCAGTATATATCAGTTTGAATATAATGTGTTGCATTGTTAGTTTGGACCAACCTAGTTTGATTGTTGGCCCAAGTATCCCGGGGTTATGTTTAATAAAGGGATGTTTGTTCTTGGTTCGGGCCGCACTGTATCTCCTATTGTGCTCCACAGCTTATTGCCGGGTGCACTGTTACGATATCCTACTACCTTATGGCTGCTTTGGTTAAATATAAATTGCTGACATGGAATGTTCAGGGAATGTGGTCTGCGCATAAAAGACATCGTATTTATGCTCAACTGAATAGATGCAAGGTTCATATCACTTTCATACAAGAAACTCACCTGACTGATTCGAAATCTCCAAAATGCATAGAAAATGGAAAGGGCAGTTTTTACCTCTTATTCTGCTTTTGCTAGGGGGTCGGTAATTTGGATTCGAAGTGGGGTGCCCTTTACCTTAATAGAAGCTGGTAGATTCTGAAGGGCGTTCTGTCTTGTTATCTGGGAAGTTGGATGGTTCCCCGGTGATTCTTGGGTGTGTGTCTGCCCCAAATTCGGGTCAGACTAATTACCTTACCAGGCTTAACACTGTCCGATCAGACTGGGCGCATATTCCTTGGATTATTGGGGGCGATTTTAACTCGGTCCTAGATATTCACTTAGATCGTTCACATCCCCCATTACGAGGTGCTGTACCCCTGACTAAACATACAGAGTTTTTACAAGCCTGGGCTACAGGCTGGTCTTTTCAAGATATCTGTCGTGCTCACTACCCTGGATGCAGAGAATATTCATTTTACTCCCCTCCACACCAATTGCACACTAGAATTGACCGCATATCCTGTACTACACTGTTGATAACCCAAATGACTGATTCCACATATCTGGGGAAAACATTGTCCGATCATAACCCTATGGAGGTGACACTGACATGGGGTAAAGTTCCTACCCCGGTACCCACTTGGCGGCTCTGGACACAATTGCTAGAGGACCCGGTTTTCCGTGATACTCTGGGCACCACTATCACAAATTATTTCACAGAAAACACAGGGACGGCCTCATCTTTTCTGGTGGAGTGGGATGCCTTCAAAACTGTTCTCCGAGGCACGGCTATTGGAGCCATGGTGTGAGCCCGGCAGGAAGTTCAAGAAAATCTTGCCCTGGTAGAGGCCTCTCTTAATAGGCTTGAGACTGTGGAACTTACTAACCCGTCACAACTCCCGCCCCTTCAGGAAGCCAGAATCAAATAGGCTGAACTGTTAGAGCAACTCCGGCTAGATTATAGGTCTTATACACAATACAGTCACAAAGATGCTGACAAATCAGGGACTCTTCTGGCACGCCTGATCCGAGATTCTCATTCCCCAGTGCCCATTACTGAAGTTTATTTCCCTGACAGAATGATTGTGTCTACCCCAGCAACCATTTATTTAGCATTATTTACATATTATTGAAGTTTGTATACTGTTACCACTTCTTCTAATGATATCTCAGCCTTTCTCCAGGACTTGCCCTTCCCCCAGTTATCGGATGCCATTCATTCTGAATTGGAGGGTCCTATAACTGCAGCTGGAATTAAGGAAGCCATTAAGGCTTTTCCCAGAAATAAGACCCCAGGCTTAGATGACCTGCCCGTGGAATTTTATGCACTGTTTGCTGAAACACTGGTCCCTCACCTCCAGACCCTTTACAACACGGCCCTGGACAAAGCTGCCTTACCCTTAACGACCATGCAAGCATTGGTAACTTCTTTCCCTAATCCTCACTGAGACCCCCGTGATATTTCTGGCTATTGCCCACTTTAATTATTGAACACTGTATACAAGATACTCAGTAAATTATTAGCCAATCGATTACATCTGTATCTTTCTAAGCGAGTTCATATAGATCAATGCGGCTTTGTTCTGGGCCACAGCACCTCACTTAATATATGGCGGCTCCATTATATTATGGAAGCAGCGGCAGTCGCGTCCCCCACAACGGGATGTATTTCCCTTGATATGCAACAAGCCTTTGACACCCTTTCTTGGCAGTACATGTGGGCCGCCCTGGAACGATATGGTATTCTCAAAGGTTACCTACAATGGGTGCAGCTCCTATACAATGCCACGACGGCACGTGCCCATACTGGCGTACATATTTCCCCAGCCTATTCAATAACAAGAGGTACCCGTCAGGGTTGCCCCCTATTCCCTCTGTTATTTGTATTGGCGATGGAACCTGTCCTTCTCCAACTCCGGAAACCTTGACCTTAATTTGGATCCCATCCCATCCATCTTTAAACGCTTTGAATTTGTTTCCAGCTTGACAATTAATGCTACCAAATCTTATGCCTTTTTGTATGCGATACTGGGAAACTCCAGATCCTGTTTTATTTTGTGAACTAACACTACAGACGATGCCGGATACGTTCAGATACTTAGGTATTCAAATCTATGGAACCCCACAAGACCTAATCGACGGCAACATACTGAAGGCGATCGCTTCCCTTCGGAAGCAGGTCTGCTTTTGGGTTTCCTTACCACTGTCAGTGATGGGAAGAATTTCACTTTCCAAAATGGGGATGCTTCCTCGTCTACTATATTATTTTGCTAACATACCTGTCGTGATTCCGTCATCTATTTTTAAAACTTTGAATACATTACTGATTGAACTTATTTGGGGTAATGGCCGTAGGAGAATAGCGTTGGCAAAATTACAACTGCGTCCGAAAGTGGGAGGTCTAGGAGCGCCTGATTTTAAGGCATATTGCCTGGCTAGCTAACTACAATGGCTCTCCTACTGGTTAGCGGGTCGTCAGCTGCAGGAAATAGAATATACTCCTCGACTTTTGCACCATGGCACTCTGCACAATATGCTCTTACCCAATGGTAGGATTCCACATACGCTCCCTTCTTTACTCAGCACGGCTCTCCTATATTGAAAACAATCACTCTATTGGAAACAATCACTCAAATATACCAGAAAAGCCATTCCATACTTCGACAATATAACATTAATGGGAATCCCCACTGCTACTGGGATAGTCACTGCTAAAAATGGCAATTAGTGTTTTTTTATTTACGATAGTCACTGCTAAAAGGTTATCCTCATGGACGACCAAAGGGGTCTCGACGGTGGGAGTGTTATTTACTGAGGGCACCCTGACTGATCATGACAATTTCCAGCGTGCTCAAGGAGTACCTTCAACTTTATTCCTCTTACACGCAGCACTGGTTTGTTATATTAAACAACATTGGGCCCCTGATTGGTCTGAACCTCCGACACATGCTTTAGTCCATGCGATACACCTAATGGGAGTAGGCCGACACCTAGTCCATTGGCTGTACAGGGGTATTAGGACTCATTTTAGAACACCCTTACTCTTACTCCGCACCCCGTAGTCATTTGATCTTAACAGGGAATTTACGGATAAAGAATGGGTCTCGTTATTGGAATTCCCTAAGAAAGTTTCCCGTAATGCTCGTTTTAAATATATCCAATCAATGATCTTACAAAGAGCATACCTCACACCACACTCACTCAATAATATACCCAGACGCCCAACTCTCCTGCCCTAGATGTTAGGAAGCAGATGCAAACCTCATTCACATGCTCTGGGCCTGTCATGGACTCCGTTTGGCATGCCGTCACTCATACTATTCGACAAGTTACTAACACTTACGACTGGTTATCTCCAGAAGCTTGTCTTTCGGGCCTCCATAGATGCCGCAAGAAACAGAAGGTACAGTTGAAATTTGCCGACCTGGCACTACTTATTGCTAAGCGAGCGATTACGATGAGGTGGGAATCTGCCTCTCCACCTATGCCACTGTACAGGCCAGGCACACAAAATTCATACGATGGGGAGTAGCTGAAAGTACTATACTCCGACAGGAGGAACTACGGGGCTTGCGTAAGACTCCTGTCTCATTAGAATGGGATCAAATGCTGGAAGTCTTCCGAGCTATAGATTCTTTTACACACCCCGGCATCACCAATAGCTGTGACTCACCCCATTACTCCAGCATTTCCCTGAAAGACTTACCTGTATTTCTTTTTGACCAGTGTCAGATTTATAATTATAGTGTGCAGGTACACAACAGTACCTTTTGTACCCACCTAGGTTGTCACTAAACGTATTTAACCACTATTATGTATCATCGGCTCTATGTGCACAAGGGATAGTTCCATAGGAGTCTGGGACATCATTCAGTATCCATGAACCAGAGAACAGGGGGGGGGGTGTCCTAATTTTTCTTTCATCACTAACCATAATTTCTATGGCAATATGAACCCCCTCTTTTTATTCCTTTTTTTAGTAAAATGTTTTGTATTTTACCAGTTTGATTCAATCAAGGTGGCTTCAGGTGTCGGTTACTTTTGTCATAAGTAAGAATGTTAGCGCTCTAATTGTTCTTTAGCACACTCTAGGAGGATGCAGTAGAACACAAGGGAAT
This sequence comes from Lissotriton helveticus, assembly GCF_964261635.1. Classification (NCBI taxonomy): domain Eukaryota; kingdom Metazoa; phylum Chordata; class Amphibia; order Caudata; family Salamandridae; genus Lissotriton; species Lissotriton helveticus. The sequence goes on along the minus strand of NC_136067.1, from coordinate 766,557,196 downwards.
CGACTGACAGGCTGCTCATCTGGGAGGTACATGTTTGACTGAGAATGTCAGACTTCATTCTCATACGGCTGAGAAAGATAGTGTGAATTTACAGAAAATATGTCCTCGTTTTTCTTTCTGGAGCACCTTTCATTGCCTATATGGAAAAAACATGAGAAAACAGTTTTGTTTCAAACACAATTCATGAAATCCCAGCAAATGCTTTTTGACAGGGTAAAATCACCTACCTTAGAACACATCACAATTCCTACAGTTAATATGGTACCAAGAACAAATAATTTATATTGTAACTAAAATTTGTAATCACCTTTTATAATTTCTCCTTTTTGTGAGACTCAAAACCTGCCATTCACTACAATGCATTTCAATGGGGTGCTACCATATATATTGGTCCAAAGATGGCTGCCAGCACTTCCTGGTTGAAGCTCTGACAGCCAATCAGATCTCACCATGAGATCTGTGCTTAGGATCCACCCAGATACACACATTTTTTTTCCGTTAATATCTGAAGAACTGCTAAACGGATTTATACCAAATAACAAAAAGCATACTTTCTGGACCAAAGGTTACCTTTCTGCCAAATTTGGAGTAATTACGTCCAGCGGTTCGGGCTGTAGTAGTGTCTCAAAATTCCAATTGAGATTACATGGAGAAAAAGCAAATTTTTTTAGCTCCCATTTTCCTTGACCCCCCACTTGACGAATCTATCTATCTATCTATCTATCTATCTATCTATCTATCTATCTATCTATCTATCTATCTATCTATCTATCTATCTATCTATCTATCTATCTATCTATCTATCTATCTATCTATCTATCTATCTATCTATCTACCTATCTATCTATCTATCTATCTATCTATCTATCTATCTATAGATATAGATATATATATATATTTACACACACAGATACACTCTCACACCCACTCACATAATTATACAAACACCCTCACACCCACTCACATACTTATACAAACACCCTCACACCCACTCACATACTCATACAGACACTCTCACACCCACTCACATAAAGAACAAAATAGTGAACTGTATATCTAGACTAATTTTTAATTTTCGCCTAATTCACGGTTTCTAAATTGTGATACATTGTGATCACATGATTGGAATAGGAAGCTATAAAGTTCTGGCAGTCCAGTCTCGGTTTTGGTACTGCGGAGTTGCCGCAATTTCAAAGAATTCTGGAAAATAAATCTTAAAAACAATATTTAAAATTCTGCATTTTCTCACAAAGCATTTAGAAATGTTATTTCAATAAAAAAATGTTCTTTAAATATTTTTAAATAAAAAAGTGTACAAAAAAAGAAAAAACATGCAAAATATGAATGAATATTCTACAATTTAAAAAAAAGTAAAAAAACAATCCAAGAAAAATATAAACTACATAAAGATCTTATAATATGTATATAATATGTATATGATATTTTTAAATATACAATAACATTTTAAAAAAAAAAGTAAAATACTATAGTTACAAGACTTGAGCTTAAATTTTTTTATATTTTCCGAAAAATTCAAAGGTTACTTGGTTATTAAATTTAAGAACATAACATTTAAAAAACACCTGAAATTCAGTGGAAAAAACAAAGGTTACAGGGATTTTACAGTTAGGCTCAGATGTCAGTCATGCAAAAACATAGAAATTCAGCAGTTTTAGTTACCTGAGTTAACTATAACTTACCCCACCGCAATGCACTCCTTATGACTTCACATATTATACCACTCATGACATGGTCAGTTTCATCACTGATGACATCTATCTATCTATCTATCTATCTATCTATCTATCTATCTATCTATCTATCTATCTATCTATCTATCTATCTATCTATCTATCTATCTATCTATCTATCTATCCATCCATCCATCCATCCATCCATCCATCCATCCATCCATCCATCCATCCATCTATCTATCTATCTATCTATCTATAGATATAGATATATATATTTACACACACAGATACACTCTCACACCCACTCACATAATTATACAAACACCCTCACACCCACTCACATACTTATACAAACACCCTCACACCCACTCACATACCCATACAGACACTCTCACACCCACTCACATAAAGAACAAAATAGTGAACTGTATATCTAGACTAATTTTTAATTTTCGCCTAATTCACGGTTTCTAAATTGTGATACATTGTGATCACATGATTGGAATAGGAAGCTATAAAGTTCTGGCAGTCCAGTCTCGGTTTTGGTACTGCGGAGTTGCCGCAATTTCAAAGAATTCTGGAAAATAAATCTTAAAAACAATATTTAAAATTCTGCATTTTCTCACAAAGCATTTAGAAATGTTATTTCAATAAAAAAATGTTCTTTAAATATTTTTAAATAAAAAAGTGTACAAAAAAAGAAAAAACATGCAAAATATGAATGAATATTCTACAATTTAAAAAAAAGTAAAAAAACAATCCAAGAAAAATATAAACTACATAAAGATCTTATAATATGTATATAATATGTATATGATATTTTTAAATATACAATAACATTTTTAAAAAAAAAGTAAAATACTATAGTTACAAGACTTGAGCTTACATTTTTTTATATTTTCCGAAAAATTCAAAGGTTACTTGGTTATTAAATTTAAGAACATAACATTTGAAAAACACCTGAAATTCAGTGGAAAAAACAAAGGTTACAGGGATTTTACAGTTAGGCTCAGATGTCAGTCATGCAAAAACATAGAAATTCAGCAGTTTTAGTTACCTGAGCTAACTATAACTTTGCCACCGCAATGCACTCCTTATGACTTCACATATTATGCCACTCATGACATGGTCAGTTTCATCACTGATGACATCTAAAAAAACATCACTGATAACATCACTGATGATATCATCCACAGAACCCACTCACACCCCAATGCAATTTCTCATACACCAAGGGCCCGATGTAAGACACCAAATACCGGTCGGTAACGGCCGATTTCGTCCGTTACCGACCGGTATTTGGTGTTTGAGATATAGGGGGCCTAAAATTTACCGATTCCGTAATTTTACCGATTCCGTAATTTTACCGATTCGGTAAAATACCGAATCGGTAAATTTTTCACAGGCCCTTAAGAATTTGTTATTTACCATGAAATACTATTTCATGGTTAATAACGAATTCCTGTATACATGCACATCTGTACATGTACACCTGTGCCATGTGGCACACATACATGCCCTAAGTGACACCCTGTCCCCCTTGACAATTCGGTAATTTTACCGAATCGGTATTTACCGATTCGGTAATTGACATTGATTCCTATGGGCCTCAAGGCCCATAGGAATCAATGTCAATTACCGAATCGATAAATACCGATTCGGTAATTACGAATCATACCGATTCAGTAAAAATTAACGAATAATTTCCTACATCTCATTTACTGAATCTAGAATACCGAATCAGTAAAATTCGGTATTCTAGAGTCGGTAAATAAGATTTACCTACATCGGGCCCCAAGTCACATACCCACACAAGTATTCATATACCCATTCATAGAACCATACAACTTACAGATCTACTCACTCAGATACACACACACCCACTTACTCACCCATACAGGCACTCAGACAGCTACTCACTAACCCATACAGTTAGTCACACAACCACTCACTCATCCATAATACAACTCATACACTCACCCATATAGTTATTCACACACCCACCTATTCAACCATGCAATACTCATACAGCGATTCACTCGCCGGTACAAGGTGGGGGGGGGTACCAAAACTCAAAATCCTTATGCAATGAACTACACCAAATTTGGCAGAATGCTAGTTCTTGGTCAGCAGATTGTGCTTTTTGTGATTTAGTATAAATCCGTTTAGAAGCTTTTGAGAAATTAAGGGTTAAAAATAAATGGGTATTTGTATTTGACAGTAGGGTCCACAAGAGTCTCAGAAACTATTGCAGGGGTGCTCATTTAACTATTGCAGGGGTGCTCATCTAAAAATAGAACTTTCTGATTGGCATAGGGAACTTTATTTACCTTGGGCAATCTCGCTCCCGCAGAAGTCTGACTCCTACAAGAGCAAGCATTTGGATTGGCTGCCAGCAACATGAGAAACATGTTACTGATAGTCTTTATAGGACTCACAGACTTATTCCCCTGTCTTGAGGTTCTAAAACAAAGATATATAGGGGCAGAGTAGGGATACCCTGACTCCATAGGCCCCTGAAGTGGAACCCAGAGGGACGCCCGGGCCCAAAAAAGAATAAAAACTATAAAAAATGCCACATTCCTAAAAGACTCTCATAGGGTCCCCTCCCAAAAATGGTAGCCTGGCTCCATTTAAATACCTTATGCTACGATGAGCCTACCCCCAGGGTTGATTTCATATAGTGTAAGGGGGCTGCTTGGCTCTCCTTCCCAAGCCTCCAAAATCCCAGTGAAGCCCACCCCCAGCGTTGAAAATTGTTAATATGGGGAGAGGGGACACATGGCCCCCCTACCAAAGCTGCCAGGGCCCCTTGGAAGACCACTGCTGGGGCTAACATCAGCTTGCATGGGAAGAGGGCACACAGCCCCCCGAGCCTTGTGAGACCACAGAAAGCACTCCCCAAGGGCTGATTACTTGAAAGGAGGGGGACCAGGGAAACCTGTGTTTGCACTTATTTGGAGGAAGCATTTTCAAAATTCCCACCATGTGTTAGTAAACACCAAGCCCGCTCCCAGCGGGTGGCAGCTTAAAAAATGCTCCACAAGCTGGGAGTGGACTTTTCATCTGTTTCCCTGACCACACAGAAGTTGGCAGGAATAAGATTAGGAGATTGCTCCCTCCTGCAGGGAGCAGCATTATTAGGTGTTTCCTATATGCGGGAGCATTGCCGGCTCCCATTGTGTGTGGAGCTGGAAGGGACTGTGAGGCCCTTGGGGCTTCTCTTATAGCCCTCAGCACCAGGGCACCCACCTGTTATTGCTTTTAATGGGATCTCCAGGGCCAAAATCAGCTTGAGAGCGGGCTGCATGCCCCGTTCCCCCAGAAAATATCACTGGGCTCCAAGGGATGGGGTGCCCTGGGCTGAAATCATCCTGGGGAGGAGGTCCACACATGCCACTACCCCTCAAAATGATGCAGAGCCACAGGGGATGGTGTCCCCTGGGCCAAAACAGGACTCGGAGGATGCAGAATGCCCCCTCCTTATAATAAATTAGGTCCCCTGGGCCAGAATCGGTCCAGGAAGAGGTCACATGTCCCCCTCCCTTTAAACCTAATGCTGGACTCCCGTTTCTTTAATTAAAAAACAAACGTCCCCGGAGGATGGAGACCCCAGTGCCAGGCCCAATAGCCAACCCCATAGGATTGGGTGTATGGAGGAGGGATTATCTGCAGGCAGGGGGCTACATTTATATATCAAAATTAAGTATTACTTCATGCTAAAAAACCTAGAAATTCACAGAATAAAACGGAGGTTAAAGTAACGTCTGATTTTTATCCCTCTCATCCACCCCTCATTTTCTTGTTTATTATCACGGTGTGTCTTTCTGTGTGTTTATTTTACATTTTAGTCTTTGTTATTTTTTACTTTTTTGTGACTTTTTGCACTTTGTATTATTTTTGTTTTTCCTATCCTTCAGTGACTGTCCTCCTCCTGTTTCACTTCCTTTCTGCTTTACTAGTCCTACTTCTTTCCCTGGCCCCATGGCCGAAGAAGGCAACAGCGGTAGTGCAGGGGCCACGCTCCCCTCCATGTGGGTGCTGGCATTGTTCAGGGATATAGTTAGCCCAATTTTTACTGAGGCGGAGGTGGCCCTGGCCACCCTGATTCTTTGCGTTCAGCGCCACCACCCCTCCATGCCGGCAGCAGGCCTGATTTAGAAAGTATAATGCTACTCTGTATGTCTGTCAACATATTTTTTTTAGAGAGTAACTGTACCACTAATCTTGTTTTTTAATCTTCTTTATTTCTTTCATCGGTACCCAAGGGCAAGAGTGCATTGGAGCATGGCACAGGAGCTGCGACCACCACTGCCACTACTGTAGCAGATCGTTCTGCTAGCCCAAGTAAGTCATATTTATTATTATTTTCCTAACTTTTACTTCTGCACTGGTAAAATAGTTTGGTCTGGTGTATTTTTTTATACTTTCTACTTTTTTTAGATCCTCTATCTATTATTTTTTAAATTACCAATCCAGCATTATCTTTTTTTCTATATTTCCTATTGCTGTAGCTGACTTTCTCCTGTCCGAAGCTTTCTTCTGCTCTATTAGTAAGTTGTTCTGGGGGTCTCTAGTTGGCAATGGTTATCACCTTTGTCCAAATAGGGACCCTTACTTCTAAGTCAGGATAAGGGGATTACACTCCTTAATTACCCCTGCTCACCCCCTTGGTAGCTTGGCATGAGCAGACAGGCTTATCTCAGAGGCAGTGTGTTAAGCATTTGTGAATATACATAGTAATACAGTGATAACACTACAGATGGACACAACACAGGTTTTATACAAATAAGTATTCTTTATATAGACTTAAACACAAGACCACAAACAACAACAATCCACAATACTACACTTAAGATTACTTAAAAGATGATTAAAGTCTCTTACTTCAAGTTGTTGGTAAATGCGACAATGTTCTCAACAAGGTACCTGGATGCATAACGCAAAGTAAACAAAAGGCTCGCAAAAGGGGAGATGCGTCGGTTCCGTGACCCGGGGGAACGGTTGCGTCCTTCCTCAATGCTTGCGCAGAGTAGGGGACTCGTCGTGAGCCTTACCGGTGCGGAGGTGATGCGTAGATTCTCAGCCTGCGGGCCTGTTGCGGTGCGCAAGATTGTACCTTGGTGCGATGCAATGATCCGGTTGCGATGCGAGAAGATGGGACCCTTGATGCGGAGATGCGATGCGATGACGATCCGATGACGCCCTGGCAGTCTTGCAACGACTCTGTACTTGGAAGCCGCGACAGGCCCTGCGACACGCTTCTCCGGGGATGCGATGGCGACTCTCTCGATGTTGTCATGCTTCTCCGGCAATGCGACAGCAGGCAGCTTCGATGAACACACGCTTCCAGGGAGATGTGGCGAAGTCTCGCTTCTCTGGCGTTGCGATGATTTCTTATGCGGCGGCGACGTGCTTCTTCTCGATGCGTCGCGCTTCCAGCTCCCAGCGGCACGCAAGTGACTGGAGTCAGAATTCCCAGCAAGGAAATTCAGGAGGGAGCTGGAGGTGAAGTCTTTTGGCCCTAAGACTTCAGCAGGAGGCAAGCACAGTTCAAGCCCTTGGAGAATATTCTGTAAATGAACATCTTTACAAAGTCCTTCTCCTTTCCCTTGGTAATGAAGCAACCACTGCAGGCCAACCCAGCAAACAGCACACTGACAGAGGGGCAGTACAACTCCTGCAGCTACCTTGGTTCTTCTCCTTGGCAGAAAGTTTTCTTGTCCAGAAGTGATCTAATCTCTTGGGATCAGAGTCCCAATATTTATACCCCAAAATCCTTTGTTCTCTGAAGGCAGAGAGGCCTCTGCCTAGTCCAAACCAGTTCCTGAGCACTTTGTTTACATGACTCTCTTCTTCTTTTCACTGTGCAGGGCAGAGACATCAGATGCCCCACAGGAGGTGGAGCCAGCACAGGTGATGGAAGCTACAGCTCTGGAGCACTCTGTTGACATGATTCCTACTCTCGTTTCACATTGCAGGGCAGAAACATCAGACAAGCCACAGGGGATGGTGCCAGCATTGTAGAGGGAAGGCCCTGCCCTATTCAGGTCCCAGGTGCAACTCTTCCCTCCCATCTAGATGCAGATCTCTCTATTCGCCTCTGGGCTGCCCCAGCCTGTCTCCTGGAATACCCCAGCCCTGTCACTCACAAACCCAGACAAGGAATACACAACCCAGCAGAGGCAGGCTCAAATGGTTAGGCAAGCAAATAACCTACTTTCTAAAAGTGGTATTTGCAAACACAGAATATTAAAATAAACGTTACTAAAAAATGTATTTGATTATTCTGAGTTCAGGCGTACTAAATTCGAATTTCTACTGTGTTCCCTGAGTCAGTTAGGATTATAAGCATGTAATAATCTAACTGCCTATTCTGGCCTATGAGAACAGGTAGCCTTCAATAGTGAAAAACGAAAATGGCTGTAATTCACTATTAGAACATGCTACACACATCAGAGCATGTCCTACCTTATACTTACAATGCACCCTACCCATGGGCCTACCATAGGGGTGTCTAATATGAAGTAAAGGGAAGGTTTAGGGACTGGAAAGTGGATGCACTTGGCCAAGTCGACATGGCAGTGCTAGACTGCACACAGGCCTTGCAATGGCAGGCCTGAGGCACACTTTACAAGCTGCTTCTGTGGGTGGCACAACCAGTGCTGCAAGCTCACCAGCAGCATTTGATTTACAAGCCCTGGGCACACATGGTGCACTATACTAGAGGCTGACAGATAAATCAAATAACCCAATCATGGAATCCAATTAGTATATCAGTTTAACATAGGGAGCACTTGCACTGTGGTACTGATTAGCAGTGGCACAGTGCCCAAAGCATAAATCCAGAAAAAACATATCAAAACAGAGGAGGCAATCCGTCAAAAATGGAAGGGAGAATCACGCCAATGATGCCAGGTCTAATAGTAGGCTTTCCCTCTGCCCTCTGTTATATGTCTTGTGGTACTGTAAGACAAAGAGAACAGATTTTTGATACAGTGATTAAGATTGCAGGCTGAAGTATGCTATTATTCACCTCACATGTTTGTTGAGAAAGTTTTCTTGCTCAAACAGTCAAAAGAGAGAGTGGCCACAGTCATGGACCATTAATTCTGTCTTATCATTTATACAGTATACCAGCAGTTTCCATGACAGTGCAGCATGGCAGGAAAGGAATGAGATATCCCTTTGCCTTTGCCAACCCAGACTACATGTCCTTCATTGACCATTCCACCCCTTTTTTGCGCTTCACTCTCATAGAAGCTCTGTTCCTCCATTAGGAGAAAAAAGGTTTTGATTGACTGGACTACCTGGCTTTATAACATGTTCAACCAACAAGCCTCCCAAAGTGATAGTTTCGAAAGAAGATACTGTAGTGCTAACCGAACTGTAGGGAGGTATTGCTGTTGTACTTTGTTCAAAATAATAATTGCTTAGGTGCTTAGGTGGCGAATCTGGTTTCTAAAATGGATAATTTTCTTTTTAGCCAACCGACCACCAGTGCCGAAGCCAGTGCCAGCCACGAGGCAGGAGGGAGTGCAATGGAGGAGTCCCAGGTGGTTGGAAGGGGAGGATTCCCAGCAGTGCCAGGGGTGAGTTTTAAGTCACATTGCTTGCTTATTGACCAATTAAGCATACTGTATTTGTTAAGCGAGGCAGATATCCCACCCATCATCATCACCTCCCTGCCCATGACATTTCGCCACCCGTGACCTACCTGCAGCATGATTCAGTTTGTCACTGCACTGTTGGTAGTGTAGTGTGTGTCTGCTTCCTTTAGTGAATTAGGCATTCGGGAGTTTGCAATGCATTGCAAACTGAAAACAAGGTCTGTTTCTGAATGCCCACTAAGTCACTTCCATAATTCATTCCTGCTGTCCTAGCCTACCAAATAATGGAAAGTTCTATTCTTGGTATGATGGATTTGCTCCTCTTTAAATTTTCCCTTTCATCATTCATCCACCACAGTGACTGACCAAGCACACGTGTTGCCTGTCTGCTACCTGAACGCAACCAGCACCAGTGACCCTGGTCCACCGACTCACATCCGCTACAACTCTAGCACCTTCCATGCTCTCAACCCCAGATGCAACAACAACTGCCAGGTTTCGATGCCGAACAATACCTAAGGCCTGAACTCCTGTCTACTGTCGACACTGCCGCTGCACCTTCACCCACCTCTGGACCCCAGCAGCAGCCTCAGCCTACCGGACATCACCGCTCACAAACCAATCAACTGCATCCTCCTCAACATGCACTCCCTACACAAGCACATCTTGGAAATCTGGGATCTCCTCAATACCTAAGCGCCCAGCGTCACCTTCCTCACAGAAACCTAGACCAATGCCAACTCCGCGCCTGACATCGCCACTGCCATTTCTGACAGATATAAGATCCTGCAGAAAGACTGCCCCTCCCGCCCAGGAGGAGGCATCACCATCATCCACAAAAGCACCCTCCACATGACATCCACCAGTCCAGACGACACTATGACCCTCATGGAACATCTCCACTTCCAGATCCAGACCAACCCTAACTCCGCGGAACCCTTATCTACAGGCCATCCGGCCTGCGCTCCTTTCACTGACACCATCACCGACCTAATTACACCCCATGTTTTTACCTCCACTGACTACATCCTACCGGGAGACCTAAACTTCCACCTGAACAACCACAATGACCCCAATACCACCACCCTCCTAGAGAACCTTGCCAACGTAGGACTGAACCAACTGGTCACTGCCCTCATGCACACAGCGGTACACACACTCGACCTCGTCTTCACAGAAGGAAACAGCGTCTCCTACAGCCACACCATGGAACTCCTCTGGACAGACTATCACTGCATTCACTTCTCTTTCAGAAAACCCATCGTAAACAAGCATGCCCACAGCCTCCCCGGTAGAAGCCAGAACTAAGCCCCAGAAGACCAGTTCACCTTTTTCCTCATCAGCACCCCGCCACCAACGACACTAGACGCTAACACCATGTCAAGCAACTTCCACCACAGGATCATGAACGGCACAGACACACTCGCCACCCTGAAGAAAGCCACAGGATGACACATCAAGAAACCAAGCTGGTCCACCCCGGGACTCCAAAAATCCAGGCGCTCCTGCCGACAACTCGAAAAGACATGGAGGAACAACAAAACCCTAGAAACACACATCACCTACAGGGCAGACACCATAGCACACCACCAACTCATCAAATCCACACAGAAGAAATTCCTTCAAGACAGAATCGTCACTGACACCCACAACACCAAATAACTCTTCTCCATCAGCAAGGAATTTACCAAACCCAAAAGCAAAAGAACAGAATTCCCACCCTCCCAAAACCTCTGCACCAGACTCCGCACTTTTGTTCACCTCAAGATTAAGATGAAATACAACTTCGACAACCAAGACCTCGGTACCGCTCTATCTACCACCCCCCAGCGACACCACCCAACAGACCCTGCTCACGATAGAAGACACCCTTGAGACCATGAAGAACATCCACTCCAGAGCACCCTCAGACCCCTACCCCCCACAACTTCCACAGAACTGTCACAGGCATCAGAGTAGAACTACACAAGACAATCACCTCGAAACCGCCACATTCTCTAATGACTAGAAACACGCAAAAGTCAACCCATTTCTGAAGAAACGCTCTGCTGACCCGACAGACCTCAAAATCTTCAGGCCCATCTCCCTGCTTCCATTTACAGCCAATGTCAAAGAAAATGCTGTCAACACCCAGCTAGCAAACTTCACCGAAGCCAACAACATCCTGGACATCTCCTGATCCAGATTCCACAGCAACCACAGCAACAAGTCACCCCTACTCACTGCCACCACCGACATCTGTTCCCTCCTCGATGTTCCGTAACCACTTACAAGTAAACCCAACACTGCAGGAGTGCAGTAGGTCCCATTCACTACCCGTGCCTTAATTACTACTCCATGTACATATATCAGAGCAATAGTAAAAGAAGGCACCGAGAGAAGATGGGGGAAAAACAAGGGAAGGTTAGAAACAAGATGTGGACCCTCAGTACGATGCTCCCCCTCTGCACTGGCCGATTACACTGATTAGGGACAGCAGGTCTGAGAAGCTGAAGAAAAGAGAGAAAGAGCAACATCAGGTACTGAAGAGAACAACAGTCAAACCCTATTAAGCAGCGGTTTATGGCAGTGTTGTTTTACTTCTTACTACGTCTTGAAAACACCTCATCAAAAAGGGGTAGTCAGAAGAACCAGTGATTCCAGAAACATAAAAATATACTTCCCAGGTCCAAAGAGGATCGAAATATCCCCTTCTCAACTGTGGGATAAAACGCCCCACCAGCAAAAACCCGCTGAATACAGAGGCAAAAAATAAGGGATCCCTTCTTTTCCGATGCGGTCCCTGTACGCTTCATGAAAGCGTCCAGGAAACCCACAACAAACGGAACTGGTTAAAAAATGTATGCTGAATTGCAGGAAAAAGCAAAAAGGAAAAACAAACAAATAGTCCCGTACTTCACCTGCGAAATCCAAAGGAATAAGCAGTTCAACGAGAGCTAAGCCAGGAGCTTGTCCAGCACTCCTGCAGAAGACAATATCCAAAGAGCAAGTCCGTAACAGAGTCAGCAATGAAGGAGGCATCAGGCAATCCAACAATGCTGCGGGCGAAGTCCTTTCAGTGACATGAACCAGAATTGAAACCAAGCATGGAAAAGAAGGCGTACATTGTGTTTATACCCGCTCACAATACAGGACCCACTGCATACGCACCATTGCTCTCACAGTACCCAAAAGAAAGAATAGATAAAAGGTAAGTGATATCAAGCCCCTACTAACCCTACCTATACTCGGGACCTAACACTCGACCAGGGCCAAATGGCAGCCCTCATCCTTCTGGACCTCTCAGTTGCATTCAACATCATCTCCCACTGCACACTAGACACCAGACTCCACAACAACAGCATCCACAGAAAGGGCCTTTACTGAATATGCTCCTTTCTCACAGCAAGAACTCAGAGAGTCAGACTCACGCCCTTCCTCTCAGAACCAACAGAGACCAGAGTGCCCCAGGGATCCTTCTTCAAGATCAGCATGGCCCCCCTTGCAACCATCATCAGACCATGGGCTCGACCTCGCCTCCTAGGCTGATGTTAAGGCCTTCACTCACCTGAAAATACAGGCTGTTCAACTTGAGAGACAAGAAGATATTTCTCTTCTGCCCTTAAGAATTCACTCCTAATTGACTGAATGTTTAAATTCAGCCAGGCAAGACTAAACGCCCAAGGGAAGGGGGAATTGGGACAAAATAATAAACAGAAAGAGGCACTCCAAGATCCTGCTTCACTTAGCTCTGGAATGTTCTGACATTTATGGACTGTATTCGTCACAGGGAAATAAACAACAAAAAGGTTAGCAATTGTCTTTTGCGCTTACATGTTTATCTGTGCATCACCAATAAAAACTAATATACCTTTCACTTCTGGTTATGTCTTTACCAGAATCTTATTTCTATTAAGGCACAGCTTTTTAGATACAATTTGTTTAGTCCTCTGCAAAGAAATAATAACATTTATATAACAATAGTCACCAATGCACCGATATTGAAAATTATAATTTTCCAATAAAAATATTGTCTTTGTAAAAACAAAACTCACTTAGGAATTATTACGCAAGAGAATCACTTGTTAAATTACTAATGTTCTGTTATATCTTTCTCTTGTAGGTTTAATGAAGTCCTGAAATTTCCTCAAGTTTGATTCAGCACTACAAGGTAAATAACAGTTTTATCAATGGGTTGATTTATGGTCCTTTCCACGATTGCTTGTACTCAGCATGTGCCAACAAAATATATTCATCTTTGGTTCACGAGTATCCTATTTTTTGTTATTCAAGAACTGTCACAAATTTGTATTTACTGTCTTTGTCTTGAAAAGAAGAAAATGTTTCTCAAATTTTATACCTTCTAGAACAATGCGCATTGTCCCTGAAATGAATATTCGTCATACTGTTAAAATCGACTTACTTGCTCCTTGAGTGATGGCTGCTAATATTTGTTGAGGAGGAATGATGGGAGGACCTGTTGTATCTTTTTTAGACTCATTTGTGTAACCATACCTAGACAAAATATCTGATTGCAGCTGATGTTTTCCTGATCTATAAGTGATCACGAAATCAAATGCACTAAAGAATCTAACCATCGCATTTGACAGGGTGTAAGTGGATTCACAGAACGAACAAATTGCAAGTTCTTTTGATCACTAAATATGGCCACAGGATACTTTGTTCCCATTAAATGATGTCTCCATTCAGTAAAAGCTAGTTTAATGGCTAAGAGCTCTCTCTCAGCTACAGTATAATTTTGCTCAGCCGGGAGTCACTTTTTAGAATAAAAGGCTACAGGATGCAATTGGCCATCTTGAGTATCTCTTTGAGAGAGAACTCCTTCTACGGCCACCTGTGAAGCGTCCGCTTCAACAAAGAAAGGAGGATCTGGATGTGGAGGTTTTAGTAAAGGTGCAGAGGTAAATCTTTGTTTTAAATGAGCAAAAGCCTGAGCTGTCTGGTCAGTCCATACAAACACTTACCCTTTCTGAAGTAATTTAGTAATGGGTACTACTGTTTCAGCAAAGTGAGGTATGAAACGTCTATAAAAATTTGCAAAGCCAAAAATTCTTTGTATTTCTTTCACAGACGTGGGTTCTGGCCACTGCTCAATTGCGCTCACCTTTTTTGGATCCATCATAATTCCTGCTGGGGATAAACAATATCCAAGAAAATCTACAGTGTCTGTATTGAAGATACATTTTTCCAATTTTGCAAATAAAAGATTTTCTTGCAATTTAGCTAACACTGCTCTTCCGTGATGTATATGTTCGTCTTTTGTTTTAGAGTAGATAAATATATCACCTATATAAACAATTACACAGATATCAAGGAATTCATGTAATACTTCATTAATAGGGTATTGAACACCCGCAGGGGCATTACATAAACCAAAAGGCATAACGGTGTACTCATATAGGCCAAATTTGTTTTTGAAAGCGGTTTTCCATTCGTCATTCTCTTTTACTCTGACCAAATGATAGGCCCCTCTTAAATCCAGCTTGGTGTAAATTGTGGAATGACGTAACTGGTCAAGGAGGACTGGTATTAGAGGCAGTGGGTACTTATTCTTAATGGTCGCTTTGTTTAATCCGCGATAGTCTATACAGGCACGTAAGGATCCATCAGGTTTAGGAATGAAAAATAGTAGCGAGGAAACAGGGGATGTTGAATGCCGTATGAAACCAGATGCTAACAACTCATCTAGGTAAGTTCTCAAATATTTAGTTTCTTCCTCTGAAAGAGTATACACTCTACTACTTGGTAAAGGAGCCCCAGGTATAAGATCTATGCGACAATCATATGATCTATGTGGTGGTAATGAGGACGCTTTTACAGGATCAAACACATCTTTAAAATCTTGGTATTCTGATGGAATAACAAGAGAAGGTGGCACAGTACTTGCACAATGCAAAACCGTCATGCAATCATTAGGAGCTTCTTGATAACATGATGCTCGACAATAAGAAGAATCTAAGGTCACTGTTCGTGAAGTCCAATTTATTTTAGGGTTATGTGTGATCAACCAAGGTACTCCTAAAATAAGCCCAAAATTAGGTGTATCGATTAGGTCAAAACTTATCATTTCTGTATGCCCATTTCGACACACCATTATGATGGGACAGGTACTCTTTGTTATCATTCCAGATGATAATTCAGATCCATCTACAGCACAAACCGCCTCAAGTTGAGTCTTCAACTCAGTGGGAACATGTAATTCTTGGGCTAACTTTATGTCCATAAAGTTTCCTGTGGCTCCTGAATCTAGTAAAACTGGGACTGATTGACGCAACTGAGTACTGATTATTAAAATAACTTGAATAACAAAATGTCTAGGTATTCGTGGCGCATTATTTGCTAGATATTGGGAGATCTGATAATTTTTATTTCTCGTGCAAGCAACCCCTGTTCTTGATGAGTTCTTTAGTTTTCCTGCTCCAAAGGGGTTGTAATTAAAGCGTCAGTCTTTTTAGGTACTTTAGATTTGACCAGGGGTTGTAATTAAAGCGTAAGTCTTTTTAGGTACTTTAGATTTGACCGGACAATCTTTTGCAAAACGTCCTGAACGAGCACACTATAAACATAAGTTTAATTTTCTTCTTCTATCCTTTTCTTCATTTGACAAAGGCCCTTGTATCGTTCCTATTTTCATTGGTATCTGGTTCCATAGTCTTACTCTCCAATTCCTTTTTCTCATGTTTTATTACTGAGAATCTAGGCTCAATTTCTGTCTTATCACCCCTTCTTTCTCGTAAGCGATTATCTAATTTAACAACTAAGTCTACAAAATCTCAATAATCTTCAGGTAAGTCCACAATGTGCGCTAGAGCAACTTTTAAATTGTCACTCAAACCTCTATAGAATAGAGATGTGTGCTTTTCTTCAGGCCACTGGGTTTCTGTTAAAAACCTGTTAATTGTGGTGACATAAGTTAACAGATCTTTGTTTCCTTGTTTTAGATTAAGCAACTCATTATCACTTGCTTGTATGTAAGTATGTTTAGCAAATAGTTCAGTCATTGTCCTTTTAAACATGGGCCAATTATGTAAAATGGGATCATCTCTGTCAGTGTATGGTATAGACCAGTTTGCTGCAATGCCACCCAAATAAGAGAGTAAAAAATCCACCATAGTTGCGTCTGTAGGAAATAATTGGGGTATACATATAAAATGCAACTGACATTGGCTAACAAACACATTAAACTTGCTACTATCACCAAAAATGCGTTCTGGAGCCGAAAACGGCACAACATTAGGAACAGCTACAGTAACTTGAACTGGTGATGGACTTGTTTCAGACATCATAAATGTATTTGACATGTTAGATTTAGCTCCTTTTTCTGTGGAATTTGTAAAAGCAGAAGAAAAAGGAGTGTCCCACAAAGAATCTCTAGGTTTGTAACGCACCACTTCTTGACGTAAAGTCAGATTCTCTTGTTTCAACTTATCAATTTCTAACTGCATCTGTTGTAACAGCACAGTTACAGAATTATTTCTTTCTATATCGTCACTAAGAGCCTGAGCCATTGCCTGACCATCAATTCTAATGTCTTCCAAATCCATATCTCTCAAAAAGAACCTTTATTTTTGTGAAGGCTTATGCTTCTGTTAAGGCCTTCACTCACCTGAAAATCCAGGCTGTTCAACTTGAGAGATGAGAAGATATTTCTCTTCTGCCATTAAGAATTGACTCCTGATTGACTGAATGTCTAAATGCAACCAGGCAAGACTAAACTCCCAAGGGATGGGGGAATTAGGACAAAATAACAAACAGAAAGAGACACTCCAAGATCCTGCTTCACTTAGCTCTGGAATGTTCTGACTTCTATGGACTATATCTCTAGTCACAGAGAAATTAACAACAAAAAGATTAGCAGTTGTCTTTTGCACTTATATGTTTATCTATGCATCACCAATAAAAACTAATATACCTTTCACTTCTGGTTATGTCTTTATCAGAATCTTATTTCTACTAAGGCACAGTTTTTTAGATACAATTTGTTTAGTCCTCTGCAAAGAAATAATAACATGTATATAACAATAGTCACCAATGCACCGATATTGAAAATTATAATTTTCCAATAAAGATATTGTCTTTGTAAAAACAAAACTCACTTAGGAATTATTATGAAAGAGGATCACTTGTTAAATTACTAATGTTCTGTTTTGTCTTTCTCTTGTAGGTTTAATGAAGTCCTGAAATTTCCTCAAGTTTGATTCAGCACTACAAGGTAAATAACAGTTTTATCAATGGCTTGATTTATGGTCCTATCCACGATTGCTTGTACTCAGCATGTGCCAACAAAATATATTTATCTTTGGTTCATGAGTATCCTATTTTTTGTTATTCAAGAACTGTCACAAATTTGTATTTACTGCGTTAGTCTTGAAAAGAAGAAAATGTTTCTCAAGTTTTTTTACCTTCTAGAACAATGCGCATTGTCTCTGGAATGCATAATCGTCATACTGTTAAAATCGACTTACTTGCTTCTTGTACGCGGTGTACACGTGTCTTTTTTAATTCAGAAAACCTTAGTTTGTGTTGTAGGTTGGAGCACATTTCAAGCTGGACCGGAGAAGCAGAAGCAAGCGTTTCTGCAGCGTGAAAGGAAGAGAAACGACACCGGACAGGAAGGCATTCAACAAGTTGCCATCTCCATGACAACCACTGAAGAGGAAGAGGCGCCGTCGGAAGACTTGGTGGAAGAGTGATCCCAAACTTCAGGTAAGAAAGGAGGGAACAACGAGCGTAAGCACATTTGCTCGCTCCCTCAGTATTTTTATAGCTGTGCTGGAGGGTGGGTTCTTCTCACGAGGTAGGAAAGACAATGTAGTGCATGTGTAACAACTGTCTCCTCTAACAGCGTGCACCATATGCAAATGGGTTCTTGGCATTTGAGCGCTCATCTTAGTATCAGCCTGACTTTCCAATAAAACAAGCACTGGCAAACTCAAAAGGAACAAATACATATATCTATTCATCCCAGACAATTAGATATATTTCAAGATCAAGGGTTTTAATGTAGAAACAAACATTATTATTCATGGTTCAGTGTGAGTTTGAGCATAATTCTGTAAAGAAACCCTAACAGCTCATGACACCCAGCTCCTCCTCTCCCTAACCAAAGAACCCAACATCACCAGGCACAACTTCCAAGATGGGATAAAGGCTGTCGTCACATGGTTGAAGAAGAGCTACCTGAAACTCAACTCTGGGAAAATAGAAGTCGTCCTCCTTAGCTCCACCCCCTCCGCATGCGATGACACCTGGTGGCCACCTGTTCTCTGAAACCCATCCATCCTGACGGACCACGCACAAAACCTTTGCATCATACTTGACTCATTGCTCACGGAGAACCACTAGATCAACGCCGTATCCTCAACCTGCTTCAATACCCTCCACAAACTCCCCAAAAAGTTCAGATGGATCCCATCCTAATCCAGAAAAATGGTCATGCATGCCCTCATCAGTAGCACACTGGACTACTGCAATACTCTCTATGCCAGAATCAACAAAAAACTAACTACTTTGCAAACTCCTGATCATCTAGAACGCTGCAGCCAGACTGATCCTAGACACCCCCGTCACAACCAGATCACCCAACACCTCCGTGATCTCCACTGTCTCCCCATCGAAAGAAGAGTGACCTTCAAGCTCTTAGTACCCATACAAGGCTCTCCACAACATTGGACCAGCAAACCTAAACAACCGCCTCTCCCTCCATGCACCCAAGAGGCACCCCTGATCAGCTGACCTCTCTCTGGTCACCATCCCATGCATCTACAAGACCAGAATGGGAAGAAATCCTTCTCCTACCTCACAGCCAAGGCATGGAACGACCTCCCCCTCCACCTCCAGCAAGTCCCTACACTGCTCCAGTTCAGGAAGGACCTCAATACCTGGCTCTTCGGAAGACCCCAGCACACAACTGAGCCTCCCCCACTCCCCGCTAGCACCTTGAGACCCTTGTGGGCAAGGAGCTGCGCTTTACCAACAATGATTGATTGATTGTAGAACATGATGATCAGTGACACCCCACTATGCTGTAGTTAAACCTCTACCTAGCTTATTCCTCTAACTTACCTTGCAGTAGAGTAACTTTCCTAACTACGAAGTGAAGTTATTTGTTTAAAATCATTTGTGGTGGATGTTCAAGCAGGTGTGTAAAGTGGGACTAAGTGGGACTAAATCTCTGATTTAGAGTTTGGCAGGTGAGATACTCTGTGACAAACGTGTCTAATATAATATATCCTGTTTCCTTCCCTATACTGTAGTGCATCGTTTTTTTTCACTATTTTTCTACTGTCAACTTACAGCAGACAGGATATCCTTTCCTTGTGACGTATGTGAATTAGTATGATTATTATTATTCATCTGCCTCTTCTAAGTTTGGACTCACTCTGAGTGAGGGTAGGATTAAAAAGACAGTCTGAGAATAGCAGGGCTGTTGGATTTAAAGTAAGTTAATAAATTATCCATTACAACTGCCCCAAAAACATCAATGCTGCAGACTTCAGAGTTTAGCAGACGTGGTACTACATTCCTCCATTAATGTTGCACATCAAGAATACTACTATTGATTGTGCTGCATATATGCCATAGTCATTAGTGAGAGGTAATTTTTACACACAAAGTGTCTGTTTAGTTTTACTGTGAAATCCTTTAAACAAAAAACACTTTTATTATAGTGGTATTCTGGCTTTATTCTTTGCGGTCAGTGCTATTATTATGTGTTGTGATGCATGTGTGGAGAAAACTTGGCCCTGTGACTTATTACATCAAAACTTCCAATGGCCCTACAGAGCCAGCAATGTTCTGCTACTGTGCCACTGTACACAAGTATTATAATTTGTGTTTTTCATTTCTTTCCTTTCTTGATATAGTTGCTTGTGCTGTTAGAGCTGCACCATCCTGGCAGGAGATAGCTGCCCGTCTGTGGTGCCACAGGATGGAAGCCATCCAGGCAGAATATTGCTAGCTGGTGGCTTTGGGGGAGGAGGAGTAAGAGGCATGGTGCCTCCATTCCCTCTGGCCAGCTGGCCTTACTTTCATTCCAGCCACACCATCAGTAGCACTGCCCAAAGTCGGGATCCAACACTGCTGCCCGCCCCCGTCCTCATCAACAGACCGCCTCCTTCACAGCACCCTACATGAGCTGGCGTGGACTAGCATGAGCCAGCATTAACTTGTTCTAGAGGTGGCATGCCTTCAGTTCTGCCTAAATACACTCTGAATCCCCATTTTTTAATATACTTTTTTTGGTAGGAAGCACTTTTGTTGTGGGTGGAGAGGGTAGGAATTGGGAAGGGCAGTTGGGGAAAGGACTTAGGACTTATTTTGAGACATTGATACTTGAAACATTGGGGTGAGATTTATTTGGGGAGAGGGGTTGGCCTGTTGTGGGTGGAGAGGATGGGTTTTTCTTTGTAAAAAAATAAATGGCTAGTTTTTTTTTTCATATTACTCGCAATCTATATTTTGTCTTTGCACTGCTTTAGTTCAGTCTTTTTTTTTTACAAAAAGCTGCCATCTGAATAGTCACATACTGTCCATTCACTTTTCCCTCTCAACATTCTCTATCTGATTCTGAAGTCTGTTGTCATATATTTATTTGGCAGGTTACTTACTATACTTATACTGAAAAAAACAATTCCCCGCTACGAGAGCAGGAACAACGCAAACTAGATCTGTCTTATTGCTTAAGGAGGTTAACTTTTGCTATTTTTGCAGTACCCAGCCACTCATCAAAGTGTATACCAGTTCGTTATACCCTTGTCCTATTACCCTCTGTAACTATATTGACCACTTGGGGGTTTGCGTATGCCTATTGCATGCAACATACATAAACAAATCCTAATCTTCTTCTGTAGAAGTTACTAACTAAACTAGTTCACTTCACTTCTTAATTCCTGTACCTAGATAGATGAAACAATGACTGCTACGTCGCTCAGGCTTCCAAAACCTTATTGCAGGAGTTCCCTAGATTCCTTCTTAATGGAGGTGGTAGTAATAGTGGGCTAGAGCGCAAACAGGGAAGAAATGATAAGCGATGTCCCTGTCCCTCCTAGGTGAACTTCAACTGTAGGATTATTCAGAAAGATTAACCTTCTCAGGAAACTAGATTGAAAGAAAATAGAATTAGTGGGTTATTTTTTAATATAGCTTATCAAAGACTGAGACCAGACCACCACCATGATTCAAAGACCAGATATTACAAAACTAGCAGTACTAACTTCTAAGCAAGGTGGAGCTAGTATTTAATTTATTAAAACAATTCAAACTAAACTTAGTAAATCCTCAAGTCAAGAGTAGACTCAGAAGGTTAAGCATTTAAACAACAAAAGCTCTGAATCATGATGTTGATGAATGATGATTGATGTACTATCCCTTTTATGCGTGAGGGTGGGTAAATGGGACTGGTATGGGCTATTGCTCAGATAAAAAGATCCTGCAATGAGTTGGTGTTTCTTTCACCACATCTGCCCCACCAAGTGTGTGATCCATTTATGGTTATAAAATATTAATGTTATTGTGGATTCAAGTAGAAGCCAGGACAGAAGGAAAGCATCATGAGAAGTGGACCAAGAGGTAGAGCAAGGGAATAGGCCCCTGCAATCATTCATGATGATTTGTGTGCAAATAACTGACAACAATTTTACAACCAATCCCAGACAAAAAGCTGTTTATACCTGGCTGCTTTATCAATTAGCTGAGTGTGTCCATCATGTGATGATGTAACTGACATCCACATGTCTGTCTCCAGGTATAGCCCCCCAACCACAACTACGTAAAAAAAGGAGTTTGACATTTTATCCAACACACGAGCGAAACCAACGCACCGCTCTCTAGTCCACAGGGGTCCAGTCATCATCATATTGGTTTCCCTTTGAAGTAGATAACTTCCTTCTTCTGGCTGTTGAGGTAGTCCCACCGAGTCCTGACTCTGACTAATGAATCAACCCAATTCCTGTCTTGTAATGCACTGCTGTTGATGAACAGGAAGAGCAAAAGAATTTGAGCATTTTGTGTATATTTTTGTTTGTTGCTTAAACTGACTGGTGTGGTCTCTGAAGAACCCGAAAAAAAGTACAGCAAGGAGTGACCATGCAAGTTAATCTATCTAAGTGTGAAAGGGCAAATCACTCTCAGGCAAATTCACCCATCAGCTCCAAAACATCGCAAATCATCAAAATCAAGTTTACAGATTAGATGACCATCCTCACTGTCTGCCACCACATAAATCATCATCACTCTCACTATGTATTCACCACTCATTGGTGCAATAGGAACCTGTTCCAATCCAAGCACGGTGGAACACAGTTGTCGTAGTGCATCTCATCTGTTCCCATGGAAGCAACACAATGGCATCTTTGTAAATTAATTATCTTTAACGGGGCAGCCCTGCTAGGGAATTAAAAAAACTAATAGGTAAGGGACGGAGGCAGTTATTGACTTCATGTCTTTCAAGTGAATGGGGAGGCTTCATCACTGCACACTGGTCCAACACCTATCCGGTAATACATGTGAATAAATGGCGAGGCTGTATAAGTCAGACACAAAACATATAAAGTTCCTCTAGCTAAATCCAATTATTTTTCAAAGCAGTTTGATGATTATTTGGAGGTTCTTTGGTGCCCTACTCAATTAGGGAAGCAGGGTTCATCCTCAAACTCCAGGGGCTCACCCAGGATTTAGACAGCTAATGCAATTGAGTCTGAGCAATTGCCTTCAACCTCCATCTGTGGAGTTTCAGGAACAGTGTAATCATGTGGAATAAAGTGTTGGTTCATTTTAATCAAGGTCAAGCTCTCCATGTTTTGAGGCAGGAGATTGGACCTACTAACTGTGACAACTGCACCAGCTGCACTGAGCACAGGCTCAGCAGACACACCGTCTACAGGACATGCCAGATACTTTGTTGCCAGCTTGCTGAGGTCTGACTATTGGCTTCTCTTCCCATACCAATAAAACAATGAGTTTTGATCTATGTAGACCTCTTTTGGGTCTTGGAACATTCCTCTGAAAGGACATTGGTGCTGCCACTTTCTCAGCCTCTTTTGCCTTCGCTACTGCACTTGACTATGCAAAAACATCAGTTGATGGACAGAATGCAGAACAATGTCATACATTCACCCCAGTACAGAGATCTGGGCCTAAATCCATCGTCGTTTTGCACTCCACACCACCCCAGTTCAGACATGGCCATATGCAAATCAGCCTTGACCCTATACCTCATGGGAACAGTCCAGCCCGAACTGCCAAGCCATGTCTTTCCTGGACCAGAATCAAGCATTCTAGGACTGTTTTCTGACTATCAGCCGTCGTCAGCCAGGAAAGCTTGACTCCAGTGGTGTGGAGAGCATGGGACTAACGTCTGAGCATACCTATCCCACTCGGGGTGACAAATGCAAAAACAACAGTTGATGGACAGAATGCAGAACAATGTCGTACATCCACCCCAGTACAGAGATCTGTGCCTTAATGCATTGTTTTTTTGCACTCCACACCACCCCAGTTCAGACATGGCCATATGCAAATCAGCCTTGACCCTGTACCTCATGGGAACAGTCCAGCCCGAACTGCCAAGCCATGTCTTTCCTGGACCAGAATCAAGCATTCTAGGACCGGTTTCTGACTATCAGCCGTCGTCAGCCAGGATAGCTTGACTCCAGAGGTGTGGAGAGCATGGGACTAACGTCTGAGCTTACCCATCCGACTCGGGGTGACAAATGCAAAAACAACAGTTGATGGACAGAATGCAGAACAATGCCATACATTCTCCCCAGTACAGCGATCTGGGCCTATATCCATCGTTTTTTTGCACTCCACACCACCCCAGTTCAGACATGGCCATATGCAAATCAGCCTTGACCCTGTACCTCATGGGTACAGTCCAGCCCGAACTGCCAAGCCATGTCTTTCCTGGACCGGAATCAAGCATGAGGCACAGGGTCAAGACTGATTTGCATATGGCCATGTCTGAACTGGGGTGGCTTGGTGAGCAAAATAACGATGGATTAAACCCAGATCTGTGACTGGGGTGAATGTTTTGCCATTGTGCAACATTCCGTCCATCATCTTGTGTGTTTTGCACTTGACTAAAGCCCTGCCACTTGATTCTTCTGTTGCTGATGTTGTTATTGTTGATGTCTCTGTTGCTGGTGTTGGCTGTGGTGAGAAAACAGCACTGCACTCTCTGGAGGTTGAAAGAATGCCCATCGTCTGCCCAGGACTCTAAATTCCAGCCATTCTTCTTCCAGCTCTCTCACTTGCCCAACAAACCATGTTTTATATAGTAACACATCCTCTTCTGAAAAAGGAGTGGCCTGTCTTGTTTTGTACTGTGGATCAAGTATTGTGGCACAGAGTACTCTTTGGACCACACAATCTCTCTTTGCAAACTTGGATTAAAAGACGAAAGTGAAGGATTAAGCTCTCAACCAACTCATACACTTCTTCTTTCACACCAGGGAACCCTTGTGACACCTTTTTAACTGGCCCTGTAGCAGATGCAACAGCATTATAACTTGGTTCATCGTACTGTCCTCCTTGCTAACTTCCAGTGTAAAAACCTCAGAAGGCATTTGACTAGGCTCCATTTGTCCACTTCCATGGTCATACTTTTACCTGTTAGATCCCCTCCTCTTTGAAGGACAGAGTCAGTGATCAGTCTGTACTGCTCAAACAGATGTTGCAACATGTAACAGGTAGAGTTCCAATGTGTTGGGAACTCCTGTAAGAGGGCTTTAACTTGTACTCAATTAGCACACTAAATGATCCTCAACTGCTTCCAGGTTTTAAAAGAATGACTGAAATGAGTGAAGACACTTCTGCTGGTGGTGAGTATGTATCTTCTTTTTTTGAGAAAGTCATTCACAATCTGGCTGATGCAATGCACCAAACATAGGACCCTGAAATAGCCATCATTTACCATTCCCTTAACTATTATTATATTTTGGATACCTTTCCACCCAAATCCCCAGTAAATTACATAAAAAGATACTATAATAAAACTTAAGTCCTGATTACGAGTTTGGCGGTCCGACTGCCTGAGAACCACATCACCAAGTAGCCCACAGTGATGGCTGTCGATAGACCATAGTATTATGAGTTGACCATGGTGCCGGCGATGTGGACGTGGAGATCTTGCAGCAGTGGCGAGTACTTTTTCCAAACATATTTATAACTGAGCGTGCATTTAGACTGCACATGTGTCGGATGCACACATATGCCTGATACATGTGGAAATATACCATCTAACCATAGCCGGAGTCTGGCCCATATGTGGCCAGTCCTGGCAATGTGTATATGGTACCAAACTGCCTCACCTGTAAATTGTCCCAAACAGGGTCGTAATTCTTGGGGTGATGATCCTGCTGTGAAGGGGGTCCTGAAGAAATGGAGCCACGTAGGACTATGCCTGGAAGAACAAGAAAGGGGTAGGTATGCACCCAAAATTGTTCATTTCTGCCACCTTGAAGCAGGTGGTCGGACCTCTGCGGTCAGCTCGTGGAAAAGGCAACTCGTAATATGACTGCGATGCAGCTCCCCCGTATCGCCTTTGGCGCTGCCTTTCCCTGACCACGAATCAGGTGGTCGGTGGTCTGCTGGGAGTCTCAGCGGTTCAGTTGCAGTCTTTGCAGAGGCATTCTCCCAACTTGTAATATGTCGACCGCCAAGCTTGCCTCAGTCAGTCAGACTGGCACCGCCAGTATGGCAGTCCACCTACCGCCAAACACATAATAAGACCCTAAATAACTACATTTTAGAAAATGTAAATCAATCAAATAAATAATTAACATAATGAATTACCAATTATTCATTTAATGAACATAAAAACGAAGAAAAAATAACAGTATTTTATATTTAAGATAACACCCCACACTAAATGCAAACAAACCCTGCAACATGCTATTAAATCGAAAATCACTAATTAATAAAAAAAAAATATATTCTGTTAAAATTGCAAACTATACTTAAGTAGTTATGAGAATAATTAATCGATTAAATAGCTTACATAATTAATTATCAATTCATTATTTACTTAGCATAAAACATGTAATAAACATACAAATATAGAATTGTATTTTAAATATCTTCCCCACTCTAACCGACTATAAGCTGAAAAACCTGCTACTAAATTTAAAAGTACTAATTAAACATAAAATGTACACATTAAATATTACGAATGAAACTTAAACATAAAAACACATACAATATTTTTTTAAAAGCAATATTATATATCTAAAAAAATATATACGCACCTTCTGTATCCTGTCCCACAATATATTTTACTTTATTAAATTCTTGTACAATGATATTTTTTGAATGACATTTTGGACATTCACTGTTCTTCTACCTCAAACCTCAGACAATAAATCTATTGTGTGCATGTGTGCAGCTCCTTTCATCCACCCTCCACCCAATCCTAGGGCTGTCTGTTATATGGCCATTCTTGAAGCAATCTTGCAGCTTTTCTTTCATACGAATTTTCTCATAACTGAAACTAGTTTCCAGGTATTTTCTCTTGTCCTTTATGATTTTAGAAGAACCTACTAATCCTCCCCTGGTCCCAATCTCTTGCTCACAACTCAGAACATGGCTCAACTATAATTATTGCTTACTCTGAACCCATCAGGTGAATTCTATTCAATGGATGTCAATTATTTAATCATTGTATGAGACCCTTATATGGATAGACTGGACCTGACAAAGGTGTCTGATGTTATTCCGCGTTGTTTGTGCGTGTCTGTGTTTTTGCATGCCTTTTTTTACTTTGCTTAGAATTGTTAACATATTAGATAAAGCACTGCTCTGTCTTTGAGGATAACCCCACACGAAACAATAAACCTTGAAAAACAACACAGGCTGAAATACGAGCACAGGCTGGCCTTTAGAGTATGATAGCTGATTTTTAAAGGAAAATCACTTTGTGAAAGGATGAAATTGAAAAGACAGGGGTCGTTGTATTAAAACATCATGGAAGATAGGTGAATCAAGAGGGTCAGGTGATGGTGAAAATTAATTATTTGGGAAGAGGAAATGACTGCAATGAAGACATCAAGTGCCAACTAGACTCTGTTGTCTTTTACCATCTCAAGGATTGTCATTAAATGGATAGTATTGCTAGATAGGTACGAAACTAATGAAAATAAGAATGTTATAATTCAAGAAATGTGGTCCAACCCATACCATTATTAGGAGACTATTCCATCAATCAACTTTGAAATATGCCATTGCTTGTGGAGGCTAATTCTTTGGGTACCTTGGGAGGATTATTGTGTAGAAACAGTATTGAGTACATATTCATAATTTCCTAGATATGACCAATATCAGTAAATGACTTTTTAACCACTTCAGCGCTAATGACAAGGGTAACTCGTCATGGACTTTCCATTGATTTCAATGGAAAGTCAATGGAAGCTCATCAGGTGCCTTAGCAGCCAAGTGGTTAAACATGGTCTAGCATGTTTTAATATGTAGTCCAGGCCTTACTATATACATATCATATAGAGCGACAAAGCAATGTTTCACTTGAAACCAAGCATTAGTGCCTGAAAGAGGATTTACTTTTTACCTGGTTTATTTTACGAAGCCTAAGCAGAAAACAAAACATTGTGTTGCAGAATCAAGAAGGTGTCAGCAAGAATAATTTGGAGCTAACACCAGCTAAAATATTCAAAGTTGCTACAAGGTGTACCTATGTCGGACAGACCTGTCCCTAATATATTTAACACTATCCATTCGACAAGTGTAATAGAAAGATTATGAGTATCAGATATGCTAGTCACAGACTAGAGCAACCATGAGCCTCCATTACTAACATTAAAGTGTGTATGCAGTTTACGTACAGCACTCTATTCCACCATAATATTGAGTGCCAAAATGTGTAGTGCCAGGAAATGGTGTATATCTAGGACAAAAAATATTGAAATGGGGAGTTTGTATAGGTAAGTATAGATTTACTTTATGTATCGCTACATATATGTACCCTAACAATATGCATATCTTCAAGGTACACAAATAAGAGTTAACATTTATAAATCTATACTTTAAGTACGCTATAGTTATATGCACTTACATTCTCAATATTTTAGTCTTTGATATTTTGATATTCTGGTGCCATGATATTTTTGCTGTCAATATTTCAATCTAAAGCTGGATATAACATATGCCTCCTAGAGGTGAAAACTGTAGACTAATGGAAAAAGTGATGCCAGGAGGACATTGGTGAATATGGGGTACGTTCCAATGTGGTGCATAATTTGTTAAATAATAAGTGCCAGGGCCCTTGTGAGGAGGCCACTTGAGCTTGCACCACCCATTGCCACTGCCATGCTGCCAATTACAGTACATACACAACTACTAGCCATCACACTGCTACAAGTGAGACAATGCAGACAGTTCGAGCCCCCCAAAGCTACAAGAATGGCTTGGGAGACAGGTCTTAATTGTTTAAATGTTCAAATAATTAATAAACGACTGTTGTTGTGCTCATCTATATATTCCACAAACAGTGTCACCATGTGGCATCTGCCATAAGGGCCGGTGTTGAAAATTAAGAGCATCGGAAACCACTTGCTCAACTTAAGCACTGTTCTAATGGCAACTGTGGTAAAATGTAGAGCCTAAATATAACTTTTATCCATGTGAGTGAATCACATGAGGTCCTCCTAGAGTTTCAGCTTAGTAAATTAACTGAACTATATGAACAGAAGGATGAAAAGAGGTAGATGATTACCGCTACAACTCTGGATCTATATAGAGCTGGCTGCAAATGTTTATAATGTGCCAATGCATAGCTTGAAGGTTGAAATGGAGGTTTGAAAGGACATCATTGCCCAGTGCAAGCAGGAACTCAAAAAACTTAGCATGTAGAAAGAATTTTGGGAGTTGATCATTTTGGGTCCGATGTACAAAACACTCCTGTGGTTGCAAATCCTGAAATTTGCAAAGTCACTGAGTTTGTAAACATAAATGAGATTTTTAGAATATATAACACCTCTTAAGGAGTGTAGAACATTTTTTGCATTAATTTATAGACACCCTAATGCTATTTGTATAGAGAAATTATGTGTAGATAAACTATAGTGAATGTAGCCTGAATTTTAAAATGACTAATGTTGTTTGTTATCTTGCTTTGTAGAACATGAATATTTTATCTCTAGGTGAGCTGGATTTCTATTAGTCAAATTCAATGTTTTATTCCCTTCTTAACCTTGTGAACAAATGCTTTATTTTCTTTGTGATTATCGTGAAATGTTTTAATGAATAACATGTTCACGAAGAAACCTACAATTTGCAGCCCAGTCCATTTATCCTATCCTGTTACAGATAGAGTAAGTCTGAAGGACACAGAAAGAAGCTTGCATTGTGAAAAGCCTTGAGAAATGAATGAGCATATAATTGTATCATTTCACTTCAAGCTGATTGGACAGTTTTGTGAAAACTGTGTACATCCTATCGTGGGAAAATAGGCCCGTGTCAACGTGGAATTCACAACGCGGCAGTAGCATGTGATAGACAGCAGATAATGCAGCAAATGTCAGCATGAAAATCAACACCACGTCACAAAAATGCGATAGCGAATGCAAAAAAGCATGCGATGAGGCCAACCGAGGTACAAAAAGTAGCAAAAAACAGCCACAGGCCTGCAAATCCCACGCGCCTTGCAATACAATGCACCATACAAAAACACAAAAAAATACACCAGAAACAAGCTAAAGCACATAGCAACATGGATGCACCTTGACCCAGCGGAGTTGGAGCAAACCCAGGCCACAGTCATCAGTGTGGACACAGTGCAAGGAGTAGGGAGTACAGACAACAGGGAGTGCCACAAACAGGGACTGGGTGGATGGGGGAGATGGGCACAATGGCATAGATAAACAATGAGGTGTAGCACACTGCACACCCACAAACACCCAGGATCATGTCCCCTTGGCACATTGCAGCCCACACACACACACAGCACAAACAGCACACCCACATTGACGACAACGTGGAACAATGCACATATCCGACACTGCAGAACAGAGGACACAACTGGCTGTGCACAGCACAGAACCACGCCCAGGGGCAGGCAAATAGCAGTCACACACCCATGTTGGCTGTGCGTACGATGGCCCTGGCCACCCCCCTTTATGAATTGAGTGAGTGACGACAAAGCTACATGTCCAAGCTCCAACCAGCTGCCTGCAGTGACATGTCTGCATCTGATGTACACAGCACAATGTAATGTCACAGGGCCCAGGGCCCACATGCATACTACAAGACCACAGGGACACACGCAGATATCATGCTGAACTGGCTACTGGCA
The DNA here is from genome assembly GCF_964261635.1 of Lissotriton helveticus. NCBI lineage: Eukaryota > Metazoa > Chordata > Amphibia > Caudata > Salamandridae > Lissotriton > Lissotriton helveticus. The sequence continues at coordinate 766,526,591 of NC_136067.1, read as the reverse complement.
CATGTGCCTGGCCCCTATATTGGCAGGGTCACATGTACAGTGACGCCTGTGCTGGATGTCTGGTGCTGGCAACCACTTGAACGTTGGACACCAGAGCAGCGGAAACAGAACACACATGCAGTACAGAGTCAACTGCTGAGCAACATGGAGTGAGCCAGAGAAATTCCAGAGGGCAGCCAACATGCAAACAGAAGTGTCCATGAGTTGCAGTGCACTGGGCTTTGGACACTGGAGATGAGCGCGCTCATGTGAAGAAAAAGTCATGAATACGAGCAAATTACTCAATATACAGAACTGGGAAACGTGAAGTTAATTGATAAGAGAAATGTGGCAACCAAAGGTCAGGCAAAAGTTACAACTACAAACACACGGCCCACAAGAACAAAAGACCCCCAAATGGACCGGGAAGGAAACCAAATAAAAGAACTGGATGAGGTCGAACCAGTACTGACCTTGATCCCGGAATACGCAACAAAGGGAAGACAGGATACCCTTAACAGAGGAAATATTATAAAATTAGTTAAGGAAATTCCGGAATTAAATGGATTAGCCTCACAAGACATCGAAGCAGTGGAGTGCCAACAAAATAAAGCCAAGCCAGAAATTGAAAACTCGGTTATTACTTGACATCAAAGGAGCTGGCTGTTAAAATCTTTGCCTATAAAGCAACATTTGAGAGCTGGGGAATAACCCTAAAGCAACATAAGTGCCCCAGATATCCCTACCCCCTTTCTAATAGTTCAGCCCACGTAAAGGAGGAGGAACCGCAAAGCCCCAAGGTCAAAACGTGCCTACGCGCAGCACGGGCATCGTCCCAGGGAAATACACTAGGATCCAAAATCAACTCCAAAAACCAGACTTTCAAAAGCTGACCCCATTGTAGCAACCAGGACTGGTCATGGATCCCATCGGTGTTAAGCAAAAAGAGTTCCTAGAAAATTTGCAAATGCCACAGTCAGAGAACAAATACAAGTCCCACACACGGAAGAAATAAACCCGGCAACAATTAAAATATGCTCATGGAATGTGCACAGGTTCAGCAGTATGGAGCAGGACCACGAAACCCAATCAGTTTTTGGTGAACACGATATAATACTCCTACAAGAGACCTGGAACTCGACCCACCTAGGAATTCCAGGCTTCATTGATTATCACATACTAGCAGAGAGGCTGTCTAATCATGGGCATCCACGAGGCGCCCTATCAACTTTTGTGTCGCAAAAAATTAACTGGGAACAGGAGGAACTGGACGTCGGGCTGAACTGGGTTCAAGCCACAAAAATCACAAAAAAAGCCCCAGTACCAGCTTCTACTGTTAAACATCTACATACATCCAGACCGAAAAGCAAAAACTGAAAAAATGGGATTGCTAATCAAACTCATTAAAACCCTTCAAAAAACCAACAAATCAAGCTCGTTGATAATATCGGGAGACTTTAATTGTAACCTACTGAGCGCCGATAAGGGTAGACCCAACAGGGAGAAAAGAGTAGCAAACGGGTCCAAACAAGTTCCACTGAGCAACATAAACCCAATGGGCCTAACAATCCTAAAAAGCAAAAAAAATGGTCACTCTTTGCCCGTACCCACCTATATGAGTGGAAAGGTGAAATCTACTATAGACTTTACAATTATAAGTGCCAGTATAATAAATTCTATAGTGGAATACTCAATAGTCCAGCGCTTGGAAAGTGATCATTTCCCACAAATCATACGGATGATCATCGCAGTACCAAGTGCTGAAAAATTATGCTCGCTACTGCTACAACCAGAAAAATTCAACCTCCGGAAAATAAAGTGGAGGGGAGGAGAAACAAAGAACATCCAGTCCACAGCCAGTAACTTTGTGACTAAACTCGGGAGCTTAGAACATGGAGGCCCCGTAAACAACTGGGAAAATGTATTAGAGGACCTGAAGGAAAAGCACTCGGTTCTGCCCTGGGTGAATAGAGATGGAAAAGTAAAGTCAGCACCATGGTTCAACTCTGAATTAAGACTCAAAAAGAGAAAACTAGCCAGGGCATTAAAGACCCAACAAAGATCGGCCGCACAGGGAAACAAACTAAACCACAATGTCATTAAAAGCATGAGAAAAAAATACCGGAAAAGCTATGGACGCAAAGGCACAATATAAAGAATCGATCTGGGAAAAACTACTGTTTACAAGCAAAAAATCTAACTCCCAAGACTTTTGGGCCATCATTAATGATCTAAACTCAGGTGTAGTACTGCAACAGGACCCTGGAATCGGGGACAGGACCTGGGGAGATTATGTGAAGAACCTTTATCTAAAAAAGGAACCACATAGAAACAAAAATAACCGAGGTCTATCAACTAATACCGAACATGATGTCCTAAAAATCAGATGCACTAGTGAAAGAATGCACGAAAACGCTAACCCTGAAAAAGACGTTTTCTACCAAGACACTCTGACTACCCGCACCCACTTAAAAATGCTAATTCAAAAACTCAAAGCAGAGGGGTCTCCTGGACCAAAAGGTCTTCCAACTGCAGTATTCAAAACCAACGAAGATTTTTGGGCCGAACACTTAACAGTGTTATTCAACCATATTTTTACAAAGGGAAACATACCTGTTTCATGGAAAGGAAACATCATTCACCCAATTCATAAGAAAGGGGATCGAAAACATCCAGGGAATTACAGGTTGATTTCCTTAATCAACGTTGAAGCAAAGCTCTATGCTTTGTGCCTCTTGGAAGAGCTGCAAGACTGGGCAAAATCCATTAACATAATCCCTAGCTTCCAAATTGGATTTAGACAAGAGATGGGGATGACCACATATTTGACCACCTTGGGCCGGCTAATGGAGAATGCCAAAAAAAGAACCAACGACTATACGGGTGTTTGTCGATATAAAAGCAGCCTTCGACCACGTAAGTAGGCCAAGAATCTGGGGAAAGTTAAGAAAATGGGGGCTGCCAGACAAATCAATAAACGCAATAATCAGCCTGTACAGCGATACATGGGCAAAAGTAAAACAAGGGAACGGGATCAGTCTAACAAAAATCGAGACCCAGGACGGCTTAAAACAAGGCTGTGTCCTAGCCCCCAGCCTTTTTAATTTATACTTAGCAGACATCGGATGCAATGTAGAAAAAATCGAGAGTCACGCCCCGAAACTAGGCAACGTTTCAGTCCCAATTCTGCAGTATGCAGATGATATAGTACTACTAAGCAAAACACCAATAGGCCGGCAACGCTTAGTAAATATGTTATCGTTTTATTTAGCACAAGAAAATTTGGAGCTGAACAAAGAAAAAACAAAAGTGCTACGGCTAGTGGAGGGGAAGAAATTGAACTTTAAATGGTCAATCAACAACTCAGTCCTAGAAGAACAGGACTCATATAAGTATTTGGGGATGACCCTTGAGCAAGGGAATTAAAAAAGAAGCACTTTCTGGTATTAAAAGTGAAGGCCCAATCATTAATCTAGGCATACAGGCAACTGCAACAAAAAATGGCCGGCCCAAATTATACTCACTTACTAAAAGTAATGGCTTCACAAATAATACCTACCTTGTCATATTGGTTAACCACGTGGCTAGGAGGGGAGGCAAAAGTTTTAAACAACCTACAAAACAAAATCTACAAAGTAGTGTTTAATCTGCCTCAATCAGCCGCGCCCACCCAAGTCTGCCTCGAATTTGGCTTACAGAACCAAAAATTCCGGTCAATGTCCACGTTTGCAAAGCTTTGTCATAAAATTTGTTCTGCCCCAAGCGAGTCAATGGACAACATCTGCTGGAAGGAAATAAATTATCAGTAAAACCAGCCTAACACCACCTTATGGGGAAGCTACCTTAGCACCTGTTTGACCACATTGGATCTACAAGAAATATGGAAAAAAAAATAGACCAAGTGTACTTCTGTAAAGTAGCCAACGGGTCAGCAAAAAGGAATTCCTTGTTAGAAGACAAAATATCTTTAACGAAACGGCGACACGCATGGACAGTAGTCAACTCTTACACTCATCAAAAACCACAGGGATACTTAGCCTCACATTACAGTCAACATTTAAAAAAAGCTTTTGTAGCTTACCGAATGGGCATGCACTACTCAAAGGATTTAAGGCCCTCTTGGAAACATCAAATCGAAAGTCCCAACTGTAGACTGTGTGGACACCAGAAGGAAACTTTGACGCATCTGCTATATGCATGTCCAGCTGTACCAGCTCTAAGAAGACGGTGCCTACGGGCCATCTTTATCACGTTAAAGATACGCAACTACTGGCAAGCAGTGACAAGCTGGCTAGGAGGCACATCGTCCATCTTGGCATGTCGTTGAGTTAAATTTATGACCAAGGTAACAAAACTGATACAAGAAATTGAACTGACAAGGCACCTAGTGGTTCAAGGAAGGAAGTCCGTGGTGGCAGAAAGGACAATACTGAAAACTTTGCTAATGAACGTAACAATGTATTATAATGGATGAAACATGATCAGTGCTGTCCCTACCTGGGATAGAATATTTATTCTTTTATTGATTCAAAATTTGTAATTTTTTACCTGTCCGAATATTGTAACGATTTTTATTCATCAAACAATAAAATAAAATTGAAATTGAAATTGTGAAAAAAAGTCTCGGATTGTGTCCCTTCAATATATTACTGATGCAGATGCAGTGGGGTGTGTTAGACCTGCATCATCTTGCCCAACAACATCTCAAGGCCCCCCCACTGTTTGAGGTGACATACCTGCACAATGGCTCCACAGCACAAAACACAATCAGCAACGGGCAATGTCCTGCGGTGCACCGAGTCACTGGCACCTGGAGTGCTGAGCAGGGTATCAGGCCGATGATGGCATCCACGAGAGGCCTGAGCAAGTTCAAAGTCTGAAAGGTGATGACAAAGTCAAAGTCTGCAATGTAAAGAGACCAACGCAGCTGACGTGGTGTGAGAGTTCGAGCAGATCACAAACATTTGAGGTTGCGGTGATCCGTAAACACTGTTATCGTGTGTTTTGCCCCCATTTAATAATGTCTCCAATCTTTGAAGGCATCCTTGATTGCCAGGAGTTCTTTTTCTGTAATATTGTAGTTGCATTCAGCAGGATTAAGTTTGCGGGACCGATATGCCACTGGGTGTCACTGTCCGGTGTCCTTGTGCCTCTGAGAAAGTATCCCTCCAATGGCTAGGTCCGATGCGTCTGTCTCCAGATAAAAAGGCTCAGAGGGATCTGCATGAAGCAACACTGGTGCTGTGGTGAAACTGTCCTTCATCAACTGGAAAGCCTCTTCGGCTTCTTCGGACCAGTGGAACTGAACTCCCTTCTTCAGAAGATGAGTCAGCTGAAGTATCTTATTGAAGAATCCATTAATGAATCATCTGTAAAAATTAGAGAATCCGATAAAGCTTTGAACCTCCTTGATACAGGTAGGAGATTTCCAATCTGTTATCGCCTTCACTTTTTGTTCATCTATTCGAACTCCTGCAGGCGATAACACCAAACGTAAGAATTCTACGGTATTTGTGTTGAAAAGGCATTTTTCCAATTTAACGTACAGAGAGTTCTCTCCTAGACGTTGTAAAACAGCTCTGACCTGGTCGTGGTGTTCTTCAACCGTGTTGGAATAAATCAGGATGTCATCTATGTAGACTATAGCACATCAGTCAATGAATTCACTTAAGACATCGTTGATAAAGTACTAGAAGGCCGTTGGTGCGTTACAGAGACCTTATGGCATCACAAGATACTCAAAAAGGCCAAATTTGGTCCTGAAAGCAGTCTTCCACTTGTCGCCTTGCCGAAGTCTAATCAAGTGGTACGCTCCTCATAGGTCTAGATGAGTGTATATCTTTGCTTCCTTCACTTGATCAATTAGTACTGAAATGAAAGGCAACGGATAACGATTCTTAACAGTTATCCTGTTAATTGCTCTAAAGTCAATACAAGTCCTGAGATCTCGGTCTTTTTTCAGCATGAACAAAAGTGGAGAAGAGACAGGAGACTGCGGCGGTCGAATACATCCTTTGTCCAGATTCTTAGATTTTGCAGTCATAGGGCCTTTGGGGTGATAAGGTCACTGCTTTAATCTCACCAAAGACATCAGCAAGGTCTTGGTATTCTTCTGGTATCGTAGTAGTTTGGATTACACATACCGAACTTCCACCTTCACACAGCTGGGTGGCTGTGCAGGGCACAGAAAAATGTGTTTGATCATTGAAACAATTTTTGGTGCAGTAGTTTGAATTTAATTGAATAATTCGGGCTCCCCAATCAATTGACGGGTTGTGCTCAGTTAGCCATGGTAAACCAAGAATCAGTTGAAACTGGGGGGCGTTTATTAAATTAAATTGCAAGGTCTGTTGGTGTCCCTCGACAGTAGTCATGTGTACCAATTCTGCATGGCAGGTTATAGGCCCTGAAGTTAATTCTGTACCATCCACCGCTCTGACCTTCTCACTTTTCTCCTTCTTGATAGCTTGTAAACCAATCAGGTTAGCAAATTTGTGGTCGCAGAAATTACCTGTTGCCCCTGAATCCATCATGACAGTTATTCCTGTCAAAAAACAATACCTCCAAACCTTAATGTCACAGTCATAACCAAATGAGGAGAGGAGGCTTGTAGTGTATTTGCCAATTGGTGATTTGTTGGAGTCGTTTTCCATTCGCATCCACAGGTCCAACTCCGCTTACCTGTGGTGCCTCTTGTTTTCCTTCTCCTTTGCGGGCAGCTTTGGTCTCTTTAAACAGTTCTTGACAAAATGTCCACTTCCTCCACAATATAGGCACAGTTTGTTCAGCCTTCTTTTTTATTTTTCTTCTTTAGAGAGTGGACCTCTGACTACACCAATTTGCATGGGTTCAATTCCCGAAGAACTCTCTACTGCCCTTGTGGATTCTGTTTTAACACGGTCAAAACGAGGAACACTTGGTCTAAACTCCTTCCGCCGTTCTCCTTTCCGCTCCCTCTGCCGATAATCAATCTCTAAGGTTTAATCCACTAAGGCAGAGATATCGGTGGGGTGATTAGGGATTTGGGATAGAGACTCCTTCAGTTCCTCTTGCAATAGAATACTGCTGCTCTTTTATCCTCGAGCCAGTTGGTCTCTTCCACTAGTTTATTAAATTGGGCTAGGTAAGACACAAGTTCTCGGTTTCCTTGCTTTAACTCCAACAGTTTGTTGTCTGAAGCTTGAGATGCTATTCTCCTATCAAAAATTCGGAGAAATTCTTTCTTGAAGTCATCTAATCTGTACAAAATTGGGTCATCCTTGGTTACTAGTGGCATGGACCATGAGGCGACATCCCCACTAAGGTAGGACAAGATAAACGCCACTCGGGATTGAGCATCGGGAAAGATCGTTGGGCGGCACATAAACTGCAGAGAGGATTGGGTCAAAAAAAGTGCGCTTTCTGCGGGTCTTCATTGAATCGCTCTGGAGGGGCAAGAGGTATTACTGGGGATAATGAGTGGATTATTTGTGTGGGGGCAAAGGATGAAGTGCTGATTTTAGGACTCTGTGTTTCAAAGGATGTGGTGCTTGGCCTAGATCCAAAAACTGGTTTTCTCGTTTTAATGGGAATTATCTGTCAGGAATCATTCAGTCAGCTCTATATACTACACAGGACATTTCCGCCCCAAGAAGTCAGTCAGGGTTGTGGTGAAACCTAGAATGGTGAACTTCTGGGTAGATGTGAATTAGTTAGGGAATTCAAGATGGTCGCCGCTATTGCCGTGGTGACATTTCGGCGACGTTCTAGTCTCCCGCTATCTTGAAGAGCGAGAGCGCTGAGAACTGCGCACTTCAAAATAGACTTTACCGTGAGTGGCCGCAATCCAAGGCGCTCACAGGAGTTTCGAGTTAGTGTTTCTGTGTGAATAATTCATAGTCCTGTTCCTAAATATCTTAGTCCAGAGTCGAAGTTGGGTTAGCGGAGAGAACCAAGACTGTGAACAGTTCTCGTCTTTCGACGCGTTAGAGAAGAGAAACTCCGTCGAGAGCAGGCTGCACTTTGACAGTTATTCTAGCAAGAGTCTGAGGAGTTCTTGTGAGGAAGTCTTCTGAATTCTTCCTGAGGAAAAATATTCTCAACTTGCAGTTCCAACCCCGCAGCGAGGACAAGTCTACGGACGGCGGAGGACGGCAAGTCAGCATCCCCTGAAGGACCAAGTAAGACTTTTCCAATTGTCTGGAAGACCTTCTAGTTTTCCTCAGAGCTCCCCTATTGCGCTGTCCCTATCTCTCCCCCCTCCCCCCTTTCACCTTCCTGGTTCCCTTTTGCGCGCATCTTCCAAGAGTTCAAGACTGTCTTCATGAACTGCATGACCAACTTCACATACTTGAGAGCAGACTCCCATTTGGCAGCAACGTTACCATAGAAGAAGGTAGGCGAGGGAATACTGGGTTGAAGATTAAGGAGCATTTCCTCTAATTCAGTTCCTAACGGGGTGTTCTCCTTTTTTCAGTGTTGTTCACTCCTTCATGGTAACCACTTGCAACCACATACAGAGAGGGGCAAGGCTCTAAAGACTACTGGTAGGATAAACTGGATTTGAGTACTATATGTCCTGGAAGTGTAGTTGGAGTTTCTGCATTGTCTTTCTCTCTTTCCTCTGTGCATTAGGAACCCATGAGCTGTCCTGACCACCAATAGAATATAGAAGGTCAAGTGGGTGCCAATTGTCGTTGGAGTGTCTCTCTTTTCTGTCCACTTCCCCTTTCCCCGTCTCTGGTGCCGTTGCTCGTGAAGCGGCGTCACTGGGGACAGGGCATTGGGAGCCAGCATCAGTTCTGCCTCTGCGAAGAATCTGGGACCTGACAGTTTGAAGTGCCCAAGTGGTTCACTCGCCCAGGCAGAATGGTTGAAGAGTTTAGTCTAAAGTCCCTTGGGGAAATGTTAGCCGGGATACAGAGAGAGATTGGAGCTGTGAGGAAGGTCGATGGGTTGGCAATGAGTAATCCCGCAGGGTCTTCCCCAGGTTCTAGTAAGAGTACCACTGAATCTGATACCAGAACGGTAGCACAAGTTATTCATTCTGTTTCTCCCTTAATTCCTTTAGCGGCTCCGGAGCGATTTCATGGGGACCCCCAAAAGGCCCAGTTGTTTCTGACCCAATGTTCGTTACATTTTATTTGTCGTCCTACTCTTTTCCCTGATGCTCAGTCTAGAGTGGCGTTTGTCTTGTCATATCTGGGCGGGGACGCTGCAAATTGGGCAATGCCTCTGGTAACACGAGATGAACCATTCCTGCATGATTTTGATCAATTTAAAACGGAGTTTCTCCGTATATTTGATAGAAGGAGGATATCTCAGGCTACTGATAATGAATTGCTTGAGCTCAGACAGGGGTCAGGAGATTTGATTACCTATTTGGCACAGTTTAACAAACTCATTGTCGAAACTCAATGGCCTGAGGAGAAGAGAGCAGCTCTGTTTTACCGAGGACTTCGGGATGAACTGAAAGATTCCCTAGCCCAGCTACCTAACCGGCCAACTGAGCTTTCGGCCTTGGTTGATTTGGTGTTGGAGTTGGATTTTCGTAGTGTGGAAAGAAAAGGGGAAAAGAAGAGAGATTTTCGAGTCAGTATTCCACGCTTTGATAGAATGAAGACAGAAGGATCTAAGAGTGTCAGTGCCCAGTCGAAGGTCGAACCAATGCAGATTGGAGCAGTTCGTGGACCCCTGAGTAAGGAAGAGAAAGAACAGAGAAGATTGAAGAGATTGTGTTTGTATTGTGGAATGCCGGGGCATTTTGTTAAAGAATGCACAAAACGACCTAAGATCCAGATGAAGGGAAACGCCATGAACCATCAGTAGAAAGGGTCGCTCTGATGGCGGAAGTTGAGAAGACGATCCCAGAAGGTCATTCGCTTTCGAACACATTACAGACTCTGATGCCTCATCTTATCTTGCAGTTGACCTTAAAGTTTCGAGGTCAAGAAATTCCTGGAGTAGCGGTAATGTTAGACTCAGGGGCCACGGGCAATTTTGGCAACATCAAGTATGCAGAGCGAATGGGCATCCAGTCTATCAAAAAAATTAAGAGTGAACCAGTGAGAGCGGTGGATGGAACCAACTTGTCTTCTGGTCCAATCACTTATCACACTGAACCTGTGAAACTTTATCAAGTAGATGGTCATCATGAGCAGGTGCAATTTAATCTGATTGACGCGCCGCAGTTTCAGTTGATTTTAGGCTTACCATGGCTTACCTTGCACAATCCAACAATTAATTGGGAAAATCGGACAGTGAAGATGCAATCAGATTTTTGTCATGAACATTGTTATAGTCAGGATCCACCGAAGCTCATTCCGACTCAATCGCAATTAATTTCGCATGGGGGGCAGACGGTCAGTGTGATTACGTCTGTGGAAATTCCAGCAGAATACCAAGAATGCAGGGAAGTCTTTAATGAGAGAGTAGCTGAAGTATTACCTCCACATCGCTCCTATGATTGTACTATCGATTTGGAGCCGGGAGCGGTGCTTCCTTTTACGGAAAAAGAGAACCAATATTTGAAGGAATATCTGGATCGTTATCTGGCAAATGGATTCATTAGACCCTCCCAATCCCCGGTATCCTCGCCTTTGTTTTTTATTCCTAAGAAGGAAGAGGGAACTTTAAGAACCTGTATTGACTATCGAGCGTTAAACCGAGCCACCATCAAAAATCGATATCCTTTGCCCTTAATTTCGGTCTTGTTGGATCAGATCAAAGATGCTCAGATCTTTACTAAACTGGATTTGCGCGGGGCCTACCATCTGGTGCGGATGAAGGAGGGACACGAATGGAAGACCGCATTCCGAACGAAGTGCGGTTTGTTTGAATATTGCGTGATGCCCTTCGGCCTTTGCAATGCCCCTGCTGTGTTCCAGCATTTTATTAACGATGTCATGGGAGATCTGATTGACAAGATTGCAGTAATCTATCTTGATGACATTTTGATTTTCTCTAAAGATCCTCAAGAACATCCCGAACATGTGAAGACGGTGCTGCATCGTTTACAAACTCATCATCTATTTGTAAAATTGGAAAAATGTACATTCAGTTCCAATCGAGTGGAGTTTTTAGGATTTGTGCTATCTCCACAGGGAGTGATGATAGATCCGGGAAAAGTACGAGCTGTTGAGGATTGGCCGTCGCCCAAGGATGTGAAGGAGATTCAGAGATTTCTGGGTTTTGCTAATTTTTACCGTCGATTCATCTCCGGTTTCTCACAATTGATTGTTCCGATTACTCAACTTCTCAAGAAAGGGGTGAAATTCCAGTGGTCCAGTGAGGCTGAGAACGCTTTCGTTCCCCTGAAGAAGAGTTTCACATCCGCTCCACTCTTACGTCATGCTGATCCAGCTGAACCTTTCTTTGTGGAAGCAGACGCTTCGGATCAGGCGATTGGAGGGGTCTTATCACAGAGACATCCAGATACAGGGCAACTGCATCCCGTAGCTTTTCGATCACGAAAACTGAATGCAGCGGAAATCAACTACACGATTGCTGAAAAAGAGCTTTTGGCTGTGAAGGATGCCTTCGAAGACTGGAGACATTATCTTTTGGGAGCTCGACATAAAGTAACCGTGTTCACGGATCACAAGAACTTGAAATTCTTGAAGACGGCAAAGACTTTAACCCCCCGGCAGCTGCGTTGGTCTCTCTATTTTTCTGACTTTGATTTTGTTATTACTTATCGACCAGGCAGTAAGAATGGGAAGGCGGACGCATTGTCGCGAATTGATACTGTAGAAACACAGCATTTGGTGGAGGTCCAACCAATTATTCCGGAGACTCAAGTTATCTGCACAGTCACCTCGGATGGATTTCAAGAAGCAGTCAAGAAAAGTCTGTCTGCAGAAGACATCAAGGCTTGGGTAGCTCAAGATCCAGAACGCAAGTGTCACCAACAATTGCCATACTATCGAGAAGCGTTATATCTCCCAACCCTGTCCTTACAAGAAAAGGCCTTGAGGATGTGCCATGATCAACCATTAGCTGGACATAAGGGCTTTATGAAAACTCTAGATCTGGTTCAGCGTTATTTTTGGTGGCCTGAGCTGTCTGCCTCTGTCAAGCAGTATGTGTTGTCTTGTGATCTATGTGCCCGAAGTAAAGCTACACGACAGGTTCCATAGGGTATGTTGCAACCCTTACCAACTCCTACCTGTCCGTGGCATACTGTATCAATGGATCTGATTGTTGATCTACCCCTTAGTAAAGGGTTTAACACCATTTTGGTCTTTGTGGATACTTTCTCCAAGATGTGTCATTTTGTCCCCCTGACTGGACTCCCTTCTGCAAAAGAGTTGGCGAGATTATTTGGGGAATACGTAGTGAGGTTACATGGAGTTCCCAAGATAGTGATTTCTGATCGGGGGGCTCAATTTGTTTCCCACTTCTGGAAGGCTTTTCTTAATGGATTAGGGGTTGAGCCTAGGTATTCTACAAGTTATCACCCGAGACTGACGGTCAAACTGAGCGTCAAAATCAGGAACTTGAACAATATTTAAGACTGTTTCTTATGGATCAGAGAGGGGAGTGGGCTGTTCAGTTGTGGATGGCTGAGTTCGCATGTAATAATGCGAAAAGTGCATCTACAGGCTATTCTCCTTTCTATGTCAATTATGGCAGACATCCTAACCCTTTTTGTGTTCAGGAGGAATTGGGGGTGCCTGCAGCGGAGGAGTTGTTGAAAGACATGTCTTCCCTTCACAAATCTGCAGAAGAAAATTTAATTCAGGCTAAAGTAAAGTACAAGCAATATGCAGATAGACACCGTAAACCAGCTCCAGAGTATCAGGCAGGTGATAGGGTGTGGTTGTCCACTAAGCATTTACATCTCAAAGGGAATAGGAAGTTTCAGCCTCGGTTTGTGGGTCCATATTTAATTGAAGAGGTTCTGGGTCCAGTCACGGTGAAATTAAAACTTCCTCCAACCATGAAGATTCACCCCGTCTTCCATGTGTCATTGTTGAAGAAGACTTCCCCTCAGGTTAGGATAGAGAAGCCTCCTCCTCCACTTCTTGTTCAGGGACATTCTGAATATGAGGTCAAAGGTATTCTGGACTCCAAGATCCGTTCCAATAAGTTGTTCTATCTGATAGATTGGAAAGGATATGGTCCGGAAGATCGCTCCTGGGAAAAAGCTGAAGATGTTCGTGCTTCTCAGTCAGTCAAACGCTTTCATTCTCAGTTCCCGTCCAAGCCAGGACCGCTGTCTCGGTCATTGAGAGGGGGTACTGTCAGGAATCATTCAGTCAGCTCTATATACTACACAGGACATTTCCGCCCCAAGAAGTCATTCAGGGTTGTGGTGAAACCTAGAATGGTGAACTTCTGGGTAGATGTGAATTAGTTAGGGAATTCAAGATGGTTGCCGCTATTGCCGTGGTGACATTTCGGCGACGTTCTAGTCTCCCGCTATCTTGAAGAGCGAAAGCGCTGAGAACTGCGCACTTCAAAATAGACTTTACCGTGAGTGGCCGCAATCCAAGGCGCTCACAGGAGTTTCGAGTTAGTGTTTCTGTGTGAATAATTCATAGTCCTGTTCCTAAATATCTTAGTCCAGAGTCGAAGTTGGGTTAGCGGAGAGAACCAAGACTGTGAACAGTTCTCGTCTTTCGACGCGTTAGAGAAGAGAAACTCCGTCGAGAGCAGGCTGCACTTTGACAGTTATTCTAGCAAGAGTCTGAGGAGTTCTTGTGAGGAAGTCTTCTGAATTCTTCCTGAGGAAAAATATTCTCAACTTGCAGTTCCAACCCCGCAGCGAGGACAAGTCTACGGACGGCGGAGGACGGCAAGTCAGCATCCCCTGAAGGACCAAGTAAGACTTTTCCAATTGTCTGGAAGACCTTCTAGTTTTCCTCAGAGCTCCCCTATTGCGCTGTCCCTATCTCTTCCCCCCCCCCTTTCACCTTCCTGGTTCCCTTTTGCGCGCATCTTCCAAGAGTTCAAGACTGTCTTCATGAACTGCATGACCAACTTCACATACTTGAGAGCAGACTCCCATTTGGCAGCAACGTTACCATAGAAGAAGGTAGGTGAGGGAATACTGGGTTGAAGATTAAGGAGCATTTCCTCTAATTCAGTTCCTAACGGGGTGTCCTCCTTTTTACAGTGTTGTTCACTCCTTCATGGTAACCACTCGCAACCACATACAGAGAGGGGCAAGGCTCTAAAGACTACTGGTAGGATAAACTGGATTTGAGTACTATATGTCCTGGAAGTGTAGTTGGAGTTTCTGCATTGTCTTTCTCTCTTTCCTCTGTGCATTAGGAACCCATGAGCTGTCCTGACCACCAATAGAATATAGAAGGTCAAGTGGGTGCCAATTGTCGTTGGAGTGTCTCTCTTTTCTGTCCACTTCCCCTTTCCCCGTCTCTGGTGCCGTTGCTCGTGAAGCGGCGTCACTGGGGACAGGGCATTGGGTGCCAGCATCAGTTCTGCCTCTGTGAAGAATCTGGGACCTGACATTATCTCCTGTCTTAGTATTTTATTTTCCTCTCTAACTGCCTCTAAGTCCCTTTGTATATTACTCAAATTCTCGCCCACATTTTTTAAATCAAGTCCTTCTGCCATTCTGCTCAGGTGCTTGTACCAACGTGGGCACTTCACTCTGTCAGGGTCTAAATACTTATCGCTTTCTGAACCACACAGGAGCAGAATGATGCTAGATCCCAATGCCCTTCTCAGAACCAACCCTCCTAGGTCTTTTAGTATTCCATTGCAGATAAGTTCTAAGGGGGGGGGGGGGAAAGGGTTGGAACAGAGAAGAGACTGCTCCAATAGTCTGCCTGTTCAGCTACGTCTTCTTCTTCTTCTTACAGGACTGCAACATTAACATGTAAAACCTTTATTTACTGTGCCTTTTAACTTACTGTTTTTTCTATGGTGTATTAATAACTTATCTTACCAGAATTTTTACTGAAGCTTACTTCTCTTCCACTTCTCATATATTGTTTGCTAGGTTGTATGAAAAGTCTTCACTCAAGTCTCTTTTCTTTTCGTTCTCAGGTACATTCTGCACTTGATCCTGCTATCCTTAATGTAAGAAAGATAAGGTAAGTATTTATTTCTGTATTCCTCATTTACATATTATTTGGGTTTCTCCTTCTTTCTATTAACTCACTTTAAAGAGTCTGGAGTGGGCCATGGGAAGCACAATTCATTCTGCCCCTGGGTTTTAATGTTTGCTGCAGAGTTAATTTATTCTGTCCAGAGAACATTACTGGAGTACTTTAACTGGGCCTTTACTTATTTATCTTCAAACTTAACACATGGCAAAAGAAAGAAATATGCCAGGCTTTTGACCCTGACTTCACCTTTTAATTAATTTTCTGAAGAGTGAACACGTTTCAGTCAAAGAAGATCCAGTGTGTTGAAAAGTCACACTGGGTCTGACGGATTCTGGAACAGCTGAATAAGACAGCTGACTCAAAAAGCTTTTTATTTAAACTTCTCAGCTAAGGAAAGCAATTACTGAAGGGTAGCTCCAGTTTTCAAAGAAGGAAAATAAATTCTGACTTTGTTTCCTTTTTAAATAGAAATTTACTTCTGACATGATAACCTTTTCTCACAGAATGTTTTGTATTAGCTACATAGTTTAACACTAACCTGATAAGTGAGGGAATGTAGTTCCGACAAAGCTAACCCCGATTTTATCGCAACTACCCTAATTGACTTCCACAATGCTGGGAAAACAGGTGCTCTCCAAATATTTCTTCAGTGTAGTGCACAGTGGAATGTTGAAGCACACTTCACCAGGTGCTCTGAAGCCTAAAAGACTAGACTGCTAACAGTGGTGTGCTGTTGCAGTATGTGCATGTTGGCAGCCATCTTGGAGTTCCATCGGTGCCAACAAGCACTCCAGCTTGAGGGATGAACTGACTTTTGATAATTTAGTGGGGGGAGATGGTAGCCAGCATTGCGTTAAAAGGAGGAAACCTCCAGTGATTCCTGACACTGAGTTAGTGGTCCCAGATGCACTGCGGCCGGCATAGGCACCCAGCCACGGGACAGTGACTTGTGGTGCAGTCAGATGGGCCATCCGAACTGAGCGGGTCACCATCACTGTCCGCAGTGTATGTTTCGGAGTGTTTTGGGGAACAGTGGAAGGTGTCTTCCGGTGCAAGACGCAGAAAGGTTTGATTTTATCCTGAAGCAGCAAACGGAGGAGTGGAATGCGACAACTCCGTTGCCACCACCAATTCCGTATCAGCTACATGAGGATGAAAACTGCCCCCTAGTCCATAGGCTCAGACACCACCACAGTTCGACCAGAGAGTGTCCATGAATGTCAGGAAACAGACGTAGTGGCACCGGAGCTGAGTGGGGGTGCAGTCTGCGATTATGCCGGTACACTGATATCAACTCCGCCATTGCTGAATCATGACTCTGTGGCCTACTGAACCGCAGTGTAGGCCAGAGGCAGCAGTCAGCACAGGCCATTCACCGAGTGTCACCGGCATAGGTTGGTGGCCCCACCGGCCTGCGTAGTTCAGGTTCAGTGGCACCACGTATTCGATCACCTCCATGACTGTGACCCAGCTTTTGTCCGAACTGGGCCGCATCTTCCTCTTACTCCTCTCCGTTCGACCACTGGTGTGGACCCTGCCATTTGTGAAACGCGACTAGGTGCTGGATGTGAGACCTTCTGGTCCGCAGAGTTGTCCTGGTCCCTGTTCCACGTTAAGTATGGGCGAAATTTACAAATTCGCGGTCTGCAAATTTGCGCGAAATGGCAAAAAAAATCCGCAAGTTCGCGAATTTTCCCGCGAACTCGCAGATTTTGTTGCCATTTGCACAAATATGTGACCACGTGTGCCTGTAACTTTGCCAGCGCGCCAAAAGGCGCCGAGGTCCCTTGAGTGAGCTGGCCATTATAGTGGGGACGGGCGGGAAGATGTTTCATACCGCTAGTGTGTGGTGGACGGCGCCAAATGGGCGGGGCTTCTGTGCAAGTTCACATGCATCTTGTTTATAAAGGGTCAGAGACCAAGCAGAGCAGCAGATGAGGAGAAAGCAGCCTCCTGGTCATAGGAGCTACACGGGGATGGCGCTCGGGAAACTCATGAATGCAAAAATACGTTTGGCACAGGACCCCAGAATACCTCAGAATCCAAGATAGCTCTGCTGCGCGTGTTGGTACACAGCCATTCTGATCCTGCTCAGTGGGTTCAGGCGCATGCAGCTGCTGCTGCTGGACAATATCCCATCTCATACTAAACTGCCCTGTACAGGCATATGCTGGTGTTGGGCAGTAGGGTGCAGTGGCATGCGGGGGCTGCACGCCTGGTAGATGCGCATACCGGTGACAGGGGGGGACATGTGTTTTTTGGTGCTGTGTAGCAAGTTATGACATTTTGTACATTTTAACTGCACCAGACGGTGGTACCACCTACACGGATCAGGAGCATCCAGGCACCAGACTTCATGGTGCAAGAGCATAATGATGCTGTGCGGTACGGGTATATATGTACTGGGGGCAGGGGAGCACTTAACACAATGTGTGCTCACATCCAGAGGGCTCCCAGGCAATTGAGCATGTCACACTGAGAGGGCTCTGGGGCAGTTCAGCAGCACGGGGGCTCACACCCACTGGGCCCCGGGGCAGTTCAGTAGCGCGGGGTCTCACAACTCCTATGCAGCTCAGCAGCACAGGGGCTCACACCCACAGGGTTCCCGGGCAGTTTAGCAGCACCGCCCTCTGGTTCATCACTGCCACCCTCTGGTTCATCACTGCCACCCTCTGGTTCACCACTGCCACCCTCTGGTTCATTACTGCCACCCTCTGGTTCACCCCTGCCACCCTCTGGTTCACCACTGTCACCCTCTGGTTCATCACTGCCACCCTCTGGTTCATCACAGCACCCTCTGGTTCACCACTGCCACCCTCTGGTTCATCACTGTCACCCTATGGTTCATCACTGCCACCCTCTGGTTCATCAAAGCACCCTCTGGGTCACCACTTCCACCCTCTGGTTCATCACTGCCACCCTCTGGTTCATCACTGTCACCCTCTGGTTCATCACTGCCACCCTCTGGTTCATCACAGCACCCTCTGGTTCACCACAGCTTCACCACTGCCACCCTCTGGTTCATCATTGTCACCCTCTAGTTCATCACTGCCACCATCTGGTTCATCATAGCACCCTATGGTTCACCACTGCCACCCTCTGGTTCATCACTGCCACCCTCTGGTTCATCACAGCACCCTCTGGTTCACCACTGCCACCCTCTGGTTCATCACTGTCACCCTCTGGTTCATCACTGCCACCTTCTGGTTCATCACAGCACCCCATGGGTCACCATTACCATCCTCTGGTTCATCACTGCCACCCTCTGGTTCATCACTGCCACCCTCTGGTTCACCACTGCCACCCTCTGGTTCATCACTGTCACCCTCTGGTTCATCACTGCCACCCTCTGGTTCATCACAGCCACCCTCTGGTTCACCACTGCACCTTCTGGTTCATCACAGCACCCTCTGGTTCACCACTGTAGATTATGGGGAGAAAGCAGACCTGCCCAGCCAGCCTCAACCAAGACAAATTAATTTGGGGCTGGTTAATGTGTTACTGAATTTGAGCTTCAAGTCCGGCACCTACTTCCTTATCTGTAAGTGCTTCCTGTTGAGGCAACCTTTCCGCAAGGAACCCTACTAGCTGGGGTGACATTGTTGCATCCACCACACTCCATACACCAGAGGTGTATGTCGCCGTGGATATGGGTGTGTTCTCCATTCTGCGGTCTGTCCAGCACTTCGTCGCCACTCTTGACTTTGTGTACTTTCCCAATCATGGTTCTACTGCATCCTTCACACATGCCTACTTGCATCCTCTCCCCACATTCGTCTATTGTGTGGCTGAGTTGCCATGACATTGATTGGCCATGTTCACGGCTTGCCCAGGTTAACATTGTAAATTGTTAAATCATGTCTGGTGGGTGGGCATGTTGTTGTGCATGTTGGTTGTGAACTTGTGACTTGTGCATTGCCATACTTGTGAATTGCATGGTTGTGGAGTTAAGGTGAGTGGGGTGTTAATAGGGAACTTTCCAAGGAGCTGTGCATTACCCTGGGTGCCATCCTGGGAAGGCTGCTTGCGGATTGAATGTCGGAATGTGAAGGGATCATGCACAATGACTGTGTATTTGGATGCGACATTGGTGAAGGTCCCACTGTGTTCTGATGTTGCCTGCACATAGATGTGTGACATGTGCTTCCTGTTGCGCTGCTTGTGTGCTGTGTCACCATGGGGCACAGTTGGGATATTTGTGCAGTGGATTGCTCCCAACACGTGCGTGCCCCCGGCCATTGCATATGGTCCTTGCTTGGTCTCCAGCGGTTCATGCACATTGTATTGGCCGTACCGGGCCTGGGGTGCGAAGGTGATGGTGATGGTAATGTCCATGACAGGGGTGGGGGACTTGGATGTGGATGTCTGTGAGACTCCACCGACTCTGGCGGGTGTTGGTTGGGGTGTGCCAGGGTCCAACAGGTGCAGCACGGCCAGCGGCTTGGTGGGGGTGGGATGTTGGTTGTCTGCTGTGTTGGTGCCGTTGGCCTGTTGTGCGATGATGGCCAGGATGCAAAGGATGGTTGTCCCTTTCAGCCTGAAGTGGACAGTGAGATTGTCGCTGTCTTTGTCTGCGCTGCCTCTGTGGTGGTCCGGGGGGGGGGGAGGGGGGAGGTGTGCCGGGTGGGTGTTTTGGCAATCTTGGGTGTCCAAGCTGCATGATCAGTAACTCCATGGCTTCTGTTTGTCTTCAGGCGTGGCTCTGGGCTGGGCTCTCGATTGTGGTGCAGGCTGCCGTCCGACTTTACACCAGGTCAGGGCAGGTGTAAATTTCCTGCTGCTAACGCGCCTCATCGCAT
Source organism: Lissotriton helveticus (assembly GCF_964261635.1). NCBI lineage: Eukaryota > Metazoa > Chordata > Amphibia > Caudata > Salamandridae > Lissotriton > Lissotriton helveticus. Next base: position 766,506,757 of record NC_136067.1, on the reverse strand, counting down.
GTTTTGCGATCTGGCTGGTCATTGTGAATGTTGAGGTGTGGTGTTTTTTGGCACGGGAACGCCTACTCTGCATCTCATTAGCGATAGTTGCAGGGGTCCTCTGTACCGATGTTTTTTGCGGCTGCCATCGCGGGAAAACTGGTGCTGGAGGCTGTTAGCACCAGCTTGTGAATGGTGGGGTAAATTTATCATGACTTTGGCTGTGATAAAGTGCAGTTAATTCGGCGATTGCTCCTTGTGAATATGCCCCTATGTGCTTTAGTTCAGATGATCTGAATAGAATAGAGGAGAGTGTAAGATTTAGAGTACTCTCTCAAAGAGAGGACTGACATTCCTTTGTCCTTCCCTTTTGAGGAAATCCCTTGTTGGATCTTCATCTATGTTATATGATTTTGATTTAATTTGAACTGTGTATTTCTCAAGGATACACATTTTGATTTTCAATTGATGCTAACTTGATTTTTGCCTTCTGTAAACCAGTACATTTTAATAAACCTTCATGATTTGAAAGCAAAGTACACCCTGTATTTCTTGAGGAGATTAATGTGCTTCACATTTATTGAATATATTGATTTGTCGACCAGGCTTAGCCATGGAGCACCAAAATCCTTAGGGGAGTAACACTGGTCCTGGTCAAACGTGAAAGGGGCCCATATTTACAAGGCCATGAAAAGTAATGCAGCATGGCTTTACATGGCCTTGTAAATAAGGGCAGGCACACTGTCCCGATGGTGTGTGAAAAAAAGTGATTCACCGGCCAGGCAATGGTCTTGTAAATGAGGCCTTTTGTGATGTGACCTGTAAGTTTATAGATTGCATAGCAAAATTAAAGACTTAGAGACTCTTGACTGCTTCATTTGGTACATTCTTACTCCGCTCACGGGCTTGAGATTGTGATGAATCACATGCCCTCCACAACCCAATTCAAAATGAGCATATCTTTGCCACTACATGACGTTTAATCTTGTGTACATTCATCATCTTGTAATCTTTCAACATTCTACTTAATGTCTGTCTGAAAGGAAGCTTGTTGATGACAATGTTTACAAAAGCAGCAGCCTCATTGATATGCAGAGCGGAATACCCTGACACCTGCTGAAGACAGCAGCAAAACTAGTATTCCACATGTGAAGCTACAGAATTTATAAGGTAAAATATCCTCAATTTGAAAGCCAACTTTAATATAATGCAAATATTCCCATTTTAGAAACACGACAATTCTCAGACAAAATTCTCTTTTTTGCACATATATGTATTCACCACCGGTTTGTGTTCCTCTATACCAAATTCAGAAAATAGCTTCTTTTGTAGGTGGAGACACATTAATAGTACATTGACTCGTAGGCCTGGATCACAAAACATTTTACTCTCGGCCTACTTTGTGGTTGGCTGGTAAATTAAGGCAGTGCTTGGTGCAAACACCTTTCACCACCGTATTGCCAATGCAATTTTCTGGAGGTGATATTACGAGACAAGAATGTTTGTACATATTTGTTATGAAGCATTTTGTTGTGGTGGTGATGTGTTCTGTAGGTTTTTTGTGCTGTTGTGTTTTTATGCTGCATTATTGTAATGTGATCTTCTGCTTTAATGTGGCTGTTGTGTTGCATCCTGCTTTGACTGTTTTGTTTTATCCTGTCATGTTGTAATTGTTTTATTGCATTGCTTTATGTAGCGTATTGTGATACTTACGGTTCTTTGATATATGTCAACAAATGATGCTTCATTTCCAGCCAATAGCAGCACACACCAATAACGTTCCTGTGACAAGCAACTGCGTAACTCTTTCTAAGGTGGTGAAATAGTGCTGCTTCAGCTCTGTAACTATATAAAACACCAGCCATCCCAAAACTGTCTTAATTTAGCACTTGCAGTGCTCACAATAAATTATGTGAGCAGTGCTTAATTTGTAGCAATATAAGTGCAGGTGACCAAACTTTTTCATGGGAGGCTATCATCTTCTTTCCTCACTTGCGACGCCAAGTTTCCCCCCTGGCTGCACCTTTTGCCTGCATGAATAGCCAACAAGAGAAGAAAGAAAGCCCACTTTCCTCAAAACAGGTTGGAGGCAGCTGTCCCGCACGAGAAACATTTGAAAATATAGAGTCAATTTGTGCATTGAATGTCCTTTTTTTCACTTAAATTTTCTAAAAAGCATAAAGACCATTCGGTTTGCGCTATACAAATGTAATCTGCTACATGAAAGGCAAATAGAAAGAAACAGAACATCAGAGAAAAGGAAATAGAATAGGGACAGTTATACCAACCAACTAGAAGTAAAACTCTTGAAATGTAAAGGGAGGCTCCATTTCTGACTTAAATTATCCTAAGGGTTGCAACATTTAGGACCCAACCGATGTAGGACAGACCTGAGTCCGTCCGACATCGGTCAGAAACAGTGACCGACTGATCTATTGTCATCAGTTACGGCCCTGCAAGTACGATGCGACCGAACGTATGTTACACAATGGGAGCATGCATTCCACCCGGAATGCATGCCCGCATTGTGAAATGGAGGGGTGCAGTTCATCCCTGCACCCTGTGGACGGCACCCCAAGGTGCCTGCCACCAGGTGCAGGGATCAACAAGGCCATTCGGTGACCTCGCACCCATGGGGGCCCTACTGGGGGCCCCGAAAGGCAGTTTTCGACTGCCTTCCATGCCGTAAACACTGGCACCAAAAGGCAGTGAAAAAGCAGCCAAGGGAGTACTGAAGGATTTCCGGACAGCAGACAGGGTCTCCGAGCCCGTCATAAGCCATCCGGAAATCCGAGTCGTATTTCTTTCCAACAGAGCCCATTGGATTGGCTCGGTCGGAAAGGAATCTGGCTGGCACATTCCGATGCGGGTGGAAGGGTTTCGAACATCGGTCGGAGCCCTTCCATCCAAATTCGGAATCGTCCCCTTATTGTTGACAAAGACAACAGTGTTTTTGTTTGTAAAGTTTAGAACATGAGCATTGGGCCTCGTGGAAACACATTTCAATGTCAGTATTTAATGCTCTGTGTGGCTTTGAGGTAAACTTGAGGAGCTTAGATTATTTGATGTAAGATAGACCCAAGCGAACTGAGAAAGCCAATGAATAATGGGGTCTTGGTGTACAGGCTCAGCATGCACTACCAAGGGTTGGTCATAGATAGGGCTAGCTAGGTACTTACGCCCCAATAAAAGTGGAGGAAAAAGGCTGTGATACTACTATTTTTTTTTCATGCAATAATATACAAAATGTAGGCTCCATCTGGAAACTCTGATCCTGTTAAAGAGCTGGCAGTACTGGGATGGCAGCAGGTGAGAACAGAAAAAGGTTATTGGAGGAAAGGCTGCTCTTGTCGTATGCATTTTCAGCTCCTTAAAGCATGTGCCTGTGCATAGAACAAGCACTTCACATGCTGGAAAAAGGAATCTCCTCTCATACTGTACCGTGTAATGCATGAGAGCAGGTGCTGGAAACAGTGCTCAGAGTGACGATCTAGCCTCTCCCTTGAATATTGGACTCCAGCAGTACCGGATAGAGGGCCTCATTTGCTGTCAATGTATTTGATAAAAGTTGTTGGTTTTGCACACCAACTTTTGCTAAAGGCATTTGTATTTTGCGAACTGACTTATGTATAATTAGGCCAGTTCTCAAAATAAAGAATTGCAGTAGGTTGAAATTTGATCTACCTCATAAATATTAATGAGGTGATTTGCAAATTGCAACCCACTACGATTGGCTAGAACCACAGGCATGGTTGTCCATCATGTTTGTGCTGGCTTCTCAATTAAGCAACGTTTTTTGTTTCAAAATCGTCCCATTTTATTACATGTAACAGGATGTGTTGAAAAAGAAAAATGAAATGTTTTGCAAAGATATTTTCTAGTAAGGAAAGGTCCAAGAGCACTGCCTACTCCTAAAAACTGTTTTTTTAAACATTCACAAAAGGAAAGGAGTCCCTTCCGGACCCCTTTCCATAGGTGAATGGATTACCTCCTCCTTGAGGTGGTGGAAAAATATTAATGCTTTTGGACCGTTTTAAGTACATACATTTCTTAAGGAATCAGTATTTGGAAAGACCCCCTTAACACACCACTTCTTACTACCAATTGGTAATGTATTCTTAAACTAATTTCACAATTCTGAAAACCTTGTCCAAATCAATAAATGGCCTTATATATTTAAGAAAAGGTTTTAGCATTCACAAACCCTCTGACTTACTAAATCAGAGGGTTTGAGAATGCTATTACAATTAATACATGTGGCCCAGTGAGAGCAGCAGACAAGCACTGTTTCACTCCTCAAGATCGAGTACACCAAGGAGAGAGACCCAGGGTGACAGTTGTCCCCCACCTGAGGTTTTGCAAAACATTTTCTGTGCAGAGGTTCATGCAAAAAGGCCGTGCAATTTGTGCCCAGGTTGCGCAGTTCAGGGGTCTGTCCCTCCTACTGAGGCAGCCGTGGACACTTCTGCTGAGCGAGTATGCTCTGCTGGCTGCTCCAGAATCTAGATTGTTTGTGACCTGTCCGGCAGACACACTCTTACTGAGGTAGGCTGAGGGGCCAAAGCTGCATTTCCTGCTGTTTGGTGCAGGCACACTTCTGTTCTTGAATTCCAAAAGGCAGAGGCTCGAAAGCAAGGGTACACTGTAGTTCATTCGTCCTGTCCTCATAGCCAATGAGCAACATAAAAGAGTTTTCTCAGCCAGTCCCAGGATGCAACATTTTTCCTCCTGCTAACAAGAGATATCTTTTTTTCATGATTCACTGTGAGCACTTTAATGTCACAAAGCCAATGCCCTTGCAAACCACAATTCCTTTAATTACAGACCAAAAAGTAATCTGTAATGGGTCAAAAAGGGACACCTGATTTCAGTCACAAATAATGGTATATTGTGCGTTGGGCTGGCGAAGGACTTTTTGTATAGGCCTGAGGACCATACGTGTGGGATGGACCAAAAAAGTGGTCCCCTGAAAAAGGTGCTGTTGCTGTCCACAAGCACAAATTAACCACTGGAAATGGCAGAAAGAGTTTTTGCATTGCATACCTGCAATGCAGGCATGCTGCTGATTGCATGCATTACAGATGCATGGAAAGTATTTGGAGGATCAATGATTCTTCCCTATCCCTGGCATTTATCTAGAGCACTCCACAAATTCCCTCATCTAAAAAAAAACTGTTCCTCTTCCATCACTAACTTCTTTTTTTCCAGCTGTTCCTCATGTAAAACCTCCACACGAGTCGGCATGTACTTCTTGGAGTATAACAACTTCTGAAATGAGTGACACATGATGCAAAATGTTATTGACTTTACATGGGTGGTTATAGTGAACCATACGTATCCCAAATTAAAGAATCTTACACCGAAATTGTCTCTCCACAAGATCTATGTGCCTAATATATGAATTTTCCATCTACAAAAAGTGGTGGCAAATTGCACACCGACATTTTGTGAATGGAAAGGAATTTCATGAACTGACCTATGCACTAATAGATCAGTTTACAAACTTCTGAATTTGAGTGGGCTGCAGGCCCACCTACCTCAGTAATTGGCAAATTGCAACCCACTGCGAATGGCTAGAGTCACAGGCATGGTGGCTGGACCACTGATGAAATATCAACTACCAAAAACAGCGAACTACAAAAATATTGCGGTAAATATATATTGTACACACAACTATTGACACCCTATACTTAAACAATAAATTACAGAAATATCAATAAAAAAAATCGCCTAAATAAATATTGAGTATAAAAATATCACCAACAAAAATATAGATAACAAAAATATCGATAAAATTAAAACATAATGAAACAAAAATATCGAGAACACTAATATAGATGACATAAATATCGCTAAAATATATAAATAATATTGATACTACCAGTAAACATTGAAAAAAGACTGTACACAAATAATTAATTATTTAACATAAGCCAAATATTTATAATAAATTATAACAACATATATACAAATTAATACATTATTTTTTAAATTATATTATAATTACACTAACCCAAATTAACAAATACATAAAAAATATAACCTTAAATTACTTTCCAAAAATACTAAAATTACATATATAAAATATAAAAAAATAGATTTTTAAAATTACATTTATTAACAAATATATTTAAACAACCACAACAAATAACATAAATATAAACATTACAAATATTTACCTAATTAAAAAGTAACAGCTAAAAATTTCAAATAATGTATCTCAACGAATCAATTTAAACTAAAAACACACAAACCAATAAAAAAGGTTAACTAATCAACTGAACACTATAAAAACAAACAATTAATTAACACATTTTTACCATTTATCTGCCAAACACGGAGGAAGAGCGTTACTTTGTGAAAGAGAGACCAGAAAAGAAAGAAATCTATACAAACTACTATATCAAATTATACTACAACACAGGTAAGAACAAAATATGTTTTACTAAATATAAATGCCTCGACATCCTTACTTTAAATAACTAAAATAATGAAATGTTCCCCATGTTTTAATAGAAACTGCAATACAACCAAACCGATAAAAAACAACACTAATATATTATTAGGTACCTTATTCAACTCAACATAATAAATAGTATAAATAATAAGTGTAAAACTTAACCTATAAAGAAAGTAAATAACTCTAATTTTTTACACATATCAAAAGTACAAAACATAACTAATAAACACATTTTTCTTCACAGCTTTTACAAACTGCACCTACAAAGATCATCCACGAAATCAAAATCATCAAATACAAGAAGTAAGTATTATTTGTTTTAGTGCTAAATAAAAAACAATACAAATAAATTAAAAACATATCTCACATGTAATATACATAAACACTTTCCTTTCAAACCAACAGAAAATTAAACAGTGATAAAATAACAAGCAGCAAATAATCCCATCAACAAAAGTCAAAGAACACTAATGTAAGTATTCTTTGAGGCTAATGACACCGGGGTCAGCAGGAGTCCCATGCGCATTAATATCTTTGTCTGCCTCTTCATAAGTACAGAAGTGCTATTACATTATGGCGGCCATTCGGGGACAAGCACTCTGGCTAAAAAGTCATCCACGGTCCTGAAAGTACCCGGTGCCCACAGCGATCACCAGGCAAGCAAATAAAGACATAAATCAATAATAAATATCTACATCCAAATGAACGTAAAGTCCTAACTCTTAGACCACAATTTCAACTAGAAGCCTGACCCTAAAATGGCTTCCACCCAGGGCCTGGCACACCGGTGACCACGTCCTCTGGCCGAGCATTAAAACTGTAGCCCGATCCACCAAATGCAAGAAATGGCTGCATCTAATCCCCAGCATACTCCAAAAGGAAGTGAGTCAATCAAATAACTTCTACCCCTAGCTCCAACACAATTCACCCCGGATGCCTGACTACAAAATGGCGGCTCCCTGAGTCAAGGTATCCTGATGACAAAATTCTTCTCTCCAGAGAGGGGCAACCCAGCCAATCAACCTAACACAACCATTGGCTACCTCAAGCTCCAGGTCAGGTCACTGTGACGCAAACGGAAAAACAGACCTAATTTCTATAATAACAACCATTATATCACAGTTTCTCCAACAAACTGTAGCATTGCGGTCCTGCAAGCAGGTAAACTCTCAGTACATTACACACAGCTGGCGACCAACAAGGTTACAAATAGAGAGGCCCAACTAACCTCTTGACAACCCTGACGAATCGAACACAAATAACAACCAGGTATGGTCAGAAAGCTGCCTAGAAAGAGTCTGCCATCCAATACAACAATGCATAACAGAGCAAATAAATCACAGGACAGTCTAACCCCCATCCGAATCAGCTCAGCACATGGCTTAATACCCCATGGCTAGAACTCATTTTTCGTCATCTACCCCCCCGACCTCTCACCTAAACCGAAAAGAAACTTTAAACACAGGCTGATTAGACAGCACCAAGAAACACTAATTGCAGACATATACCACTGCTGCGAAAAAGGCATGCAGAAAATGGACCTTATTTTTCACACCCAAAATCCAGCGGGATGGAACTCAACTCTCAGTTCCCTCCTCCACATCTCTAAAACAATAGCAACCCCTGCAGTTGCAAACTATCGTTCATAATTCCTAACCTCCACACACGCAACGGCAACACCTTTGCGACCATTTACAGCAATGGAACAGTCCTGATCCAAGCCAACAAAGCCAACCTGGATACATTCGACTCACTCTTCCCCATGCAACACATCGCCTTCACTCATCTATCCCACTCTCACTCGAAAGTAACCCTAACCCCGAGCCAGCCGTCCCTGGAAAACTATCAAAATAATCCCTTGATTCAAACCTATCACTCCAACCTATCTCCACCTAGCCTCACCATCCCATCCAACTCCCCCCCAATTCACACAACTCATCCCAATTAGACACGCCTAACACAAGGCTCGCACAAGATGATACATTACAGCCCTTCTCCTGTCTCCCCCTCTCCCTATACCTCCATTCAGCAACCAATGAAACCGGCCTGCAGACAACAGCCCAGAATCCACCCAAAACCAATGAAAGTACCACACAATTCCCGAAACAACCTTTCACAGTGCACCCCCACGATTTTCCCCAAACATCACACAGCTACTAGAAGTTCTGGGAGCCTCACCGCATAGATAAGTTCTCCCCATCCCGGAACCCAACCAAGAACCCTTCATCCATAGATGACCAGACTCGAGACACACCGAGACCAAACCCCCCCACTCCTCCCTCATGAGTTCAGCCCAAAGATTGGCACAACTGGAATATCAGCTAGAAATAGTCATACAGGGTATTAATAAAATTCTATCTACCCGATCCACCTCCACCACCAAACGCCCATCCCCTACACACATGGATACTACCAACAAACACACTGACCACCACAAGACACAACTACTCAGATGGAAGAAAACACCCCTTAGAATCCAACCACATGGACCCAAAAAGACGAGCGCTGTAATGTCCATCCAAGAGGCGAGGAATCTCGCCGAATCCTATGAAGATGCTCCAACGGTCGTCACCTGCTCTGTGATACAAGTAATCACTGGATTTGGTGGAGACCATACCGCATCAAGAACAGTGAGACCGCCATCTCACCTCACCAACATTCCTATGACTATGATCCAAGTAATCAATGGACTTGATAAAGAATATATCGCGCAGAGAACAGTGAGACCTCCAGCTCACCTCGCCAATATTCCTATGGCTCCCTCAAGGGAGAAGCACAACAACGAGAGGTTGACTAAATGCATTCTCATAAAGAGCAGATCTGCAAACAAACATGCAACTGAACTGGCAGAAACCATACTAACACAAGACCTTGACATCCCGTTCATCACAGAAACCTGGTTAAACGAATCCTCACCCCCCATCTTCGATATGCTAATACCTCTGGGGTTCTCAATCATCAATAAGGACAGAAAAAAACAGCGAGGTCGGGGGACAGCTATCATACATAAAAAGAACATCTCTATAACAGAAACAGACCCCTTCAAATACAATACATTGGAATACCTAACCTCCACCATCAAGACCGCAGACAACAAAATGTCACCTCCTCTATCCCCCACCAGGCAACACTTCTGCATTTGGAGAACATCTGGCAGACCTGATCTCACACTGCTCACTATCAGATGCGAACTACATAATTCTATGAGACCTAAACCTCCACTGGAACGAGGCAAACAACCCTCTGATACAAACTTTGAATGAGCTCCTCCACAATAACAATTTGACCCAACACTGCACCGAACAAACGCACAACAAAGGCTCAATTCTCGATGCCATCATAGCTCAAGAAGATGTAATCACCATAGATTGTACCCTCCCTGTTGACTGGTCAGACCACCATCTCATTCTTTTTCATATCAATCAAAAGTCTCATCGACCGCCCAGCACAAATGAGCACTTTCACTGGGCGAGAAACCTGAGACAGATCCCCCTTGAGGTACTAGAAGAAAGGCTAAGTACACTACCCCCCTTCACGGCAGGCGAGAGGTCCACAACAGAACTCACCTCACAGTACAATGCGGCTCTGACCGACATGCTGGAACAAATAGCACCCCTGAAACAGAAAAAAAACAAGACCCTCCCATCGAGATCGTGGTTCAACACTGACCTAAACCTAGAAATAAGACAACTAAGAGCTGCGGAAAGACTTTGGTGTAGTAACCCTTTGACTACACACCTTGAATAACTCAAAAAGGAACAAAGGAACTATAAAAAGCACATCATAAATGAAAAATCCACTTTCTTCTGCGGTGCACTCTATAATGCTAAAAATCGCCCCAAAGAACTCGTCAACATCAAACAACAAACATCCAAACCATCACCTTCTACAATTCTGGCCTCCAAAGACCTATGTAACAAATCTGCCAATTTCTTCAATGAAAAAATATCGAAGATTGAGCTCTCACTTAAGGATCACCTCCGTCCTCCCAATGAAGGCCCGCTACTCGACAAAGAAGTCATGAACTCACTCAGGCATTCTAGAAACAACTGGATAACATTCACACCAGTCACGAAACTGAAATTATTGAACTGACTACCGGATCCAAGCCTTCATCACACATTTAGGACCCTCTCTCTAAGCTCAACTGGCTAAAAATCTCAAACTCTCTCTAGCGCCACGCTGGTCAGAGATTATAAATAGCTCTCTGGAAACAGGAATCATACCTGACTGCCTCAAAATCAGTCAGGTAACACCATTACTGAAAAAAGCAGGCACTGACCCTAACGACCTCAACAACTTCAAACCTGTCTCCAATCTCCCATTCCTAGCAAGACTACTAGAAAAATGTGTTCTCTGCCAACTCACCCATCACATGGACAACAACGATCTCCTGGACCCTCACCAATCGGTCTTTAGAAAAGGATGCAGCACTGAGACTGCCATATTGAATGTCTATGACAACATCCACAAATCACTGGACATGGACTTCTGCTATCTACATATACTCCTAGACCTTTCGTCGGCCTTTGATACAATTGACCACAATCTATTCATCAATGTACTCCGAGAAAGGGGTCAAGCAGAAGGGGTGGTCTTACAATGGTTCACCTCCTTCCTGTAAAACCGCTCTCAAAGAATATAAATCTGAAACTTCACGTCTGACCTACACCCTATATATTACAGGTGCATTGTCCCATGCACGTCTCCTTCCCTGTCCACCTTGATTTGAGCACATATCAGCAGATACAGAGTTAATGGTAATATAACACTGGTATCTTGTATAAGGCATCCTGTTAGTGTATGGATTTCCTCTATTTCAACTCATGGAATGCCATCCTGTTCATATATGTGTTTACTGTAAATTATGTTCATGTATTATGTCATGTTCTTAACCGCATGCGCGCTAAGCGTTTTCCCGCTGTGCGCTACGTTTTAAAAAAACCTGCGGTTCATGACGAGCTCAGCTCGTCATGAGCGTACGAGAGGCGTAAGTCATGACGAGCTGAGCTCGTCATGAGCGTCGAAGGAGTTAAACTGTGGCTCCATCATGCTGAATGTAATAGAATAATGTGTAGTTATTCTGTGCAAACCCTGGGCCTGAAAGACAGTTGGGCCACACCCAGGACCACACTCAGCAATCCCTGGGCCTGAAAGACAGTTAGAAGCCACACCCGGTTTGCCACGACCCTGGGCCTGAAAGACAGTTGGGCCACACCCAGGACCACAACCAGCACCTGCTTAGTAGCCTATTTAAACCACTCCCCTTCACTATTCAGGGCTTGGCCTTGTTGCTTCAACACACTTACCTGACTCCAGCTTTTCCGATCGGCATCTCCTACTTGACAGCCTTGCATCAGCAATTTCTTGGCTTTCTTGTTCCGGGCTGAGTCTCCGGTCCGATGTCTTCTTCCGTATCGTGTTTCCTAAAAAATAAGCGCACAGAGAAAACATGCTTTAAGGTACTTTTTAGAAGACAACTATCCCACGGTGAGTCTGCTTACATTAGAACGTGGAACGTTAGCTTTAGAACTTGGAACATTGCTCTTTGAACTGTGCATATAATTAGAACGATATTTCTTGTACAGAAGGAGCACACGTCATCTCGAGTGTTACAGTGAGTTTTCTCGTAGTACCCAGAAACTATTGACATTTATAAAGCAAAGACGATTGTGCCTTTTTAAAAGTCTGAAAATAGTTATCGCAAAGCAAAGTTAGCCTTAAGAATCACAACAGCACAGATGTGGTTTTGAGTACTATTATTTTGTATGCAGTATTTTGTTCCTTTATGGCAGAAGGTTGTTTTTGCAGCATTTGAACTTCTGTGGACTCAAGGCATATGATCCTAAGCTGGGCATATAAGGATTCAGGTACCTATGCTGATGAACATAACTAAATGCTATCATGATTGTTAAACTTATTTGAAAGTATGTTAATGATTGTATTGGTTATTGCAGATTGCATAAATCGACAAGTAGATTGTTAGATCAACCTAAACTTCTGTTGAAACCTATGTAGTCTCTAGGTAAGAATTATTTGAGACTTTTGGTTACAAGTGTATGATAACTGTAAGAAGATACTGCCTCACAGATATACACATTGTTTATCTTCAGTGTTTTGTACTTAGGAGTCTAGTAGAAAACTCATGCCACTATCCAGTTACATTTCTGTTTATTGTATCCTGTGAATACTCAAGCCCCCAGAAGTCCTGGTCCCCCCTAAAAGAAGACCACTGGAATCTTCTTGTTTCTCTTCCCTTTTCCCCCCTGAGACTACCGGATTGATCCTAAGTAATATCTTGGTATCACTCAGCTAGTTTCTAGAGGGATTGGGGACCTGTCCTCTTATTATTCACATAGCCATCAAGGTGAAACTATCTGGAGCACATGTGAGTGCCTCGTAACACTATACCCAGAGGCGTACCCCAAGGTTCAGTTCTCTCACCTGCACTGTTCAACATTTACATGGAGCCACTCACCACCATCCTCCAAAAATCCAACATTCCCTTCCACCTCTATGCCGACGACACCCAGATCTACCTCGAAACCTCCACCATAGCGGACATGCAAAGACTCAACGTTACCCTAATAGAAGTCCAAAAATGGCTGTCCCATAACCATCTGAAACTCAACCAAGATAAAATGGAAATTCTCCTCATTGCCAACAAAGAGCAGAGCCTCGAATCATGGATTGGTTAAAGTCCATTGATTCTCTCAACTGCACTCTCACCCCGGCAGACTCCGTAAAGTCAATGGGAATAACTTTAGACCCTAACCTTGACATGGTCAAACACATCAAGAACACCACAAGTTGTGCCTTCTTCAACTTAAAACTACTAAATAAAATCAAACACTTCATACCTCCAAAGACCTTAAGCAAGTCACGCAATGACTTGTGCTATCCAGATTAGACTATGGGAACGCCACCTTCACAGGCACGGCTAAGCTACACCTAGCTCCTCTTAGATCGACCCTAAATGCAGCAGCCAGAATGGTGACGTGAGTGAACAAATATGAACACATCTCCCCGCTAACTTCAGAACTGCCTATCTCACCCACCAAGCTCTGCACACTGGCAAACCCACCTATCTAGCTGCCAAACTCAACAAAGCAGAACAGACAAGAAATCTTAGGAGCCCCAACACTATGCTACTCATCCCCCCGAACACCTGTAAACAGGAAATGCACCCAGAATTTGGAATGCCATCCCCTTTAATGTCAGGACGAACCCTTCCTTCAAAGAACTCAAAAAACAACTCAAAGTGCTCTTCCTCAATCGAGCTTTCACAAAATGACAATGGTCATACAACGGCTGATCCGCCACCAACTGATCTAGTCACTACGATAAGACCAACTCCTTACAGCATCTTACTCTTGCCCCGCACTATTACCTCCTCCACAACTATTCTGCATTTGTTTGCAACGGGACTTATACTGATCAACGGCACATCTTGAACAATGTGTGTACTGTCCCTCTCTTTGCTTACTCAACTGTTATTCGACAGATGTTGTAAAGCGCTCCAATACCTTCGGGTCTGGCTAGCGCTATTTAAAACTCCAAAATAAAATAAAATAAATAATTTGATGATAAGGAAAATGAGGCACATTGGAATAAGGTAATTGACTTGGATTACATAATTTGGTCAGGTATGGAATCCGGGCTCCATCCCAGGATTCCTGGTTGCACAGTACTGCCTCTAAGCGGGTTCCTCTTTATCCTGTTGTACACCTAAGATTGCCTTTCATTCTCTGGAACAGCTGCTGATATACACTGTACTTTATTTTTTTGCTTGTTTATAGCACTCATTACACTTGAAGAGGTGTTGGAGCGCGTTGGCAAATTCTCCTGACTGCACTGCAGCGAGGCCAGCTCCAATAAAAATACCCCGTCCCGCCCAGACTTCAATATCTACAACAAAGAAGACCTCAAGCCCCCTTAACATCCCCAACCCTCAGTCCCCAAATCTGTGTCCGTGTGTGCCCCTCTTTCTGCTGTTTGAGCAGCATGTGGAGTAAAGAGCCTTTCCTTCACAGCCCATGTCGACTTCGATCTGTAGCTGTGAATACAGATTACCATGGGACTGTGCTTCTTGCCCTCCTGCTGAAACAAACTCCCAAAGAAGGGAAGTGCTTCAACAGCCTGTTAGAATCTATCTAAGTCCATTTTCCTTTAAACATGCCATAACTCTTGCAGTAGAATGACGTGTGAGCATCTGTTGTTTGAACAGGGCTGTTGTTTATGCTCCTGGTGGCAAATCAAGTGTGCCTGAAATGAAGCAAAAAGGATGTGATTACAGGGATATTTGCTTTGCGCTGATCCTTATAAATAAATAATATAATTTAGTCTGGTTGGTAATGTGCAATGTCTATAAACTTGTCAGACATACATTGATTTCGTCCTACCTGCATATGTTGATGCTGAATATCATTTCTGACTTCATGACCGTATTGTATACGTCTCACCAGTTCCTAGTAGAGAGAATCTCCTTTTGATTTGAACGTCTCTGAAAAACTAGTAGTAGTAGTATAAGCTTTATTCGAGATAACTTCTCATAAAAGCACAACACATAATCAAATACATTACAGATAAAAACAATTAATTCATACATCATTATATATACATGTTCTAAAAAACAGTTGTGCAAGCTCATACAATACTAAACAATAAGAATTGCACATAAAAATAAGTCCAAATTGCAATAGGACTACATTTAAAAATTACATAAGATTAAGTAAGCCTACCTATCAACCTCCGCCTGATTGACCAAGCCCACCCCAGATATTTGGCCACTCCAAGGACAATCGACTCTTGAGTGGATGCGCATAGGATTCTCATAGCCACCACACTGTGTCGTGTCCCAAGATTTTTACAAACTGGAGTTAGCCATACCCTCCTTGGTAACAAATAAGCATCGCAGGCAAATAGAAAATGGCCTAGACTTTCTGTAGGAGCTTTACACGCTGGGCAACATATAGAGGTCGAACTCTGCCAGCCTGCAGTTAGTGTTTTTAGCGGAAGGGATCCAGACCTTAACTGGAAGACTAACTTCCTGTCCAATGGGGCAGTAATACTGTCCCAATAAATTTCTAAAATAGGACAGATTTTGACTTCCAAAAAACGACCAGCCATAGAATCAGATCTCGTGCCACTCAGAAGGCTGTTATCTACCCAGTCCCAATAGTGAGACTTGAGGGCTTCTTTACTTGGAAAAACTTCCCCCTGGGGATTGGTCCAGAGGTTAGAAAGACCCAGTTTGATTAACATGGCTTGTAAATTCTTTAGCCAGTCGATCTTATGAAAGTTATCTTCCTTAATTATTGCCAGGAATCCATCTGCATAATGTTTAATCTCTGGAGTTGTCCAGAGACGTCTCCAGTAGAGAATGGGGCGCAATCGCGCTCTATCACTAATTGATCGTCTACCTAGATCAAGAAACAGTGGAATTAGGGGAGTGCTCTGGGGGACGCCTGTAATTCCTCTAAGGAACTTATTCTCTGATGTCTGTAGGGACGATAACTTTTCCCAGGCCCACAACTCTGCACCATACAGTGCCGCACCTAGGACCTTTGCATCATACACTATGAGGACAGGCTTGATGGGTTTGGTTTTAGATGTTCTATGTTCCCCCCGCAAAGCCCCCGAAATTTGCTGATGTTTTAAAACTGTTTTGTCCAGGTGATGTGACCAACCCAGGCCATCTGCTATTAGGACCCCTAAGTATGTAAACTCCCTAACCACCTCTAGCTTAGTATTATTCAAGGATACCCTAGCTTGGGCTTTGTGGCGCGGGGAAAAGATCATTAACTTCGTCTTACCCACATTTACTTCAAGACCGTGCTCTTTACAAAAATCATCAAATATGTTTAGAGCACGCTGTAAGCCCGCAGGAGTCTTTGACATAATTAGGGTATCGTCAGCGAACATCAGGATCGGGACCCTGACGCCCGCTAGCGAAGGAGCATCTACACCGACATCTAACAACCTCCCCACGATCCCATTAATAAATAGTGAAAAAAGTAGGGGTGCCATTGCACAGCCTTGGCGGACCCCCCTTTCTACCGGGAAATCTGGTGTTGACTCACCATTCCCACCCCACTGGACTCTAGCAAAATTACATTCATGCAATCGCATGATTAGAGTAAGGAGTTCAGCTGGAATGCCTAGTTTGTGTAAAACCATCCATAGCTTGCACCTTGGGACCAAATCAACGGCTGCCCGCAAGTCGACAAATGCAACATACAGGCAGCCTTTGCCAAGCAATACCGTCCTCCACCGCAAAATGGTGAAGCGAAAAATATGGTCGATTGTGCTGGTGGCCCGCCTAAATCCCGCTTGGTAGGGGGAAAGAGCATTGTTGTTGTCCACCCAGTCCATAAGCTGATTTACAACCATTTTCCCCACAACTTTTTGTATGGTAGCAATCAAGCTTATTGGCCTATAATTAGCCGGGAGGGACCGGTCTCCTTTTTTGTAGATGGGTATGATAACGGCACCTTGCCACAGCTCAGGGACCACCCCTCTCTTGGCAATGGCGTTACCCAATAAAAAAACATACCTCGCCCATCTCTTCATGTCTTGTTTAAAGACATCCGAGGGTATCCCGTCTAACCCTGGTGCCCTCCCACCTTGGACTGAGCAAATTGCTATTTCAACTTCCTTAAGGGAGAACAGGTTATCAATATCAAAGACTGGCGATATCACCTCCCCTATCCCGACCTTCTTTACTTCTGCATATTGTGGTCTAAAATACTCAACCCAGGCTTCTTCAGCTACATTATTATCAGGCCTATCAGGGGTACCGCCTCTACCCCACTTTATAATCTTCCAAAAAAGCCTGGAATCCTTACTACTGGAAGCGTCCTTCAACTCTACCCAGTGCTCTTCATCCCATTTTCTCTTTGCTTGGGAAATGCTTGTTTTATACAATTTCCTGGCTGCACTAATTGCATCCCTATCTCTTTCTCTGATAGCACGGCCCAATGCCAATCTTGCTGACCTACACTGACAATTAAACGACCTGGCCACTTTAGGAGGTTTTTTCCCTTTGGTGCTTTGTGATTGCATAAAGTGCGGTTTTAAGAGACAGAAAAAGTTGTTGTGAATATCTGTAATATCCCTGGAACCAGGGATTGTAGGTTTTGCCACTTCCATAGAAGTAAGAGCCTTGTCCACCTCAACATTAATAAAGGTCATTGTTTCTTCATTTGCTAGTACCCTTGGCCATTTCAACCTTCGCATATCGTTGGCCATTACTGGGATTTGGTCATTTCTTATGAACATGTTTTGGGGCCCAACATTCCACCATTTATGGGTCACACAAAGGGGATTGTGATCACTTTCCAATCTACCCTTGATAACCATATCATGAACCCCCCGCCAGAGTGAAAGACTACATATTACATAATCTATTCTACTCCTACTATGACCATTATCAAAAGTACAAGCACCCTCTTTGTCCCCTGATGTCCTCCCATTTAGGGCTCTTAGCCCATGCTCCATACACATGGCGTTTAGTAGCATTATGTCCTTCGTCCACCGCTTGACAGGACTTAAACACAAAGATGGTACTCCCCAGAGCATGTCCTCATCATGACCTAGGGGATCATTTGTACTCTCAAGTGGCTCGAAGGTCCTATTTAAATCCCCAGCTACTACTACTCTGTTGCCTAGTGACTTAGTTTCTGAAAAGGCGGACAATGCCTCTAAGATGGAAGAACTCCCTGAGTTGGTACCTCTTGCATAGATGTTATACAGATCTATCACATCCCACCTTTCAGAGGACATTCTTAACATTTGTATGTCACTAAGGCCCAAATCCAACACTTTAATAGAAATACCCAGATCCTGCTTTATCCATACTGTAAGCCCTCCCATTGGCCGGCCCCTAGCCCCTCTAGAGGCAGGAATTGAACATTTTAAATACCCTCGCAGGAAAACAGGGTCGCAGGCCCATGTTTCCTGAAAGCAACACACATCGAACCCATTGATAAAATCTAACCAGATTTGTGATTCTAACTTGCTGCCCAGCCCAGCAATATTCCAAGATAAAAACTTCCCAGAGCTAAGCCCATCCCCACGTGCTGCATTTGTGTTAGAGCATGATTGGTGGTCCATTGAGCTTTCATCATTCCCATCAAGTCTCACGATTTTCCTCGTACTACCCCCATCCATATCATTATCAACATTTGCAGTTGGCGTGGGTAACTCCCCCGCTCCATCATTGACACCTACTTCCCCAAAACTTTCCACCATATTCGAGATCTCATTGCCAATATTCACAACATTTAGCATTAAACCAACATTTGAATCAAGTTCAACATAATCCCCTTGTTGATTCCTGCTATTTCCTCCCCTACTAGTATTCATGTGATCAAGGGTCTGTCAACAACCCCACCCTAGATCTTGCCATCCACCCGGGGGATTATGAGTCGGGCCAGTGATATAATCATGGCGCTGTAGCAGTGGAACTGGTGTAATAATCCCTGGCCATGGAAGACTAGAGGGGCAGTTTTGCTCATTGAGCAGACTAGTCGAAACACTGGTAGGACGTGGGTAAAAAAAAGTAAGGTCAACAATGCCAATTCCTCCATTATTTGTGCCCCATCCCTGTCTTGTTATCCATCCTGCCACCCTTGGACCTTGAAAATTGACCACAATACAGTCCCCCCCCAGGCTTTTGGTGGTAGAGCCTATCCAATCTATTCTCCTTACCCCCAATATTAGTCCATCAACTTCCCCTGGTAGAGGCCGATTCACCCTTAGCCAGTGCATAACCTTATTTTTAAGCATCTGGAAGGTTTCTCTCTGACCCGTTGAAAGTGGTGGAACATTTATAAGGACTATTACAAAGGGGAAGGAATCTGGGGTAAGGTTCATGGGGGGTTTCTTATGAGGTGGCTTTATCGGGGCTGGTAAGGACGGTCTGGGAACTATAGGAGCAGGCCGGGGTACCGGTTTATTTGCTGTAGGCTGGTTACTAGTTAGTGGGGCAGATGGTAAAGCAGTGCCCGTTTTAGTACACGCATTACCCCCGCTCCCATAGTAACCAAAGAGTTTAAACTAAGCGGCGGTTGTTGCGCCGCAGTCTGAGCTGGAGTTACAATATTAGGGGAATTTTTAGCGGGTCCCGGTGGTGCTAAGTCAGGAGGCTTCAGTGGTCTCTTCACAACCGCACTACCTGTCTTGGGTGGTAATGGAGAGTTAGTTTGTTGCCTTCGTCCCTTATCTTGTGATACACATTGAGTAGTATTCTGGGACTTACTACTTTCATCCAGCCTTGCCTGGGCTTTTATTAATGCCTTTGTTGAGAAAAAGTTATCTAATGTTACCTGCTCAAAATGGTCTAGCCGGTCGGAAAGCTTACTAATTCGTTCCTCTATTGGGAGCAGAATTGACCGTAGCAACCTTTCTAAGTCAGGAAACAGGTTGCAGGGGAGTGGCGGTTTATCTGCCATTGCCAAACCAGTGTCTGGAGAATTAGTAGTACTAGGATCTAGGCTGTCTAATAGCACAACATCCCCCTCTTGTATAATTTCCCTACTACGGCTTACTTCAGTAACAGCCTTACTGGGGCACGTACTTTTGTTTACTTTTCTTAGTTTATGTGGGGGTTTTGCTGGATAACATTTTCTAGGTACAGTAGACCTTTTTCTTTTTGATCCAGATTTAGGTTGGGCCAAGGAAACCTGAGCACATACATCTGCTGTACATATTATAGAGTCTGTATGGCTCACACAAGATGAAATCGGGTCAGCTACAGTACCCTGGTTCTCCTCGTTAGTAATAGCATCATGACATATTTCGACTACAACAGGCAAGTTTAGTGATGAAAAAGGTGTTACCAATGCAGGATAGGTTTGTACAGAGCGCTTATCTATAGGATTTTTTAGAAGTTCAATAGATAATCGGCGCTCAGCACGCCTCTCGGCAAGCGTTATTTCTTTATCAATGATCTGGGCCGGGCGGTTAAAAAATGTATCTATAGTTCCAATAACTGTTGGGCCAGCCTCGACTGGTGGAGTCATCGGAACAATACTACTTGGGGATTCAGGCATACCTTGTGGTAACCAGCCCTTTAACAGAACTTACTGGTGAGCACTTATCTGACACAGCAAAAAACTTGAAAATATAAAGTCCGTTAGAGTCAATGTCAGAGGGCTGGCCCAGCCCGGCCTCCTCCGGCCCCGGACGGCCACAGACGGTCCCGCCCTTATCCCGGGCTTCTCCCGGCGCGCTCCCGCTCGCTCCCGCGAAGCGGTAGCACTGGTCACCTTTAAACAGTAATACGGCAGGCTCATAGGCTGGTAGGCGGGTGGGCGTGGCCAGCGGGGAGAGCAGCCCAGGTGTGTCAAATTGGGCGCGCAGGGCCTCCTGGACACTGGAGTCCCTGCCTATGTGCTCGCAGCCCCGCCGACGCTGTCACCTGCCCCGCGCTCCTCACAGAAGAGTTCCCAAACAGCCAGCAGCTTCTGCAGTCAAAGAGCGCTGCGGGACCCGCGAAGCGGGTCCGACGAGGCGCTGGGATGATCCTTCGTGCAGAGACTCGCTGGATAGCAGCAAAAGAACCAAGGACCAAGTAAGGGCTATCACACTACTCCAGAAGGGTCCCAGTGGGCCGGAGGCAAGGTCTGTTTTTCACTCCGTTGGCGGGGGCGTGGCCAGCGGGGAGAGCAGCCCAGGGTGTCAAATTGGGCGCGCAGGGACTCCTGGACACTGGAGTCCCTGCCTATGTGCTCGCAGCCCCGCCGACGCTGTCACCTGCCCCGCGCTCCTCACAGAAGAGTTCCCAAACAGCCAGCAGCTTCTGCAGTCAAAGAGCGCTGCGGGACCCGCGCAGCGGGTCCGGCGAGGCGCTGGGATGATCCTTCGTGCAGAGACTCGCTGGATAGCAGCAAAAGAACCAAGGACCAAGTAAGGGCTATCACACTACTCCAGAAGGGTCCCGGTGGGCCGGAGGCAAGGTCTGTTTTTCACTCCATTGGCGGGGGCATGGCCAGCGGGGAGAGCAGCCCAGGTGTGTCAAATTGGGCGCACAGGGACTCCTGGACACTGGAGTCCCTGCCTATGTGCTCGCAGCCCCGCCGATGCTGTCACCTGCCCCGCGCTCCTCACAGAAGAGTTCCCAAACAGCCAGCAGCTTCTGCAGTCAAAGAGCGCTGCAGGACCCGCGAAGCGGGTCCGGCGAGGCGCTGGGATGATCCTTCGTGCAGAGACTCGCTGGATAGCAGCAAAAGAACCAAGGACCCAGTAAGGGCTATCACACTACTCCAGAAGGGTCCCGGTGGGCCGGAGGCAAGGTCTGTTTTTCACTCCGTTGGCAGGGGGCGTGGCCAGCGGGGAGAGCAGCCCAGGTGTGTCAAATTGGGCGCGCAGGGACTCCTGGACACTGGAGTCCCTGCCTATGTGCTCGCAGCCCCGCCGACGCTGTCACCTGCCCCGCGCTCCTCACAGAAGAGTTCCCAAACAGCCAGCAGCTTCTGCAGTCAAAGAGCGCTGCGGGACCCGCGAAGCCGGTCCGGCGAGGCGCTGGGATGATCCTTTGTGCAGAGACTCGCTGGATAGCAGCAAAAGAACCAAGGACCAAGTAAGGGCTATCACACTACTCTAGAAAAACTAGTATAGCTTTAGGTTTCGAATGTAAAACCTAAATAAATCAAGAAAACGTTTGCTGGATGTGGTGCATGTGAACGCACAGCAGGACATATTGTACTTCAGAGCTGTAGAGCCATCTAAGGTCCCCGCGCCCTGCCCCATCATTGGACACAACAGGTGAGACAATATATTACATTTAGTTGTACATTGATGTAAAATAAACAGTGTCCGGCATTGTTGCTAATACACTGCTCAAACTCATGCATATAGCTCTGATAATGCATCTCACTTCTAGTACTGCACAAAGACCCATGCACAGCTCTTTCAGTGCACCTCCATATAACACACATACTAGCTGAGTTTATGTACCTCTAGTCTGTAGCAACACTTGATATTACTGTGCTTAAACCCCCGTGTGAAATTTGCCAATGCTCTTTAATTCTGTCTAGTAGCACCTCTTGACTTTTTCTTGTTTGGGCTCACTTAGAGTGTGACTAATGAATCTCTATCCTGCAGCTGTGCCTGCTTTCACAATGCCTAGACTCACATAAAACTCTGCCAATGTCCCTCAATTGTGCAGCAGCAACTGCTATTTTAGTGCTAACATTCACACACTGCTAGCTAGCTGGCTGCTCATCACACAGACTGCAACTACACACACATCAGGAGATTAAATAACACTCTCTGGGATTTCCCTGGCTGCCTGCCAAATAACATGTTCACACCTATCCAACACCATGACACTCCAAATAACATCTATTTTCTCCTACTGGTCATGCTGCCGATGGTAAAGAAAAACTCATGTTTATCTCACTGCCGCAATAAAGGCTGTTTTTTTCTGTGTCTGCCATCCAGGCACAGAAACGTACGCATGTTTTTTGCAGTTCATCCATTTCTAGTTCAATGAGAGATGTTTAAGATACTGACCTATGGTTTGTAGACATTTTCTATGCATTTTCTGTCGGGGATCCACCCTGGGGTTCCTCCCAAAAAATCATGCTAAAACTGATCTCTGCATGTAAGCGAAACACCATGAATGTGTTCCCAGTAGAAACGTGAACCTTTTTTCTTGTCCTCATATACCTCCAGACACAGCAGCTGAAACCGCAGGTGCCCACTGACTGTCTGCTGATTCAATGCCAGCGAGTTTGAGAGATATTGGCTCAGAGGTGCTCCTGGGGGTGGCGGGGACGGGGGACAAGGCTTTTCTCACTCTATCTCGTACAGCCTATCAGGCTTAATCACAGGACCGAAAGAAGTCAGGGTTACTCTCTCTCCAACTGACATACCGTGCCCAGCCCTCAGCCGCCTTCCCACTTCTTTTACAGACTCAATTAAAAACTGCAGACTCTATCCATCGAGGCGAGGCATTTGGAGTGATTTGGCAAAGTGGGGCTAAGCCAGTTCAAACAGATCTTCGTCCTTGTGAGACCTATTGTATTTGCACCCACACAGAGACACACACACAAAGCCACCCACACACACATACAGAGCCACCCACACAGAGTCATTCACATAGAGCCACCCACACAGAGCCACCCACACATACACAGAGCCACCCACCCACACAGAGCCACCCACCCACACACAGAGCCACCCACCCACATACAGAGCCACCCACACACACACAGAGCCACCCGCACACACACACAGAGCCACCCACCCACACACAGAGCCACACACCCACACACAGAGCCACCGGCACACACACAGAGCCACCAACACACAGAGCCACCCACACACACACAGAGCCACACACAAAAAAACTACCCACACAGAGCCACACACACACAGAGCCCAACACACATAACCCCACACACAGAGCCCCACACACAGAGCCACACACACAGAGCCACACACACACACACACGCAGAGCCACACACAGGGAACAGAGGCCAGAAAAAATGTTCACAACGAGGGAACAGGGGGCAGGAAAGCAAGCACAACGAGGGGGCAGGAGAGCAAGCACAACCAACGTGGGGGCAGGAGAGCAAGCGCAACCAACGAGGGGGCAGGAGAGCAAGCACAACCAATGAGGGGGCAGGAGAGCAAGCACAAAGAACGAGGGGGCAGGGGAGCAAGCACAAAGAACGAGGGGGCAGGGGAGCAAGCACAGCGAGGGTGCAGGGGAGCAAGCACAGCGAGGGTGCAGGGGAGCAAGCACAGCGAGGGTGCAGGGGAGCAAGCACAGCGAGGGTGCAGGGGAGCAAGCACAGCAAGGTGGCAGGGGAGCAAGCACAGTGAGGGGGCAGGGGAGCAAGCACAGCGAGAGGGCTGGAGAGCAAGCACAGCGAAGGGGCTAGAGAGCAAGCACAGCAAGGTGTAGGGGAGCAAGCAACAGCGAGGGGGCAGGGGAGCAAGCACAGCCAGGGGGCAGGGGAGCAAGCACAGCCAGGGGCAGGGGAGCAAGCACAGCCAGGGGGCAGGGGAGCAAGCACAGCCAGGGGGCAGGGGAGCAAGCACAGCATGGGGGCAGGGGAGAAAGCACAGCGAGGAGGCTGGAGAGCAAGCACAGCGAGGGTACAGGGGAGCAAGCAAAGCGAGGGTGCAGGGGAGCAAGCACAGCGAGGGGGCAGGGGAGCAAGCACAGCCAGGGGGCAGGGGAGCAAGCACAGCCAGGGGGCAGGGGAGCAAGCACAGCCAGGGGGCAGAGGAGCAAGCACAGCGAGGGGGTAAGGGAGCAAGCACAGCAAGGGGGAAGGAGAGCATCCAGTATCACTATCTGTGTGTCTGACAAAAGAGGTTTTACGAACACTGCTCAATGGCTCCCAGACCTCGTGAGGAAATCTCGGATTCACCGATACATTCAAGTGACATTAAAAGGTCTCATCGATCTCTGTGTGTTTTGTAATCAGGTGGCAAGGAGATGGAACAGGTGACACCACTGAGTCAATGCTCAGAAAACAGCTAATAGCTGAGGCATGAGTCAGCTGTAGATTGTGATGGGTAAGGTGAAACACAAATAACAACTCCAAGATTACTGCTCTTTGGGGTGGGAGTCAGTCATAGGTGACAGCCCAGGATCGCACTCTACAGTAGCTCTCAGAGGCCAATAACAATCCAACAGCTTTGATGGGCACTTCAAGGGTTCCCCCTCCCAAGCGGACTCACCATGCTGGCGGCTCCACAGGCGTTGCGGTAAGTAGCACCTAAAAACCGGCGAAACAAGCCCTAGGCAGCAGCATGCTTTGGAAGATGATAGAAAGTAGGAGCAGCATAGAAAAGTAATACGACTATGGAAATAAAAAGAGGACAAAGTAACGAGTCCGAAAGTACTGAGATAAATAGAAAAAGAAGTTCTAGTTTCCTACCAAGTTAGTGTAATTCTGTTCACTAAGCGAACAGCAAAGTTCCCTATGGGAGTTAAAAAGGAAAAGGCAACATTTTGATCACTCTTACCCTAACATTTCGCTTCTGGACAAATTTGCGCAAAACTTGAGCCACTTACGCCAATTGACGGGAGAGGTTTGTGCAGCTTTAGCAAACATCACCCAAGTTATAAGCAAAGGCAAATGTGTTTTTAATTAAATCTGCAAATTAACCCCTACCACGAATGCGCAGGGTCTGACTGTAATATATGTACATAGGCAAACTCGTTTAAATTAAACTAATGGGCAAACTGCAGTTTTGTTGCTACATTGATTGGAGATTACATCCCCTGAAATTAAAGGGACAACCGAAACGGGGATCGGATAATACTGCCTCTGCTCACTTTGTCCTTCCGACAAAGGATGTTTGCTTAAGGCCATCTGTGCAGGGTCCCCCGAGGCTGATAAGCAACTGCTGACTGAATAGGGAACTCCCTCCCACCCCCCCAACCCCTGTTGCCTTGCTTAAATATGCAAAAAGAAAACTATTGTTTGCCCTGCAGCTAGGCGCATTTCACGTAAGATCTCCAAAAGACAATGGATTTGCATTGTAGTCTCTGGGTTTTCCAGACCTCCGCCCTGTGGGTACTGGGCGCCTACCTACACAGCTACTAGCAACCTCCCTCCCTCAGCAGACTGCTCAAACTACCAGACAGTGTAAAACATAAACAAACAATACAAGTCGAAGCCAGGAGATAAGCAGCCAGGAAAAGCATAGTTCTCGATTTGACAAATATCTGAAAAACCGCTGTCATTTATTTTAGTCTAACCCTCAGAAGCACAAGAACGAGGCAAGAAGAGACAAGAAAAGCGAGCACTCACCGGAGGTCGGACAGAAATGGCGTCAGAAAAGCGCCACCATTTTCGCATTCGGGGGCGTGTTTTTTTTGCTGTTGAGTGACACGGAGTTAAAAACTGCAAAAAACACGAGCCCGAATCTGGAAAAGACGGGGCTTGAACAGAGTGACGCCCCTCTCCTCCAATGGCTGGCCTCCGTTTAGGAAGCCAACCAATGGAGAAGAGGGCGGGTTAAAGCCCCCATACTGTAAACGCAGTGTGCGCTAGGCCGAGACCTAAAAAGTAGGGCTTTCTGCCCAGGTCCTGAGTTCTGGAGAGGCTGACCTTTTATTCCAAATAGGATCAGAGGAGGGCTCACCATTAATTGACTTACAGTGACCCCTGAAAGCGTGCTCTGCACCCCCTCCAAAAAGCCCTTCAGACCAGGGCATAGAGCAAACATATGTATATTGTCCGCCTTTTTCTCATCACAGTGGTTATAGCAGGGTGGGGTACCTGCAATGAATATGGTTTGCCTTCTAGGAGTTAAACACTTTCTATGCCAGGTGAAAAGATGATTCTTCCTAAGTGGGATTGGTTTCACTGTAGACCACATCATGCTGGCCACCCGGGAAAGCCTTCTCTCTAGGATGCCTTAATAGATCTTAAAATCAAATATGGAGTAGGGAAATGGGCCAAAATGAGTCCGCTCTCCTGGGGTTTTTATTTGGTTTTAGGAGTAAAAGCAATTAAGGCCTCGTTCCACGGTGGGGGTGTTTCTGACAACCCTGCTAATTGTAGGTTAAACAGGACCTTCCATATTGGAATTAATATTTCCTTCATTGCTTTAAAGAACTCCACATAAGGGAACCTGGACCTGCCACCATCCCATTCCGGAATGTATTGATTTGTGAAATAATTTCCTCCTTCGTAATATCCTAGATATGGACAATCATTTTTATAGAAGCAATCAGATATTACCACAGAGTCTTCTGACACAGTACCATTAGCATCCACTATCAAACGTTCTATGTAATTTCGTTCTCTATCCACTCTTACCTTCCGGGCTAACAGCTTACCACTTCATTCCCCATACTCAAAATAAGCAAGCTTGCTGACATGCCACCTTGCCGTCACTCTACTCTCAATAACCTGAACATACTCTGCCTGTTTTCTTACCAACCTCTCTCTCTCTCTCACACTCCTTTTGCCCTGGCTCCTGAAGGCAAAACAAGGTGTTCCTTCTCCATAGCCCCAAACTCCTCCTTAAAGCCCCTATCCTCTTATTGTGATATTCTAAATATGATAAAGCCTTGATTTAGCAAACATCCATGGGCCACTGCTTTATATGAGTCCCAGACTATCCTCATGAGGGATGAGCCCATATGAACATAGAAGTAACACCTGCTCTCCTCCTTTAATGCATGTCTTAAGGTCACATCTGACAGCAGCACTCTGTCCACTGTCCACGTAGCGCTAATCTGTGTTTTGTGGAAACTGATCTCTAACAGGACTGCCACTTGATTGGAGGAACGAACTAGAACATGTTTTACCACTTTGGGAAGTAGTGATTTATCATTTAAGAAGTTTGTATGGTACAGTTTCTGACATTTTTAATTCACATTTCTTTTTGACACCTTTTCCACAAAGAACCTGCTCCCCAGTAATCTGGTGTTGTAGCACACCAGGGAGGCATTCGGCTTCTCCTGGTGGGCCCGATGATGAAGCATGTCACCACCCAGGGTGGTGAGTGAGGGCTTCCAAAAAAAAAAACGCTGATTTCCAATGTGACTTATTCAGGGTGATTTCTTCTCTGTGTCTAGTGCTTACACACTTCTTTCACGACACTCTTTTGTTGTTTTACAAGATTGACCAGGGGGACCAAGAGTGCCCTTTACCCTCTCTCTCAATTTGTTATTACCTACTAATATACTTATCACAGCTATCCTTACAAAAACATGGGAACCCTGTCACTCCAACATTTCCAAAGTGGTCATGAGGACAATTTTCACCATATTCCCTTTTTTGTCTTTTCCCGTTTTTGACCCTCTCTAAACCCCCACCATGTTAACCCTCCGTTGCTGCACAAATACTTCTGAGGAGTGCAGAAAACCAGGAATCTAGAACCTGAAAGTGGAATGCTACAGGAGCTAAGAGTTAGGATTATCAGGAGCCAGGAAACAAGTGAAGAAACCCAACCTTGTATTGACACACCCTCCAACCAGACTCAAGCCTTTAAATAGTAAAATACCAGGAAAAGGAAAGGACATCAAACATCACAATACAGGAAACATAATGGATTAGGAAGGTCAGGAAGAAACCAAGGGAGGAACAGCCATGCTAAAAAGGGAAAAGAAAAGAGAATGAAATTCTGAAGTGGGCAGCTGCAGAGCCACCTTAAAAGGCAGCTGCAAATCATCAACATTGCCATTATGGCATTTAGAGAGGAGGAACAACAGCCAGGAGCAGAGGTGCACAAGAGTAGACAGGCTCAGGTGAGAGATGCGCTGAGTTTACAACCAAGGGCTTTGTTCGCTGTCTTCCTAGGGCTGGGAATTGTGTGGCACTTGAAAGTACCACGGTCCATGGACACAACTTTCCAAATATTTGAAAATAGTCAAAGAGTTAAGATTAATTTGGAGTTCATATGATGAGGGGGACACCCTCTAGGTTTTAATTGAAATAATTTGAACCCTTGCAGATTTTTATACTCGTGCCAAGCCCACATGCGGTACCCGTCTTAATTAATCAGGAGCAGATTTTTGTGCAGGGTTTTCTACTTATTCCATGGATGAGTCTGACTTATTTACAGAAGGGGTCATGTGAATCGGACTCCAAACCGCTAAAGATGCACCACTATAACAATTGTGCAAAGAAATGGCCAAAGGTGTGATACAAAGCAAACTGCTTACTCTACAGCAAGTACATAGTCATCAAGGCATCAGACTTCTGTGTAACCAGGAAAAGTAATGCACATGCCTACGTGAATGCAAACTATACCTAATGAATTGTACCTAATGAAGCATGGTGTGGTTCAACATAATCTTCCTCACTCCTCTACCCCATTCCCAAAGGTGTTATTCACACTGGAGTGTAGTGTACTTTCAGCCTATTTCTAACTACAACAGCAAGCATTATGGATCTCCAGTCACTTCACAAACGACTATCAGTGTATCTGGTTAGTGACAAAATGCAGTGCTCAGCTGGTTATCATGATAATATAAGAGGACACTTCTGGGGGCCAGACCATTCATACCCTCAGAAACTGAGCATGTTGGACTTGGCCCTTTTTTGTCTTCCTACTAGTCTTTTTTCTGACCTGGTTTTGGTGGTTTAAGGACTCTGGGCACTTTATCACTGCTGTCCAGTGTAAAGTGCATGTGCTCTCTATGGTAAAGCATGGTAAGATTGGCCTACACCTATACCCGGGGCCTGTAAATTCAATGCAACTGGTGGGCTTGCAGCGTTGATTGTGCCTTCCACCAAAGTAGCCTTTCAAACCTATCTCAGGCCTCTGCCATTGCAGGGCTTACCCGCGCAGTTTACTGCCGCTGTGACGTGGCACATAAAGTGGGTGCCACGTCTGTGACTTCCCTTTTACTACATATCAGTCACCCCTAAGGTGACTGATATATAGCCCTAGCTAGCCCTAGCTAGCCTTATGGGCAGGTAGCATTGTAGGTAAAAGGTGGGACATGTGCCTTAACTGTGTGGCATGTCCTGGTAGTGACAAACAGCCATTTTGGTTTCCCACTACTGTGAGGCTGCCCTCTCATAGGAATGAAATGGGGATTCCCTGATAAGTGTTTCAGTGGTAATTCCTGATATGAGAGGAGCAATGTTGGAAATGGACCTTTTTGCAGGGTTATCCCCAAACTTTTTGCTTCTTTCTCCTTTGTTTTTCCTGACCTGTGGTTGTTGGCTATGGGACTCTAGGCACTTTACCACTGCTGATCAGTGCTAAAGTACATATGCTCCCCGTGTAAATTGTTATTGTGATTGGTTATCCATGATTGGCTTAATTGTTTTACCAGTAGGTCCCTAGTAAAGTGCACTGAGTGTGCCAGGGCTGGTGACTCAATTGCTACTAGTGGACTTGCAGCATTGATTGTGCCACCCACATGAGTAGCACTGAAAAGAGGTCTCAGGCCTGCCACCGCAGTGCCTGTGCGCAGTTTGTTAACTGCCATGTCGACCCGGCCAGTGTAGCCCTGATCTTTGGACTGGGTAAGAGTGGTCTGCTTAATTCAGGCACTCTGTTCATCACCACCCCCTTTTCTGAATCATTTTGTCCACCATAAGCGTGGAAGGGTATACTCAGATGTGAGTCCCTTGCTCATTGCACCATCAGGATTCAAGCAAGCCGGGCCGACGACGCCTGAAATGCCAGAAACCGGTCCCCGGAAGCTTGTTTCCTTCCCAGTACAAGAATTGGCTTGGTAGTTTGGTTTGCCCTGTTCCCATCATGCACTGGGACAGGAACAGATTAATTTGCATATAGCCAAGTTCTGAGCTGGGATGGTACAGTGAGCTAAAAAACGGTGATGGATCAAGCCCTGATCTTTGGACTGGGTAAGAGTGGTCTGCTTAATTCAGGCACTCTGTTCATCACCACCCCCTTTTCTGAATCATTTTGTCCACCATAAGCGTGGAAGGGTATACTCAGATGTGAGTCCCTTGCTCATTGCACCATCAGGATTCAAGCAAGCCGGCCCGACGACGCCTGAAATGGCAGAAACCGGTCCCCGGAAGCTTGTTTCCTTCCCAGTACAAGAATTGGCTTGGTAGTTTGGTTTGCCCTGTTCCCATCATGCACTGGGACAGGAACAGACTAATTTGCATATAGCCAAGTTCTGAGCTGGGATGGTGCAGTGAGCTAAAAAATGGTGATGGATCAAGCCCTGATCTTTGGACTGGGTAAGAGTGGTCTGCTTAATTCAGGCACTCTGTTCATCACCACCCCCTTTCTGAATCAGTGTAACCACTGGCCAGGCCTTTCCCTTCCCCTTTCTTACACATTGGACACCCCAATGGTTTGCCCAAGGTACCTCCCTTGGCAGGGTGCAGTGTATGTGAAAGGTGGGACATGTACTAGTGTGGGTAACATGTCCTGATAGTGAAATACTGCCAATTTCGTTTTTCACTATTGAAAGGCTATCTTGCCCATAGGACAGAATAGGGAATGTTGTGTGACATGTGTGCCTGCATATCTGCCCATAGACGCAATATAGAAAATTGGGGAAACAATCTTTACAACGCAACTTTTACAAAGCACTACCATTACAACGAAATTTTTACAACGCAACATCCATTACATAGCATGCCATTACAACGCAACCATTACAACGCATGATACTACAACGCATACCATTACAACGCATGTCATTACAACGCAGTTATTACAACGCATACCATTACCATCCAACGCTTACCCTACTGTTGCACCCCCTGGAGTTAGAATAGTAACTTTTACCCCTATACTATCCAACACTTACCCTACTGTTGCACCCCCTCGAGTTAGAATAGTAATTTTTACCCCTACACTATCCAATACTTACCATACATCCAATGTAATGTTATGCGTTGTAATGGTATGCGTTGTAAAGGTAGTATGCGTTGTAATGGAATGTGTTGTAAAGGTAGTTTAAAAAAATTTGTTGTAATGGAATGCGTTGTAATGGAATGCGTTGTAATGGATGTTGTGTTGTAAAAAATGCGTTGTAAAGGTGTGTGTTGTAAAAGTATGCGTTGTAACGTCATACAACCGAAAATTGGAATCTGGTACCATTGAACTCAGAATGTAATAACACATCTTTTAGGAATGGTAGTTTTTAAATTCTGTGTTTGAAAATAGCACTTTTAAAAAGTGGCTATTTTCTTGTTCAACCTTTCTGTGTGCGTCTGCCTGTTTGTAGATTGACTGTCTGGTTTGAGAGTGATAGGGGCTGGGGTGGCTCCAGGAGTCTGCGTGAGTCAGCACTAGGCTGAATAGACCCATCTGCATTTGGAGTGGTGGGAGGAGTAGCACCTGTGCCTGCCTTTCAAAATGCTTACTCCACCTCCTGTGGTGCGTCTGATGACCCTGGCCCACACTAACAAAGAAAGAACTTGCGCACTGGCAGAGTGCACCCAGAACTGGTTTGTACTGGGTCCAGGACCTCTCACACATAGAGAACAAAGTCTTTTGGGGTATAAGTATGAGAGCTGAAACCCCTGAATTTGAGACTACTTCATGATCAAGATGAATCCCTGCCAAAGAAGATCAGCTGAAGAGCCTGAGGAAAAGTAGTGCCCTTGCTGTGTGTCTGGGGTGGCCTGCAGTTTGCTGTTTCTACTGAGGAGTGAACTAAAGTACTTTGCTGTGTGCTATGTCCCGTGCTTGAAGAAGGACTTGGCTGTGTGCTGTGTCCCTCTGAAGAAAAGTCTCCAAGCGCCTGAGAAGAGCTGCCCTCCTTTTTCTGAAGTCCCAGGCACAAAAGGACTTCACCCCAGCTTCCCTGAACTTCCTTGCTGGGAGTTCCAATCTGCCTGGAGGGCCTGTAACTGTGTGTGAGGCCTTTTTGCTGAAGGGAGCTGGAAAGGCGACGCAACGAGAGAAGTGCGACGCCACCGCAGCAGCCGCTGTTGCATCATCGAGGAAGCGTGTTGCCGCTTCCAGTGGTCACTGTCGCATCACTGGAGAAGCGTGTCACATGGCCGTCACATCTCTGAGGAAGCTCGCTGCTGCTGATCGCCACCGTAACTCTGGAGAAGCGTGTCACAGTCACTGAGGGCATTGTCGCATCACCGGGGAAGTGTGTCGGAGGGCCTGTCATGACTCAGTAAACAACTGATATCGCAGTAAAGATGCAATTTTCTCGCATCGCACAGGATCATTGCAACGCATCGAGGTGCCATCTTGTCGCATCTGAACCAGAGCGCAGGAACAATTGACGCATCACCTTTTTTGCAACCCTTTTGTTTGTTTTGCGTTATGCATCCCAGGTACTCTGTTGGTAAAGTGTCGCATTTCATCATCTACAAGTTTATTTTTGCAACAACATTTCTAAAGACATTCTACTGAGTTTTGTATGTTGGATTTTTGTAGTTTTGGTCCTGTGTAGTTTAGATAAAGAGATTTTATTTTTCTAAACTGATGTGGAGTCAATTTGTGGTGTTTTCACTGTGTTACTGTGAGTGTTGGTACAAATCCTTTACGCATTGCCATTGGGATAAACCTGTCTGCTCATGCAAAACTACCAAGGGTGTGAGCAGGGGTTGTCTAAAGTGTGTGTCCCCCTTACCCTGACTAGAAGCAAGGGTCCCTATATGGACAAAGGCACCTACCTCTGCCAAATAGCGACCCCCAGTTCTAACATTGACGGGCAGCGTTGAGGATTTAAACTTGTATTTGTACTCAACCCACAGTGATTGGTGTACATCACTAGTTTAGTGCAGACCACTATGCAACCACATACTGTGTTTAGTTTTTGGTTCAATTTTTGAGTAACCCTGAAAGTATCCGTGCATCATGTCTCAGAAGTATAAACCTGCAAGTGAGGTTGCGGAACTGGAGGTTGATATTGAAATGTTATGTGATTACAAAGTAGGTCAACTCAAGCAGTTCTTCAGGAGTTTTGGATGTCCCATGACGAGGAGCTCCAGGAAGGAGGAGCTACAGAAGGCCTTAAAAGTTTGGTGGGAGGCCAAAGACGCTGGGGACACAGGTGATGCAGAGGTGGATGAGGATGCACGAGTCCAGAGCAGCCTCCAGGGCTGGCAGCAACCATTCCGCTAGAAGTTTTTCCCCAGCGGAGTTGGAGGAAAACTAAAGGGTTAGAGATCATGAGTTAGAAGTTATGAGGTTCGAGATGAAAATATTGGAAAGGGAGAACCAAAAGGCTGCAATGGAAGAAAAGAGATTGCTTGAGGAGAGCAAGAAGATTTATGCTTTGGAAGAATTGAAATTGACCTTGGCACATGAGTTAAGAATGAGGGAGCTTGATTTGGAGCTCAAGAGGCTTGAGGCCTTGAGCGTCGTAGCCAAGAAAGAAGAACAGTGTGTAGCTCAGGAAGTGAAGTCCAGCTAAAATGGTGGCAGCAAAATTGAGTTAACTACTGCTGAGGGAGCAGTACAAGCATCCAGAGATGTGGCGCCTGACTTGAGGGAGGGGGTTGACATACATCAGGGGGTTCAAGTTTATGAGGTAGCTCCAGTGGTGTGCAGTGTCCCTGAAGTAGATTGAGGAACTGACACAGGGATTCATATCCCTAGTAGTGGGAGGAACGCTCTACTGACTCTGGATGAGGGGTGCAGGGAGAGGGGTTCCCCGTGGTTGAAGTCCTGGTGTGTGAACGTGGAGACCGCCCAGATGACTGTGGGTTGAGTGACAGAGACAGTTAGACACTGTCTTGCCAATCTCAGGAGAATGGTCTGGGGTACTTGTGTGAGGCACTGGAGGGTGGGGTAAAGGGTAGCTTGGTTAACAACTGTGGGGGGCTGTGTGATTCATTTGTTGGAGAGCATATTTTAAGTTACTGTGAGTGTTGGTACAAATACTTTACACATTGCCTTTGGAATAAGCCTGTCTGCTCGTGCCAAGCTACCAAGGGGGTGAGCAGAGGTTATCTAAAGTGTGTATCTCCCTTACCCTGACAAGAAGCAAGGTTCCCTATTTGGACAACTAGAGACCCCCAGTTCTAACAAGCAGCGTGGTCAAGTTTGGTATGTAAGGAATAGTAATAATAAATGCTGCGTAATGGTGTGCGCAGATTTATTATCACTATTTTAGAAATGCCACTTTTGGAAGTTGGCATTCCTGTGTGCTATGTGTCTTTGTACCTGCCTGATGTGTGTTGCATGTCTGGCTCTGGAGGGACAGGGGTTGGTAAGGTTTGTGTCTCCAGAGGGGCTGGGTGAGTCCGCACTAGGCTGAATAGGCAGATGTGCATTTGGAGCAATGGGAGGAGTAGCCCCTGACCCTGAATAGGTCTGTGCCTGCCTTGTTCAATGCTGGCTCCG
Organism: Lissotriton helveticus; assembly: GCF_964261635.1. Lineage (NCBI taxonomy): Eukaryota > Metazoa > Chordata > Amphibia > Caudata > Salamandridae > Lissotriton > Lissotriton helveticus. The sequence continues at coordinate 766,471,580 of NC_136067.1, read as the reverse complement.
CACCCCTGTGGTATGTCTGGGGCCAGAGCCTAACCTGACAGTTAGGATGGGTAAACACTGTAAAGAAATGTTTGAGTGTCCCCAGAACTGGATTAAACTGGGTTCCCAAGCCCTGTGCCAGGGCAGAACAAAGACAAGCATAGTATAAATATTTGGGTTGTGACCCCATGTAGACGGCTGTGTGTGCTGACCTGGAACTGGTGGCCGGCTGGCTGCTGAGATGCCAGGGGGAACCACCGTGGGATCCAGCTGCTGCTTCCTGGGGGTCCCTAGGTGCTGGTCTGCCTGTGCCCAGTCTCTGCCCCTGATGACCTTGGACTGAGTGCCCTGCAGATCAGACTTGGTGCCAGGAGGACACGGCCCAGACTTGAGGTGGGTAATCTGCAAAGACAGCATGTGGTGAGTGCTAAGTTCATGACCCTATGCGAGGGTCCCAGCAGCAGTGTGTGGGAAGTGTTGCTGTCCTTGCTGACACTGTTGGGAGCTGGGCTGCAGAGTGCGCCCTGAGAGCACTGAGAGGATGAGAGATGCAGGAGAGGCTGGAAGCCAGGCAGGGTCCAAGCGTGGTTGTAGGTGTGGCTCCAGAAAGAACAGGGAAGTCTTGGAGCTAGCGTGTGCAGCGCTGCTTGTGCCTGGTGTATGTCCTGTAGGAGAGGGGGAAGCTGAGGTAAGAAGTGCTCTACCCCTCTCTCTTGCATTCCTGGGATCCTTTTCACTGTTTTGAAGCCACCCTGCATTTTGTTTTAAATTCCCGGCCGTAAAGCGGGACTTCAAGCCGCCAGAAGTCAGGCAAAGACTGTCTGGTTGTGTGCGTGGCCGGCAGGAGAGCTGGAGCCTTGCAGGCATCTGTTTCCTCACAAGAAGGAAGTCAGCCAAGCATGAAGCCTGGAGGTGGGCGGGGGTTTTAATCCAGGGAGCCCGGCCATGCCCATGCAAGAGGAGGAAGAGAGCCCTTGTGGTTCCCAGCAGCCAGAGGAAGGACGGCGCCCGAGTCGACCCGGCCCCTCAGGATGGGGTCAGACCACCACCAGTGACTGCCTTACCCTGGGAGCACATGACCACTGTTGGATGCAGCAGGCAGCACCTTATCCCGCTCAACCCCCCAAGGACTGGTGATTGGGGCTGTGCCTCTTTCTGCTTAGTTGTGCCTGGCCCGCGGCCACAGTGGTGAAACGCTCTGCCTTGTGGCAGCTGCACTGCATGGTCATGTGCAGCTGCACCCATATTGGATGTTGAGGCATTTGGATAGGGCGATGCCTCTGCGAAGGCTCCCAGGTCTCACAGGGGAAGGGTCCCCACAGAATTGCTGCATTCCCTGGAGGGCAGGCACGTGAGGGCCCAGTAGCCCACCGGCATTCCTGCAGTCCTGGATGAAGGTGGGCAGAAGGCCCAGAAACCTACCAGGAAGGAAGCAGGATATCGAGCAGCAGCTCGGAGGAGGGTACAGTGAAGGTGTCATGGGCATCTACTAGTCATTAGAATATGTGCCCCCTAATGATGTTTGCTATGTGCACTACTGCTGATCTGGCTATATTATATTACGTTTTGCATATTATGTGGTCTTAGTCGATGTTAGGATTTTCATGCCTAAGATTTATGCATAATGTGTTTGTGCTAAGTGCCTTTACCAATAGTTAATAGTTGTGTTATTACTTACCTGTTTTGTTTTGATGGTTCTGACAGTGGCTCGATTGACCCTGTCCTATATATAATCCCCTGTAAAGTATTACCTAGTGCCAGGTGGCACATTGTACATTTGAGATTATGCTCTGATGTGTTTATGAATAATACAAAGGCTATTGTTATATAACCTTGTGTGGAGTTTCTTTTGTAGTGTGCCTATTGTGTCGCTGCTGTGTGGGTGTGTTGCGCAAACACTTTACACATTGCCTCTGGGATAAGCCTGACTGCTCGTGCCAAGCTACCAAGGGGATGAGCAGGGAATATTATCTTCAGTGTGTAGCTCCCTTGCCCTGACCAGAGTGGTGGTTTCTGCCTGGCTTAGGCGCTTGCCCAACCCAACCAGAAATCCCATTTCTAACAGAGCCGCTCAAAATGTCTGCAGATGTACCCATGATGCGATATGTTGGCTTTCTGTTTCCCAAATCCCAACATTGGCAGATCAGATTTCAGGTGACGGAGAGCAAACATGTAATCAGAATGAGTAACACTAATACTACTTCTACTATTACTTCTACTACTACTACTACTACTACTACTAATAATAATAATAATACAAATAATATTAGTAATAGCAATACAAATATCAACACTAATAATAATACTACTACTACTAAAAATAATCCTACAATATTACTACCAATTATCATACCAGTGACAGCATTATTATTATTACTATTATTGTTGTTGTTGTTATTATTATTATTATTATTATTATTATTATTACCATAAATATTACGATTGATAATAATATTATATTTTCTCATTTGAACATAATATTATTATTATTCTATTATATATTAGTGCATTTCTGTGGATTGATCCTTCTCTTCCATTTAAATCCATTTAAAAAGCAGAAAACATTTACTCTTAAGGTGGATAGGCAAAACCACAATTGCAACTATGAGTCACTTTTATTCCATTCCTGGCACGAATGCGGCTACACGGTGCCAGCAATATGAGTAGTGCATTCCACTCACTGCTACACATCATGCATGCCACCAAAACCCTTAAGACATTGGCCACACTCATAACCTCCCCTCTTTTAACAAAGGACAACAATAGATGTATATCACACGTGCTCTATCCTTCACTCCGCTTTGCCCCTCTGAATGTTTATGTGCAGTGACTAATATCTGGACAGCACCACCACTCTGGTCATCATGCACAGTACCCAAACACTTCCCACATAGGCCACACAGCATTACATTTCCAACCAAGAACTCCCCTACAGTGTATCATGCTACCAGTCTGCTAATGCACAGGGGCTGCTTGATGAAGTTTATGAAACACTAAATGAATGTAACTGCAAAACACAACTATTACTACTTCTACTACTATTATCAACTTAAAAACATTACTATTCAAATGATATGTTGAAAGGTTTATTTCTATTTTACACCCTGGGAAATCTTCCATCCCACGTCAAATGCCTGCTTCTATCTGCAATGTGATTGCATAATCATTTATTAACATCTATATGCGCCTTTAATCCGTAGCAAACTCACTGCTTCTACTTAAGGGCTAAAATAAAAATACAAATGTTGATTGGCTGTATGCAAGAACCACTGCATGAAACTACATCTAGGGCATTTCTATTTGAATCAAAGCATTCAATACAAATATGTATCTGGAAATTGAATCACAAATTGAATACATTGTAACTCTAACCACTGCTTGCTGATCAAGGCTCAAGTGGTCGATTTATGATTAGTGAAGACAAAAAATATCCATTAACTGCTACCGTAGGCTGATAATACTGTACTGCATCATTCATCATTACAGGAAGCAGTCTAATAATAGACTGCAATCAAAGAATTTAGTGGTACCAGTGATTGATGGCATTTCTAAAAATTGCCCAATGATGTGCTGCATATGTTCAAGAGTTTGTCAAAATGATTGCACTTAATGAGAAAGAAAGCTGTGATTGTCTCTTTATTAATGAGAAAGACAAATATAATTATCCATCAATGTCACTATCTTGTTATGGTTTAATGAAAAAGAAAAATGTGACAGTCTATCTCTTTCAATGTACCTACCTATATTTTCACTAAAAGTTTTTTTCTATGTGTTTTCATCCCTGAATGCGAATCTTATTTATAAAAGAAATATGATATAGACCTGATCTCGTCTGAAGAAGTTAGAGAAACATGCTACCCCAGCAAAAGTATATCTAACATGATGTGTGGCACTTATAAAAATGTGGGATTGAACTTGAAAACCAGTTACAGAACTCAGGATGTGTTGTGGAGAGGCCGAATAATTGGGGCAGAATTAAACTGCAGTTCAAACATATTTACATTTGTGGACCAGGGAAGCAAGTGGCCAAGGAAGTAAAGTGATTGGCTCAGAAATATATATATGGTAGTCAACTGCAAAACCCATGATTGGAAGCCACATCTTCAGCTTCGGCTTGTATGAATTTAAAAATGTGCATGCGCGATTGGCACAACTGGGAAACTTTTTAACTATACGTGTGAGTCAAAGTATTGCTGTTTTTCCCCATTGCACATGCCATGACAGGCTATGATGACTGTTTCCGGCTTTTACTATGCAGGCTTCCTGTAGGAAGAGGGTGTTTTATGAGACATAGCTAGGGGAGGAAAACGAACATGGAGAACGAGACTAACAGGGGTATGAAGAGCGGCCATCAGTGGACCGAGGGTTTGAACAATGGACCAGAAATGACTTGGGAAATAAGGGTCGATCCTATATGTAGGGAGCAGATTTAATTCTGTTTTTGTGTCATTTTGAGACACGAAGCACAGGGACACTTTTTAGTTGAGTATGAGCCCTGGGATTTTGCCACTAAGAAGAAGTTAGGGATAACTGTGAGTGAGGTTAGTTATTTTTTGGCAGATTTTTTAGTGGAGAGGAGGATTCATTGCCTAACATAATAGCATCTTATCTATTTAAAAAGAAAGCTTTTGTTTGGGATGTTAGACCCCTTTAAGGAAGCAAATTTAAATGTGACGCGAATAATGATCATATATTTGAATGTTGCTCTCTATCGTTCTGCCTACTTTTTCTGTCATTTCTAACTGTCCAATTAATTGTCTTCTTTCTCTCTCGCTTCCCTTACCCCTTTCCATGAATATGTCACAGTCCTTGTCTGTGCAGTATTTGAAACTAGGTTTTGGTTTCACTTGGTTTCACGTCACGGAACGTAAACATTTAATATAATGTTGTAAACATCGTAGCACTCTTTTCGTAAAGGTAAGCAGCTAGGACATTGAAGGAACGTAGCAACACAAGCAAAATACAGAATACAAGGGGATCAAAGATAACAACGAACACAGGCAAAGACAATAGGTCTGTCTTTGGCTGTTGTGCTATTGAATTAGCCAGTACTTGTTTTGTTTGTTATACCATCATGCTTTGGCAAAAAAGTTATGTCTGGCCTTTTATAAGAGAAAGTCCTTAAAAGATTTCGCGTGAGTTTTTGTGTATGTTTGCTGGCGGAAGTACGAACAGGAAAGATAGGGAAAAAATGATGTAAAAACATGAGAAGAAATGTGTAAGCCCTGACACCACACTAATTATCCTCATCGCACATTACTCGCAGGATCCACACTGTAGCGTTCTAGTTGTTTGCCCGGCCGGGTATAGAGACCCGGAATGACATCCACACATTGTAACACTCTCTGGCCAGGCGTGGCCAGAGAGCTATAAATAAAAGGGCCGGGGTCGCTCGTGACTTCCGGTCCCGACTATGTTACCTGTGCGATATGTGGTTCTTTAGTGTGCTGATACCCTGTGCGACGCTGTGTTCCTCATGTTTGCAATATTATATATATATATATATGTCCCCTGCGTGCCCTCAGCACGCTATACTGGCAACGAGGGTGGGATCCAAAGAACTGCGATCCCGGACGGCAGAAAAGAGACTAACTGTCCAGCCGAGCTGTGCCCCGCGAGACCGCGACACCAGGTGGAGAAGCAGTGTGCCGGAAGCCGTGGGGTAAGTGAAGTGCCCTTCTGCAAGCCCCGCCGACGAGGACCGCAGAGACGCGTACGTGCACCCCCGCGACGCTCCCGATCGGCTGGGAAGCGCCGCACCAGACTACACAGCGCGCGCATGTGCAGACAGAAGCAGAGGCCCCAACGGCCTGACTGAGCGTGTGATAGACATCGCAGGTCACCCGGCCAATAATTTTCACCATACACGTACCAGGCCCATATTTTTCCAATTTATCATATACATTAATCGGGTGACCTAACAACTCTACTACCAGTAACCCTGGTTCCTTTCCTATTTATTTCTATTGTACCCGACTTACCAATCCACCGTTACGGGTACCTATGACCACAACGGATCAGGGAGCTAGCTGTAAAAGAAAAGGCAGGCAAAATACAATACCGACTTTTATTTCTTCTGTATTCATCAAATAACCACAGACTACTGGGAAGTTTTAAAAGTTTATCTTAGAAATCAGATTGTGAGAGAATGCAATTTACAACGAGAAAGCAATCTATAATCAGAATAATGAAGAACACATAACCATATAAAAAGAAAACTAAGGCAACCATTTATTAGTCTATAGGAAAGTAATAACAAAGCGATATGCTAAATAGATTTCGGAAATGGATCACGAACTAGAATTTTACTATTTAGAAAATACTTCAAAATAAAAGATTGGAAATCCTATACATCTATAGGAGGGGAAAAGTGGAACACGCTACAGTTCTAGCATCATTACGTCAAAATCAGATTGCAGGAGAAAATTATATACCACATTAATAATTCATAAACAGTATGGAGAGAATGTGTTCTAAAAGGTAAGGAAACATAGGGACATGCTAAAGAAAATGTACGGTATGACTTTTATAGTAGGTTGCGGAAAGCATGGAAAATTAACGTATGCAAAGAAATGTCTTTATTAAAGCAAAGACAGAAAATGGAAGGTGCAGCATAGAGTTCTTAGCCCTATATAATTACCTAGAATGGTGTGCAGACCAACCCTGGCCACGGATCAGTCAAGGACAGGAAATACCCCAAGGAAGGACAGTCATCTATGGGACAGCAGGTGCAGATTGGACACCCCAGGACAGGACAGGAAAACCAGATTAGGATCAGGACAGGACCACCAAGGCACGACCGGTACCCGCAGTTCGGAAGCAACGCCTGCACTCCACCCTCTCTGCAGCTATCAATCAGAACTCCGATTGGGTTAGCGAACTCCCCAGCAAAGTGCTCCGCCAGCACTTAAGGTTTGGTAAAACCTTTAGAGTCTATGGTCAAGTTCGGACAGAGTGCTCCGCAGCGCTCTGTATTCAGTCACCTATTGTGTGTGTTGGGTCAGTGACAGGTCAGCTATTCAGACAAGTCGGACAAATTCTCTAGCTAATCCTAGGCTAGTTATACTGTTTTCGGGTCAGTGTACCACCCCCCAAATGTTGCAAGTGTTAGAAGCCCCAATTTCGATTGGTCCCCAAGTAGGATAGGTCAACACACCAATCAGAACAAACTTCTACAAGCCTAAATTACCATTTTCTGAGACCGCCTAGCAGGTTTGGGGTTCTCACGATAGAAATGACAGAATACAATAGAAAATATAACATTTGTTTCGAATGTAACACATTTTAGCTTCTCCGGCTGGGTGAAGGTGCATCTTCCCAGGCACGTCTTGGCAGGGACCTTCAGTTGGCACTTGGTCAATGCCACCGGCAGAATACGGACATGCGCAGGACATCACATCAATATCGAGTCTTTGAGCATTGTATCAGACCCTCAATACCGCGGTACATAAAAAGTAAGCGAAAACAAATTAAAACATAGAAATAAATGAATTCACTATATACCATGAAGAGCTACTTTATACTCCTTAAATCGGAAAAATATAATATGGCATTATAATTAGTGCAACAGACAATAACACGAGAGCATCTGCACAAGCTTCACCACGTTAGAACACCGACAGCCATTTTAGACGCAAGCACGCATGCGCACATTTTCCCACCAGAAACTGCAACTACGTCACGTCACGTGAGTGTGACTAACGCATGCGCAGAAGCAAACCCATCAAGCGGCGGCCATTTTAGGGACAATGATTATTTGTATTAGTATCTTTTAATCAAGTGCGGGGGGAGGTAGAATGTTGATCCATTCAGTTTCCAAAGTCAATATCTTAATCAGAGTGTGGGAATGGATCACTTGTCCTGTACAACCTTCGGTATGCAGGTAAAATACAGGAAATGGGGTGTCCCGATCTAAAATGACCCTCATGCACGTGATGGGTATATTGTCGTTTAAAGCGGTATATCTTGGTTCTCCGCTTTTAAATCACGTGTGTGCATAATCATCAGGTCGATCAAGTTATGCAGCTTCCACCAGGAGGTTCTTACCCAAGGTTGATGCAGTAGTGAGCCAGTGAAAGGGGATTCTAAAATAGTATTAAAAGGGGCCACTAAAACCAGGGAGTCTTTTATTAGTCTGGTTTTCGGGTCCGGTAACTCTTAGTATGGTGCACGTTGGAACTGGATTATGAGTAGTAAGTGCACTTAGAGTCTGAAGAAGAATAGTGGGAAGGAAAGTTCTAAAATGGTCGACATGTTTCTGCCATACTGCCTGGTTTAGGACTTACAGGCATTCATCAGGACCGTTAAGTGAATAACGTGAAAATTATATAAAAAAAAAGGTGCTCAAAAAGTGATAAATAAAGGTTGTTGACCTGTTATTCTTGTTATAGAGGTCTCAGTGTACCTCGCGCATATAATTAGTGCGCTCCAGTCGGAATGATTGAGCTTCAGGGGGACTCTTGTGCCCGTCCCTGGCGTCTACTGTGCGCGCTGCTCATGTCAAACCGGAAACCTGTATTTTACCTGCATACCGAAGGTTGTACAGGACAAGTGATCCATTCCCACACTTTGATTAAGATATTTGTATTAGTAAACACATAGGCAAGCGTCACTACGATACACATAAACCAAAAATAAAGGGAAATTAGTAAAACGTACAGGTTGAATTATAGGATTAAGTGTTATTCGAGGTTCTTGATGTCAAGCAAGTCGCGTAATATGCAAAATCTTGCTTCATCAATCCCCTCTTTGATGATATTTACTATCATCACAAACTAATGGAACCAGATGCCAACTTTCTCACACTTTGTGCATTTCAATTTCTTCCAACATCCGATTTAATTTCTCTTTCACATCTTTATCAGGGTGAGAATTTTTCATCTTTTTGTAAATCTGATTATTTAAGTCTTCCAATTCAAGTTCATCCACACTCCGTTTCACACCTCTCTTATTCACAGCGTATTTCTTTGTGTGTTTGCGGCATTTGCAACAGACAAATATGAGAAATATGACGAAACCTATCACTCCAATTGGCATCAGTACCTTAAACAATAAACCTTTACCTAAATTAGCAAACCAATGACCTACAGCGGAGAGACCATTAGTAAGTCTCTTCCAGGCACTATCAACCTCCAGTGGTTTGAGTTCCTTTTCCAAATTAGTAATGTTCTTTACGTACCTTTTGATTTGTACACTTTTGTCCGGTATGTAAGTGCAACAATGTTGCGCTTTCAACATCCGGCAGACTCCGCCCTCTTTTGCTAATAAGGTGTCAAGCGCAAGTCTGTTCTGCAAAACCATTGATCTGATCGCAACCATTTCGGTATTGACCAGCAGGAATCCATGAGCTGTGTCAGTAGACAACACATCCACTATTGTGGATAATTTGCAAATTCTGTGTGTGTTCAGAACAACTCCCACTCCAGGTATCAGTGCACTAAAAATACTACCCATTATTTCACCTACGCTTTCTCTTTTACTACGCACTAAGCCATTAGTGTTTTCATTGCTTCCAGCAATTTCCTTCACATGGTATATTTTCGGGAAGACAATGCCAAAGTAGCAGCTTCCATACCAGTGATCCGGCAATTTGAAATAAGCCTTGTTTCCTCATATATAATAAATTCCGGGAAACACGGGTTCTGACCCATTTTTGAAACCCCAACCTCCAATTACCTTGTAATTATGCTCACATTGACTGGAACCAATGAAAATGTTATTATAATAACTAGTCTTCTCGCGGTGAAGACAGAGTTTCCCTTTTCTTTCGAAATCCAGCAACAAAGCAGGACCACTCCCACCATTTGAGGTGCTTTCCATGTTATCAGCCCATTTAGGAGTTTTCTGTCTCTTATCATTTGCCTTTCTTTGGAAACTCTCCCTTCTTTTCTCTGCCATGTTTAGAAACATTTTTTCTTGTTCATGTAGGAACAGGTCAAGTTATCTCTGTGTGCTTCATTTAAGTCTATGGTACCTATTGTGGAAAAGTAAATTTTGCCATGTTCTGTGTCCCTACGCCTCATCCATCATATGTTATGTGTGCATGACCAATATGCATATGTTATTCCCCATGTCTGATTAATGACGCAATTGCAGTTGTGTCCACCTCTAGTATGCTAGTTTCCAGTCCTCGTGAATACTACGAATATCAGGCCTATGTAAAGTAATGTTGCCACGTTTCCCAGTGTGCACGTTATTCCATTGTAAAGTCCCCGTTTCCAGGCCTCAAAAGGGCCCGGACATCAGATTCAGCTCCTGTCTCCTGAAAGCCTCGCTGAGGAGCGATACAGCCCCACCTGTATCCTCGACCCTTCACTTACTTCCTGCCTCGCACTGCCCGGTGCAGCCCGGCTCTGCCTCTGAGTCTGCCAAAAGTGTGTTATAGTTCCAGCTATCAGTTCAGTCCTCCTCCTTTGCATTCCTAAGCTACTGAACTGCATCAATAGTTTCCGTCATTGTCTAGCCTTCTCGGCTCCACGTTAGAGAAATACTGTATTTAATGGTCATTTAGTATTCTTCCTCACGCACTACATGTAGAATAATGCATGGTCCAGTCTTAGAATCAAGTTAGCTTTTCCCCTCATGACTTCTAGTTTATATCAACATGTTCCCTAAACATCAGATACCAGATAGGGTTTAGGTACATGTCGCTCCGACCCTCCAGACTCTAGTCTCTGCTCCTAGCACAGAGTTCGTAGCCCCCAGCTTCTCCTAGTAACACGTCATTGCCAGTTTTCGCGCACCATTAGGTTAGAGGTCCCGGCTCCTTAGGTAGCCCCCTCCAATGTTTCCGCCCATTCATGACATATTCTGTTACGTTTGCATCACATGTCTATGTATACTCCCAGTTACACCTACTTTTACTGTTATCTCTCGCGACTGCTACGCGTCACGCCTTCTGCTCCACCCACTGCTACGCCTACTGCAATGTAATGCTATGTGTTTGCGCTATGTATATAAGTCAATGTATTGTTATTAAAAGTTAGCGCGCTCATCCCAGACCTAGCCCCAGCAGCTGCTGGGCCTCTTTTCCCCTGCTGGGCCCCAGTTGTCCTGCTGGGCCCTGTCACCTCTGTTCCTATGCAGGTTGTCCTGATCCTGTCCTTATGCTGTAATAAACCTGCAGAAACTCCTACTACCTCGAATCTTGACTCTTATTTTATTGAGCTATCTGTTATTCATTCATTCATCCAAAAATAGATCCGGTATTATTTATTTATATACCACATAATGGCGCCCGAACAGGGACTTGCCCTTTCCCCACGCGTCGGTGAAGCCACGCCGACCCCCTGACCCTCTGCAGTCGTGACGGAACTCTTCTGCGCAGTGGCAGATATTTCTGCTCAAGTATCTCTCAGGCCCACGGAGGAGACGGAGGAGGCGGTCCAGCATCCAAACGAGACGGTGGAGGAACGCGGCGAATCCCGACCAGAGCCCAAGCCGAGAGTCCAAGGTCCGAGGTATCCGGAGGCCCACCCGTAACTGAAGTCCGAAGTCCGAAGTTCGTCGTCGTAGCAGTCCAGTCCCGTCCGAGGCCTTCCGTTCCGTGCTGCCCGGTGAGTACCATTGCTGGGGTAGTATCTAGACAGGACCAATCTAAATTGACTCCTGGTCCGTGGGTTGGTGGTGCCCAGACTCACAAACGAAGTGTTCACCTAGGTGGATACGGGTCTTGATGCGTCCCTTTATGGGACCGGTATGTTCCGTACTGTTACAGCAGTGCATCCAGTAACTCTAGTCTGTTCCGTTCTCGAGAAAATCTGTTCTGTTTCTGTTCTCAGTATTTCAGGTAATATTCTGTTCGAACTGTTATTTATAATGTTCTTCATGTATTTTACTGTTGTGGTATGAGTGTGATGTGATTTCGTGTTTTTATTGTGTATTGTATTGTGTCCAGATTACAGTTCAGTCATGCCTATATTTTCCAAGTTACGTCAGTTAAAAACTAGAAAGGGTTTATTAGAAGAAGCAGTTCCTGTTCCGCCTAGGGACAGTCCAGGTCACTTTATGTATCAGAAACATGGCATAAGCGCCATATTGTATCTAGATTTATGGGTAAAGTATACCAAACAGTTAGAAGAAAAGTATAGATGGCCCGTATCGGGTACATGGGATGCCGAATGTATCATGCGAGTAGAAGAAGCATTATGGAAAAAGAAAGCCAGACAGTCACAGAAAGATGCCATCGAGTTATGGCGTAAAGAAGCGCATAGAAGAACGGAAAAGGAAGTCAGAAAGTCAGAGTTAAGTAGAGAATCCCAAGAACGAGCCCAAGAAAGAGAATTAATCGAGATAGGTGAACAAGTCAAAGCCGAACAGTCAGACAGACAGAGGCATGCCCTCATTAAGGGTATGTATCCTCTCCTTGCCGAAGGCTTGCCAAAAGCGACCCCAGAAGCATCCAGTAATTTCCCGCCGCCATTAGTTCCGACTAAGCTACGTCACAAACAGACCGCAGCTGATATTTTTATTTCGTCCTATTTGGACGACACAGTCCCAGAATATGCGAATCCTGTTCGCGCTCCGCCAGTCCCTGCAAATCAGGCACTTCCCGCTCCTCCAGACACCGGAGTACCTGTTACGGTACCCCCGGTCCAGCCAGCGTTTCAACTTCCCGCTCCGCCACGAAGAATGTCAATCGACGATTCCAGTTTAGGGGCCGCAGGAGGAGGTCCTCCTCAAACCCCGCCGCCACACAAGCGTTTAACATTACTCGAATTACATGCTCAAGCGTTACAGCGTACGCCCAAACATCAGTCTGTTACAGAAATCAGGCAAACCCTTAACGAATGTGTCTATGATCCAGTTCCAGGCGAATACAATATGGTTTTATATTCCCTACGTGTAAGGAGAGTGACCGAGTATCTAGTCACCTTGCCGAATATGAAAGAAGATCTAGACAGAATATATCGTTTCATCCGTACAGGGGATGATCCAGAAAGTATTAGCGAGACTATGTCTCAAAGGAAAGCCGAGATCCAGCTCATGATATTAAAGTTCCTGATCAATTGTCTAATAAGAGAACAAGATTACCCGTCTAAAGATTCCGCCGAAATGAGAATCCTGACAAGGTGGAGTGATAATATAGCCGAGGGTAAGCACAAGACCGTCGGTGCCATGGAGAGTATGTACAAGAAAATTCGTGAAGAAATAATAAGGTTACACGAACAACGTAAAGCAGCACAAGTAAGCGAGAAAGAAAGTATCTCTGATCCTGAAGAGGAAGACGAGAATCCCGCCAGAATAGCGTATGTAGGAAAATCTAGATTTCCAGATCGCCATTTACGTCTAGAACACAAGTCTATTTTTCATCATCAACCACCAGAACAAGGTTCTCTAGAACAAGTATTTCAAGCTACCGATCACATTCTGAAATCACGAGTCGGTTACAGTGAGTTAAGTACTATGCATGAACAAGAACTAGCCCGATCAGCAGTCCGATGGATTACTGATTCTACCACTTTTCCAGACGAAATAGTGGCACAAATGTTTCTGAAACTGCCCCCAGCCGAGCAACGACTGGTGGGTATGTATATGATCGAGTACCTCATTACTCTGTATGAGGGTCAACATTCTGATCCAGGTCCGTTGCATGATATCCTGAACGAGTTACTCCAGTATAAATGGAGAGGTCTAGGTACCGATTTAATTAGTGTCATTCTAGAACAGCGTCACAAATATAGAACGTTTCTGAACCCGCATTTTGTTCATGTCTCACCCCCAGAAAGTAAATCATTCTACATAGACAGACAGAATCCGTTACGAGAAGTCCACCCAGTCCAAGGGGCGGGTGGCGTAATGCAACGAGTGTTTGTATACACTCCGATAACAAAGATGGAACTTCTTGAAATGAAGAAATTAATTCCCTGTCATGACAAAGATCCAGCAGGGTTCCATAGAGAATTAAAGGACATGCTCCGTATGGGAGAATACACTTACCCAGATATCATTAAAATGTTAAAGGTCCTGTTACCCGCAGGGGTGTATGAAAAGTTAAAGGAAAAAGAATGGGAGGTGGGAGAGAAAAAGATCGATTGGGCAGCTCTAGAAGCTGAAGACAAGGCACGAGTACCAGGTACCGGTCTTGGAGATAGATGTAGAGAATTACCAGAATTACTGATTCAAGTTTTACCCAGATTATTGACAACGAGAAAAGAAGACTGGGATGCAATCTCAGCCTGTAAACAGAAACAAGATGAAGATATTAGTGATTTTTATTCTAGATTTGAGAAATGTTTCAGTATCAACAGTGGTCTCAAGACAAGTAGTGAGTCATACCCTCACCTTTTCGTTACCAAATTAGTCGAGAATTCAAGTCCACAAATTAAAAACCGGGTTTTGAAAGTTGAAAGCACCTGGCAAGCAAATACTCCGTCCCAGATGCTCCAGATGCTTCAGTACCACCAGAATAGAATCAGAGAAGAGCAAGAACACGAAAGAAAACGTATGAAAGACACGAAAATGAAAGTGCTAGTTGCACAAACTGTTCCTCAAGACAGTCAGAAGAGGGGTCCGAATCAAGCCAGTCATCCTGCAGCTCCCGTTAAAGGGAATTGCAATTATTGTAAACAGCCAGGTCATTTTATAAACGAGTGTGCAGTTCTGAAACATAATATAGCTACTGGTAAGACTAAAGAAAGACCACGTCCGCCTAGACAAGAACAAGTTTCACAGATTCCTCAGCCACAGAATGCACAGCAGACAGTTACAGCACCGCAGCCTATTGCTGCAACACAGCTTTGTTACATCGCAGATGTACCAGTATGCACAGTCCGAGTATCCAGAGTACCAGCCATATTCATGAAACAGCCTAGAGAGGGAGGTAGGCTTGCCTCTCATCGAGATTCCTGTAGATCAAGAAGGTCCCTATGTTCACAGTCAAGTATTAGGGAAAGACAGAAAGTTTTTGATCGATACAGGGGCAAGTAGGACCACAATTAGTCATGCCGAAGTTCCAGGGGCTCCGCTCTCAGGCTCAAGAAATGTTTCCCTTGGATTTTCAGGAAAGCCAATAGTTAATGAGATATCAAAGCCAGTCACTCTAGAAGTAGGTCCATTGTCCCGCACTACTGATCTGTTACTTACTAAGTCATGTCCAGAAAACCTATTAGGTATTAAGACACTGAAAGAGTTAGGTGCAGTTATTTGCTGTTCCCCAGAGGGAATACGTCTGTTCCTACGTGACTTCAAGGGTCACTATGTATTACGAGATTTTGATTCAAGATTGTCTAATGTTCCACAGCATTTATGGGCGCAAGGTCCAACTGATGTAGGTTACATGCAAATCACACCCCATCGTGTGACTCTCAAACCAGGTGTAGTGTTACCCCGAATCAGACAGTACAGATTGCCACCTGAGGCTGTAGCAGCCTTATCCAAAATTATTGACGAGCTCATGGCTCAAGGAGTAGTTGTAGAAACTGACTCCAATGTATGCAATTCTCCGATCATTCCAGTCATGAAACGTACTGATCCGAATGCACCCCCAGTATATCGATTAGTGATTGATTTACGAGAGCTTAATAAATGTATTATTCCTCAGTACCCAGTTGTCCCAGATATTTCTTCCCTGTTAACTGCTATTGATTCCGAAGCCATGTTTTTCACTGTCATAGACCTCAAGAATGCATTTTTTAGTGTTCCAATTCATCCAGACAGCCAGTTTCTTTTCGGATTTTGTTTAAATGGAAGGAGCTATATGTTTACACGCGCTCCTCAAGGTTTCACAGAAAGCCCTAGTATTTACAGTCAAGCACTTAAGAGACAACTAGACAATATTCACATGCCAACTGACACTGCCCTGCTCCAGTATGTCGATGATCTACTGATCACAGCCCGTTCTGAACGTGCCTGCGAACGAGCGTCACTTACAGTTTTGTATTTCCTAGCCGAGATGGGGCACAAGGTGTCACCTTCGAAGCTTCAATTCTGTGTCCAGCAAGTGGTATACTTAGGACACTTGCTGTCCAAGAGGGGTAGGCAGTTGACACCCGACCGTATCCAGTTAATAGCGAGTCTTCCCCAGCCCAGAACCCAGAAGGAGGTACGTGCCTTTATCGGCCTTACTTCTTATTGTAGACAATGGATTCCCCAGTATGCATTTCTAGCCAAGCCACTGATACAGTTAACGACACAGGAGGCAGCCGTATCGACTGTCCTCCCTTGGACATCTGACCATACACTTAGTTTCAACGAGTTAAAGAAAGCCCTATGTCAAGCTCCAGTTCTGTCTACACCGAACTACAGTAAGCCTTTTACACTTTTCGTTACTGAACGGGAAGGTACAGCATTATCTGTTCTCACACAAGATCAAGCAGGACAATACAAGCCCTGTGCTTATTTTTCGAGCACATTAGATCCAGTCGCCCAGGCGTTGCCTGCGTGCCTCAAGTCAGTTGCAGCCACAGCACTAGCTATCAGACAAAGTGATTCCATAGTTTTAGGACACTCCCTGACAGTACAAGTTCCACACTCCGTAGAAGTTCTTTTAAACCGAACACAAACACAGCACTTGACAATTGCACGTTTAACAGGTTATGAATTGACACTGTTCCAGCCACACATAGAAATTAGACGCTGCAACGTTCTGAATCCTGCTACACTGTTACCATCAGTTAATTCAAATCCAGACACACATGACTGTGTGGAAGTAGTTAACATTACGACAAAGCCAAGACAAGACCTGACAGACATTCCGTTACCAGATCCCGACCTGACACTTTATGTGGATGGTTCATGTATGAGAACTAGTACAGGAGAACTAGTCGCCGCGTATGCAGTGACTACTGACACTGAAGTTATTGAAACACACCGTATTGACACCCTGTCCGCTCAAGCAGCAGAGCTAGTCGCTCTGACACAAGCCTGTATACATGCCAAGAACCTGAAAGTTAATGTTTACACAGATTCACGTTACGCATTCGGAGTTGTACACGACTTCGGAGTGCTCTGGCAGGAGAGAGGTTTCATGACTTCTCATGGAACCAAGATTCAGCATGGTCTCCTTATTCAAGCCCTGTTAGATGCCATACATTTACCGACATCCATTGCTATTATGAAATGCAAAGCACATACGAAAGTTACTGACATTATTTCCCAAGGTAATGATCTAGCAGACCGCACAGCCAAGCTTACAGCACAGACTCCAGACATTCCAGTTAATCAGACACATACTCCAGATCCGATTACATGTATGACAGTTAAGGACCCTACTCAAGATGTCATAGATATCCAGTTACATGCTACTCCTGAAGAAATCAAGAAATGGTCTGAACAAGGAGGGGTCCAGACAGATCAAGGATGGTTAACGAAGGGTAGAGCCACATGGTTTCTCCCCGATTCTATGGTTCAAGTCATTATCAATACCGCACATAGTCCAGCACATTTAGGAGAAAAAGCTATGTTAGACAGTATCCAGAACATTTGGTTCAACAAGCATTTACGAGCTGCAGCCAAGCAGAAAGTCCGTACCTGTATGATATGTTGTCAGTTTAATCCAGGTAAAAGTGTCCCGGTGGAACAAGGTGGTTTCCAGCCTCCTGACCACCCTTTTGAGGTCCTCCAGATGGATTATATTCAGATGGAGCGATGTCGAGGTTTCAAGTATGTCCTTGTAGTAGTATGCGCTTTGTCCAGGTGGACAGAAGCATATCCAGTCCCAGATTACACAGCCGCGACCACTGCCAAGCAGTTGGTTCGTGAGTTTTTCCCTAGATATGGACTCCCTAGAGTCGTATATTCTGACAACGGCCAGCCATTCTCCTCAGAGTTAATGAAGCACGTTTCCCTTTTGTTAGGGTACCAGTGGAAGTTTCATTGTGTACGCCATCCTGAAGCAGCCGGTCTGGTCGAGAGACATAATCAGACCCTGAAAATCCGTATTGCCAAAGTTTGTAAAGAAAAAGGTGTGGACTGGCTAGTAGCTCTGCCAGTCGCTTTGTTTTATATGCGCATGGTCGCACATTCCAGATCAGGTCTGTCCCCGTATGAGGTCGTATTCGGCCGCCCCCCTAACATGTGGGGTACTCCTAGACCCCGAAGTATTACCGATGTTTCATGTAATATGCTGACAGATTACCTAGCTTCCTTGATGTCTGCCCTCAACTCATGTCGTTCACAGGTTGCTGCCGCCTTTCCAGACAATACCGAGGTGGCACCACATGAAATCGTTCCAGGCTCCCTAGTGATGGTCCGGAATTTCGACAGATCAAGTCCGCTGGAACCACGTTGGAAGGAGCCACGTCAGGTCCTCTTGACCACCCGTACTGCCGTCAAGTTGGAAGGCAGAAAAGGATGGATCCACCTGTCTCATGTTAAACTTTTTAAAGGATTGAAATCCGTTTCTAAAAACATTTCCCAGGATTTGAAGGACTGCCAGAATATTGCTCTTAAGGACTGTCCCGCACAAGACATTATTACAACCCCTCCCTTGTTAGAGAAAACTCCGCAACAGGAGTATAAGTTAAAGCTCAGGTCTAGTAAAATAAGTCAGTCAGTTTGATTGTATAAGTCCTCCCCTAGGTGAAACGGTTAGACTGTTTCTGACATGTATAAAATAGACCCCCATAGTGAGAGAGTCAGTAATAACTCAATTCAATGTATCGTTTTTCTGAGTTTCGTATTATTCATCAGCATAATGATTTCCTGCACCAGCTATGCGTTCTATCTGTATTTCCCAGTTCCTCATGCTAATATGTCTGCTAATGCTACAGTAGAGCACACGTTTAGTGATCTGCCTCCTCACGAATATTCTTACCGCCTCGCTATGCGCAACAACACATTTATCCGTATGTTACATTACTCACACCAGACCAGCAATGCCACTAATTGTTGGGTGTGTGGTCGACTCCCCCCTTTCCAGACACCGAAAGGAGTTCTGCCACTCTTTCCTTATCCATTCTCACACAATGGTTCGTGTGGAGCGTGGTCCACGTTAACGTCATCCTCAACAGATATGTCTTTTCTTAACAGTACATGTTTTCCAGACAAGCAAGGTCTCCCCCACAGAACAGGTTTAGATCTAGAAAATGAAGTATATAATTTAGGTAATTATTCGTCGAATTTTATGGTCCTGAATGTTCAGTCTGATACTACTCCAGACTTACCTGCTATTTCAGTACTACCAGTCAAAGGCGAATTATGTGTCCGTAATTATGGTTCCGTACACGTAGGTCATAGTGATTGTACTACTGTTATCCAGTATAGTGACAGTGGGAAATCTGTTTTCAAAGCTTCACGTCATTCTTATTTTATTTGTGGTCAAACTGCATATGTTCGTCTGCCCCTCGATTGGGAGGGAACCTGTTACATTGCTTTCCTACTGCCACCTGTTTTCCTAGCCCCATCTGATTATCACAGAAACACACATCTAGTACACATTAGACATAGAAGGGAGTCCCCAATTGTCGATTATACTGAAACTACTCTAGAACAATATACAGATTTCAATAAAGGTTTCTTCTTCTTTGTAGGACCTGTCCAGAATAGTAAACTGATCCGTAGGTTAACAAGAACCCTTGAAACTGTAGTAAATGAGACTGCCTCTGCTCTAGGTAACTTAACCGAAGAACAATCTGCTATGAGATTTGTCGTTTTGCAAAATCGTCTCGTCCTTGACGTCATACTGGCCGATAGGGGCGGGGCCTGTAGAGTCATCGGATCTAGTTGCTGCATTTTCATTCCAAATAACGCGCCGTCTGTTTATTCAGCTATAACCAGACTCCATAAAATTGCCCATCTGTTACACCAAGATCCAGGCACCTGGACATGGTCCGGTTGGTTCTGGAATATAATTTCCGCATGGGGATGGAAAGTCCTGTCCTTTCTAGGTATTGCAGTAGCGATCATATTCAGCTGCTGCCTCTGTATACAATGTGGCCCTGCGATTTGCGGCATTTGTGCTACCTCTTGTATTCCTAGTCCCAAGCCCCGTTCTAAATCCCGTTCCAAGACAATTCGAGACGAGCAAATGGTACTGTATGAAATGATAGATGGTATCATGAAAATTGATGTTTCCTGATGGAAACGTAGTGACAAGGAGGGAATGTGGAAAAGTAAATTTTGCCATGTTCTGTGTCCCTACGCCTCATCCATCATATGTTATGTGTGCATGACCAATATGCATATGTTATTCCCCATGTCTGATTAATGACGCAATTGCAGTTGTGTCCACCTCTAGTATGCTAGTTTCCAGTCCTCGTGAATACTACGAATATCAGGCCTATGTAAAGTAATGTTGCCACGTTTCCCAGTGTGCACGTTATTCCATTGTAAAGTCCCCGTTTCCAGGCCTCAAAAGGGCCCGGACATCAGATTCAGCTCCTGTCTCCTGAAAGCCTCGCTGAGGAGCGATACAGCCCCACCTGTATCCTCGACCCTTCACTTACTTCCTGCCTCGCAGTGCCCGGTGCAGCCCGGCTCTGCCTCTGAGTCTGCCAAAAGTGTGTTATAGTTCCAGCTATCAGTTCAGTCCTCCTCCTTTGCATTCCTAAGCTACTGAACTGCATCAATAGTTTCCGTCATTGTCTAGCCTTCTCGGCTCCACGTTAGAGAAATACTGTATTTAATGGTCATTTAGTATTCTTCCTCACGCACTACATGTAGAATAATGCATGGTCCAGTCTTAGAATCAAGTTAGCTTTTCCCCTCATGACTTCTAGTTTATATCAACATGTTCCCTAAACATCAGATACCAGATAGGGTTTAGGTACATGTCGCTCCGACCCTCCAGACTCTAGTCTCTGCTCCTAGCACAGAGTTCGTAGCCCCCAGCTTCTCCTAGTAACACGTCATTGCCAGTTTTCGCGCACCATTAGGTTAGAGGTCCCGGCTCCTTAGGTAGCCCCCTCCAATGTTTCCGCCCATTCATGACATATTCTGTTACGTTTGCATCACATGTCTATGTATACTCCCAGTTACACCTACTTTTACTGTTATCTCTCGCGACTGCTACGCGTCACGCCTTCTGCTCCACCCACTGCTACGCCTACTGCAATGTAATGCTATGTGTTTGCGCTATGTATATAAGTCAATGTATTGTTATTAAAAGTTAGCGCGCTCATCCCAGACCTAGCCCCAGCAGCTGCTGGGCCTCTTTTCCCCTGCTGGGCCCCAGTTGTCCTGCTGGGCCCTGTCACCTCTGTTCCTATGCAGGTTGTCCTGATCCTGTCCTTATGCTGTAATAAACCTGCAGAAACTCCTACTACCTCGAATCTTGACTCTTATTTTATTGAGCTATCTGTTATTCATTCATTCATCCAAAAATAGATCCGGTATTATTTATTTATATACCACAGAAAATATTCTCTCATATAACATGTAACGTCACTTTTAGTATGTACAGGATTCAGATTTCCACGTATTGGAAGCTCAGAAAATATCACGTCAGAGTTAGAGTAGTAGTACTGTAACCAGGGCTTAATTTGAGCCGGAGCTTGCCGGTGCTCAGCACCGGCACTTAATTATGGGGGCCGGGTCTATCACGAGGCATTAAGTGCACCTGTGCTCCTGCCTTAGATTTTAATTTTTTAAAGCCGTGACTCGTGCGTGTGTGTCACTGGTGACTGGCACACACAGACTGTGCTGTACTACTGTTGTGGTGCACGTGCGGTGCACCGTGCGTGCCAAACTTGTTGACTGACTACTCGTCGATTATGCATGCAGTACTTAACTTACTGCTGTCGGTGACGTCACGTGCCTGCTCCCATTTCCTCTCTCTCTTCAGTCTTCAAGTCAAGAGTTCCTTCCCGGCCGCGGCGCGGATCAGGGCCCCTGGCCCCAGTGGGCGGGACACTGTTTGTGTTGTTGCAGGGGCCAGGGGGCACTGGGCAGGGCTTTGCTGCGGGGGTTGGGGTTATGCGCGCCAGAGGAAGCGATGCGTGCGCAGATTGCATACAATTGAATGCACGCACATTTTCTCCGCCCGCCCCAGCATACCCGCACCTCTCCCCTCGCCCTCGCCCTCGACGAGTATCTAGGAGTTATCCTGATTCTGCCGCCTTACAAAGTTGCTCAGCTGGACTCGGTCGGAGTTGGGACTTGGGAGCGTCGGCTCAGCAGGTGAGGGCGAGGCGCGAGCGAGGCAGGGCGTTACGGTCGGTGGATGATTAATTTACTGGTGGTCAGTCAGGTTTTTTAAATCATCCTGATTGGTCTACCAGCAGCGCTGCGGCCTGGACAAGATGGCCTGGGGGGTAGGTCGGCTCCGGCGGCGGCCGAAATAATCATCTGAGCAGAGCTGCGCAGGCGGGCGAGGCAGGGCAGGCACTGAGGGCAGGCAGGGCCTGTGGGCAGCGGGGGCCGCAGGCGCAGGATAACGTTTTTTTAAAGTTATCAAATTTGTTGTTGATTGGTTATCTTATCTCCTGTTTTTTTATGATTATTATGGCCTGGGACAGGCGGCGTAGGCCTCATGAATTAACTAATAAATCTGCGCAGGTGAGGCCAGAGGCCTACAGAGTTACTTTTTTATGTTCATGGTCACGTCACTGCTTACATGTTATTCCTGTGTTTCTGATGCCCTAGTTTGTTCATCACCATGCACGATCATGTTTTGTTGCCAGCAGTGTCTGTGCACTGGCTATTTGTTGTGCAGTTGCGGGCCGGACTGCCTGGAATCAGTACTACAGGATGCAGGCCCAGGGCAGGATTCAGTTTCGTTTTCAGGGCAGGCTGGGCACGCTCATAAAATCTGTCAGTGAGGGTGGGGCTGTGCCAGGCAAGCAGCGTGCGCAAATGTTCTTACACAATCATTAAGATTTTTAAAGCAGGGCTGGGGTTTTCTGAAGCAATGGATAAGGCGTGAGGTGAGAGAGACACACAAACCAAGTACACACTGAAGGCAGGAACAATGGTGGCGATAGCGCTGTTATATTAGGTGTAGTCATCAACTATGGAGGGAGGGACTCACTAGAATTGAGAGAAAGTGTCCTTTCAGTTTAAGCGATTTTGGTGCTAATAACCCCCATGACCACCTCCAGTCCTGTCAATACAGGTGTCTTTTACAAGAGAGAGTTAGTGGACTCAGAGCCAGAATTGCCTAATAAGGGCAGATGTATGAGATTACCTGGAAGAGCTGCAAGTCGCATAAGAGCCGTCCTCATCATCAAACATTAAGAGGAGTTGGTATTAAAGGGAAGTAATAGAGTTTGGGGTTAAAGAAGGGGAAGTAATAGAGTGTGATGATCTTGCTTGCAAAGAAACCAATGGCAATCCGTCACCTGAGCCGGTTCTGCACCAAGCAGTGATGTTGGCATATGAGATGTGCATGAGGGCATGGGAGCCAATTAACTTGTCAGGGGCTCGTCTTGCAATGACCCAGATGCAGAGCCATCTTCTTGTGCTATAGCAGGAATCATACAACCCCTTACCCAAGTAATAAACAACCTTGAAACAAATTACCCTTGAAGCCAGCGCAATTTTCCCACTGAGCTGGCCTTAAAAGAATGGTACCTTAATGATCTCAGCAATATATCAATTCACTTTCCCGTACTGTTCCTGCAAGGAGAAAGAGACAGCAGTATCCTCACACAATGTGGCACCAGCTCAGTAAGGCCAATGTATGCTGCCTATGCTGTCCTTTATATGCTCTCAGGCAGAAAGCATAAGGCAAAGCAGCTGGTGCCAGTCCTGGCTGGTGCTGAGTTCCTGGGCTCCAGTAATATTCAGGCAAAAATTAAAATGTCAAGATAACTCTGGTGATTAATCATCTACCAAGAGAGAGCCAGCCAGGAGCTTTGTCTAGGGGAAGGTGTGACTGCTTGAAAGGCAAGTAGTACAGGCCAGGGTTATATACTGCTGCTAATAACGTTTACCATGCAGTCGCAGATCAAAAAGTGCATATAATGTAAAATAGATCAGGGTGTTACTGCTTCTGTCGGAAAGATCCTTTTGTTACTTGCAGTTTGTAAGTTAAAATGCTACCATAGAACAGCAAACTATTAACTAGTCTGTCTGTCATCAAAGAGCTGCATGCAAACGGCAAGTTATATATTTACAGCTATATGTTTTTTGGGCTAATCTTTCATTATCCTAATCTTG
Organism: Lissotriton helveticus; assembly: GCF_964261635.1. NCBI lineage: Eukaryota > Metazoa > Chordata > Amphibia > Caudata > Salamandridae > Lissotriton > Lissotriton helveticus. The sequence continues at coordinate 766,447,565 of NC_136067.1, read as the reverse complement.
CAAAAAGAGTCTAATGTGGGTAGAAATCACTTCTTATTGAAGAGAACCCCTAACAATGCTGGTATGTTTTGAATTCTGCATTTGCGCTTTTTCAGACTTTGAACTCCTAAACTATATTGCCTACAATGACAATCATGTATGACATGTGACTCCTATACCTTGTAGTCCTGTCTCATGTAACATTCCCAGAGTTACGCACATAGGATTGTATTTATGCAATGTGTGAATGATGCAAAGTGCTCTGACACCTTAAACTGGTATGAGAGGCGCTATTAAACTAAATTAATGTAAGAAACTGAGTACTCCGCTACATAATACTCCCAAACAGGGCGTTACACGTCGGGGATTGTTCAACAACTTTGAGCAATGTTTTTAATTTTTAGGACACCAAGGTTTTGGTGAAAATGTACTGTATTTAGCTCCGGAGACAAAATATTTCTCTAGTGTAGCCTGCAACTAAACTGTAGTCCAAATTATCTAGAGTATTTTAGGACTTTGTTTCTCACTCCCAAATGTCATTACATTGAAGTTTACGTTTTCAAATGTGTAACTTTAATGTGGTAAATAAGTCTGCACAGGTGCTTAAGTCCAAACATAGATGTAAAGTTAACCCTCATTCATGATACAGATCTAATAGCTGTTGCAGGAAGCTCAATAAAGAACCCCTGCCAGCCAGCACAGCATCTCTGGGAGAGGCTTGAGTTGAGATAGCTAAGCTTGCAGTTTAACTCTCTTAGCATTTAGTACAGGCCTACACGCTGCCTGCAAAGTGCCCTTGAGGCCTTACCTAACCCAAGGCAGGGGTCTGAGCCAGATATATATTACCTCTGACTTTTAGCAGTGCCAGTTGAAAATGTGGGTGGAGCTAATATAGTAAGTGGGTGGAGCGAGTGGATGAAGTGGGCGGAGCCCGAGAAAAGTAGGTGTGGCCTCTGACAAACATTTGAGCACCTGCACTTCATATTTTACAAATTAAGCACTGACTGTAACGGTCCTCTTTTGTAAAATAAACTAGCTAGAATGCTACAGGAAATTCCATAGGTCAAAGGTAGGTGATGATAAGTCACGCCTTCAGCTACAGAAGTAGGTAGCTTCATGCAGACATAACAGTCTTCTATTTCCATAGTTTCTACATTGTGCACTAAAAGGTTAGCGAATACATTTAAATGTGTCTGGTTTTTAACTCCATGATAGTGTAGTCCTTCCTCATCTGATGCTTCTAAGTCTCGTTTTGTTTGTCTGAGTGCTTTCTCACGTCTTTCTACACTTCGTGTTGTCAGTTCTTCAATGTCAGTAGTCACAGTCTGAGTAGGGTCAATATTAGTGTTTTTGCTCACCATATAAGGAATGAAAACTGTTAGTCCTATCCAAATTATTAACACTATAGCTATGCTACATATACATACTCTGCAGCATGTTTTACAACAACTGCGTCTAGGCCTTCCATTCACATTTGAATCAGACATCTTCGTTCAGAAGAAGATTTCTCAACCCCTCTTAGTAACTTTGCACAGGTAGCTTACCCTGCGCAACTTCAGGTTGGTTCGTCTTCTTCGGCAGAATAATCAGCTGTCTGTTCTTCGTCACTTTCGTCAGTTATATCAAGATCCTCAAACTCCTCCAAAATTAAATATGTCCATTCAGGATCTTGGTATTTTTCGTTCAGTCTTTTTATTCGGTCACTCCTCCTTTGTGAACTTTCTCTAATTTGCTCTGCAATACGAGGACTTTTCCTTCTTTCTGCAAGTTTCTCCTCTACTGTTTTTACTCTCAGTCTCAGTCTCTTAATATATCTTGGTTCGATATGTTTCTTTTTCTTGAGTCTTTTAGTTGGCACTGTGATTTGGCTTTCTTTTAATGCTCTTTTATTTCCGTTTGTTTGTGGCACTTCTGCTTTTGTTTCTTCCCTTCCTGTCTGACTAGTTCCAGGTCTTATTTCTATTTCTTCTGCCTGGTTACTAAGCTGGCCTTGTTCAGGTGTATTCTGATTTTGACTTTCGAGCGTCTCTGTTTCTGTGTCCTGAACACGCTCTTCTAGTTCTATCTGATCCTGTTCAAGCACTTCGATCCCTTGATTTTCTTCTGCTTGAACCTTTTCACTAATTCTTGTCTGTCCCTTTTCAATTTCAGGGGTTTGTGGAGGTGTGTTGATCACTTGCTCTGTCCCTGTCTGACCTTCTTCTTCCTCAGACTTGACGTTAATCTCAATAATCTGAGGATCTTCGCCTGTGCCTATCTCTTCCTCTCTATCCCACTCTCTCTCTGCATAGGTTTGACTTCTTGTTCTGATCGGGTCATTAGTCAGGGTGATTATGGGTATCCAATCATCTTGACTGGTGCTCGGTTGTTCGTCATCAGCTACTTCAGGACCAACTTCTGCAGACCCCTCAGCTGGACAACCTTCAGCGTCAGTTCTCTCGTCTGGAATCACCTTCTGTGTATGGCTGGCATGGATCCACTTTGGAACGCCGGCACACTTCACCGCTGTCGTGGTCACCAGTATTACTTGGCGTTGTTTTCCCCACCTCGGTGCAAGGCAACTCGAACGAGTATGTTTCTTGAGTATAACCCAGTCGCCAGGAACCAATTTGTGGACTGGAGTTGTTGGTTTGGCGACGGCGTCTTCCCCAATCTGGCGAGAGATAGAACTCACTTGGTCACCCAGTTGCTTGCAGTACTCAAGTACCAAATCATCAGAAATGTTTATCAGTTTATGTCCTGGTACCCATGCTTGTCTCATCACTCTTCCCATCAGGATTTCATGAGGGCTCAGGCCTGTTTTTCGGTCTGGAATACTTCTGAGTCCCATCAGAACAAGAGGTAAAGCATTTATCCAGTTCATGCCTGTAGAGTCACACATCTTTCCTAACCTTGCTTTTATAGTGCCATTTATTTGCTCCACCACTCCAGAAGCATCTGGACGATATGCACAGTGCAGCACCTGAGTGATCTTGAATGCTTTACAGAGTTGCTCAATTATCTCATTCTGAAAATGTCCGCCTCTATCTGATTCAATAGTGACTGGAACCCCGAACCTAGGTATTAATTCTCGTAGTAACAATTTTGCTACAGTTATGGCGTCATTCTTTCTAGCAGGGTAGGCTTCCACCCACTTTGAGAACAGACAGACAATGACAAGGACATATCTCATTCCCTCACAGCGAGGCAGTGTGATAAAGTCAATCTGTATTCTTACAAAGGGACCTCCTGATTTTCCAATTTTTCCCAATTCGACTACTGTCCTTTTCCCAGCGTTAAACTGCTGACATGTTAAGCACCTCTGGCAGAGTGACTCTGCTACTTTCCTGAACTTCGGATTGTACCATGTTTGTTGGAAAACCAGAACCATGGCATCCCTACCAGTGTGTGAATCTCCATGTATCAGTCTGGCCATAGAAGCAAGCAGATGTCTAGGCAACACAGGCATACCATTTGGGCCCACAATGACACCATCCTCACTTCTCGGTCGACAACCAAGTTTCTTCCATTTTTCTTTCTCTTTTGCTGGCACCGCATGCTGCCAATCTCTCAACTCTTCCCAGGTAGGCACCTCTTCAAACACCATAAGTTGGCAGCTGTTTCCAGGTCCCCCCAGTTTAACATTTACAGACATGCGATTTCTGGCACAATGTTGAGCCACTTCATCAGCAAATCGGTTTCCCAATGTTATAGGGTCAAGGCCAGATTTATGAGCAGCACATTTGATCACTGCCAATTCTTTTGGTAATTGGATTGCCTCCAGTAAATCTTGTACAACTTTTCCATTTCTGATGGGAGTACCTGAAGAAGTCAGAAACTCCCTCTGTAGCCACAATTGGCCGAAGTCATGCACAACCCCATAACAGTACTGACTGTCAGTATATACTGTTATTCTTTTGTTTTTCCCAATTTTACAGGCTCTTATCAATGCAATCAATTCGGCTACTTGTGCAGACTTTACTCCAAATCAACAGGAAGCTTCTTTAATTTCGTTTATAGAGACTACAGCATAAGCAGCACTTAGGCCTACAAGTTCGTGTCTCATACATGACCCATCCACGAACAGCTCCTCATCTTCCACAGGCAAAGGCATTTCCTTAATGTCTGGGCGGGGTTTAGTACTGAATTCTGTCAGGTCTATGCAGTCATGCTCGTCCTCTCCCTTGGCTTCTGTAATCATTGAGTCAGGGAGCAGGGTAGCTGGGTTCAGGATATTACACCGAGTAATGACTACATTCGCAGCACCCACGAGAATCCTCTCGTATTTAGTCAGCCGACTAGGGGTGAGATACTGGGTCTTAGCTCGGGTCAGTAAAATTACAACTGCATGGGGAACATACACAGTTACAGGATGTCCCATGACAATAGATTCACTCTGTTCTAAACTTGTGCAAGTTGCAGCTACTGCTTTCAGACATCCAGGTAATCCAGCAGCCACTGGATCCAAAGTGGCCGAAAAATACGCCACTGGACGTCTAGTCAGACCATGCTCCTGAGTTAAGACTGACAGTGCACAATTGTCTCGTGTGTCACAGAATAGTGCAAATTCCTTGGAATAGTCGGGCATCCCTAAAGCAGGGGCTGTACACAGACATTCTCGTAATTTAGTAAATGCGGTTAAGCTTTCGTCATCCCATTCCACGGGGTCTTTTGCTCCTTTCTTTGTCATTTTTATCAAAGGTTTTGCCAGGACTGCAAATCCCACAATCCATTGCCTGCAGTAACCTACCACCCCAAGGAACATTCTGACTTCTTTCTGTGTACGGGGTAACTGCATGTTTCGAATTATCTTGACTCTCTCTGAGGTAACTTTTCTGATGCCTTTTTCTATCTGGTGCCCCAGATATTTCACTGACCTTGTACAGAACTGCAATTTGTCAGGGGGCACTTTATGTCCTTTTTCCCCTAGGTGATTCAGTAAAGCAATGGTGTCAATCACACAATCTCTATGACTTTTAGACGCCACCAAAAGGTCGTCAATATATTGCACCAAAACAGATTTTCCAGGTAACACTAAAGATTCAAGGCACTTTTTCAGAATCTGATTAAAGATAGAGGGACTTTCCGTGTACCCTTGAGGGACACGATTCCAAACGAACACGTGACTGTCGAAAGCAAATGAGAAAAGAAATTTGCTGTCTGGATGCAATGGGATCGAAAAGAATGTGTGACATAAGTCTATCACAGTAAACCACTCAGCATCCCAGGGAATCTGATATAGGATCACTGCGGGGTTTGGAACAATAGGACAGCAGGGAACGACAATTTTGTTTACCTTTCTCAGGTCCTGTACTACCCTGTACTTGCCACTAGGTTTCTTGATTCCAATTATCGGTGAGTTACATGGGCTACTCATCACTTCTTGTATGATGTTTGCTTCTAGCAGTCTTTTTATTTCAATGGCAACTCCTGCTCTCACTTCTGCACTCATTTTGTATGGCTTGGTATTGGGGTAAACTGCATTTTCTTTCATGGCTATTTTGATTGGGTCTACATTTGCCATTAATCCTACATCCTTTCCAGTAAAGTCCCATACTTCTGGTTTCACTGTCTTTTGGAGTTCTTCGGGTAAGTCTTGTATAGTCATTTGTTTAATTTCTGAGTCTGGTCTAATTAACATTAATTTGTATATGCCATCCTCGTCTGGGGTTTGAATTTCGACGCCTTTTGGTGTGCAAAAGATGGTGCAGTTCATTTTGCACAACAAATCACGTCCCAGTAAGTTTACTGGACTGGTATCACAGACTACAAATCTATGCATTTCTTTGAAATTCCCTATTGTGATCTCCATGGGCTCAGTAACTAGGGTACTAATCAATTGATTAGACACACCCACTACTTGGATTGCTTCTCCCGAGAGGGGTAGGTTTGGAACGTCCGCTGTTCTCACAGTAGAACGGGTAGCACCAGTGTCCAATAGAAAGGTGACATCATTTCCATCAACCTTTCCTTCAATGTATGGCCCTGACTGGTCTACCGGCAAGGAGGCGCCAAGAACACACTCCTCGTCCTCCCCTCTCAGGTCCCGTCAGTATTGGTCGTCACAGAGAAAAGTATCATTCAACAAAAACGGCGACGTTGCTGCATTTCTATTCTCATTGCCTCCCCAGATCTCTATGTCATCACCCTGTGGTGATTTTCCCTTACAATTTGGTTTTGGCGCTCGGGGCAATTGACGTGCCTTTACCTGATGCTGAGTCTTTCTTGGTTTATCATTCTGCGTCTGTGGAGTTAAATCAGGGGTTTGGGTATTATCATGCAGTAAATAGGGACACTCGTCTCTCCAGTGCCCAATTTCTCCGCGCTGGTGGCAGGGAAATTTCTTTTTAGCTTCCTCTCTGCTCATTTTTACCTTGGGCTTCCCCCCAACCCCACAGCCTTGATTTTGGGTATTCTTATTCATTTTATTCATTTGCTTTTCCTGTTGTTCTGCTAGTTTCACTTGTGCCCACATGACCTTTTCCTTTAGTGCATTTCGCTTATCTACCATCTCGTCCTCACAGTACTTTGCGTACCGTAAGACCTCATCCATTTTCTTAGACTGCCAACACATCTTATTGTCTTTGATCCACTGGCAAATTTCGGGTCTTAAACCGTTTACAAACCTGTAAATGAAGTGGGTCATATCCTTCATCTCGATGTTATCTATACCACTGTAAGTTTTGAACACCTGTAACAGTCTTTCATAAAAGGAGTGCACAGACTCATCCCTTTCCTGCGTGGTTCATCTATTTTGGTCCAATCAGTTTCCTTTGCAGGCACCTTCTTTTTCAGATGTAACATGACCTGATTATATTTTCTCATCACCTCATCAGAGAGAGCACCTGTTACCGGGTCCCTATCATACTCTTTGTTGGGCCAATCAATGGCAACCTTGCATTCGGTCCATAAATCCACAGGAACCACAATGTCGAAAAACCAATCCAGGTCTTTCCACAAGCACTTTTGCACCTTTACAAACCTTTCCACCTGCCTGTACCAGTCCACAGGCTTTTCTCGTAATTTTGGAAAGTCATTGGTAAAGGACACAATATCCTGTCTGGACCATGGAACGTGCACGTATTTTCCACCTGGCACTTCACACATAGGGTATAACTGCTCAGGTTTGTCAGCTTCCTTTAGAACGAACTCAGAAGGCGTCTGTTTAGATCTGGCCTCATCTTTCTTCTTTGCCCACCTGGCTTTCCACTTTTCTACGTCTCCCCATTTTTGCAACACAGTCAATAATTCTTTAACCTGCGCCTTTTTCCCTGACACATTCATATTTTCCAGATCTTTGTCTGAAAAATCAGCTCTATAGGGTTTCTGCAGTGGCTTTGATTTTGAAATATCGATTCCCATACTAGCTGCAGTGTCTGTTAATTTTTCATGGAGCACTCTGGTGTTTCGGGTAAAACTCTTGCCGATAAACAGCAACTCTTCTTCAGAATAGGTATTTAATCTGTCTAAACCTACATTTCCTGCCATTAGCTCTTCCATTTCTATTCTCAGCTTGAAGATATCATAAGGTTTCGACTGAGGAGTTTGTTTTTCTAACTCTCGACTCCATCTTTCAATCTCTTCAGGAGTCACCAATGTGACACTCTTGGTACCCGAAGTCGATTCCATTTGAATCTCCCTCGTGTTGAAAGGATTATGTCTTTTCTGTAACCTTTTTCCTGCACCCCTAATGGGCAGATCCATTAGCGAGACCTCGGATTCACATTCACTGGTCTGGTCATCCACAATTAAGGGCTCCGGTCTTGGCTGTGCTACAACTGGAGTAATAACTGGAGTCTTCGGACTTCCCTGTCTATCCCCATACAGCGGAACCACTGGTCCAATAGTTACCGGGATTGTCAAGGCTTCAGGACTTGTATTTAAATGGGAGATTTTCTGAATTATCTCGGCTCTCTGCTTAGCTAGAGCCTCTCGTTCCCTGTCCTCTAGTATCCTGTCTAAAGAATTGTCATGTAATACCTGCGGGGTCAAAGTTGGGGCATAACTCGGGGCAGTGGGATGTGTCTCACTTGGTCCTTCACCGTAATTAGGTTTTGGGAACAGACTTCCTATGCCTAGGGATCTTGGTTCCTCCTCAGACGGGGGTCTTGAGAACGGAATTCCTGACGTTGAAGGCCTTGCCTCACCTTCGTAGGGAGGTCTAGAGCAGAAGTCTCTTTCTCTCGTATATCTTGACTCCCCACTAAATGGTGTTCTTTGACAGATATCTGTAGCACCTAGAGGTCCCAAACCCTCATTATACGGAGGTATTTGACAACCCTCTCTTACACTTACTGATCTGGCCTCTTTCCGGGGAGGAGGTCTCCGAGAATTATCCCCTTCACTAGAGGGTCTGTGTCCTTCATTATAAGGAGGCGGACTTCTCATAAACATGTCATCTAATAATTCATCATCCGACTCCCCAATGGGCACCCAATGTTTGCATTTTTCTGTTCTCTTCCCTCCTGCAGGAGGACCATCCATTGACATCATTGGAAACAGCCCTTCTACGATCATATTCTGTCTCCACTGTTCATCTTTTTGTCTCTGGTCTCTTGTTTCAGTTTTGGATAAAATTTTGTTAACCCTTTATCCATTCGGGGCTTATCTCTCTCAAAAGCTTCGATCTCCCATTCCTCTAAAGCTTCGTACTGCGTTAATCTAGGTCTGGGATGTAAGTCATTCATTCGGGTTCTCAAATTAAATAGAATTCTGCCATTGAATGTACCTTCTAAGGGAAAAGCCAAAATTCCGTCATCCTTGGTGTATTCCGCCCAGTTTTCCAACCATACACACAAGTGGTACCCTTTATCAAACATCATGAAAGATGCGGGAGTATTAGGTGGCGGAATGACAACACCTTCTCTGGTTTTAATCGGCTTGTCCTTTTTAAAATAATTCTTTACTTTGTTTACAAGGGATAGTTTTCTTTTATTTCCGTACATAATGTCGGTTTTATGCCCTTTCCATTGATCGTTCTCAAACCCTAAATGTCGTGGATCAGGTCTAGTATGCAGTCTATACGTGTGCCACATACGATTTTTTTTTGGCTGGTGACTCTACAAATCACTTCCAATCCAAGTGCGTTTTTTATTTTCGTGCAACCAATGAAGTGCACGGTTTCAAATAATCTCGACCAATGGGTGTGCGGCCTTTCGCGAGACAGGTTCTCACGCTTCGGGACTCACCCCTCTTTTACAATTCCAGCTCCGCTACACACCCGCTGCGTCTACCAATCCCAGCGCGGCACAGAGTGACGTCAGAGCAGCTCCGCAACTGACTCCCTCCCTCACAAGGTAACGGAAACTTAATTTCTCTCTAAAAGTGCAAGTGCTTTGTTATTTTACAAACGAATACACATTCGCCACTGTACCCAAGTGTCTAGACAGCAAAGATTTGTTTCACTGCAAGTAAACTACTTCCATTTACTATTCACTCACTACGGATAGATCTCTTCTGCCTACCCTTCACTCAAGCATTAGGAACCTGCTACTTCTTCGATTCATCCACTTCTTTTCGGGATATATATAGAGCCTAAAGTTTCACCAGCGAACCCCTTTGCTATCACCCAAGCTCCGACGAACCTGCTACTCCTTGCGGTGTGACCCTTACTAGGTTATATCACAATAGAGGTTTTGCCAGTGATCTCGTCGCTATCATTTATTCAAACATACATTCAGAAAAACCCTAGTTAGTGCTTCCAGTTCTGCCTAACCTGCACCAACTTTCCTTAGGCCAGTGACCTCAAAGCAAAGTGGATTCTCTTCACCACTCACTATTCAATTCCCCGGGGATTCCCAACAAACATATAAACACTTTACTAACGAGTGGGTTAATACATATATCAGTACAATAATAAGAAAAACAATTTAAAACATTTCATAATTTTTCAAAGCAAACATTTCATGTGATTGATCAAGTCACACAAACTGTTTACCCTTATAGCAGCAAAAATATTAGCAGCATCCACCCTATCTAGCTTAACTAGTCCTACCTAACTTTAACTAGTCCCTAACCATAGCTCTGCTACCAGAAAATTACTGATAGAGATCGCAGGTCACCCGGCCAATAATTTTCACCATACACATACCAGGCCCATATTTTTCCAATTTATCATATACATTAATCGGGTGACCTAACAACTCTACTACCAGTAACCCTGGTTCCTTTCCTATTTATTTCTATTGTACCCAATTTACCAATCCACCGTTACGGGTACCTATGACCACAACGGATCAGGGAGCTAGCTGTAAAAGAAAAGGCAGGCAAAATACAATACCGACTTTTATTTCTTCTGCATTCATCAAATAACCACAGACTACTGGGAAGTTTTAAAAGTTTATCTTAGAAATCAGATTCTGAGAGTATGCAATTTACAACGAGAAAGCAATCTATAATCAGAATAATGAAGAACACATAACCATATAAAAAGAAAACTAAGGCAACCATTTATGAGTCTATAGGAAAGTAATAACAAAGCGATATGCTAAATAGATTTCGGAAATGGATCACGAACTAGAATTTTACTATTTAGAAAATACTTCAAAATAAAAGATTGGAAATCCTATACATCTATAGGAGGGGAAAAGTGGAACACGCTACAGTTCTAGCATCATTACGTCAAAATCAGATTGCAGGAGAAAATTATATGCCACATTAATAATTCATAAACAGTATGGAGAGAATGTGTTCTAAAAGGTAAGGAAACATAGGGACATGCTAAAGAAAATGTACGGTATGACTTTTATAGTAGGTTGCGGAAAGCATGGAAAATTAACGTATGCAAAGAAATGTCTTTATTAAAGCAAAGACAGAAAATGGAAGGTGCAGCATAGAGTTCTTAGCCCTATATAATTACCTAGAATGGTGTGCAGACCAACCCTGGCCACGGATCAGTCAAGGACAGGAAATACCCCAAGGAAGGACAGTCATCTATGGGACATCAGGTGCAGATTGGACACCCCAGGACAGGACAGGAAAACCAGATTAGGATCAGGACAGGACCACCAAGGCACGACCGGTACCCTCAGTTCGGAAGCAACGCCTGCACTCCACCCTCTCTGCAGCTATCAGTCAGAACCCCGATTGGGTTAGCGAACTCCCCAGAAAAGTGCTCCGCCAGCACTTAAGGTTTGGTAAAACCTTTAGAGTCTATGGTCAAATTCGGAGAGAGTGCTCCGCAGCGCTCTGTATTCAGTCACCTATTGTATGCGTTGGGTCAGTGACAGGTCAGCTATTCAGACAAGTCGGACAAATTCTCTAGTTAATCCTAGGCTAGTTATACTGTTTTCGGGTCAGTCTACCACCCCCCAAATGTTGCAAGTGTTAGAATCCCCAATTTCGATTGGTCCCCAAGTAGGATAGGTCAACACACCAATCAGAACAAACTTCTACAAGCCTAAATTACCATTTTCTGAGACCGCCTAGCAGGTTTGGGGTTCTCACGATAGAAATGACAGAATACAATAGAAAATATAACATTTGTTTCTAATGTAACACATTTTAGCTTCTCCGGCTGGGTGAAGGTGCATCTTCCCAGGCACGTCTTGGCAGGGACCTTCAGTTGGCACTTGGTCAATGCCACCGGCAAAATACGGACATGCGCAGGACATCACATCAATATGGAGTCTTTGAGCATTGTATCAGACCCTCAATACCGCGGTACATGAAAATTAAGCGAAAACAAATTAAAACATAGAAATAAATGAATTCACTATATACCATGAAGAGCTACTTTATACTCCTTAAATCGGAAAAATATAATATGGCATTATAATTAGTGCAACAGACAATAACACGAGAGCATCTGCACAAGCTTCACCACGTTAGAACACCGACAGCCATTTTAGATGCAAGCACGCATGCGCACATTTTCCCACCAGAAACTGCAACTACGTCACGTCACGTGAGTGTGACTAACGCATGCGCAGAAGCAAACCCATCAAGCGGCGGCCATTTTAGGGACAATGATTATTTGTATTAGTAAACACATAGGCAAGCGTCACTACGATACACATAAACCAAAAATAAACGGAAATTAGTAAAACGTACAGGTTGAATTATAGGATTAAGTGTTATTCGAGGTTCTTGATGTCAAGCAAGTCGCGTAATATGCAAAATCTTGCTTCATCACGTGAACAGAGCGCTCAAGGGCCTAAGAAGACGCCGCAGGCAGCGGAAGCAGCCTCAGAGGAGCGCCAGGCACAGACAAACAATCTCCCAGCACAAGGTGCAGACGACACCTCCTCAGGCACAAACTCCAGCCAACAAGCCTAAGCAAAGGCAAGAGAAAAATCAATAAGCATGATTAAAGGCAAGGAAAAAAAAAACAAGTTACATAGTGCACAGTAAAGAAGGACCATGGCAATTACAAATGAATAATCCAGACTGACAAACAACAAAAGGCACAACAAATCCAAGGAGACGCCACAATGCTGGCAAAGCCAAGGCCCACAAAGGTCGTCCAAACGCTGTGAAGAAGAGAAAAAAAAGAAACACAAGCAAGGTCAAGAGCCACACAGTTCGGAAAAGGAGAAGCGCTCCAAGAGAAGCGTAAGGGAGACGACACAGAGACAGAAGGAGCATCAAACGCTCCTGATAAAAAGCAAGAGCATCTCCCAGCGAGTATAGAGTCCTGTCCAACGTGAACGCTCAAGGAGCTGCAGCCCAGCAACCAGCAGCCAATACCAGTGGTGACACATCCAGTACACTCTCAAATCGCGGCACTCCAGCCGTTCAGCGAGATCGTTGACCCGGCCACCGCATCGCCACGATGGAAAGTGTGGGACGGCCGTCTCTATAACTATTTCATTGCCACAAGAGAAACTCACGGCGCAGTCAAGAGATCGCTACTTTTACATTTCGCCGGTGATGAAATATATAAACTATTTGAACACCTCCCAAACACGGGTGCTGCCACTGACTATGATGCTGCTGTTGCGGCCCTGGATGCCCACTTTGACCCTCAACTTAACCCTCATTACGAACGTTTCAAATTAAGGCAGGCCAGACAACGAGAAGGAGAGTCGCTGGACACATATCACGCACGATTAAGAGAACTGGCAAGCACATGCATGGAAGACGGTCAGACTAAGGAGGTGACGGCACAGCTCATCCAGGGATGTTGCAACAAGACGCTGCGGACACTGATACTACGCCAACCCAAGATCACCCTAGAGGAGATACTCATTCTCGCCCGGTCGCATGAGTTGTCAGACGTGCGGGCAACCTCCATGGAGGCAGCACTCAATTCACATAACGATCAAACGGCCAACGTCAAGATGGAGCGAGTTGACGACATTCGAACAGCCCCTCATGGAGGAAGAGGAAGACGGCCAACAAGAACTACGCGGCGAAGCTCATGTGGATGGTGTGGAAGGGAGGAACAACCCCCAGACAGCTGCCCAGCAATAGCAAGTCATGCTCAAAATGTGGAATCCCAAACCACTTTGCAAGTGTATGTCGAGGAAGTTCGCGAGGGAGAAGCGGCATGGGGAGAAGACCCCCAACATGCGCTGGTCGAAATCTGACGTTAGAAGAACCCACAACGTCAAGGTCAAATAGAAAACCCATTTGCTGCCCGCAGGGCCTAGATTACTCATCTACAGAAGAGGTGGAAGAGTGTTATTTCGTGTCGTTCGCGAGTGACCTCAAGAATAGGCGACGGCCACAGCCAAAGTGCAACATTGAAATCGACGGATCAGCAGTGACCGGCCTGATTGACACCAGAGCGACTGTCAACGTGATGGGGTCGCAACACTACAAAAGGCTAAATCTGAAGCCAACTCTCACCCCATCAAAAATCAAGATCTTGATGTATGGCAGCACAACACCACTTCCTTTAAAAGGGAAAATAACTGTTCAAGTAAGATCAGAAAATCATGAAGTGACGACAGCGTTACATGTGGTGGACAGAGAAGCCAACATACTCGTTGGCAGTCACACGGCTGAAGACCTCAATCTTATAGCGTTTGCCAATGCTGTCAAAGTCCTACAAGCCGAAGACATTCTGGAAATGTTCCCGCAGCTATTCACAGGGCTAGGGAGCATACGGAGACCACCTGTGAAATTACACATTGGCAAAGCTGTCCAACCAATAGCTCTGAGGCACCAACGGATTCCTTTTCATCTTCGGCCACTGGTTGAACGGGAACTCCAGGAGCTGGAACGACAAGGAGTCATTGAAAAAGTGACAGGCCCAACTCCCTGGGTGTCACCCATGGTGATAGCAGAAAAACCCAAGCAACCAGGGAAAATCAGGATATGCATAGACATGAGAATGCCGAATAAGGCTATCAAACGGGAGAGACATCTAACCCCCACAGTGGATGATATCCTAGCTGACCTAAACGGCGCCCAATGGTTTTCGGAACTAGATTTGAACGCTGGCTATCACCAGTTGACATTAGCGGAAGAGAGCAGGTACATAACTACTTTTTCTACACATCTGGGACTGCAGCGATATAAAAGATTGAATTTTGGGATATCGTCAGCGGCTGAAATGTTTCAGAATGCAGTGAGAGAAATACTGTCTGGTCTGAGTGGAGTGCTTAATGTAAGCGATGACATACTGATTCATTTGAAACCATCGAGGAACACCACCAACGGCTACGAGCCACCCTCCGGCGGTTGGCAGAACATGGAGTGACACTCCACAGGGAGAAGTGCCAATTCTTCCGAAAGTCCATTGATTTTTTTGGATATGTCTTCAGTGCCGATGGTGTCAAAGTAGATCCGCGAAAATCAAAGGCGATCCATCTGGCTCCAGCACCGACGAATGCCTCTGAAGTGAGAAGCTTCCTAGGAATGGCGACATATTGCGGACGCTTCATCCCGAACTTAGCGACGATTGTGGAGCCACTGCGCAACCTCACGAAAAAAGAAAACCCCTGGAAGTGGAACAAGGAAGAAGACAAGGCGTTCAAGCAAGTGAAGGCTGCGTTATTAGATAGCACCACAATGGCCTATTTTGACACAGCCCGTCTCACGGAACTGATTGTAGACGCTAGCCCAGTAGGCTTGGGGGCTGTTCTAACACAGGAGACCGAGCCAGGGACTGGGTTCCGCTGGCGTTCGCAAGCAAGGCACTAACTGCATCCGAGGCAAGGTACTCACAGATAGAACGTTTCCAAATTCCAGGAATGTATGGCAGCAGTCGGCACCTGGATGGCCAGAAACTGCCTAAAATTGAACTTGTCCAAAACTGAAGTTCTTCTCTTTGGCTCTGATGTCAATTTCTGGAGCCCAAAGTGGTGGCCTGATGAGATGGGGACTCTCCCCACTCCTGTTACGAAGGTAAAGAACCTGGGAGTCCTGATCGATAATGAGCTCTCCTTCAAACCCCAAGTAAATGCGCTGACCTCCTCCATCCACTGGTCTCTGAAAATCATCAGGAAGATCCTCCCTTTCTTACCGGAGGAGTGCAAGAAAACTGTGGTGACGGCCCTCGTGCTATCTCGCCTCGACTACTGTAATAGTTTATTCTTGCAGGCTCAACAGGGGCTGCTTAACAAACTGCAGGTACTGCAGAACGCTGCAGCCCGCCTTATTACAGGCCTTCCAAAATGTACCCCCGTCTCCCGGGAACTGTCGAAGCTACACTGGCTTCCAGTGCGGAAACGGATAACTTTTAAATCCTTGTGTATTGTCTTTAAGGCGGTCCACGGATTTGGCACGTTGTTCCTACAACAGCATTTCCAGTGGTACAGGCTAGGGAGGCATCTCAGGTCGGCCAGTCTGGGGCTGATTAGGACCCCACGCATCAGGAAAGTAGGCTGGGGTTTCAGAAGTTTTGTCCTAGGGGCAGCCACCGCCAGGAATTCTTTACCAACGGCACTGAGACAGATCACGGACTTGCTGGCCTTCCGGAAAAGTTTGACAACATGGCTGTTCACTAATTAGTCAGGAGTTTCAGGCCAGAGGAGCTATCACTATAGCGCCAGGACACCGTTTGGTAACGGTGCGCTCTACAAATGTTATGAATAAATAAATAAATAAATAAATAAATAAATAGAACGTGAAGCGCTCGCAATCAAATGGGCGTGCAATCACTTTCACCTATATGTGAGTGGAAACTCATTTCGAGTGATACCTGACCATCAACCACTGGTACCACTATTCAGAGGGACAGCCCCACATCCTCCCCCACGGATCGAGAGATGGGCAATCCAGTTACAACATTATCAAATGGAAGTGCTGTATCGTCCAGGCGCCAAGAATCCTGCGGACTTTCTATCTTGCCATCCAGCTGCAGCAGCGGAGTCCGGGGGGAGCAGGATGCACAAACGGAGGACTTCATCAGCAGGGTTTCCCAGTGGTCGTGTCCCCGAGCTATCTCGATAGAAGAGATCAAAGACCACCTTGACAAAGACGTATGCCTTCAGCGGGTGGCAAGCGCACTGAAAGGAGGATCATGGGGAAAAATTCCTCAAGGATGTCCAAGGATGGAGCGAATCAGACCAAAATGGCCTTGGCAAATTCTGGAAGGTGAGAAACTAGCTGAGCTCGACAGAAGATGGAATCGTCCTAAGAGGGTCACGCATCGTAGTCCCAATCAGCTTGCAGGAACGAGCAACCGTCCTCGCCCATGAGGGCCATCAGGGCATCAGGAGGATGAAGTCCCGAATGAGGGAAAAGGTGTGGTTTCCGGCCCTTGAAGATCACGTCGAGTCTGTGGTGCGCAACTGCAGCGGGTGCCAACTCACCGGCAATGCTGAGAATCCCGCACCTGTTGTCATGGAAGACCCTGCTCCATCACCATGGGCGTGGTTAAGTCTGGACTTTGGAAGCTTCCCAGACGGAAGAGTCACCGCTGTTATAGTGGACAGTTACACCAAGTACCCAATCGTCGAAGTCCTACCATTCATGTCTTTCAACAACGTACAGCCAGTGCTAGAGAAGTACTTTGCCCTTTTTGGCATCCCGCCTATCATCAAAACCAACAATGGGCCTCCGTTTCAGGGAGGGGAGTTCCGAGACTTTCTGACCCGCCTAGGGATCAAACACCACTGGATCACCCCTCAATGGCCCCAAGCCAACGGCAAAGTGGAGCGTTTTATGCGCACCATAAATAAGGTGTTACGGATTGCTACAGTGGAGAGAGCAGATCCAGAGCGTGCGCTGCAGCAATTCCTGAGAGACTACCGCAGTACACCCCATTGTACGACTCAGAGATCCCCATGGTCGCTCATGCTAGCAGGGCCACGCAATGACATGCTTCCAAGGGCTGAGTGCTGGCAACAGAAGCGTACGACCCAGCAACGACTCAAGTGAAGAGAAGGAATACCAATGACCGAGCTAACCAACGGCGCAAAGCGAAGATCCTCGTTCTTCCACCTGGGTGTTCTGTACTAATCCGGAATCGCTGGAACACAGGGAAGTTTCGGACCCCCTATGAACCAGGGGTGTGGGTGGTACATCAAGCAATGGAACTGCAGTCACGGCAGAGAGGAATGGTGAAACCGTGACAAGGAACGTCTCATGGTTCAAGAGAATCCCAACTCCAGTCAGAGAATCAACCATTACAGAAACCCCAGAACTCCTGGAAGCAACAGTGGAGGAAGCCGGAAGCATGAGGGAGGCAAGTGCCTTGTTAAGCCCGGAGAGGCCTCGACTGCCTGACTCCCGCGGTCCTGATCGTCCGGCTACCCGGGTGGGAACCTGAAGCACTCGGAGTCAGAGGGATATCTGGAGTCATCAGTACAACCTTCGGCCAAATCCCAAGCCGAACCAAAGACTGGCAGACTTTGTTTGCTAGGTTTCAGTTAATATTTGGTTTGTTTCAAATACCAACCTGATAAGGGATGTAGCGTTCTAGTTATTTGCCTGGCCGGGTATAGAGACCCGGAATGACATCCCCACATTGTAACACTCTCTGGCCAGGCGTGGCCAGAGAGCTACAAATAAAAGGGCCGGGGTTGCTCGTGACTTCCGGTCCCGACTATGTAACCTGTACGATCTGTGGTTCTTTAATGTGCTGATACACTGTACGATGCTGTGTTCCTCACGTTTGCTATATTATATATATATATATGTCCCCTGCACGCCCTCAGCACGCTACACACACCACTCCTATCATATGCACTTTTACTAACGCATGTTGTTTGATTGGCAAGAGTGTACACCCTTGTGTGCTTAGCATGTTAGGTCTATTTTTCATTATTTCTTCATCCTTTGCCTCATCCCATTCCTCGTAATATGAAGCTTACCTCACACTCCTCCCCTTTTCTCACAGTTTCTCGATCTGCATTTATTTCCATCCCAACACACATCTTAAACCCATGCCTATAAACCCTCCTTCCCTTATTAACTTCCCAAATCCTACCCAAGCTCAAAAGGCCTTATTGCCATTAAGTCCCAAGGGAAGGGAGGGATGCAAGTAGTGGGACGAGGAAGAGAGAATGAGAATAAACAGATTACTGGTAAGTAATCTAGGCATTATCTCGTCATCTTCTTCCTCATCGCGTTTCTTACAATATGAGCATATACCTAATCAATGGCAAGTACAGTTCATCAAACGCCTAAGAAAAAATAAACACTCAAAAAATGACAGCAGAATAGTGCATAGAAAACCTTTTTAATGAAACACACCAGCAGCATAGATAATCGAACCATAATACAATAGAGAAATCACAATGAGTTGTGAGAAGCTGCTTTACAAAGCACACCAGAACCACATTTGAGCTCATTTGGCTGTGATAACTTAAGTGTGGACCAAAATTGAAAATCAGTCGTCTGATTTCCTGAAACCAGCTGTCCTTTTCAAATAAATCAACAGATCTGTCATCACATTAAGACTTGTCAGTGTGGAATCTGCGAAAGAAACATCAGGCAAGAGTAGAATTATCTCCTGATTTCATTGAAAAGAGGAGTTAACTTTAGCGAAGACATTTAGACCCAATGACAAAAGAACTCTGTCTTAAAAAAATCTTCAGACCTATGATCTATTGACTTGGTAAGAGTATTCTGCATCAATCAGAAACTCTGTCCATCACCACCCCCCTTTTCCAAAATCGGTTTTATCCACACTATGTGTGGGAGGGTATACTCAGACGTGAGTCCCTTGCTCATTGCACCATCAGGATTCAAGCAAGCCGGGCCGAAGAAGGCTGTGATGCCAGAAACCGGTCCCCGGAAGCTTGTTTCCTTCCCAGTATAAGAATTGGCTTGGTAGTTTGGTTTGCCCTGTTCCCATCATGCACTGGGACAGGAACAGACTAATTTGCATATAGCCGGGTTCTGAGCTGGGATGGTGCAGTGAGCTAAAAAAACGGTGATGGATTAAAACCATGATCTATTGACTTGGTAAGAGTATTCTGCATCAATCAGAAACTCTGTCCATCACCACCCCCCTTTTCCAAAATCGGTTTTATCCACACTATGTGTGGGAGGGTATACTCAGACGTGAGTCCCTTGCTCATTGCACCATCAGGATTCAAGCAAGCCGGGCCGAAGAAGGCTGTGATGCCAGAAACCGGTCCCCGGAAGCTTGTTTCCTTCCCAGTATAAGAATTGGCTTGGTAGTTTGGTTTGCCCTGTTCCCATCATGCACTGGGACAGGAACAGACTAATTTGCATATAGCCGGGTTCTGAGCTGGGATGGTGCAGTGAGCTAAAAAACGGTGATGGATTAAAACCATGATCTATTGACTTGGTAAGAGTATTCTGCATCAATCAGAAACTCTGTCCATCACCACCCCCCTTTTCCAAAATCTATACCTAATCAATGGCAAGTACAGTTCATCAAACGCCTAAGAAAAAATAAACACTCAAAAAATGACAGCAGAATAGTGCATAGAAAACCTTTTTAATGAAACACACCAGCAGCATAGATAATCGAACCATAATACAATAGAGAAATCACAATGAGTTGTGAGAAGCTGCTTTACAAAGCACACCAGAACCACATTTGAGCTCATTTGGCTGTGATAACTTAAGTCTGGACCAAAATTGAAAATCAGTCGTCTGATTTCCTGAAACCAGCTGTCCTTTTCAAATAAATCAACAGATCTGTCATCACATTAAGACTTGTCAGTGTGGAATCTGCGAAAGAAACATCAGGCAAGAGTAGAATTATCTCCTGATTTCATTGAAAAGAGGAGTTAACTTTAGCGAAGACATTTAGACCCAATGACAAAAGAACTCTGTCTTAAAAAAATCTTCAGATATGGATAACAGCACTAAAGGGTTCCTAATTCACATAGTCTCCTAGCAGAGGTGACGGCAATGAGAAAAAATACATTGACAGTCAAAACCTTATCCAATGCCTTATCGAGAGGTTGAAAGGAAGAGCCCTGTAATTAAGACAGAACCAAAGGAAGATCCCAAGAAGGAAACATATTTTTTACCTTAGG
Source organism: Lissotriton helveticus (assembly GCF_964261635.1). Taxonomy (NCBI): domain Eukaryota; kingdom Metazoa; phylum Chordata; class Amphibia; order Caudata; family Salamandridae; genus Lissotriton; species Lissotriton helveticus. The sequence goes on along the minus strand of NC_136067.1, from coordinate 766,427,256 downwards.
TCTCATCAAATCCTCCAAAGAGTCTAGAAACTAGCCCTTCAGTCGGGGAAACACCATCCCAAGGAATTCTGAAGGCCTTGATGTCTGAATACTGCAGATTCAAAGCAGAGAGATATATATTTTCTCAAACCCTTTCTGAAGGAATTCAAGATTTTGTTCCTGGAGACAATGCAAAAGAGAGATCTGAAATACATAACTTATAAAAAAGAGGCTTCCTAGTGGAATCCCTCCTATAGACCTGGATAGAAAGTGAAGTAGGGGCAAGAAAGACCCTTCTTTCGAAGGCCCTCTCTCTCAGCCTCCAATCTGACAGCTAAATATGAGCTATTGATAAAGGAGACATAACTGGATGGGCTACAAGATGAGGAGAAAACGGAATACCCACTCTCTTTGTCCACTGCCAGGGACTGGAAATAAGGGAGCCAATTTTGCTACAGCCAAAATGGATATTGTACAATCAAATCTACCCCCTCCCTCTGAGTAGAACCCTCCAAATGAAGTGAAACAGGGGGAAAGCATACAGTGAATCCCTCGACCAGGGCTGAAGAAGAACATCCGCTCCCATTGCCTGACTGTTCAGAAACCTTAAAAAGAATAGAGGGAACTGAGTATTTGACCGATCCACAAATACATCCACCTTTAGAAATTCCCATCTGAGACATAGTGCCTGAAAAAAAGTGCCATTGAGGATATAATTTTGGGAGCTGGGAAAACTCCTGCTCAGTTGATATGCTTGGACATTCAGAGATCACCAGATATGAGCTGCTGAAATAGACAGGAGATTCTTTTCTGCTCATAACATTATTTCTAGAGCTTACACCTTGTCTCCAACTGCCGATTTATATAGGCCTTTGTTACAAGATGGCCTGGTTGAACTAGCAGCATAGGCCCTTAAATCTCAGGAAGTAAGAAATCCAGAACCCCTGGCCCAAAATCAGCTCCCTCCAATTGGACAAACTGAGCGAATCCTGGCATGACCAAGATTTTGGGTAGTAGACATGTCGTCCAGAACTAAACCCGTTCTTGACTGCTGGCCTCTGTAGTCAGGATTTTCAGGTTTGGGAGAGTCAAGAGAATTCCCTGATATAATGACAGAGTCTCTAGCCACCAAACCAATTGATTTCAGATCACTGAGGGTGCCGGCAACTAGGAATAGTCTTTGCTCTCTGGAATAGCTGAAGAAAGAGACTGAAAGTCTTTGACCAAAAATTGAGAGGCATAAACAGATTACATTTCAGATCTCACTGAATGGCTCACCCTCTTAAGCGCACCCTCAGCCTTCTTACCCACAGGATCAGAAACTACAATGTTCTCAGTCAAGAGAGAAGGCTGATCTGACAAATTATCCAAAAGGGGATCAATGAACAAAATCCGAGGAAGTTCCAGATCACCCTCGGCCAGCAGAGAGAGCCTCCCCATAAAGAGTGGAACTGTTATTCTGTCTGGATCTTTTCATTCCCTCTGAATCACAGGAAGTTTAGGTATTTAAGACCTCTGAAACAGACAAAATCAGTCAACACTTGTAGAGAGTTGCTCAGAATTCATAGGAAGTTTCAAGATGGAAGAGTGGTAGGAGAGTAATTGGCTTCTTCTCCTCCGTCTGAAAATATTTGTGCCTTAGGGTGGCGGAGCTATCAGCAAAACCCAGTTCTTCTTCCTCATAATCAGGAGAAATCCGAGATGACATTGAGGAGGGAGAAGAAACCGAAGACTGGGAGGAAACTGAAGAGGGAGAAGATTGAGGAGGCAAAACTGGTCTCTCCCATATTGCTCACCTGCCTCAGAGATCGATCTAAGCATCTTCTGCAGCTTTTTATCTGGAACGAAAGAAGTCCAAGCTTTACCTTGAGAGCAACCCCTGACTCCATCTAAAGCCTTTTCTCCAGGAGAAGGAGGAGAGAAATGATAACTTTTCAGAGAATTCTTGCCCATCTTTATCCTGGAAGCAAATGAGCAAGGAAGAAAGGTCTCTAAAAAGAGCTTTATATACACCCACCAGATCCTTAACATAGGAAGCAAAAATAATGACTGCCAAAGTAAGAATGATAAATCATAATAACATCATAAAGAACAAAAACAATATGACATATACCAATATGCACTCTAAATAATCTGAAATGCATGCAAACATAAAAACCCAGGCAGTGACATAGCCGCTTTAATGATAATAGATTTCTGCTACCTCGATACAGCTGCTCTGGCTTCATCTGACGATATTGAAGGCAAGCTATGCTGAAAATACCGACCCACAGCATTGTAAAACATAAGAAAATAAGAGGACCGTACATTCTAAACAGGAACTTTAAATGCCAACCAAAGCACCACTATCGTTCAAAGGCACCATCAGAAACAGGCACTAGCAGCCAGTGTGAATACTCCTCCTTCAAACAGGATAGCAGACTGTAGTGTCGTCCACTACCAAGGTCATGCGGCGCATGATCAGGCTGCTCTGACCACGGTGGTGGGTGGCCTTCCCTGGCTGCCAACATCACACTGGTGATGAGCCTGGTACTTTCCTGCACCTCACTCTATCCAGCCTGCCTGCATCTGCCTCTTAGTGTTCCTTGCGGCAACTGCCTGGCAGGAAGCAGCGCCAGTAGTTTTCGTTCTGCGCAGACAAGGGATGGTGCACTGGGCCCAGTTCATCTTAAGCAGACAAGAGAAAGCTTGTGGGGCCCTGCCTCACTTACCTGGGCCTGATTCCACCTGTGGTGGGCCATCAAGAGGTTCCATCGTCAGTGGTGGGCCTTCAAGAGATTTCTTCACCCATAGTGGGAGGTGCTTTGGCTTACTGGTGCCACCTATAAGGCCTAGAGCAGAGGTCTAGGCCTGCCCCTTAGCAAACCAGACTCTTGTTAGTGACTGCAGCCTCATCCCACAGCCATGAGACTCTTTGTCTGACTTCTAACCATTGATCAGGTGGCCATTTTACGCCCCCAGCTCAAGCAGTGCTCGTACCGTTAGGAGTGCTCCCAGAACCTAGGTCCCCGAAAGTGCTTCTGCGCAAATGTAAGCTACTCTGACCATGCTAGAATGTCCACTGTCACTGTCTTCGACCCATTCCTCATTGACAGTGTGCTGTCCACCAAGCGCCAAAGTGGAGGGACTGGGTAGAACACCTTCAGTTCTACTTTGAGGGTACAGACATAGTAGCAGAACATTGCCACTCACTTTTACTGCACTTAGTGGGCCAGGACATCCACAGAGTAAATTAAACCCCTACAAAAGTCACGCCAAAAACCTGCGCCATTCATGTTGTATTCCCGCATGCGCACTTCAAAGCAATGGCAAACAATGACTATGAGCGTTTCATCTTTACACAAGCCCACCATGAACCAGAGGATTCACTAAATGGATTCTATGGCAGACTCAAAGAGCAGGCAAGCACCTGTGTTTTCAATGACGAACAAGAGGAGATCAGAGGCCAGATCATTCAAGGCTGTGCATCATTCAAACTAAAAAAGCAATACAGCAGAAATCCAGGTACTCATTGAGCGACAATCTTAGACTTGGTAGATCAAAAGAATTTTCAAAGATTTGTGCATCACATATGGAAGCTGCCCTCCACAGTACAATCAAAACAGAACCGGTCAATGTAGTCCAACCTCAACGCACAACGGAAATCCCTAAGAGACCGCAGCATTGCAAAATGACATGTGGGTACTGCGGAGGGCAGTCACAGAGGCTGGTTGACTGCCCGGCCAAAGGCAGAAAGTACACAGCATGAGGCAAGTACAACCACTTTGCCAAAGACTGCAGGTTCCCAAAACACACAGCCTCAAAAGAGATGGTCCATGCTATTCCAGAAGTCAAAAGTGAACCAGAAGACATGGATGATGACGAGGTCACTGAGTACATCATGCATATGGTCTGCACCATTGGACATCCTGACGCTGCCCACTGACCCTTTCCCCAATGTCAACTCCATTTGGTACAACACCCCATCACTGCAACCATTGAGTCTGGAGTGTCCATAGATCTAATGTCAGAAAGCACGTATCAGACACTACCAAAATCCCCATTGCTCACATAAGCCACAGTAAGAGCCTTCACTTATGGGCAAATACAGCCACTGCCGATGCTCGGGAGTTTCAAGTTGTCAGTCTCCCACTGGGGTGTGAGTGTTGACATCACCATCTACTTTGCAGACTGCAGCCAAAGTATCCTCGTCCCACAAAGAGATTACAGAAGAAGATTAAGAAACTGGTGGATGATGCAAAAGACAATGACTGGATTAAACCGAAGGAAGCTGATTTCTTGATTGCCCAAAACCCAAGGACATATTATTTGTACATTTTCCCGAGGATACACAAGTGGAGACTCATCCCCAAGGATGACTATTTGTATCAGAGATTGGGTCAGTTTTGGAACCCCTCTCCCATGTTTCCAATTGGTTTCTCTGGCCTTTGGATGAAAAAACACGATCTTATGTGAAGGATATTAAGCATTTCTTGAACATCCTGAGTGAAATCACCTATAACCAAGAGAGCTAAATTATGATATGCTTGGACATAGAGGCACTATACACAAGCATTATGCAGGAAGAACGCCTGAGAGTCATCACTATACTCCTAAATGAATGTGCATGGAGATGGTCCGGCCCCGTTGAATTTTATAATGCTATTAGCAGGACTTGCCCTCACTAAGAACTTCTTCGCATTTGAAGACCGATTATACCTCCAATTTCATGGTACATCAATGAGCATTGCATTCACCCCCAGTACTGCCTGTCTTTATAATCAATCAATCAATCAACAGCATTTGTAAAGCACATCACTGTCACCCCTCGGGGTATCTGGGTGCTGTGTGCCCGACAAGAGCCAGTTTTGGAGTCTCTTTCTGAAGTCTGCCAGCAAGGAGGCTGAACGGAGCTGGAGGGGAAGATCATTTCAGGTCTTGGCAGCAATGTTCTTCTTACTCTCCCTCCTCTTCCAAACAAATACACCATCTGAAATTAAAATGAAGATATACTCTGCCCTCAGGGGCACATTTGTGGTAGGGTTGGTGAGAGAAGGTGTATGGAGCATGTCACTGCTCCATCAATGAGAGTATAGTTGGTTTTCTGACCTAGAATTATTTCCCACCTGTTGCTCCTTTGTCTGCAATAGTGATTCATGTATTTACTACCACTTCAGACCTTCTTTCTTTCAGATATACCTTCTGCTTTCGTTAGCATTTTTTCTTAGGAAATGTATGAATAGATGTATGAGCTGACAAATGACCATGAAAAGCAAATCAAGAAGAGGAGGTAGACAAAGAAAAGTAGAATTGGTAAACAAAAGAGATCACAGTGACTGTACAGCCAGCTGATCAGGCTTTTTATAGTGATATGTTTGTGTCTGTGTATGAAAACATATTTTGGGCACGATTCACAAAGGTAAACTGAGACGAAAGTCTAACTTTATGAATTTGTGTATTCACAAAGGACATTTACGAGTAGCAAAGTTAGACTTTTGTCTCAGGTTAACTTAAGTTTTGGTCTTCAGTCTAACTGAGACAAAGCCTAAGTTCTACTGAGACAAATTTCTAATTTTACTACTCGTAAATGACCTTTGTGAATAGCTAAGGTGCTCATAATTTTGGTATACTATGGCCATGAAAAGAATACTGGAGTAATGTTTTGTTTCATTTGACACTCACAAATGTGAAAAAGGATTTGTCAGTCAGCTACACTGCATCTCTATGGGGTGGTCACTTCAGCACTTTGTTTCACAGTTCTTATATTTGCTAAAATTAGGGGTTCTTAGAAATCAATCTGGATGATGTGCAAATACATTGAGTTCCTAGAATACACCTTTTCCATTATAGGTGCTGTCAACTGCCTGCATGCTTTCGGGAGTGATAGAACATCCTATGTGCACCTACTTATAATATTATGTTTGGCATATGCCCACTACCCTTACAAATCCCTTTTGGGAAAATGTTCACAGTCATACTGCTGCTTCAGAGCTCATAATGTTAAGCCTAAAAAGTGTAACATTACTACGATGTACAAATGTGGGAGTCCCCAAGTGGTGGGCAACCAAAGTTGTGAGTATCTACTCCTAAAAATGGGTAGCTTGTGAAACATGAGTACCAGGGTGTTACAAAGGGTAATGCAAACACACTCGTTGACACAACCGCAAAATGAGCCAATATGCCTTTATGAGGCCTCATTCACAAAACGAAACACAGACCCCATCTCAGGCAAAACTCACAGCCTGCCAAACTAAAAGTTACATCTATCCATCTTAAAGTACGTCACTGTAGAAAATTGGTCCCACCCATTTAATCTCCCTCGATTTTTTACTTTTTGATTACTTGGTTTTGGACTTTTAATGTTAGTGAGTCTCACCCATTTGAGCCTTTCTTAAGGTCAATTCTGTGGAAATAAATTAAGAGTACTAATCTCCATTGTCCATTTTTTAATAGTAGACTGCTGCTGCACACCTGGGTGAGAGGCTCCAGGCTGGTTACATATGAGCACACCACCATCCAACTCAGCCCAGTATCTGCCCACAGGTAGACTGTTGCAGAAGGGACCCTTTCGTGATTGGTATAGACCTGGGGTAGAGCTTATAATGTGAGTGGGCAGTCCTAATGTAGGTTTGTAGTGCTTTACTGAAAAGGCTGTGTTCTCCTACCTTATGAGCGAAATCTACTTTTGCCTTAATTCAGGCATTTAATCTTGATGACGTTTAATATTTGATATTTGGAATTCACCATCCACTTTAAGTGGTAACTTTAATTTTGTTCTATTTAGTTGCAATTCCAATCTTTAATTAGTCATGCACCACTGAATTCATACGTCCTTCTTTGTTATTTCAGTGAACTATGTGTTGGAAGTTGTGCAATTTCTTTAAATTGTTACATCCAATGAGTTTATACCCCAAATATGGAATACTGTAGATGTTATTTTCCTTACAAAATAAAAGAATAATACATTGTGTTCATTATTTCCCCTTTAAATGTAGATGTTTCTGAAAATACTTCAGAAGCAATAGACTGTCTCCAACTTTTTATTTAACAAATTCCAAATTATGAAATATCTAACCACATCTGCCAAAAGTGTGGTGCACAGATCTCTGTGGCAGGAGCATTAGTGTACTGAAATATTTACCTGCACATTTTAATATTTTGTCTTAGCTGGGTAGCATGCATAGTGTTCATTTAATTCGCTTTGAACTTGTATTTTGTGTAAACCTAAGTGTACATACTCGCACCTCCCACATTGTCTGCTAGATTTGGACATCATGAATTAAGTTCTGTTCCCTTTCAGAGATTTTGGCAGCCCGTACACTGCCTTTTAAATATCTAGATGTAAAAACAACAAGGTGATGGATAGAATGCTTGAATTAATCTCAGCCACTGGCAATCACTCGGGCCGTAACCCAATCTATCAATCATTGAGTATATCCAAAAGATTAACCTCACCTGGAAGTTTGATGTTATATTTCAAGATTCTATTTATGCTGCATGTAATGACCTGCAGATGGTGTAGAAAAGAGTGTAACACTGCAGTGCACATGTTGAGTCATTATGCTTTCCTTCAGGCAAAGCAAAACCTTCCAATCTTCCTTTAGACTCTGTAATTAACAGCACACTGGGTTCTGGTTTAACCCATGATTTTTAAAAATGGGAGCGGGATTAAAATACATTTTCAGTGGCAAATACAATTTGGAGGACAAGGCTAATTAATAAAGCGTTCTAGCCGAACATTCAAAGTCTCACCGTTTCAGAAACAGATCCTTCAGCAAGTGTCTAGTATTACAGAGCCAACAGCGCTTAAGTTGAGCCGGTGGTTGCTGGTGGGGGGCACTGGCAGTCATTGTCAGGGACCGGCACACATTTTTCTCATATGAATTTACTAGAGCAACAGAGGAAAAACCCACAAACTGGAGCGAAAGAGGAATTGAAAGTATGAGGATCCATCTCAAAGGTTGAAAGCGGGACCCTACAAGAGAGAGGTAATGGGAAAGGAGTCGTCTGGTGATGGGCTAAAGAGGAATGAGGTGGATTCCAGACTACGCCGCCTTGGGATACAGCACGCCGGAATTTAATATTGCCAGCGGTGGGCTTCTGAACAGAGCTGTGGGCACCAACACTCATTCTTTTACAAAATAAGCACTGCGAGCCAAGAAATTGATTGACTGTTAACTGGAGGGCTTTATCCCCGTCCATCAATGTCCATCAATAATTACCAAGGCAGTTAGTGATGGATGGCTTATACCTTAAAAGGTTTTCCAAACATCATAATAAGAATTGTGAATTGTGCCACTCCATCCAAGCTACTATTCTCGAAGAAGTCATATTAAATAACGAACTGATGTGATAACAGTCTCTCAGTTCAGGGCACAGTTACTAAAAATTGTACCAAGCAAGAGTAATCAAGGGAGCTGCACTATAACAATGGGTATCACGTCATGCACATTCATATCATGCACATTTATAGTTGGTCATGTTTTCTAAAGTTGCCAGGGATGTCTGAGATCAAGGAAGGAATAGCTGTGACTCTTGACGGCTGATAAGTCAGTAATGTATGAGAGCATTTGGTGGCATTGGATGGCGTGTGCTGTAAGAGCCTTCCTGGCTTATTGCTGGGTCCATCAGGGACAGGAGTGGGCAGTTTAAGCTTATCACAGTTGCATGGTTGTGGTTCATCAATACCTGGCTCTTCGAGCAGTAGCAGTGATGGAGCGAGATTTGGAAATAATTTTATTTCAACTCGTGAAGTCATACTTTCATAATAGAAAATAACTTTATTAACGTTTGGTGCTGTGTTTGTATTAATTCAACCTAGTTTAAAGTTGCATTTCATGAAAAGAACACGCGGGACACTAACATGTGTGCTTATAAACGTGCATTATTGTTGCATCTTTTTGTTCATGCAAATTAATAAATAAATTTTTGTCCTACTGTCATGTTATAACTAATTGCAACTGTTTTTAAAAAGTATGCATGTGCTTGTTTTGCTTCCCTTGTCTATGTGGTGTCACTCTATTCTCTATAGGTGCATAAAGAATTTCGATGGATTTAAAGAAGACTGGTAGATATAATGCTGCTTTATTTGTTTGCTTTGGCTAGGTAATTTAGATTAATGGGTTAATCATTAGTAAATGTTGGGTGGCAACAGAACAAATATTATTTCTTACATTAATTATTTTTTTGTGTTTGTTTATATAATAGTGGACGTTAAATTGACAGTTTTGGGCCTAGTTTACTCGAGTTTGCAAATATTTCTGCACGGAGCAAGAGAGTGTCCTTTCAAAGAAAGATTTCCTTTCGGTGGCAACATTTGGAAAGCGTGGTGTTTTTCTAGCTGTCTCCTACTCGGACAAGGCCAAGGCCAGGAACCGGCAGGAGGAACATTTGATAACTTTGCATCCGAGGAAACGAATGATATGATGACAAATTTTATGCAAGAAAATGTTGCAATCTGAGGAAGCCTCGGAGCTCAAATGCTAGAGACAATGGACTCTAAGAAAGTGACGGAACTGGTGTTTTGAAAATGAGATGACATGTCACTTGTCACTTGTGAACCAATGGGACTCCGAATTTTGCAGAAAAGAATTACTTTTACTTAGATTAGTTATGGCAGTAAGGTATAAAAACCCATTCCCTGTGGAAGGGTTATGCTTGCTCGCTGCTGCTTTTGCTGACCTTTGGAAGAGGGTGTCGTGCTGACGGACTTTACTTGGAGCATGTAAGAACCCTCAAAGACTTTACTTTATTTCCATTTATTTAGCTTAGTTAGGGACTTAGGGTCTGAAAAATGCTAAACTGATAAATACATTTGCAATAATAATTTCGAAACTTATAATGTTTTTACTTGCAATAATTCAAATAAAAATGCTTTAATAAAAATTACATTTACGAAATTATAATAAATAGCTAATAAAATCTTACTTTTGAAAACAAGCTGGTCTTGACATTTAATGGGTTCAGGTTACCATTAGCTAGATTCTATCGCCATAAGTGGCTTAATAAATAGTTAGGTTTATTGAAATGATGATATTCATTTACCGCGGTTGTATATAAATGTACATAATTTGTGAATAGGTTAATTAGGCCACTTGGTTCAGTTGGTCATAATATGTCATGTTTGATTAATGGGCCTTTGTGTTTAATTAGTGATAAATAGTATAAGTTGTAGAGTTGGGTAGCGTAATTTATGACATATTTTCTATAGGCCGCTGGATCAATTACCTTGGTAGCAGAATTTGATGGTTGCTATGGTAACCAACATATATGGTAGTTACATAGGATCGATGTCTAACATATGTTGAGTCCGTTTTCATGCTATTTGTAAGGTTTTTTCCAGCAGCGTGAAAATTCCTTGTTGTACCGGTACAAATTAGTGTGATGAGAAGGTAGTCACACAGCACATTTGATCTGTTTCAGAGTAGTGGTATCGCCGTGTATCACAAGTGTTGTCGCCGTGCAACACAAGTTAGGGTTAGGAGTGAGTGTTGTATAGTGAGAATTATCTAAGAAATTTGAGCAGCATGAGTATAGGGACAATGAGCCCGCTCTAAAACTCACTGTGATAAGAGTAAGCATGAGCGCAAAATCCGCTCCGATCGCGGATTTTGCGGATTTTCGGTAAATCCGCGATCCGCGAACTCTCGCGAATTTACCGAGAATCCGCAATCCGCGATCGGAGCGGATTTTGCGGTCAAAGGTTCAAGCCTGCATAATTTACGATGGCGCCGGCAAGCTGCCAGCGCCATCCTCAAATGGTTACTTAATTAGCTTCGACAGGAAGCTCTAACAGATAAGATAAAGCAGGGGCTCGAGCGCCTGCTTTATTTTATCAGTTGGAGCTTCCTGTTGAAGCTAATTAAGTAACTTTTGCAGGATGGCGCTGGCAGCTTGCCGGCGCCATCGTAAATTATTTACATGGTGTCTGAAGGGCAGGGTTCATTCTGGCACGACGGTCCTGGCACAAAAAATAAACCTCAACAGGAAACACTTGCAGATATCAATAACGCATGTGCCCTAGTTGCAGCTTAAATTCAGTGACTCATTCATCAGCCAAAAAATAATCGTGAGCGTTGTGGAGGCTGGGCAGGTGTGCCTTGTTCCCAAATATACCATCGAAAATCCGCTGTGATGCTGGTCTCTGACCTTTTATACACACAAGAGGCATGTGCGCTCGCATGGAAGCCCCGTCCATTTGGCCCCGCCCACACACTCGAGGTGTGCACCGTCTTCCCGCCATTTACCCACTATGATGGACATTTCACTCAAGGGACCCCTGCGCACTTCGGCGCGATTGCATAGTAACACACACTTGGTCGCTGGAACTAGTTGAAGCGCAAATGCAGTGACTCATTCATCAGCCCAAAAAAAATCGTGAGCGTTGGGAGGCTGGGCAGATGTGCCTTCTTCCCAAATATACCATCGAAAATCCGCTGTGATGCTGGCCAGAGGCATTTGCATCTTTGACTTTCACGAGCGCAATCCCTGTGCTGTTCCTGTGACCATGGGCTTCTGTCTCTTAATCTGCTGCTCTGATCGGTCTCTGACCTTTTGTATACACAAGAGGCATGTGCGCTCGCATGGAAGCCCCGTCCGTTTGGCCCCGCCCACACACTCGAGGAAGCCCCGCCCCCAAATCCGCCGATCCGCAAAATCCACGGATTTTGCGGATCCACGATCCGTGAATCCGCAAATTCGTGAATCGTGGATCCGCAAAATCCGCCCATGCTTAGATAAGAGTAATAGTATATATTCAAGCTTGAGTGAAGGGTAAGTTAACGCCGGTGTATGATTATCTATAAACAGGTGAGAGTCCTGTAGGGATAACGTACTTAATATCTATAAACAGGTGAGAGTCCTGTAGGGATAACGTCGTTTATTTACTAACGGTGCATGATATCTATAAACAGGTGAGAGTCCTGTACGGATTTCATGTGTGTTTGATTAGGGATACTTTCCGTTTGAAAGTGCGTAATTGTTTTGTAATGGTGTTCAAGTTAAACTTTGAATTGTCACTTGGATGTGCTTTCTGAGGGAAATGAGTTCATTATTACTTGTTTGAAGGATAGAGTAAAAAGATTACTTTATCGGCAAATGTATATTCTGTAAGAATAGCGTCGTCTATTCCACGTATAGAATTCTTGTATGAAATCCTATCTCTTTATTAGAGAAACAGACAGATGAGTCTTTATTGTGGTTGTTGAATTAATTTTTCATTGAAAAAGCGTTCTTAAAATGGCGCTGTGAAAAGTTTTTGTAAAGGAGGGGTGAGCGCTAAGAGTGAGACACGAGAAACCGCAGCAGCTGTGTACGTCACACGGTTCGCGCAGTGATTGGGTAGCATACGTCACAGGCTGTGTTCTGATTAGTTCTCGTAACTCTGACGTGCTGTAAGCTGATTGGTTCTTTGAGAAAGAACAATTTCTATTGTTTGAGCAAGGTAGTGACGTAGCTCAATTCTGATTGGCTTGTTGGTGTGTTTCGCGCACGGATTGGCTAGTGTTACGGAACATCCAGGAAATATTTTACGATCATTTCCTTTCATTGGAATTGATTTGAAAAATGAGTTATTATTTTAAACATGTTGAGAAAAAGCCTTCAATGCTTCAAAGGTTTAAAATTTTTATTTCACCTGACAAGAAAATAAAAACGCGAGGTGGTAAATTGCTTCATAAATACAAAACACCTGCAGCGTATATGGAAGGTGAATATGGATATCATACTGTTTTATGGTTTGATGTCTGGAAACATTACACTAAAGACGACGGTGTTTTGACTTGGCCAGAAGATGGTTCATTTAATATAACAATTTAAAGAAATTTGAGAGAAAAGATGAATGCTCTTATACCAAAACCGAGACCTACTCAATTTGAGGCTTTAGTTGAATGGGAAGATGAAATGTTTCAACTTCAAAGAGAAGCGAGTGGAATTAAAAGACCTCCGAAAATACCAAGCTATAGACGAGAGACACATGAAGATAGAATGCGAATGTGGAGACAGGGAGAAATGTGTGATGGTCTTTATTTAATTAGAGAAATGGTTTTGGGATCTCCTGGTGAAAAAAGATCTGAAAAGAAAAATAATGTAGTCATAGAAAGTGAATCTGAAGATGCAGTTTTAGAAGAAATTTTTACTTCTAATAAAAGAAATGAACCTTTGAGACCTCCTCGATCATGGTCTACTCCGATGGTTTCTACTGAAACTACACCAAGTGCTCCTCCTATTAATGAATCTCCCAAATTGTACCCTAATAATTCAGAATCTTTTGAAACTCCAGAAAATTCAGAAACTGGGACAAATGCTGATGTTTACATTGGGGGTAAACATTTTTCGTTAATTCCAAAAGAAAGAGAAGCCCCTAAAATTTTAATGAGAGAAATTAGGGATGAAGAAGTTGTAAATACTTCAGAATATTTATGATCAAAGGAAGAATTAATTCGACAAATTACTAAAGGCATGGAAGCTGTAACTGTTCCAGTAACTATTGGTCCTGTTCAGCCTGTTTTTGAACAAAAGGGAAATAACAGGACAAGTTTAACGATTCCTTTAAATGCAGAAGTTCAAAGGGTTGCTGAAAATTTTTATTCAGATTTATCTGAAATTAATCATGAGAAAACAAAAATGCCTGATTTAACTTTCAATGAAGGTTCTTTTAATAAATCTCCAATGGGTGCAGAATCTGATACTGAGTCTTCTGAAAGAAGAGGGTCAAATTCAAAACTTGATGTTGCTAAATTAAAAGCAAATCTAGAAGAATTAATAATTGGTACAATAGGTTCTGACAGTTTAAAATTTTGTCGTGATGATGAACTACTGTTCATCTGCAAGAGTATTCAATGGAAAACGAAGAATAAATATGATCAGTTAGAAGAACTGGCAGCTGAACTCGAGATTGATTTAAGTAGACAAAAGAATTTTGGAAAGCATTATAGATTAGATTTTACAGAAAGGGACATTGAGAATTTGAATTCAATTGGAAGAATAATGCACATAAAAGACTTAATTGTTTACATTAAAAAGCTTGGTGAATTGAGCAAATGGAGAGTGAAGTGGACTAGAAAGAAGGAGGATGAAAAATTAGAGAAGTTATCAAAACAATTTCCAATGAGAGAAATTGCTGGTGGAGGTTATGTTCATGTTCCTTGGTCGAGACAGGATATTTTACTTTTCACTAACGATTTTCCAAGACTGAGAGAGAAGCCTGTTGAATGGTATCGACAAGTAGACAGGTTTATAAAAGTTTCAAAAGTTCTGTGGATTGATCTGGATGGATTTTTCGACATCGTTGTTCCATCAGATCTTTGGACAGAATGTAAAATTGCTATAAGTTGGCCAAAAGAGGAACCGGAGCGAATTAAAGAAACTGGTGCTCCAGCTCCAATAGTGATGGATTTTTACGGAACAGTGATTTATTGGTTAAAACAAAAGATTGCTCCAAAAGAAGTGGACTGGGTTAAAATAGATCGAACTAATCAGGAACCTAAAGAATCAGTTCATTCATTTTATGAAAGGTTACTACTAGTTTTCAAACAATACAGTGGTTATGAAAAATTAGATGAAAAAGATATGAGCCATTTTATTTATAGATTTGTTTATGGTCTTAGACCTGAAGTTGGAGAAATGATTAGAAATAATATTGTTGGATGGCAATCGCTTTCAGTTGACGACATTTTGAGAAAAGCAAAATACTGTAGTGATGAGTTAGAGGTTAAACAAAAGAAGTTGAAGGAAAAAGCAATGTGGGCACAGGTGAAAGTGGCTGAGCAACAAATTGCTAGTCTTGAAAATAAAAATGGAAATTCTATTCAAAATCAGAATATGAATCAGGGTCAAGGAAAATTTAAATTTAATAATAATAAAAGATATAATGCTAAAATGGATGATTTAAAACAGAAATTGCCTTGTTTTAATTGCGGCGAAATTGGACACTGGAAGAGTGAGTGTAAAAACCCACCCAGAAATTATAAAAATCCATTGTTAAACCCACAGATGCAGAATGATGTTGATCTGCAGCAACAGCTCCGTTTGCAACGTAAACTGAATGACCTGAGTCTTCAGCGACAGCTACAAAATCAATTGGTTCAACAGCAGAATCAAATTCCACAGCCTCCCTTTCCTAATTCTGGCGGAAGTCAAAAATATAATCCAGGTGTGGGATTTGAAGGAGATGATCAGGTAATAAGGACTCAAAGACAAATTGTGCAAAATGCTTCAGGACAGTTTTTGTTAATAGAGAATCAAGGAAGTGATTCTGATGATTACTTCTGACGGTGCCCGAGAGAGGGGGAAGAGTGTGTAATTGGAGCCACTCTTGATGTTGACCAGTCTGGTCCATTTGTAAATGGGAAAGTTAATGATGTAGACATCACTTTTCTAGTGGACACTGGTGCTACCCGTTCTACTGTTAGATCAGTGGAAATTGAAAACCTACCTCTCTCTGGGGAAACCATCCAAGTAGTCGGAGTAAGTAATCAACAAATTAGAACTGACTTAACAGATCCAGTGCAAGTTGAAATTGGAAATTTTAAAGACAAACATAGATTTGTGGTTTGTAATAGCAGTCCAGTGAATTTATTAGGAAGAGATATATTGTGCAAGATGAATTGCAGAATATATTGTTCTCCTGATGGAGTAGAATTACAAACAATGGAGGAAGATGGTTTGTATAGAATGACAATGATGTTAGTAGAAACAGAAGAATCAAAATTGTTTCCTGCTTTTGAAAAGGAAAACCTTCCTGTAGAACTAAAGGAGACAGTCAAAAATGAGATTTGGGATTTGACTGGAAATGAAATGGGTCTGATGAAACATATCGATCCAGTAAAAATTGCATTGAAACAGGGAATAGAATTTCCTAACATTCCTCAGTATAAAATGAAAGCAGAAACCATAGAAGGTGTTATTCCAGTGATTGAAAAATTCATTAAACAAGGTGTTTTAAAAGAAATTGAGAGTAGTCCTTGTAATTCACCGATTATGGGAATTAAAAAATCAAATGGAACATATAGAATTGTTCAAGATCTAAGAAAGATTAATCACATTGTAATTCCATGTTGTCCTGTTGTTCCAAATCCAGCAGTCATTTTATATCAGATTCCACATGATGCTGAATGGTATACTGTCATTGATCTTTGCAATGCATTCTTTACTGTTCCTTTACATCCAGAGAGTCAGGAAATTTTTGCTTTCAGGTTCCAAAATAGGACCCTCGCATGGTGTAGAATCCCTCAGGGGTATACAGAAAGTCCTTCTATTTTTAATGAGTTGTTGAAGAGATCTTTAGAAGATCTAAATCTACCTGGCAGGTCGACATTAGTACAATATATTGACGATCTACTAATTGCAGCAGAATCGAGAGAAAATTGTGTGACAGACACAATTGTACTTTTAAATCATCTAGCAGACGAGGGACATAAAGTGTCTCTTGCAAAATTGCAGTTTTGTAAACAAGAAGTAAAATACCTTGGACATAGAATTGCAAAAGGAATAAGACAGGTAACAATTGAAAGAATTAAAATGATTCAAGCAATGCAACCTCCAAGAACTCAAAGACAGGTTAGAATGTTTCTAGGAATGGTTGGTTACTGTCGACAATGGATAAGTGGATTTTCAGTAATTGCGAAACCACTACAGAAATTGACTAAATCAGATGTAAAAGATCCGATTGTTCTTAATGAATCTGAGTTGGAAGCTTTTGAGAATCTAAAAAGAAGCCTATGTGAAGCTCCAGCTCTAGGCATGTCAAATTATGAAAAAGATTTTGAATTGTATTGCAGTGAAAGAGAAGGATTGCATTGTCTGTACTAATTCAAAGACATGGGAATCTGAGAAAACCCATTGCATACTTTTCAGCAGTTCTTGATCCTGTTGCAAAAGCCTTACCAGGTTGCTTAAAAGCAGTTGCAGCAACTAGTGTCAGTTTAGAGCAAAGTGAAGGAATCATAATGGGGTTTCCTGTAAAAGTCTATGTTCCGAATTCAGTTGAAATACTCCTGACAAGGAGTAAGACACAACATCTAACTAGTAACAGATTGACAAAATATGAGAAAGTTATTTTAGTTGCAGATAATGTTTCTATTGCAAGATGTGTGAATTTGAATCCTTCTACATTATTGCCTGATTCTGAAATTATTGATGAAATTGATGTGGAGCATGAATGCTTGGATGTTATGGAATATTGTACCAAGCCAAGGGAGGATATTAAAGACGAACCTTTGCCTGAATCAGATTTTGTCTACTTTGTAGATGGCTCCTGTTTAAGATCAGAGGGAGGTGTTTTAAAGGCAGCATATTCAGTCTGTACAGTTGCAGATGTTGAAGAAGCTTCATGTCTTGAAGGAATTCGTTCAGCACAGGTTGCTGAATTGATTGCTTTAATTCGTGCTTGTGAAATATTAAAGGATTTGAGAGTTACCATAATAACTGACAGCCAGTATGGATACGGAGTTGTGCATGATTATGGACAGCTCTGGTCTCAGAGAGGCTATTTAACTTCAGCAGGATCTCCAATCAAAAATGCAGTATTCATTAGAAGATTAATAGATGGCATTCAATTACCAAAAGAAATTGCTGTCGTGAAATGCGCAGCTCACAAAAAGGGTGAGGATTATATCACCAAAGGCAATGCTTATGCAGATGAGACTGCTAAGTATTGTGCAAGAAATGGTTGTGCATATAATCGGGAAAGGAGTAAAGAGAGTGATTCGAATTCATTGATGCTAACAACAGTAGTTGAGACATGGCAGGAAATCAGAGATTTACAAAATGAAGCTGATGATGATGAGAAAAACACATGATTAAAAGCAGAATGTAGACCACGAGATGAAGATGGAGTTTGGACTTACAAAGATGGTAGAGTAGTTTTACCCAATTGTATGATTGCTGACATGGCCAGATTATATCATGGCCCTGGTCATATTGGAAGGGATTCTATGATCAGACTTTTTACAGAGACATGGTTTAACACCAAGTTCAGAACAATTGCAGAATCTCTTTGTCAGAGGTGTTTAACTTGCCAACAAATGAACCCAAACAGAAAATCAGTTGTAGGTACAGGAATCATAGGTCGAGAGGGTGGCCCTTTTACCAGATTACAAATGGATTTCATTGAAATGCCTTTACACAATTGTTTAAAATATGTTTTGGTGATTGTGTGTTTATTTTCAAGATGGGTGGAGGCATTTCCAACACGTCATTGTGATTCGATTACAGTGGCAAAATTGCTTCTTCGAGAAATTATCCCAAGATACGGTTTCCCTGTTACTATTGAAAGTGATGGAGGAGGACATTTTGATAATAAACTTTTGAAATTGATCTGTGAAGCTTTGCATATTGAGCAGAAAATACACTGTGCATACAGACCAGAGGCATCTGGAGTAGTTGAGCAGATTAATGGAACGATCAAAAACAGGATTAGAAAAATGTGTCTTGATACAGGTATGAAGTGGACAGATGCTCTTCCACTTGTTTTAATGTCTTTAAGAAGCATACCTGATAAAAAGACAGGTCTGAGTCCTCATGAAATTCTTATGGGCAGAGTCATGAGACAGGCTTTTGTACCAGTAGGGAAATTGTTGAGCATTAATGACAGTGCTATTTTGGAATATTGCAAGAGTCTATCTGACGTAGTTACTTCTGTGTCTAATCAGGTGGGAACTGAAGTACAATCAGATGACAAAGTACAGACACATGATCTGAGACCTGGAGATTGGGTTAGAACTAAAGTACATCGAAGAAGAAATTGTCTAGTTCCAAGGTGGCAAAAAGCTAGACAAATAATTCTAGTAACAACAAATGCAGTAAAATGTAAAGGATTGAAAAGGTGGATACATCCAAGCCACACGATTCCAATTCCTACTCCTGAAAACTCTGATGAAGAGAGTGATTCTACAGATGATTCTGATTCTGAAGTAGAAGGTGAAAGAAATCCAGATTCTGAAGATCGACAGAGAGGTCGACATCTGGAAAATCTGCAAGTGAATGAAGACTTGAACAGAAAAGATTTGAAAATCATTGAAATAGACTCTGAAAGTGATGAAGATCTGTTAAAAAGAAATTCAGCAGAAGAGTCTGTCAAGAAAGTGAATGGAGTAGAGACTATTGAAAATTTTGAAGACAGAGAAGCTGAATCAATTGAAATTTCTGACCAGGAGAGTATCGAAAAGCAGAAAATAAGCTCTGGAAGGAGGAACAAGAAACCAGAAACTGGGAAGTTGGAGGTAATTGAGGAAGAGGAGGAAGTCGAATTACCAAGTACCAGTGATGGAAGACAGAATATAGTTCCTAACAGAGTGAGACTGCCGATTAGAAAAGTTCCAGAGTCAAGAATAGAAATTTCTGATAGTGATTCTGGAGAAAGTGATGTTGATGATCAAGAAGGAAAAGTGAGAAAAAGATCTTGGAAGACTGAAACAAATATAACAGAACCGAAAAGAAAGATTTTGAGAAAAGGAGAATCATGGCCAAGTGAAAATGGAGGATTGAGATTCAGGTTGATTAAAAAGTCAAAGGAGCAAGTGAACGAAATCACTAGTCAAAAAGAGCCTGAAAAGAAAGTTGAAGAAGGGAGGAAAATAGAAGTAGTGACTAGAAAAACTAAAAGAATTTTGAGACCTAATCAGAAATATAAATCTCCTGAGTGGACTTATCTGATTATTCCTCCTGTTATTGAAATTAACAGCAGTAGTCAGGAAGAGGTTGAGGAAATTAGTGACAACGATTGAAGTACTAATCTGTCAAGAAATTTTTGGGTTTTGTTTATGGCAAAAGGCTGAAGAAATTGTGTTAGGTGATACAAGGTCGAAGAAAAGTTGTTTAGTTGGAAATTAACTTGTGACATTAGGTCGAATAAAAGTTGTTAGAGGATAAAAAAAAAAGATTTTAAAAAGGGGGGTTAGTCTGAAATTTAGAAAATTTTTAGAAATTTTCTAACATTTTGTTTTCTGTTTATTATCTTTTGAGATAAGATTTTCTAAAGATGCCTTATGTTATGGAGAGGAGTACTTCAAAGTGTTCCATTTTCAAGAAATGATGTAAGATGACTCTGGTGTGTGTGCTCATGTTAATTCTGCTCTGGTTAGTATTGGCTGTTGTCATTCCTTTTGAAATTAGTAAAGACTTATATAAAGTTAACATGACAAGCAAAGCTTCAGTTAGTCAAAACAAACATAGTGCAACAGATATAGCTAACAAAATAATTGATCACAAACCTGAAATTCATCAGGATAAATATGTTAGTGATTTTTCAAGCAATTCATTCTCAAGGCTTTTGGGAGAATATGTTAAGGTAATGAATGTTAAAGATTGCTACGTCTGTGTAAAATTACCTGCTTCTGTTTCTGAGGGAGTGACATACAATATGCTTCCTCTCACATATGGGATAACTTGTAGTGTGTTAGCTAGCTTATTTTATCAGACTGTTCGCTTAGAATATTACTATTCAAACTTTGATGAGATTTTTGCGAATTTAAAAATTGAAAGTGCTTTAAATAAACATAAAAAAGCTAAACAGATGAGGGAATTCTTTTTAGTCACTAACGAACTTACTTATGAGTATGCTTACAAGACTAATTTAACCTGCAAATTAAGAGCTGAAGAAAAGTCTTTCCTGAATCTTGTTGAGGAGAGAAGAGCAATTTATAAGAGAAATGAAATAGTCAAACAGACTAAATCTAAATTCTGGCAAAAAGAGGATGAGAAGCTTAATGGCAACACTTTTGATAATGTTGCAATACACATAGACAAACCAATTAGTGGTAAGCTTTGCATTAGAAGGGATAATACACTTTTTGATAATTATTTTGTAGGTGCTAGTAATTGTGAGGACACTTATCAAATTATGGGAGGTTGGGGATTCAAAGGTGGCAAAGATCCAATTTTTCCTGGGATTTACTTTATTTGTGGTGATAAGGCTTATTATAATCTTCCAGATCATTGGTATGGGACATGTTTTGTTGGACTAGTTTTCCCAAAGATTTTTCATGTTGACAGGAATGAAGAAGGAGTGTTTAAAATTAATAATCATGTAAATAGATATAAAAGAGAAAGTTTTACAGAAATTTTGGGAGATATTTTTGAAGCAGTAATACCTTTAGTAGGTATAACCTTGAATGCAGGAAGGATCAGAAAATTATCCACAATTGTTGACAGATTGTCAACTGACACAGCAGATGGTTTCCAATTAGTAAATGTTGAGGTCATTGCAATTAGATCTATGGTGATGCAAGATCGCCTTGCCTTAGACATACTCCTGGCAAAAGAGGGAGGAGTCTGTGGTATTTTACATGTTCAACACTGCTGTACTTATATCCCTGATGAAAGTAAGAATATTGAGATGTATATCAAAAACATCACAGAAATGCATTCAGAAATAGTTCCTTTAGAAGAGGATGATTTTTCAGATCGACTTGCAAAGAGATTCCAGGCTATTAAAACTTGGTTTCAAGAAATTGGTGGTTCAGTTCTTGGCAAGATCTTAACACCTTTGTTTGTAATAATATTTATAGTAGTTTTGACCAAAATTAGTTGCATGTTACACAAGAGAAAGAAACACATGAAGGAAAAGAAACGAATTTATAAGATCAAAAAGGAACAGGAGAAAGAAATTGAGTTACAAGAGTTACGTAGGGCTCAATATGATAGTTGCAAAGATTTTGCAGAGACAAATTTTTTGAAAATACTAATACAAATGAATTCGAACCATTTTCGGGTAGTCAAAATGTTTTTACTAAATTTTGGGTGTGGTGTGGTGATTTGTTAATCACCAGATGAGGGAGTTGATGGAGCGAGATTTGGAAATAATTTTATTTCAACTCGTGAAGTCATACTTTCATAATAGAAAATAACTTTATTAACGTTTGGTGCTGTGTTTGTATTAATTCAACCTAGTTTAAAGTTGCATTTCATGAAAAGAACACGCGGGACACTAACATGTGTGCTTATAAACGTGCATTATTGTTGCATCTTTTTGTTCATGCAAATTAATAAATTAATTTTTGTACTTATGTCATGTTACAACTAATTGCAACTGTTTTTAAAAAGTATGCGTGTGCTTGTTTTGCTTCCCTTGTCTATGTGGTGTCACTCTATTCTCTATAGGTGCATAAAGAATTTCGATGGATTTAAAGAAGACCGGTAGATATAATGCTGCTTTATTTGTTTGCTTTGGCTAGGTAATTTAGATTAATGGGTTAATCATTAGTAAATGTTGGGTGGCAACAGAACAAATAATATTTCTTACATTAATTATTCTTTTGTGTTTGTTTATATAATAGTGGACGTTAAATTGACAGTTTTGGGCCTACTTTACTCGAGTTTGCAAATAATTTCTGCACGGAGCAAGAGAGTGTCCTTTCAAAGAAAGATTTCCTTTCGGTGGCAACATTTGGAAAGCGTGGTGTGTTTCTAGCTGTCTCCTACTCGGACAAGGCCAAGGCCAGGAACCGGCAGGAGGAACATTTGATAACTTTGCATCCGAGGAAACGAATGATATGATGACAAATTTTATGCAAGAAAATGTTGCAATCTGAGCAAGCCTCGGAGCTCAAATGCTAGAGACAATGGACTCTAAGAAAGTGACGGAACTGGTGTTTTGAAAATGAGGTGACATGTCACTTGTCACTTGTGAACCAATGGGACTCCGACTTTTGCAGAAAAGAATTACTTTTACTTAGATTAGTTAGCGTAGTAAGGTATAAAAACCCATTCCCTGTGGAAGGGTTATGCTTGCTCGCTGCTGCTTTTGCTGACCTTTGGAAGAGGGTGTTGTGCTGACGGACTTTACTTGGAGCATGTAAGAACCCTCAAAGACTTTACTTTATTTCCATTTATTTCGCTTAGTTAGGGACTTAGGGTCTGAAAAATGCTAAACTGATAAATACATTTGCAATAATAATTTTGAAACTTATAATGTTTTTACTTGCAATAATTCAATCAAAAATGCTTTAATAAAAATTACATTTACGAAATTATAATAAATAGCTAATAAAATCTTACTTTTGAAAACAAGCTGGTCTTGACATTTCATGGGTTCAGGTTACCATTAGCTAGATTCTATCGCCATAACTGGCTTACTAAATAGTTAGGTTTATTGAAATGATGATATTCATTTACCGCGGTTGTATATAAATGTACATAATTTGTGAATAGGTTAATTAGGCCACTTGGTTCAGTTGGTCATAATATGTCATGTTTGATTAATGGGCCTTTGTGTTTAATTAGTGATAAATAGTATAAGTTGTAGAGTTGGGTAGCGTAATTTATGACATATTTTCTATAGGCCGCTGGATCAGCAGCACCCCCCCCCCCCTCCCCTCAGCACCTTGGGACCCTCACGGGTAAGTAGCTCGCTCTACAAGTACTCTGATTGATTGATTGATTGTAAAACAATATGCTTCTTAATTCATGAAGATGGCTGCCTCCCAGGTGATGGCAGCAACCTGGCTCCAGCCAGTGAGGTGCGTTACTTGGGTGGATGTGGAGGTGGGTGCAGCGCACCTGATCATGTCAATTAACTACTACTTATAACATAAGCCTTTGATGGGGCCCCTATATATGGGGCTTAAATTGGATCACTTGCATTGTTCATATTCATGTACCAAGCAGGGTCGGACTGGGATAGATGACAGGTCAGTTCCACACTGTCCTCAGAGACCTTTTAAGTAATGGGGAAAGTGGGCTCTGGCCCAGGGCCCAAGTCTTTTAGGGAGCCCCCTGACAGATTGCTTTAAACACTGTTTTCTTTAAATTTATTTTTATTGGGCATGAGGTGTGAGAGTCTATTACAGATATTTTGCAGATAAATGCCTTGTTTATGTTTCATTCAACATCCATTAAAAAAAGTTATTTCAAATCAAAACAGGACCACCCATGTGGGAAATGGGGGGATGTCAGGGCTATTTCTATCACTAGGCAGGCCTAGGCGGCCGCCTAGGGCGGCAAAAGGTGGAGGGCGGCTGGCGGCAAAAAAAATTAAACCTCAACAGGAAGCACTTCCAGATATAAATAAAGCCTGAGTTGAAGCTCAAATTCAGTAACGCATTAATCAGCCCCAAACATTTGTGAGCTCCGTTGAGGCTGGGCAGGTGTTCTTTCTCCCCATATCTACCATCAAAAATTAGCTGCGATCCTTCATGGAGGTCCTTGCATCCATATCTTTCTTGCGTGCAATCCCGTGTAGTTCCCGTGAGGCCAGGTAGTCTAGCGCCCTCAATTCCACCGTCGACGTGACATTTCATGTTTAGTGCCACGGGCGGATGCTCTGCGCTTGCTGCCGGCAAGAGGCTGAGAGAGCGAGAGAGAGAGAGAGAGAGAGAGAGAGAGAGTTCCCCCTGTGGCCTACAGGCCTATCAGGTACCGGTGGAGGCCGGGGTGGGATCTGGGTCAGCTGCGGCTGGCAGGTAGATGTAAATAAAAAAAGAATATAGGGGGCGAAAGGCCTGGTCAGTTAGTTATAACCTGGCCCAGGCTAAGTATTAAGTAAAGTAAGCAAGCAGTAAGTTGAGCGGTCCTGTCTGGAGCCAAAGGGGGTTTGAAGTGCGTGCAGGGCCGGCTCAATCCAGGCACTAAAACCATAGCTGCCAAGGTTTCAGAATGCTATGTGTGACATTTGCATACTTTTAGTGTAATTATGAGTGACATTTGATTTCAGGGACTATGAGTGACACTTTCTGGCAAGCAACATAAAATGAGGGGAGCACATAAATATCAGAAAATGCACTGATTTCAGCAACGAGAAACACTAAGAAGATTTTAAATGTACTGCACAGTATCAGAAATTGAAGGGCACTAATCTAGTAGTCTTACAGATATTCGGGTGGGGGTGGCTAAACTAACTTTACTTAACTGTTCTTGGTGATCCGATCTTCGTCCAGGCAGCCGTAGCGCTGTGTGTCTGGCCTTTGCCAATGACTCTGCAGCAGGCTAAGGACTGCCTCATGCCACCTCCCATGGCAATCATTTTCCGTTTGCCACCAGTGCCTGTGAATTCAGGCAGCTTGTCTGAGCCTTCTCCTAGCTGCCGCTGCAAACAAACAGACGCGTGGTAGAGGTCAACAACTAGATGGTCTTGGTCGAAATAGCTGTGGAACAGATACAGGGTGTTGGGTGCCTGCTTTGGAATAACCTAATTGTGCCTGAGCTAGTACCATGGCCAGAGGTGAAGGATCTAGAGAGTGTATTGTAGTGCAAACCAGGGAAGGGTCCGAGAATATATTGTTATGGCCCGCTGCCTCTGTTCCAGACATTGAGGC
Organism: Lissotriton helveticus; assembly: GCF_964261635.1. NCBI lineage: Eukaryota > Metazoa > Chordata > Amphibia > Caudata > Salamandridae > Lissotriton > Lissotriton helveticus. The sequence continues at coordinate 766,402,048 of NC_136067.1, read as the reverse complement.
TCCTGGGGTCACTCTTGTATTGGGTGTGGGGTCATTGTCAGAGCTACAGGTGGAAGTTCAAATAAATACAGGAAGAGTGTCCTACTCTACTGGGCCTATGCAAGGTGGTCAAAGAACAAACTGCCACTGAGGTGTTTAGCAGTCAAAGCCTGATCTGGGAGGAAGGTCTACCATACAGCAAACCTATAGAACCAGAACAGGTGCAAGTACCTGTTCTGTTGGTTCTAGAGGCACACAGAAACATTACCTTGTTTCTAGCTCATAAGTTACTTTCAGCCAAACAGACAGAGGACAGGTTAGATCTATTGTTCTACTAGCCAGGTATGACCACCATACCCAACATTTAAAGTGAATGACAAGACTAGAGGCCATTCCAAGGCTCCTTCATTGCCTCTACCAACGATTGATGTCCCATGTGAGATGATGGACACAGGCCATAAGTGTGTCTAAGGTGTGGAGGACCATGCCAATATGTACTCGGAGGCGGTGCCTCTGAGATAATGGCGAGGGCCCTCTTGCACTCATCTTCATGGTTGAATTTCCAGAGAATGTGATATCCAGCCAAGGAACACATTTCACCTTTTCACCTTTGAGTGAATGTGAGAGCAAGCTAGAGTGATTTACCTCATCGCTATGTGCCAACAAACACCAATGTGTTAGACCAATGCTTCAAAAAGACCCAAAACAGCTTAATAGAAACTATCAAAGCAGGAAATGATTGAGGCTTATAACCTGGATGACAGGGGGAGAGAGTGATGGTAGTAAAAGGAAGGGGGAGGCATTTTTCAATTCTCGCCTAGGGCGGCAAAACACCTAGAAACGGCCCTGGGGGATGTAACAGATTATTTACAGTACTATTAGTTAGCTGCTTCTGCATTACAGTATTGAAAACACACGCCACTATTGCCAAATATTAGAGGTAAGCATATTTAGAATTTGGATGAGTATTCCCGCACACTATCAGTGACCTGGCCAAAGAGGACATGAAAGAGCTGAAATTGGATCATAAATTCAAAGCTGTTCAGAACAGGGGTCCCACAAATACGTTTGGCGCAGGGCCCCAAAATCCTTAAGATGCCCTTGACTGTCCTGAGAGACCAGCCGTTCGGGCACTACCAGATTGCCATATAGTGCAGTCCGACCATGGGGCAAGAGCATGTCAGACAGGTGTTGATTAGTATTCAACTCTTTCACTGGCAGACGAAAATTGGCATGGCAACAAGCGCTGACACGTGGTAAATATGAACCTGTGCAAAACCTTGTCCTTGTGCCTGCAAAACCTTTAAGACAAGTCACCCTATAATACAGAATGTCATCACGCTGTGCCACGAGGTTGCAGCTGCACCCAGCTTAACTGTTCCTGATGCTGCGCAGTTTGCTATGCCTTACTGAAAGCAGTGATATTTTCCTTGCATGAGGATTTAGAAACATGCTCCTCGCCTGGCTGCCAATTCAACATTACCATTGATGTACACAGCGTGAGGTCTTGTCTTCAAGCCTTTCTCAGTGGTTGTAATGCAAGAAACATAATTTTCACTTTCACGAGCAATTTAGCACAGCCTAAAGGAGAACAAGTAGTTCTCTACTGTTGAAGTACTTATTTTCTAATAAAATTGAAATAGAATGTGGGCTAATGACACAGAAGAGGACATACAATGAATGCACTAGAACTAGACAACTTTTTTAGCCCGCTGTCATAAAATAATAAAGCTAAATGTTGTAATAAAAACATCCCTAAACTTTTACTAAACGTCCAAGTACAGGGATTTGAACTAATAACCTCAGCAAAGTGCTTGCCATGAATAATGTAAGTAACGTTTCATTTTTTTAATTATTTGATTTTTAATTAAAAGAATGCAGTATTTAGAGGCAACTCCGTTATAAAAATACTTTAATATACATTGAAATAGAAATGATATGCCAATTCTCTAACAAGGCTGTAATTATCGTATCTATGTTTTGAGCTTTTGGATTTTGGCTTGATTGACAAGCAGTGCCTGGCACATATAATCAAGTTAATGTTTGAAAACCCCATGTTCCAGTGTGTGTGTGTGTGTGTGTATGTGTGTATGTGTGTGTACGCACAGATGTATTTTTTTTTTAAAATATAGGCTGTTCTGCGTAATCGTTCCGTAATCCACAAAAGGAAGTATAGCAAAAGAACTTAAAATTATATAATTGATCTCAACAATTCTATAACAGGAATACTAGGACTTTTGTTAGCAACGGAGGGCTCTGTAATTGGCGAGGCGATAGGACCCTGGCCAGGAAGGCGAAGCCGGACCCCATGGGGGCCCGGGTGAAACGCTGTCCAGAGGTGGAAGCCCGCCTCCCTTTGCATGCCGGCTAGCGCCAGGATTGGCCCCCCGTAAACAAAGCATCAGGGGGCGAGCTTGGTAGGGCAAGGAGGTGATAAGAAGGGGGCAACCGCCCGAGTTCAGCACATTCACCACCCCTCGGAATAAGGAAGGAGAAGAATCCCACCCACCCACACCTAAAACACGGGTGTTGCAGCCGTAAAGATAGAGGGGAAGCAGAACAGACACAAGAAAGTTAGTAAAAAGAGAAAACTTACTAGAAGGTTGATGGAAGGCTCTCACAGTGTCCTTGGGATGCCTCACAGCAGATGCACCGAGGGAGTCAAGGGGCAGCATGCCGCCATAGAAAGAGTAGATGTGATGCTCCCGCAGGACCCTTGGGATGCCACGGCAAGGGTACAGAGGGAGAAGATGGCAAGGACCTCAGGAAGGGTTGAGTAGATGCTCAAGTAAGGTCCTTGGGATGCCAAACGGCAGGGACCCCTGGGAGAAGGGAGGGCCCATGAAAGGGTTACAGGGCAAGCAGGATGGCACTTGCAGTTTGGGCAGGTCCAGATGAACACCTTCCAAATTGGTACCAAGCTGAAGCCTAGAACCGTGAATCAGAAGCCTAGAAATAGGGGCCCCTCCCCTCCCAGGAAATTGAGGAGGCTGGGTCCATAATGCAAGTGAAAGAGTTAAGGAGCAAGAAATGTAAATATATAACATGGGCAGTAAATATGGATAGGACCATGAACTGTTGAAATGTACACAAGTTATGTTGATGAATAAACTGCGACCTTTTCAGGCCCTAAAGAATGTAGTCAGTGGTGATTTAAGGTAAAATTGCGCAGTTGGTGGAAATGGTTAAGGGGATCGGGGCGGTACGACTCGCCGCCTGGAAGGGGCTTAGCAACATGAAGGCAGTGTGTGGCCAAAACATCCCTTAAGATGGGGGATCTTGTAAGCTGCTGGTAACTCTTCAAAAATGCAAATGATTCTTACCTGTGAAAGTACATAAATGTATAAGCACCATTTTAGGAACTGTTTTGGAGCGGAGCTGGCAGAAAATGTAAATAGGCTGCACAAATATCAGGATCTCCACATGGGATACAACTTCGAGTAGCTAGGAAATTCCGAAACTTAGAGGGGGCTTTGCCAAAGTTGAATGGCACCCAAATATGACGTGAATAAAATACAAACGTGGGACACAACTGCACATGCCAATGAGTCTGGTCTCCATGAACGTGGGGGGAGATCTGAAATGTTCCAATTTGACTCTTAGCAGTGGCCCTATCAGGCAGAAAAATGACCAATATAATTTACTATTAATCAGCCAAACAGATTACTGGCCATATTTAGAGATCTAGAGGTGGCCCACCTTCCTCGCAGGGGGCAGATGTTATAACATGTTAAGATCCCTGTTTACCTGGTGGGGGTTTCTCTTGTGAAGGGAGCCACCCCACTGGCAGTAAAGCTCACAGCAGTTGAGGTTGCCAAGCAGGTGCCATGCTTATAGAAAGATGTAAGCATGTGAAGAAGGGTGGCAGGCACACAATAATTCTGCAGAAGACAATGGAGCCACGTATTGTAGCAAAGAAAATTATTTCATTAAAAAGGACCCACGACAGCATCAGCTACCGATAAATCCCAGGTAGAGCAGGCAACTGATAAAGAGCCAATCAGGGTTCAAGAATGAAATGCATAGAAAATGACAACAGACTTAACACACATTAGCATAAGAGCTTGACATGTTACATGCCTACTCTGCAAGCTATTTTTGTGTTTTCTTTGACCAAAATGTAAATGGGCCTGATGTGCAGATTTTGTCTGTGCGCAGTTCCAACAAACATTTTCCATGTCTGTTTCAGCCATGCTTCAAATGGCAGAAACTGGCAGGGGAAATGAGTGATGGTCACCATGTCCTCTAATTGCTATGTTAGAGGTTACCAGTGGGGTACCAAGAGGGGCTCCCAGATGATAACAGAGTGGCTTCCTGGGTCTCCATAGAGTTGAGGAAACATGTTTGGTGTGGAAGGAGAAGCACTGATTCATGGAGTTCAACCTTCTCTCCTTACCTCAGACAGAGTTTCCTTCTAGCATAGATAGTTGTGCGCCATAAGCACAAAGAACGGCAATCTTTCATAGGCATGCAAACCTGATCAGTGGTAATGGTGATTATGACTTCTGTAAAACCTTTGTAGTGTATTCAACTAAAGGTTAGAGACGTTCTCCTGAAAAAATAAAAGATTAGCTTTTTCACTGACCAAATTAATTGTGAGCTCATCACTCGATCTGTTACTGTCTGTTATTCAATGGACAGTATTCACGGAAGAATGCAAATGCATACACTGCTGTGCCTGACTGATGGGTGCAGGGCTGGCTTTAGCGCTGGTGGTGCCCAGTGCGAGTATCTTCTGTAGCAGCCCCCCACAACCTCCTTCTCCTTGGATTCCCTAATTGTCGCCCCCCAATAGTGCCCCTCAGCTCTCCATAGCCCCTGTGACATACATTTAATTTGTTTTATAGCACTACCCATAACTGTACAGGGTGACAGAGCACTTTACATCACACACACATTATAAGGAGACAATGAATCATGCATGTGTAGAGAAGTAGCCTTAAAGTGGTTTCAATCCTTCCTAGAAAATCGAAGAAAATCAGTGTGGCTATTGCCTTATGAATCTGACATTTGCAACCTCAATTGTGGAGTTTTGCAGTGTTCTTCGCTGTCGCCGCATCTTTTTAATGTATATATCTGACCCCTCATAACCACGTGCTCCGTCAGATGGGGGTACAGATATACAACTATGTGGATGATATGCAGCTGATTTTCTCTATAGATGACTCCATATAATCCAAGGAGTTTCTTAAGAGTACTATGCTTTTCATCAGGAACTGGCTGAATAAAAATCAGCTAAAACTTAATTCAGATAAAACCGAAATCATTATCCAAACAATCAACTTTAGCACTGGACCCGACCCATTGGCCCGAAGAAATGGGACCGGCACCCACCCCAAAGACCTCTATCAAAAGTCTAGGTATTCATATTGACTGAACTCACTTTGAACTCGCAGATTAGTGCGGTCACCTTCACCTGCTTCTTCCAACTCAGGAAACTGCGCAAAATCAGAAGTTTTTTTTAGCAAGGAAGCTAGCATCCAAATCATCATCGCCTTGATTCTTTCCAAAATTGATTTAGCCAATGCAGTATATCTAGGCCTCCAGCATAATCAGTTACACTGCATACAGCTGATACAAAACCAGGCAGCAAGAATTATCTATCAACAGATACTATCCTATGCACACGTTAAGATCTATGCACAAGAATTTTCTGGTGGTTCCGGTTTCAAGATGTAAACGCTTGGGAGGATCGCGCGTCTCCTTTCAGGGACCTACGTTTTTGGAATGCCCTGCCCTTGTCATTGAGATTAGAAACGGACCATCTGTGTTTCAGAAAACAGCTGAAGACATTGGCTTTTCGTGCAACCTTACAATTAGACCCCACTTTTTGGGTGTTGTTTATAAAGGATGAAATAAGGTATCTCCCAGCGCCAAGTAACCTGTTGGTGTACGTGTGCTTTATAAATTATCATTAACATAACATTCTATAGGAAATATTACATAAGACAATGAGGATTTCAAGGTGTAGGAATCACATCATCCATAATAGTAGACAGTATATTTTAAGAGTCTTTGGTCTGGAGAAGCACAAACCTAGGATCGAGAATGTACTCTAGTCATTGGATTTGCTAATAAGAATATATTTCTACCCAAACAAACCCTTTTTAGCAAGATTATGTTAATGAATGAATGAGGAAAAAACAAAATGTTTGAACCTATACCATGCTGTTTGATTACAGGTCTTTTTTGACAGTTCATGGGACACTGAACTGTATTATGAGTGTAATTTAAGAACTTCAAGTAACAAAAGGATCCCTGTGACAAAAGCAATAAGCAACTGAGGTATACACATAAAATACAGTTCAGTGATCTGCATGGGAAATGCTCTAAACAGAAGATATATAAGCCCTCCTTGCTACTTTAAAATGAGTCAAAAATGCCCCTGAGCAAAAGATCTCTCTCCAGCAAGAACATTACAAACAAATACTAACAGAAAAGCCCACCTTCAAATTTTATTCGTACGTGCATGGGTATATGTGTGTATGTGTCACCTTGATGTAAGTTATGATAAGGGCATTTATTGAACTACATTTACTTGTGCGAATTGAATAATAATACTTGAATAACTGAACACAAAGCACTGAACCTTGGTCTCTGAACTACACAATTTGCAGTCATGGACTCAAATCCTAGCTACCCCACTTGACAAAATTGAATGATTCATGGTCCATCACTTTATTTTACTATGCAACATTTTCCTTCACCATCCAGTTTGAGAGCACATTGAAGCAATTCAATACAAGAACTGCGCTCTACAAAAGCTTCACTTATACATGTTTAACATAAAATATTCTTGCTTCACATTTAATAACAACATAGTCTATATACATAGAGAACATAACAAACTGACACATTTTAGGTAACTCATGGCTAAGTCGTAAGGGAAAGGCGATATTCCTGAGTGTTTCTTAATTCAATGATATAGTCGTATGTACAAATTTGATCCACCAAGAAACGTTGAAAAATAAATATTTTTTTCATTATGAAGACTTCATCATATTTTCTCATGACATGTGTTACCTGATTCACACTTTGAAGGCCTGGCTTATCCTTTGGTTCTTACAGCCAACCGCCTCTCTCTCTCCTCAAGAATTGTTGTGTCTCCTTTGGTTGGGGAGTATTAGTCATTCCATTCCAGTAAAAGATGGAATTGGGGAGCATAGATATGATCTAATTGAATCCTTTCAGAATAAGCGCAGCTGCCGAGAAGGATTATTTGAGTAGCATGGTGTGTAATTTTCCGTGAAAAATATTCCCTTCTCTTGATTGCCCTAACATTCTCAGTATGGGTTTTACTTTAAAATCGATCACTAATCGCAGACTGGATGTCATATTGATGAGCTTTTCTTTTGGCAGCTGATTTCAACAATAGACCCTCCTTGAGGACTTGGTCCTCAGTTTTGAAGTGTGCTGGTGATATGACAAGGCCTACAGCTATTTGAGAGTTAGTGGCAATGATCTGCAATTACACTTGTGGCTATTAGGTTGCGGGCGTATACCAGCGCTGCTGATGATTTTTAAACTTTACTTCAGCTGATTACGAGCTGCTTGTGTTATTTTAATCTGTTATTCAGTATTTTGTGTTTTATGCTTCACAGTGCCCGCCCCCTTCATCCCTCGTCACGGTAATTTATTTACCTTGCTCTCCTCGCTCTCGACCCCGGTCCGCCCCGGCAGTGTGCCGTTTGCGCGGAGGGTCCCTGCACGAGCGCCACTTCCTGTTCTGCACCACTTCCGCCCTGCCTCTCCACCGTGCAGGTGAGCGGTCTAGTGGTTGCAGTACTTTTTCCTATATCTGGATTTGCAATTGGCCCCGCAGGTTGACAAACGTGGCTATTAGGTTGCGGGCGTGTACCAGCGCTGCTGATGATTTTTAAACTTTACTTCAGCTGATTACGAGCTGCTTGTGTTATTTTAATCTGTTATTCAGTATTTTGTGTTCTATGCTTCACAGTGCCCGCCCCCTTCATCCCTCGTCACGGTAATTTATTTACCTTGCTCTCCTCGCTCTCGACCCCGGTCCGCCCCGGAAGTGTGCCGTTTGCGCGGAGGGTCCCTGCACGAGCGCCACTTCCTGTTCTGCACCACTTCCGCCCTGCCTCTCCACCGTGCAGGTGAGCGGTCTAGTGGTTCACGGCAGGTAGTATAAATGGTGACTTGGAGGAAGCGCAGCGGACGAGCGCAGCGGGAGCGCCGACTTCGCGCCGAAGTCGCGCACAAGTCAAATCCGTCTGCGCCCGTCCGCGGCCGACCGAGGCCTGGGGCCTTGCATACTGCTTGTCGCATTACTTATTCCTCCCAGGCTCTTCATTCCTTGTTTTGTTGTGCTCCCCTTCCCCCTCACGTTGCTTCCCTTGCCCTGAAGTGCGGCATATTGTCCTCCCACTCTTCATATACTCCTTGGGTTCCCCTCCCGGTTGCCCCCCTTTACTCTAATGCTACCCTCACATCCGCCAGGACTAGCTCTCGGAGGCTTGTTCCATTTCGATTGTCTATCTCAATACGCGCTCACTTCCTAAACACCAACTTGAGGTCTTCCAACTTTTAGACAGTGGCTGCATCGATATACTACTCCTTTCAGAAACCTGGCTCCATGAGGACTCCCTTCCCGATATTTTAGCTGCTATACCTACAGGATTCTATATCCTCCAATCGAATAGGACCTCTGGTAGACCGGGTGGCGGAGTTGCTGCCATTATCCGCTCAAATCTACAATTCACCTCTTTAATAACTACTTCTATATTAAATTCCGACATACTTACGTTGAAATTCTCGTCTCCTAAATTCTCTTTTATTTGTGTTGTAGTATATCGCCCCCCTGTTAATATGCCTTCCTTTTCATCCTTGTTTGGTGATCTCATTTCTCAGTTGGTCATCAATTCCGCCAGGATTTTGATCATTGGTGACTTTAATTACTGGCCACGTGATCCCTATGAAACCACCTCATCACTCGAATTTACAGATCTACTATCTGGTCTCACTTTTTCGCAACATATCTCCACTGCAACTCATATCAGGGGCCACATCCTCGACCAGGTATGGACAACCAACTTAGACATTTCCTCTCCACTGGTCTATCCCTGCACTTGGTCTGATCACTTTTTCATCTCTTTCTCTCTTAATTTTTCCCTTCCAATCCGCCCCCCACCCCTGTCGAACTTTTCGGCACGCAATTGGAAACATGCTGACATTTCCCTCTTTCACTCGACCCTTGCCGCTACTGTCCCTTGCTATCATCCTGATTTGAATTCTCAAACCGACACTCTTGACCAATGGCTGTCCCAAGCCAGTGATGTGGTTGCCCCTGTGAAAATTATTAAATCTAAACGCCCACATGACGCCCAGCGTTGGTTTACTGATCAACTAAAGGCGGACAAACTATCCATCAGACAAGCTGAGCGCCGCTGGAGGCGTCACTATGACCCTTCACTAAGGCCCATTTTTACTGATCAATTAAAATCATATAAAAAATCTATTATTTTAGCCAAATCCTCATACTATTCTCAGAAAATTATTAGTGCGTCATCAAAAACTAAAGAAATTTTTTCTATTGTTGCTGAACTTTCCCTCCCTGATCGTGTCACGCCTCAGCCTCTACCTTCGCAGGCTCTGTGTGACTCTTTAAATTCTTTTTTCACCGATAAAATTTCTACCATCAAAAGTAACATCCCCCCTACTACCTTGTCCCAGGTCAGTGCCCTTCCCTCTTCGAATCCTTGTTCTCTGTATGAATTTCCCCCTATTTCTTTGGATGTATTCTCATCGCTACTACAGTCGGTTAGCTCTGGTTCCCCCCACGACTGCTGCCCCCCCCCAATTCTCAGAGATGCCTTTATGGCCTGTCCTGGTCCTCCTCTCGACTTACTGAACTGCTCACTCGCCACTGGCTCTGTCCCCGATGCTTTCAAAAAAGCAGCGGTCATACCCATCCTGAAAAAACCTGGCTCTGACCCTACTGTTTTAGGTAACTATCGACCTATCTCCCTTCTCCCTTTTCTGGGGAAGGTATTAGAGATCTATGTCACCCGCTGCTTGAGCGCTTTCATCGAAGAATCTCATTTTCTTGATGATCAGCAGGCAGGTTTTAGACCAACCCATTCGACGGAGGCAGTGGTGGTAGCGGTCATGGACACGTTGAGACAGGGGGCAGATAAGAACTTAGCCCAGGCCCTGGTGTTACTAGATCTTTCGGCCGCTTTTGACACGGTCGATCATGTCATCCTGATCGACCGTGTCAGAAATGCGGGCATCCAGGGCCTAGCCCTGTCGTGGGTTGGGTCCTTCCTTCAACACCGCTTCCAATCGGTACAGCTGTCCACCTTCTCTGCCCCCCAAATTTCACTTTCTTGTGGTGTTCCCCAGGGTTCTGCTCTGTCCCCTCTTTTGTTTAATTTATATATGCAACCTCTTCTTGCATCTTTTCGTCACTCTCCCGTCACTATCTTCAATTATGCAGATGATCTGCAATTAATTTTTCCCATCGATTCCTCTCCCCTTTCTTGTGCCAATTTTCAATCTGTAATGCTTACCATCTATGATTGGATGAACTTCAGTTAACTGAAGCTCAACCCCAGCAAGACAGAGTTGGTTTTGATCGGTGGGCCCACGCATCCTTGGACTCCTAATTTTTGGCCCTCTGTCTTAGGTCCCCCTCCTTGTCCAGTTAACTCTGTGAAGAGCCTTGGAGTCGTCATCTCTAATGATCTTTCGATGCGGCCCCAAATCAACGCTGTCACCTCGGCCTGCTTTTATCACCTTCGCAGGATTGGGAAAATCCGAAGGTTTCTTTCATCAGAGGCTCTTATCCTCGCCATTATGGCTCTGGTTACCTCACGTATTGACTATGCCAACTGTCTGTACGTGGGGATTCCTGCATATCACCTTCACCGGCTCCAACTGGTGCAAAACCAGGCAGCCAGACTGGTTTTTCAGCAGCCTAAATTTCAACATGTCGCACCGCTGTTGAAAAGACTTCACTGGCTCCCGGTTGCGCACCGCTGCATTTTTAAAATGGGATGTACTGTTTTTAAATCTCTTTCTGCTTCTGCCCCTGCCTTCATCTCCCTTAGGCTTCATCCTCACGTTCCCTCTCGTCACCTCAGGTCCTCTGCTCACAATCTTCTAACTACTCCCAGGTTTAAACGTAAGAAACACGGGGGTGCCTGTTTCTCTTTTCTCGCCCCGCGCACCTGGAATTCCCTTCCCCTCTCAGTTCGTCTCACTCCTGACTACACCTCCTTCCGTAAACACCTGAAAACCTATCTGTTTCATCTTGCTCATGACTAGCCGCTCCCACCCTCCTGTACCCTCCTTCCACTTGTCTCTGAGCGCCAAGAAACCAATTGGTGTCCGTGCGCGGTAACAAGAATTTTTAACATAACATAACATACCACTTGAAGGCTTGGTGTAGCATTTATTGGGAACAATATTACTGGTACCTTTACTTAATTGCTCTAAGATGTCTGAACAAAGCATATTTGCATGGTTTCTTTCTCTCAAGAAAGCACCCTCATTGATGTTTTTCTGGTCTAAGGATCATATTCTTCTCCTTATGTACTCTTTGACTTTTACATCAGATTGGTGATGTTCTATAATCACAAATATGTTGATCAGCTTAGTACAGGCTGTTTTATGGGGGCGTATTTTTTGTCCAAAGAGTCCTTAAGGTTATCTGTCAGACCACAGTAAAAAACGGAGGCTTCCTTTTCCTTTGGTCAGGCAATTCTAACTAGCAAATGACTGGAGTGCCCCACATGGGCTAGGACATTGTGTCTCCTTTGCTTGAGGTCCATAATCTTATTGTTAATGGACTAGGAGATTATTCTCAATCATTGCTGAGGATATTCCATGTCAAAGAAGACCAGGCGATCAGGAGGGCTACCTGAGTCTGTTTATTAGGAAAGACATGGTACAACTAAAACTTCCACTGTAACTGTCTCAATAACGTCAACCATTTCTGTGGTACTCCCACATACTTTGCTAGGATACTTATTAGAACAGGAACTGAAACTCCCATTACCACTGGGGGATGACCCGGTTCCTCATAGGGTAAGTTCTATCTTAGATTGATCCAAACCTAGGAGTGGCCAAGGGGATTTCTGATCTAATGTCTCTGTCTGGCTGTTCTACACCCCGAACCGCCAACTTTGCTCCACTGACCTCGCCCTCGCAACCGTCGAGCAACAGCTGGCAGCAGATCGTTCTCCCACCTCACCGCTAAAACCTGGAACACGCTTCCATTCCGCCTATGACACACCCAGGACCTGCTGGCCTTCAGGGGACTCCTCAAGACCTGGTTGTTCAAGCAGTAGTAGGACCCCCCACCCCCAGCGCCTTGAGACCCTCATGGGTGAGTTGTGCGCTCTACAAATGTACTGATTGATTGATAACTGATCCACTCAATGACTCGTCATGAGTTTATGGCCTAAAACCTATCACTTCCACTCAATTCCTTGAATCGAGACTGTTTTGCCTGGATTAAATAATACGCATAAGACACTCAGTTTGTAAGAACCATTTTGTTATGAAAGTAAAAAGTACTATGATCCTGCAAGACTTCTTAGCAGCTCTGTTGCATGATAGCAGGGGCGACCAAAAAACGGAAAGGAAGTGGTAATTGTATAGGTAGCATAGATTTGTTAAAAAAATTAGACCATGGCAATTATTAGACCTTTTTGTTATCTTGCCATCTTATAGTTTCTTGTGGGGTGGGTGAAATAGTTAACTAAACCAATGCTAGTTATGCTGATGCCTTTGGAAGCTTATGAAAGAAATGTTGGTTGAACCTTGGGCTGAGAATATACCGAAAGAAGGCCATTATTACCCAGCTGATTCCTCTTCAGGTTTTTGTTCTCTGCCTTTTTTAGAGAGGTTTGCCAGACCATCTCCAAAGTATGTAGCTTTATGGCGCCGAGCTCTGGGGGTTTGAGAAGACTGCATCGCTAACATTATCTGAAAATAAGTTCCTCTGCAACATTACTAGTTTCCACCAAAGTACCCCTCTCGAACCACTTAGATATGATTTGGGTAGGAAAGCTATTATCGATGTCGCCAAGCTGCGCCCTATTTTATATTGGCGTAGGCTGTGGACGACACCCGAACTCTCTTCATATGCTTTTTAGATGTAATTAAATCTGATGCCTTTCATAACATCAGTTGGCTAAGGGGCATCAAGAATAGACTGTCGGGTTTGGGTTTGCGAATGTTGTGGGAGAATCCTGTAGAGGCCTCTTTTTCATCCAAAACCATTATGAAAGAGAAGTATTGGGAGTGTACTGCTTTTAACGTTTGAAGTAGGAGTGACCCATCTTCTATGATGGGAGTCTTCCTAGAAACAAAATTTACACCTAGGCTAGAATTTTACTGGGATAATATTACTAGTCCTAGGGATAGGAAGCTTTATTTTCAATTTAGGGCAGGATCATTACCTTTAAACTCTCTCAAGGCAAAGTGGACCCACACAGGGGATAACTTCTGTCCTGCCTGAGGGAGTTGTAATGAAACAATTGGCCATCTGTTATTTGTTTGTCCTGCCTATGTACTCCCTAGACGAGTTTGGTTAACCCCAATGTGTAAATTATTGGGTACAGGTAGGCTCGCTGAGGCTGAAAGGCTCATGCGCACAAGCACTGTACTGTACATTACTATGGCTGTGGCCAAATACTTAGGATGGGTGTGGATCATAAGGCTGAAATCTAAACCAGGGTAAAGTTTGGATAATATTAATGGTAATTTTCTGACTATGAGTATTAAATGCACTGCTCATCTTAAAATTGTTCAAATTTTTAAATATGTATTTTATAACTTAAAGGTAAATTGTACAATTGTTGTTTTTTTATCTCCTCCACTTGCTCTCTGATTTAAAGTGTGATCAATTATTGTCAATTGCTTATTTGAGGAATTTTTAATGATGCATTTAAATGGGTATAAAGCAGGAATATCGACGGGATAATATCGACTAGCATAAATATCGAGGTAAGAATATCGACTGTAAAAAATATCGTTGTAGTAAATATCGTTGTTGTAAATATCGTTTTTGTAGAATGACTAAAATATCGTCAAAATAAAATATCGTTGAATAGAATATCGTTTAGAGAAATATCGTTGAATAGAATATCGACAAAATAATTGAATGTGTAATATAAGTGTAGAAAAAATTGTTTTATGTTTAAATATTATTAATTAAATGTTAATTTTTATTATTATAGGGATAAAAATGTAATATTTTTTTAATATTAGTAAATATTTTAGGAGCGGGTTATTGGTATTATAGGGGATAAGGTTGGGTAGTAATTTAAAAAAGTAGTGTAAATAATATGTACATAATGGTAAAAAATTAGAAAAATGTAAAATAAATTTTTTTTCAATGGCGAAATTTTAAATTTAATTTAAATTACTGAATTATTGATTGTATTGTTTTTTTTAAAGATTTAATAGCGGGTTGTTGGTGATATAGGGGATAAGGGTGGGTAGTATATTAAAATATGTTTAATAAAATTTAAATTAAATTAAAATAAATTATAAATTGAAATACGAAAATGTATTTAATTTATTTGAAATTGAATGTATTATATAATAATTTGGTAATTAAGTGTTATTTTTTATATAGTGTTTAATAAAAAAAATTCTATAAATAATACAAAATTAGAAATTTCAATATTTAAATTTCAAAATTGAAATTTGAAATTTTAAATTTTTAATTTGAAATTTTAAATTTTAAATTTTACATTTATTTTTTAAATTATATTATTATAAGTCAAGTGTGTAATATTTTATGTTTGTGTATTTGTTATAATATATGCTAAGAATGAGTCAAAATACAAATATACAAAGTTTGGGTTACATTTTTAAAAAATTTAAAACTTTTTTAAAATTGTTAAAAAATTTAGATTTTTGAAATTTTAAATTTTGGTTAAAAAATTTGGTATTGTTATGTTCTAAATAAAATATTGTGTGATTGTAATTTAATAGTCTATTTTGTAGTATAATAGATAAGAGTGGTTATTAATATATATAGTGATGTTTATGTGTTATAATATCACAAATATTATTGTTTCCTGTCCAGCACTTTACCTGACTTATGTAGGATTGGAGTTAAAATTGTGATTTATTTTTGCTTACTGTTAAGTATTTTCTATGTGTTATGTTTTATATTTTATATTTTATAAAAAAATAAATTAAATTTTTTTTAATATATTTTACAATTATTATGATATATAATTTTGCTATATTTTTTTAATAATAAACAAATATGATTATTGTGTACATTTTTACATATATATCACAAGTGTCAACATTTATTAAGTACAATGGTAATATAGTTTTGGACACTTTTTTTATTCAGTTGTTGATGCAAACATTTTCATATTTTTTAATACACTTTTTTCAAATATTTGTTTACATTCTACATTGCAATTTTTATCATATATACATTGTTATATTACATTAATTAGTATATTAAATTTTAAATTTTTAAATTAAAATGTAATATGTTAATTAATTTACATGTAATTGTATTTTTCTACAGTATGTACATAAAATTGTGTTCAGTGTTATACATATAAAAAAATTAACAATCAAAAACATATTTTTAATATACTATAATTATTTAATATATAATTATATTAAAAATATTATTGTATATTTTACATTAATCAAAAGGTTCTTTACAAACAATAATACATTTATTACAATACATGGAAAAAATAATGCTATTCATCTCTATTTTTGTTTAAATTATGGGGATTTAGTCCTATTTTAGTTTTTATTGTGCTGCCATTTTAATTTTTGAACTTCACTTTTTTGTCTATCTACATCGTTGTTTGGGTCAATTCAGAAAACGGAACCTCGCGGTTGGGAGCTGCTTCGTGTTGGTGAATGTAAGTTTATTTTACATTATTTTTAACTACATTTTAAGACATTATAGAGTTAGTTGTATTGTGTAAGTGTTGGTATGTGTTGTACTTTACAGTTTATGTGAAAAATACGTGTTATTTAAGGTCTTTATTGATAACGTACTTTGTAAGATATTTATTATGAAATTAAGGTTTATGTATTGTGTAAATGAATTAATTTAGGTGTTTTCCTATGTTTTATATGTTATGTTTAGGCTTAGTGGCTTTCGTATTTATTGTGGGTGAGTTTTGTTTGTATTTATTTACAGGTGTTCGTTTTGGTGAGCTGAGGGATTTTATCGCGTAATTTTGGTTAAATACAGCTAAATGTTTAACTACATTTCTTGATTTTTCGGGGTTTTGGAGCGTTTTTATCGTCATTATTTTTCTCGTTTTTTATGGTTCCGTTCTCGAGAGGATTGCTACGTGGGACCCTTATAAAACAGTTGTTTTTTTCCATTTTGTGGGGATTTTTTTAAACCATGTGGATTTATTTATGTTCTATTCGTCTTGAAACCATCTTTTTGGAACACATTCTACAGCTGCACAACACTTAAGTTATTAATATATTTTAGATTGGGGTGGATTGAGCTATATTGTGCAATTTTGTTTAATGTCGTTTTATTATGTCTTGTAATAATAGATTACATTTATTTTTACATGACATAATGTAACTACATTAAATAAAAAGGTTTGTTTTATTTATTGTTTGAAATGTTTTTATGTGTTGCTTGTTAAAGGATAGATTTTGCTATTAGTTCTAAGTATTCAATACCTTCAATACTTGGGTACATTCTGACTTTTTGCTGTAGGTATTCGTACATATTTAATGTTTGTTTACTTAGTTTAGGGCCGATTTTAGATAGAGATTGCTCTATTCTTAGTTCTTGGTAGCTTGGTAGCTTTGCTCTTTTTTGATGCTTTGGATTAGTTTATGAAGTGTGGGTTGTGTTCTTCCTATTGTGGCTTGGAAGGCATTATGCCATCCTTCGACCGCGTTGTTGGTTTTGGCTTTCTGTGCCATAGTACTAGCATACACATTCCACCATGGAATTTGGAATTTAGGTTGTCTGCGGTGGCCCGAACGATGTAATCTTCCCACCCAGGTATCTTCAAAATAGTCTAAGAAGGGAGTTAATTTTGTCTCATTGGTGCGGTAGAAAGGGCTGTCAAGTAGTAAATTGTAATAGTTAGCAACTTCTGTTGTTGGTACAAATGCCAATGCTATTAACTTTTTAATCTGATAAGCAAAGTTACTGTTTGTTGAATATTCAATGCTTAAAGTAGATTTTTGTAAGTGTCTCCATATACTTTGGTTGTAGTGATAATAACACCCTTGTATTGATGTGTGAGGATATATTTTAAGTATAGCTTGAATCATGGCTATTTCAAAGTCTATTATTATTCTTTGTGGATAGTAATTATCACTAAATTCTTTGATAGTTGTTAAAATTTCTATGTAGGTAGCATTTGTTTTATTTGGCAGCAGTGTATAAATTAAAGGGATATTTGTTTCTTGGTACTCACCATGGATGGTGTAAAGTTGATAGAAAGGTTTGGGACATACTTTAAAAGTTCCGTCCATCATCCAGGTTTCACACGATTTTAGTTTTTGCAAATTGCTATTTGTTGCAAAAAGTAAAATTCTTTTATCATGACTGTGGTTATCATACATTAAGAATTTATCTTCATTGTGTGTAATAGTATATTCAGGATAAATTATAATGTCTTGAAAAGTTTTAGGTGCTGGTGGAGTTGGATCAGAAGCTCGTTTTGTTTTTGCAATTAATCTTTTCAAGTTGGGTATTGAAGGTAACTGTCCTGTGACATGTTCTGGCACCTTGCTTAAAACATTTTTCAAAATAGTGGTGCTTGTTTCTTGTGAGCCTGTACTAGCTTCTCTCAATGTCTCTAGTGCTTCTCTTACTTCAACTTCTGTTACATTGGGTGGGTGGTTATGCTCATGTACATTTACAACATTGTTATCAACAGTCTGTGCTCTACCATAGCATGCAGTTGAGTAATATTTACTACATTTCCAATACGTTTTATTCCCTTTGATTCTTTCTTGGGTGTAGGTGTAACCCATGTAGCTCAGCATTATTTTCCCTTTTTGAGAAGTAATAAAAGTAGCTCCTGTTGCCATGTCTAAGGTAGATCTGTGAAGACATATATATTTTTTTTAGTAAAAGTGATAAACATTTCTTGACATGTGTACGTTAAAAGGACAAAGTGCAAAAACTTACTTCCAATGTTGTTTTCCTGCTAATTATATGTTTTCTGTTCTTATATGTAGATTTTCACTCTTTAATGTTCTGTAGTTGTGGTAAAGAATAATACAAAAAAATGATTTAGTTTTATAGTTGTTTGTTTTTACTTTCTGATTATTAATAGACACAGTGGGTATACTTACTTAATGTAGTAGAAGATGTTGTTAGTTTAATTGTAGATTGGTAGATGAATTTTCTATAATCTGTAAAAGAAAGTTAAATTGTGTTATTTATTGTATTAGGGTCTATTAGTAGGTAATAACATATCAAGTCTTTACCAAGTTTACTTTGTGACTTTTTAAATTTATTTAAAAGCTTTTTAAGTACACACGGATAAGGCAGTTCATAATTTCTTTTAATTATTATCTTGTGGTAGTTGTTGATAGGATGTTGTAGTTATATTTAAACAAATAAAAAGACCATCTTTTTAGTTTAGGGAGTTTAGCTAGTTATCGACAGGTTTGTATGATTAATGAAATGGGACTTCACTTACTTGATTTTTAGTATGCTGTGTTGTAGTGTGTATTCTCTTGTTTTCAGCAAAGTAACCGTTTTCATCCAAGTTTGACCAAAAAATGGTAAATTAAGTTAAGTCTGTAATTGTCTTTATAGTAGTGAGTTAATTAATTGTTATATTTGATTGGTTCAATTACATATATTTTAAATTCATTGGCTGAGAACATTAATTTGAATTTGAAAGCCGTTAATTTGTAAAGAGTTTGTAGCATCAATAATTGTTTTCGATTTTAATTACAAAATGTATTATATGTGTTTTATTTTAATGGTAAATATTTATTACAATGTTAAAATTAGTGAAATGTTATTTAAAGTAATCCGATAAGAGTGTATGATAGTGTTTGGTAATGTTTATATTGGTTTACCACCTTTACAACTTAACTTTTACAACGCTAAAACCATTACAACGTATGTATTTACAACGCATGTTTTTACAACGTAGGTACCTTTACAACGCATACCATTACAACGTAAGTATTTGTAAGTATATAATTATATTTAAAATGTAATATGTTTGGTTTTTTTAAGGGGTATTTTTAGTGTTCAGGGTCAGTTTTCAGTTTTTGGGTAAAGGTGTATTTTTAGGGTTCAGGGTCAGTTTTAATTTTTTGGGTAAAGGGCTATTTTTGGTGTTCAGGGTCAGTTTTCAGTTTTTGGGTAAAGGGGTATTTTTAGTGTTCAGGGTCAGTTTTTAGTTTTTGGGTAAAGGGGTATTTTTAGGGTTCAGGGTCAGTTTTCAGTTTTTGGGTAAAGGGGTATTTTTAGGGTTCAGGGTCAGTTTTCAGTTTTTGGGTAAAGGGGTATTTTTAGGGTTCAGGGTCAGTTTTCAGTTTTTGGGTAAAGGGGTATTTTTAGGGTTCAGGGTCAGTTATCAGTTTTTGGGTAAAGGGGTATTTTTAGGGTTCAGGGTCAGTTTTCAGTTTTTGGGTAAAGGGCTATTTTTAGGGTTCAGGGTCAGTTTTCAGTTTTTGGGTAAAGGGGTATTTTTAGGGTTCAGGGTCAGTTTTGAGTTTTTGGGGTACAGGGGTACAGGATAGAAAATAATAAAATTATAAATAAATTTAAAAAAATTAAATGAAATGAATTTATATTAAATTAATTTATAATTTATTTTTTTCAATTAATTTATATTAACAAAATTAATATATACTTACCAATACTTACGTTGTAATGGTATGCGATGTAAAGGTACCTGCGTTGTAAAAACATGCGTTGTAAATTCATGCGTTGTATTAGTATTTGTGTTGTAAAAATTTTGTTGCAAAGGTATGCGTTGTAAAAGTATGCGTTGTAACGTCATACATCCTTTATATTACTAATGTATCTTTTTATTATTATATATAAATAAAACATACATAGTGTATATACATATATGTTGGAAAAGCTTATTTTGATTTTTAATTATTATGAAAAAGTGAATAATAGAAAGGTAATGTGTATATAAGGTTATAAAGAAAATGACGATATTTTTTGTATATTAATATAAGTAGAAAGGTAGTCGATATTTGTGTAGTCGATATTAGTGTAGAAGGTAATGTTATTTTAAAGATAGTCGATAATGTAGTAGTCGATATTTATGTAGTCGATATAATTGTTAACGATATTAGAGTAGTCGATAAAAAATTATCGATATTTGTGTAATTTCTTGTTTAAGTATATGGTGACGATATTTTTGTAGACGATGTATTTGTGGCGATATTTTTGTAGGTCGATGTTTTAGTAATCGATATTTCATCATGGAACCTTTAAATGTGCTTAGTTTTGTGCTTTTATGAGTATGCCTCGAATAAAGCTATTTGGAAGTGGTAAATGAGTATTTATTCTGTTTAATGCAGTAGTTTACAAATTTAGGTTTGAGGAAAAAAACATGCGTTCCCCCATTGTGCTGATTGTGAAATGTGCTGCAGTTGTGCCCTCAATTATTGATTATTATTTATAGACACAATGTTGCCATTGACAATTTCTCATTAACTTAGGAATTGTTTCAGTAAGGTCATTAAGGTGTGGGTGGCCTTGGAGTGTGTAGTTGTGATATGGCAAGGACTCTGACATTATTTGAAATCATCCACCCCCAGGGCTCATGTATCTTATGGTATTATCTTTAGTTCTGGCCCTTACTGTCCTAATCTGTGTTGCCATACCTCTTTATATATTAAAACTTAACATAAAATATTCTCCTTCCTTCATTCCCATGCTCCATCTATGCTGTCATTGGACTGGACTTCCCTTTTTCATGTGGCAACATTTTTACTGTGATCATCCTTAATGTTTAGGAGCACTAAATATCACCATACGTTTTAAAAAGTGAGAGAAAAAAGTCTTGTATAGCATTGCCTCTGCTTATATATAACCCCTCGAGGTATGTGCCTTTGAAGCAGCAGTGGTAAAGGAAGTGGAAAAACTTAATGCAAGGAAAGGCGCCTTCCACAATCTCAGCAAAAAAGAACAAGAAGCTTTGAAGTCCATCAGCAAGAAGACCAACCTAGAGATAAAACCAGCAGATAAGGGTGGTGCCATTGTCATCCAAGACCAGAAAGGACATAGAGAAGCATGTCTAAACCTCCTGTCAGATACCAAAGAGTATACTCCTTTACAAAGAGACCCCACCAGGCATCTGCAACAAACCATGAAGACCATCACGGGAGAAGCATTAGAAACAGGATGGATTTAAAATAAAGAACACTTATTTCTAAATACCCTGGAACCAAGAACTCCTCAGTTCTGAACAATACCTAAAATCCATAAAGGAAGACAACCTCCACCGGGCAGACCCATTGTATCTGGGATTGGCTCTGTTCATGAATCACTCTCTCAATACATCAACTAGTTCCTCCGCCCACTGGTCACCAACATCAATGCCTAAATTAAAGATATGAAACATCTTCTTATCATCCTGACTGATGTTGAGTATGACCCCTCACAAGAAACCATGAAATGCCGGAGGCCTTATACATCAGTATCCCACAGGATAAAAGACTCAGAGTAATTACCAGCATACTACAGGCCCAAGATTGGCCATGGCAAGCACCGATCCAATGGATTATGACACTAGCACATCTAGCCCTGAAGGAAAACTTCTTCAAATTTGAAGATCAGATCTGTCTACAGCAACACAGAATTTCTTTGGGTAGTACTTTCGCCCCAAGCATAGCCTGACTCTACATGAGCTGATTTGAGGAAGAAGACATCTGGATGAACAACCCCAACCAAAATGAGATTTGCCTTTGGTGCAGCTACATGGATGATATGCTGGGGATAGGGTACCATATGAGAAAAATACAGAAGGATTCAAGGGATGACTGAACCAACTTAGTCCATACCTATGCTTCACTATAACCACCAATACTAACATAGTCTCCTTTCTGGATGAAACAATATAGCTAAAAATGGCAAATGGTTCACAACAGTTTGCTCCATTTCAACAATGCCCAGCCATGAGCTTTACGAGAACATCTGTCGGTGTGACAATACCTCAGGATCGGAAGAAACTGCTGAGACCTAAGCAGTTGCAAAGGAGAATCTCCAAAACTAACATAAGAAATTAAAGGAGAAGGAATACCCAAAGAGGATTATTGAACAAGCACAGAAATGGGCTCACAACACCCCATGGTCAGCATTGCTGGAAACTAATGACAAACAAGAATCAAATTCACTAATATGTGATACTACATTTAACTCCTCCTCAAATGCCATAAAGAGGACAATAAACAAGACATGGCATATCCTCACTTCGAACCAATTGTCCTTAAAAAAAAACAATTCTCATTCAAACAGAGTAGAATCATTAGGGAGATACTGGTACACAGCAACACTTTGAAAGGCCCGCTGGAAAGACAGAATACCCTGTGGTGCCAAATGCGAAGCAAAGGACATTTTCGATGCATTTACTGCACAGTAAGCCCACTTACTACACAATCTAATCAAATCAAACTAGGCCTACCCACTCTGTGGGAACAGAGGCATTACACCAATTGCAACAGCAACAATGTTATCTATATGATCACTGCCTTTGCAGTCATCGCTGCATAGGGAAGACCGCCAGAAATGTCAAAACATGAATAAGCTAAGATAGGCGTACTATATGATGTAAAAGGACATCTACAAAATTAACAGCACATTATGTGGAGAAAGGACACACTGATCAAGATATAAAATTGACGGTGATAGAGAAAGTGAACTACAGCACAGTAATAACACAAAAACTGCTGGTAAAAGAACAACAGTGGGTGTACAGACTCAACACACATAGATCTGGACTCAACAATGATATCCCATGGAGTCCGTTGACTCTTAACTAAAGGCGCAATCCACTGACACACATAACCTCAACCCCACCCTCCCAGAAATATGCCTCATAAGCAAACTATGACTATAACAATGAACATCATATGCTGATGGTAGTGATAGACAGCAAATAACACCACCAAGGAGCAGGGAGAAAGTATGTGCTAAAATACCACCAGTACCTATGCACTACACTTATATATACTAGTGAGCACTACACTACTAAGCAATACTGTCACTATTTTGCAAGGACTGTGTAGTAGAAGATGGCGCAACACGTGAAAAATCTGTTTCCCTTGTATAACAATTGATGTCGCAAAAAATATGGCACTTCTAACTCCTGAGCACTAGAGTGTTATACATGTAACTTGGAGTAGAACATATTAAAAATCTGTTTTTCCTCGTGTAAGCAACTGGTACCCCCAAAAAAGGCACTTCGAACTCTGCCTGCACTGACAAATATATAAAACTACTATTCCCATGAGCTCTTGCACCCAGTGTAGTATCGGTGAGACCGGGCGGTTGCCCCTGAAAACCTCCCTGAGTCTCTGAGTCTCCTATAATATACGTCATGGAAGAAATCCCTCCTCTGAAAAGGGCAGGGCACACGAGAGCCAATCAGCTAAAGCTGTGGGGTAAGCACACAAACACATGGAACCAAATAGATATGGAAGCATTGTAGGACCCTTGACGAGGTAAGTATCTGTATGAATGTGCTCTAGAACCACGATATGTTGCGTGCCACATTATGAGAATGCATCTACCTTCTCTTATGTTGTTTTTTTACCCCCAATTTGCTGCTGTAAAAACAAATGGTGTGACTACACAGTGACCCTATTTTCCTCTCACTCCAGAGAAACAGAAATGTCAGCACCAACGGGTGAGTGAATGCGTGTCTGATATGTGCATCCATCGCATGATTAACTGTAAATTTGCACAATCTAAGCCATATACATATCTATTGCACAAGGTATGCTGTTAAAAACGAAGGATGCTAATGCTTTCATGATATTGGATAGGTATTTTTATTACCACACAGGCACTAACCGCTAAAGCTATTGAAATTGATATGAAATTACACATGAGTGATATACCAATATTTCTTGCTAATCTGTGTATTACTACAGGAGATCTGATGAGAAAAGTTAACACTCAGGCACTCAAATAATGACAAATGGGTGGATAACATGGAACTCCAACTGTGACCACCAAAATAGCTTGCACTGGGTGATGCATGCCACAAGTAAGACTCTCAAATTAAGATTCTAGATGATGCACAGACATTTCAAAATTTGAAGTACTACTAATACCGGTAATAACATGGCCATTTTTAATTACAGGTTTGACTTGTAAAAGAAAAAAGAAATAAAAGGGCAAGTATACATATTGCCCTGTTATGCACAGAGATACATACATTAAGTCTATACAAATAAGATAGCTTGAAGAGGATGTATGACATTACAACGCATGCTTTTACATCGCATGCCTTTACAACGCAAGTATTACAACGCAGTCCATTACAACGCATAGTGCTTTGGGGTGCTGGATAGCGAATAGTTTAATTTACTATTCCAACTTCAGTCCCCGTGGACACTAGGGAAGGTTATTGGATAGTAAAATAACCTATTCCCTATCCTACAGCGCCCCCCAGAGCAATGCGTTGTAATAGTTTGCGTTGTAATGGTTGCGTTGTAAAAGCTCTGCGATGTAAATGTTGCGTTGTAAAGGTTGTTTACCGCTTGAAGAGCTTGCACATCAGGATGGTGAGCCCCGGACCTATTTGGGCCATAGAGAAGGGCTGATAGATTTCGGTATAGGGTCATAGGACAATCCTACCCTACATATATTTTTAGTTTTAACATCCCCGACTACTCCATTAGTAAAGGGATCCCTTGGAGTAAGTCGAAAGGATTTTTCATCTTTATGCTGCCTGGTCTTTTCTTTCAAGTGCTCCCTGGAAGATGGTTGATCCCACCCTAACCTTTAGGAGTCAGGGTGAACCCGATGATGAAGCATGACACCACTAGAATGTATGAGGAATATTTAAAGAAAAGGAATCCTTTTCTTCCTTGCTGCTAGGAAGGAGGTGCCATACTAAAGACTATCATTGCCCAGCACTCCATATAGAGATACCTTAGGTGGGATATTCTGTGTGTGTTTGAGCATTGCCTCTGCCCAAGCCTCATGGTGCTTAATTTGTTTTACTGTAAAATGAAAATAGATGTGAAAATTACATTTCCTCTTAGAAAAACAGAAAGTGTGTAAAAGGTAAAATCTAGACAAGCATGCTAGCCAAATTGCTATTTGTACTATTTTGTTTAAATACAAAAATTTAAATGAAGTCAACACAGGCATACCACACATCAACGGATTGCAAACTGAAACAACAGCATAAGGAAGTGCCAGTGCCTCAGCTTTCACAGTGACAGTTCACCCTCAGTTTTTCAATTTACTGATGCTTTTTGTTCGTTTTTTTCTTTCTGGAACTGTGCACTGCCAGGCTGGTAATAACAGCATGTTGGGAAAAAGAAAGGGCCCCAGAATATGGGGACTTGATTCAACAGCTCTGGGGTTTATTTTGAATGGACAAACCTCACAGCCATTTGGGGTAGCATTTGATAATATCAAGACAATAACACGGTTTAAAATAAATGTGCAGAATTCATGTGCAGGCTTTAATAAAAAGGAAAATACAGTTAAATGCAAACATTATAGTAGACAACCATATTTACTCGTACTAGGCCTCAAATGGCTTAAACAACAGAGCATGTCAAGCTGACACGACTAGAAAATGCTTATTGTGCCTACAATGTTTATTTCTTGACCTTTCCATGGACATGTTTTTCTTATTAAATAATAGTTGCATAAATGTTTTCATCTCAACTCGGCAAAATGTTTTTTACTTATACAAACATCACTGTTAATTCATGATTAGAGATTTGTCATTTAGTGAGGTAATGAAGAAATCCACATATGAAGATGCAGCAGCTCTAAAGAAAATTAATGGTTGCTGTGTGATATGTGTTCTTTTCGTTATACAGATGTTTCAACTTCTATATAGGCCAATGTTAGCAAATTAATAAACATGATATATTAGAAGGTTACACATGTAATTTATATGTGGGAAAGAAGAGTTAAATGGGAAAATGATTCATCTGAAACCTTGAAATAATACAACTCAGGGCCTAATTACGATTTTGGTTGGAAATGCTATGAGCAGCATTCAGATTTTCCTAAAGTCTCAGAACCCATGTTTCCGACAGACTCAGAAACACTTCCGACTGACCAATTATGATAGAAGTTAATCGTTCAGTCTTTTAGATTTGGTTCCTCCTGGAATGTGGAGACTCCAAGTCAGTAGGATCCGAATCGTACATCTCTATGGACCGCGTTTCCGACCGACTTATTACGAGTTCGGATTCGGATAGCCTTTTCGAAACGGTCTGTCCAACACAGAACTGCTGTCGGAAACTGACTTAGGGGGCCCATAGCAGGCTCCCCTTCACCCGGATGCCTCCGGTTGGGGCCTGTGGGGGTAACCACGGGACCCCGATGTACAACCATGAACAATTTGGCAGGCACCATAGTGTGCCCACCACAGCGTGCAAGGTTTTCTACAACCATCCCTTTTTTCAATGGAAGCCTGTGTTGTTAGTCGGAACACAGCTTCCCATTGAAGTCAATGGGAGTCCAACCAAACGGTGTTCGGAAACAACAAACCCGAGTTGGTCAGAACCATTTCCGACAAGGAGTCAGTCGGATTACTTTCTGACCGACATCGTAATAAGGCCCTTTGTTACAAACTTAGACATTGCTGTCTGTGAACTATTGTATTCCTGTGAGAAGATGGGCAATAAACAAGTTCCCATTAAAACATTGAAAAAAGATTGGTTGGCTGAAGAAGGAAGTAAGCAAAATTACTACTTGATAAAATGTGTTTGTCTATAATAGTGCATGTTCCTAGAGTAGGTTAACACTTATCCCCAGCCACTTCCACTTCCACCTCTTTCTATTTTATCACTGCTCATTGTGTTCTGAGACTCTACTGAGTTTCTTTAACTTCTTCTCTTCATGGTAAGTTCTGCTTTGATTGATTTTTGAAATATTGAACTGATTTATGCTGAAGCTTTATGCCTGCACTCTCCCTTTCTCGAACAAGAACTCTTTATGCCTTCTGACTGACACCTTTTTTCCCATTCCTAGAATAGCTGTTCTTTACTTTATGGAATGTACTTAATGCATCCTATTGCAACCTATTGATTGCAGATTGATTGGTTATTGATTTCTAATAGGATTCTAATGACTAACATTGATGAAATTAACTTGTGACGATGATTTACTAAAGATTTAAAATAAAACCCCTCAACTCATACCGAAATCTCATTATTGACTGAAAATTGATTACAAATCGTGATAATAATTTATGTTATGTTTGGCTCCTGATCTTCTCTAAAAAAACAGCAAATGTTCACTGCCTCAATGACAGCAAGAATGAGCCCGGGTGAAGGTGTATATATAATGGGAAAACAACCTATCAGGGCTGGAGTAGTGCCTCTTGCCACAGGAAGTGGTAATTTAGAGGGTTCAGACACCCTACAGGTAGAGGGCCCATTGGCTACTACCTGTCTCCACCTTTAAACATCCCTAAATTCAGTATTTAGGTGGGATCTCTGGACCTTGAACCTTAGATTAAACAGACATAAAAAAGATACAAACAAAGAAGAGCTGCTGCTTGAGAACTTGGTGCCAAACCCTGCCTGCTGCCCCAGGGACAAGACAATCATGATTGTGTTGTCTCGTAATTTACTGATACCACACTGTCAATAAGTTTACAAAAAGGTCCCAACTTTAGTAAAAATAATGAGTGATACCAAGAACCAGGTCCAGTAGCTCGACTTGACCCCTTACATGGACCTGTCCTGTGCCACGTGCAGGACCCTTGGTAAAGGTTATCGTAGCAAGACTGGCCTTTAGGGATATAGACCACCTTAAAAGTTTGGAGTTTTCTCCTTTTATCTGCATAGCCATCTGAGAGGTCTGTAGGTGGTTTGGACAAGTAAGTTAGAACCAAACAGGAATAGTCTCAGCTTTTTCAGGGTCCAAACCACAGCAAAGGCTTTTTCCCCCAACCTCTGGAAGGTGACAAGGGCATTCCACATTCCAAAGGGCATCATAGTAAACTAGAAGTGCCCACCTAGGGTTGAGAATGCTGAGTTCTCTTCTGCGACTGGGGTGATCCAACTTTAGGGTTGTGAGAGAGAAGGTCAGGGAGAGGTTCACTCTCTGCTTCCTGATCCTCATCTGTGATCATGCGCATGGTCATGTCAGCCCTGTCATTATAGGGTTTCATGCAGTATATATGTGTGACCCTCTTGGGATCCTACATGTGCCAAGATCAATCAAATAAGTAACCTCCCCTGTTCTTTCAAGGATAGGGCAGGGGCCAATCCATTTGTCCTGGAGGGCTCTAGGTGCCACAGGCTCCAAATCCCACACCTTGTGCCCTGGTTAGAACTCCACCATGTCAGTCTTTTGGTCATACCAGAGCTTCAGGAGCTCTTGGCTGGCCTCAAGGTTTGTATTGGCTTTTTTCATGTACTCTGCCATCTTGGAACAAAGACAAAGTACATAATCCACAATATTCTGTTTAGGTTCTTTGAGCGGTCTATCCCATCCTTCCCTACAAGACAGAGTGAGTCAGGGAGTCCAAGCAGAAGCTCAAAAGGGGAAAACCCTATTCCCTTCTGTGGCATCTCTGTGCAAGCAAAAAAGCAGGTATGTTTGTAAAACATTCCATATCCTTCTGAGTTTTTTAGGGAGTCTGCCAATCATACCTTTTCAACAAGCCCATTTGTCTTCAGATGGTATGGGTTAATGAACCTATAGTTCACTCCACACTCAGTCCGCATGTGTTTTTGGTATACAGACATACAGTTTGTACCACTGTCTGCTATTACCACCTTAGGAAACACAACACTGGTGAAAATACCAAGGAGGGTCTTCAACACTGCAGGGGAAGTGGTGGTCATTACAGAAATTGTCTCAGGACAACTGGTGGCATGATCCACTACCACAAAAATAAATTGGTTTCCTGATGCTGTTTGAGGGTCAAGGGGACCAACAATGTCAATACCAACCCTCTCAAAGGGTACCCCAACTACTGAAAGTGGCATTAAGAAGGCCTTAAGGTGGCTACCTGTCAAGCCACTGACTTGACAGGTGGCACAAGAGTTAAAAATCTCCTTCACTTTCTGAACATTCCTGGCCAGTGACAGTGGTTCACCAACCTACACTACGTTTTGGTATGGCTAAAATGCTCAGGTAGGGGAATGTCAAGGGCTTGCATTAGGAGGCACTCTTTGAAATGCTGAGGTACTATTACTCTCTGGTCTCTGGCCTAAGTGTAAAGGAGTCCTTCCTCCCAATAGGTCCTGGGGGCACCACTGACACTTCCAATTTCCTGATCAGCAGCATGCTGCCTCAGGCTTTCAAAAGTGGGACAGATTCTCTGTCTCTGGCATAGATCTTCCCTTGGGTTCCGCTGGGCTCAAAAGCTCTGCCGTGTAAGGAACAAGCTCCTGGGGCTCATTTCCCTCTGGGGCTGACAAGTTGTAGGAAAGTAGGACCTGCTTCTTATGGTTAACCCCACTTTTTGCTCGATGTTACGTTGTTTTTGACTAGTCTGACTGGGATCCTGCTAATTAGGACTATCTGCTTTCTCCTTAAAATGTTATGCATTTACTTAGGTACACTCCAGATTGGATACTGGGGTACCCTTATAAGTCCCTAGTATATGGTACACATGTACCGAGGGTATAGGTACCCCAGAGCCCTCCCATGGGTTGAAGCATGTATTATTCCACCCATGAGAGGCCATGCAAAATGGAACTACAGGTCTGTCATTGCGGCCTGTGGAAGATGGTGCATGCACCACTTACGATAGATATAGGTTTACTATATCTATAAGTCTCTACACTTAAAACCTATAAGTCACCTCTATTGCAGGCCTTAACAATCATGAAGGCAGGATGCTGGGTTTTACATGAGAGGCTGCCCCTGCATGAGCAGAGCCCCTCTGCAGCCTTCGGAGACCATTCTCCCAGGTTATCTGTGACACAGCTAGACATATAGGTAGAGGTGCATTATAACCTCGGGGTAAATGCTATCACGAAAACGGTTGAAACAAAACATGTTGTGTTGGGTGTGAGAAGTCGGCCTGATATATAGTGCTCACTATTCTAGTGATCACTTTGTATCATACCAAACAACCCTTATTGATGATTGGTTGTAAGTCAACCTTATTAGACCAGCTATCCTAGTAGCATGGACACGAGCAGTCTTTAGGCTAAACTCTAGAGGGCGTGTTAAGCCAGCTGTTTTACCATCACATATACCCCTTGAACACCAAGTGAAAGGACACCACACAAGTTGTTATGAAAATAAAGGATATTTATTTATAACAAGTCTACCCTGAACTCTTTATGAGTCAGGGAGCTAAGCACAATACAAAACTCTTACGAAAATACTTTAAGTTGCACAATTTACACAAATGCCCGAGGGGCACGAAAAACCATATACACAAAAAGTGGAATGCAAAATACTAGCAGGTAAGTAACACGATCCAGAGGCTTCAGGATCGCTAGGACTACCCTACTGAACCCTAAGGTGAGGAGCA
Source organism: Lissotriton helveticus (assembly GCF_964261635.1). Taxonomy (NCBI): domain Eukaryota; kingdom Metazoa; phylum Chordata; class Amphibia; order Caudata; family Salamandridae; genus Lissotriton; species Lissotriton helveticus. Next base: position 766,371,428 of record NC_136067.1, on the reverse strand, counting down.
GGAGGCCTAGGGAGATCGGGTGCAGAGTGTGCACTCTCACGCGGGATGCGGGAAGAAGTCTATGGATGCTAGCGTTTCTAAAGTTACTGTTTCCAGACGAATCCGACTAGGTAGACTAAAAACGACAAAGGATCTGGACACTTGGATAGTGAACCTGTGCTGGAGTACCGAAATACTCAAGTTACCTAGCCCAGGGGCCGCGGCTGCATAGGGTTCAAAAGACGTCGGGAATCCTCGTTGAAGTCTATGGAGCCTGAAAGAAGAAGTTGCTGGCAGGCGACCAGTGAAGATGTTCGGAGTGATCCAAGCCTGGATCGGAGTTGAAGACGACCTGAAAGCAGAGGGGACTCAGTTCTTAATCACTAGCCAGTGATTATGTGGGCACCAGGATGGCACCGGATGGTCACCTCGACCAGGTGAGTGGGCGACGCTGGACTCTGCAGTCACACGGGCTAGGAGGCGTTGTCGGTGTCCAGGCTGGAGGTGCGAGCTGTCCCACGAGGCTGTCGGCTGTCGGCGATGCTGGACTCAGGATTTGAGCAACAAACCTTGGCAAAGGCAAGCCCACGCGGTGGAGTCAAGATGGCGTCTGGAGTGGACCAGGAGGGTCCAGGGCACTTCTTGCTGGACAAGAAGCAAAGGCCAGTCTAGGGGACCTAGACCAGCAGTGAAAACGTCGTGGTACGTCGTCAAGAGGGTCACTAGCAAACGGGCAAGTGACCGGACAACGTGGCAAGCAGCAAAGAAGCAGAAGGGCCCCACGCAGATCTCGTGGATGCTGGGAGGCTGGACTTCGGTGCTGGAGCTGCTTAGGGTTAGGGCTTCTCAAACCCCAGTGCACTTACTCGAGGGTCTCTCGGGGGTCGTGATGGTGAAGCGTCGTGCTGGTCTTGAAGATGGCCGGTCCCACGGGTCTCGTCACACCCACGAATCTCAGCTGGGCTGGATGATGTAGGTAGAGGTCAGAGATGGCAGGAAATCCGGGTCTCGTCGAGCTGGGCAGTCTTGATCCGGAGGATGGATGTGCAGCAAACTGCAAGAGCTTCGATGGTGCCTGCTGGTGCAGGGGTGGCTACTCCTTAGCCACAAGGGAGAGTCTTCAGAAAAGTCAAGAGTTCCTTTCATGGAAAGTAGTTCAAGATTCAGAATGATCTAATTTGGGAAGGGGGCCTGCTCCTACCTTTATCCTAAGAAAAGGGGCTGGCACGCGACTAGGTCCTGCCCTATGGGTGGGACCAGGAGGGGGGTGGTTACACCCCTCTCCTTTGTCCGGTCTCTCCCCAGCTCAGGGGCTGGGGTGCCCCAGGAACTGGTTTGAGCCGGCATATGCACAGTGAGCACCGGGGTGCCACTTGCAGTCACCTTCCTTTCAGCCCTGCCTACCTGGGATACACAAAATCCTGTCTGGGATGGTGCTGGCACCGCCCCTGACAGGAAACCCTTTGTCCAGGCCTCCGTTGCTGGAAGGACTCCCAGCAGCAGGAGGGCAGACTTGTGTCTCGGTGGCAGCATCCATTTTGTGGAGCTGAGGCTGTGTCTGACTTTAACCGGGGTTCACAGTTACATACATGTCGTGTCCCTCTCGAAGGGTGGAATGCTAACCCCGTCACCAGAATTGGCGAGGGGTTAGTATTCCAATTCGTATGACACCTTACTCGACATGTTTTGATAATGCTATACCAAAGTTAGCATTTAACCGCGAGGATTATAATGCACTTAAGAGTATATGGTATAGCGTTATCATGGAACAGCTATTCGGACTTGGTTCCGCAAGCTGCAAACGGGCTCAGCTCATGCCAGAGCACCATCTCACATAATTTCCAAGCACTCTGCCTTCAGGATTGATAAGGCCTGCCATAGGAGTGACTGATAGGAATATATGTGTCCATTTTAGGTTTAGATATAGATATACTATATCTAAAGCAAAGGGTGATTACACCACCTTCCCCCAGCTGTCGTGCAGCCAGTTGTGTCTGTTTGGGTGGCCAGCCAGGGGTGGCATAATACATGCTTCAGCCCCTGGTAGGCCCTGGGTACACCTATGCCCTGGATACCTAAGGTATGCTGTACAGGGACTGATAAGGTGGCCCAGCACCAATTGGTAAAATGCACCTAAGGTACATGGTTGTAATTTAGAGAGAGAACAGCTAGGCTGTGGGTATGATTAGCAGGCCCACAGCCAGGGAAAGTCGTAAATCAGTGAAGCAAAGAGCAAAAATGTGGGGTGGCCATGGGATTGCAGACCCCACTCTCCTACATAACCCCCCCCCAAACTTAGGGACATTAAACTAACCTTGACCAGGTGAGTCTTCTTGCTCTAAGTGGAAGTACCTGGAGAGACCATCTGCATTACCATGGTCAGTTCCTGGGCGGTGCTCCACTGTAAAGTCCATCCCCTGTAGGGAAATGGACCACCTAAGAAGTTTGGGGTTTTCTCCCTTCATTTGATTTAGCCATAAGAGGGGCTTATGGTCGGTCTGAACTTTGAAGTGGGTACCAAACAAGTATGGCCTCAACTTCTTCAGGGCCCAAACCACAGCAAAGGCCTCCCTCTCAATAGCTGACCAACGTTTCTCTCTAGGGGTCAGCCTTCTACTCATAAAAGCAATGGGCTGGTCATGACCATCAATATTCAGCTGAGATAGAACAGCTCCCACACCCAACTCAGAAGCATCTGTTTGGACAATGAAAGGTTTGGAGTAATCTGGACTCTTGAGAATAGGTGCAGTGCACATGGCCTGCTTTAGGTCATCGAATGCCTTTTGACAGCTAAATGTCCACTGAACTTTCTTTGGCATTTTCTTACTTGTCAGGTCATTAAGTGGAGTCACAATGGTTCCATAATTTCTGACAAATTTCCTGTAATAACCAGACAGGCCCAAGAAAGCTCTGACCTGTGTCTGGGTGGTTGGAGGAGCCCAGTCCTTTATGGCCTGTATCTTGCTCTCCAGAGGTTGAACTTGGCCTCCACCTACAAGGTGGCCCAAGTATACAACTTGACTCTGCCCTATCTGGCACTTAGTAGCCTTGATAGTGAGGCCTGCCTTTTGCAGGGCCTCTAAAACTTTCCTCAGGTGGATCAGGTGATCCTCCCAGGTGGAGCTAAAGACAGCAATATCATCGAGATATGCTGCACAAAAGTCATCCAACCCAGTGAGAACTTGGTTCACCAACCTTTGAAAAGTGGCAGGGGCATTTTTCAAAACAAAGGGCATCACCACAAATTGGTAATGACCTCCTGGGGTAGAAAATGCTGTCTTGGCCTTGGCATCCTCAGCTAACCTGATTTGCCAATAACCAGCTGTCAGGTCAAATGTACTCAAGAACTTGGCAGAAGCCAATCTGTCAATGAGTTCATCTGCTCTTGGTATTGGATGGGCATCTGTCTTAGTGACAACATTGAGACCCCTGTAGTCTACGCAAAACCTCATCTCTCTCTTACCATCCTGGGTGTGAGGTTTAGGCACTAGAACTACAGGACTAGCCCAAGGGCTCTCTGAGGGTTCAATGACTCCTAATTCCAACATCTTTTGTACTTCAGTTTTTATGCAGTCCCTGACGTGGTCAGGTTGCCTGTAGATTTTACTCTTTATAGGCAGACTGTCTCCAGTGTCCACCTCATGTGTGCACCAGTTTGTCTGACTGGGGGTCAGAGAAAACATTTGTCTGAAGGATTGAAGGACTTGCCTACAATCCTGTTGCTGATGCTCAGAGAGGCTGTCAGAAAAGACTACACCATCCCCTGACCCATCATCAGGGTTCTGAGTGAGCAGGTCTGGGAGAGGGTCACTCTCTTCCTCCTTTTCCTCATCTGTGGCCATGAGCAAGCCCATGTCCTCCCTGTCAACAAATGCTTTGAGCCTATTCACATGACGTACTCTGTGAGGGCTCCTGGGAGTTCCCATGTCCACCAAATAGGTGACTTCTCCCTTTTGTTCAATGATGATGTGGGGTCCAGACCATTTGTCTTGGAGAGCTGCTGGGCCACTGGCTCCAACACCCACACCTTCTGTCCTGCATGGTAAACAGTTAGGACAGCCTTTTGGTCATGCCAAGCTTTTTGAAGTTCTTGGCTGGCCTCCAGGTTTTTAGATGCCTTCTCCATGTACTCTGCCATCCTGGAGCGGAGACCAAGTACATAGTCCACTATGTCAAGTTTAGGCTTTTTGAGAGGTAACTCCCATCCTTCCTTCACAAGACATTGGGGTCCTCTTACAGGATGTCCAAACAAAAGCTCAAAAGGGCTGTAACCAACCCTCTTCTGTGGGACCTCTCTGTAAGCAAACAGAAGGCAGAGTAAAAGGATATCCCATCTTCGCCTAAGCTTTTCTGGTAACCCTTTTATCATCCCTTTGAGGTTCTTGTTGAATCTTTCAACAAACCCATTGCATTGTGGGTGATAGGGTGTGGTGAATTTGTAATTGACACCACATTCCTTCCACATAGCAGTCAAGTATCCTGACATAAAGTTTGCACCTCTGTCAGAGATCACCTCCTTAGGGAACGCCACTCTGGAGAAAACTCCAACCAGGGCCCTTGCCACAACAGGAGCTGTAGTGGTTCTAAGGGGAATAGCTTCTGGATACCTGGTGGCATGATCCACTACCACCAGTATAAATCTGTGCCCAGATGCTGTTGGGGGGTCCATTGGTCCAACAATGTCAATCCCCACTCTTTCAAAGGGAACCCCCACCACAGGTAGTGGTATAAGGGGGGCCTTTGTTGTGCCACCTGATTTGACACTGGCTTGGCAGGTGACACATGAACGACAAAAGTTCTTAGTGTCCTCAGACATATGGGGCCAGTGAAAGTGTGGGGCAAGCCTGTCCCAAGTCTTATTCTGGCCTAAGTGACCTGCAAGGAGAATTTCATGGGCCAAGGTGAGAAGGAAACCTCTCAGAGACAAGGGGATGACCAGCCTCCTGGTAGCACCAGGCTTGGGGTCTCTTGCCTCAGAGTAAAGGAGTCCATCGTCCCAGTACACTTTATGGGCACCTGAGGCATTCCCTGCAGCCTCAGCAGCAGCCTGCTGTCTGAGGGGTTCAAGAGAGGAACAGTCTAACTGTGCCTGCCTCAAGTCTGCCCTGGAAGGGCCCCCTGTCCCAAGAAACTCAACCTGTTCAGGCTCAAGCTCTTCTAGGACAGTTCCTTCTGGGGTCTTGGGGTCAGTCTCCTGAGAGAGCTGATCCATCACCTGAGGCAGGGGGGAAGAGTCAATTTTACCCCTGCTGCTCTTTCTCTTGGGTAGTGTCTGGTCCATTGTTCCAGGATCCAGCACTAGTTCAGCTGGGCATTTCTTGGCCTGTGACCTAGTCACAGCAAGGACATGTGCTGACAAACCTAACATTTCCACATGAGTCCTATACTCCACATCTGACCATAAGGAGGATTCCAAATCATTGCCCAAAAGACAGTCCACAGGGAGGTCTGAACTAACAACAACCCTTTTGAGGCCATTTACCCCTCCCCAGGAGAAGTTAACAAGTGCCATACTATGGGAGGTAGTGGCATTGCTAGCATTGGTCACCAGGTAGTCTGCTCCCAGTATTACCTGGTCAGGGTCCACAAAGTTAGGTGTCACCATGGTGACACTGGCACAAATGTCCCTGTAGGCCTGAGCCATTTTTCCATTAATCAAAGGCGTCTGCCTGTACTTGCCCAGAGTACTGGGACTTATTGTAGGGGTCATATCCATGTCCCCAGTACAAACAAGAACAGCCTGAGTAGGTGTTCTGACTAAGTCAGAGCCCACCTCAGTTCCCAGGGTTAACCCCACTATAGCCTTAGGAGGATTACTACCACTACTAACTGTACTAGGGGGTGCAGGTGCCTTAGGGGCAGTAGTGGTAGGAGTTGGGCCTTTCTTGGTGCACTCACTAAACCAGTGAGTATTACTTTTGCAGTATTGGCACCATGGTTTCTTCTGACCATTCTTCTTCTTTGGGGAATTCTGGGAATTCTGGGACCCACCCTCTTTAGATTGTTGGGGCCCTGTTGAAGACTTCTGGTCATTTTGCTTGTTCTCATTACCCTTGGGATCTGCTTTCTTCTGCCCACCACCCTGGTTCTGGTTCTGCTGCTTGACCCTTGTCCTGACCCATCTGTCTGCCTTCTTTCCCAATTCGTGGGGAGAGGTCAGATCTGAGTCAATAAGGTGCTGATGCAACAACTGATTTTGACAATTACTTAAGATTTGTTCTCTCATAATTAGATTATATAATCCTGTGTAATCAGTAACTTTACTTCCCAGTAACCAGCCTTCAAAAGCCTTAGTGGCACAATCTACAAAGTCAGCCCAATCTTGAGACTGAATTTTCTGGGTGTCTCTGAACACCAACCTATACTGTTCAGTGGTTGAGCCAAACCCATCAATCAGTGTATTTTTCAAGACTTGGTAATTGTTAGCATCCTCAGCTGTAGTAGTGAGGAGCTTATCTCTACCTTTACCTTCAAAGGAGAGCCACAAAATAGCTGCCCACTGACTCTGGGGGATGCACTGGACAGTGCAGGCCCTCTCCAAAGCAGTCATCCATTTGTGGATGTCATCCCCTTGTTTAAAGGGGGGCACTATTTTACTCAGGTGTCTAGTATCAAAACTCCTGTCTTTATCCTTAGGGATATTGCTGCCACCAGTGGGGACTACCCCACTTAACTGTTGCTCTCTAGCAAAGGCAAGCTTCTCCTTGGCACGGGCAAGTTCTTCCCTCTGAATCCTCAGATTAGCCTGTTTCATCCTTGCTTCATGTTCTCTCCTCTGAGGGGAAGTTATTCTCCTCTGAGCAGAGCCATGAGAGTGCACAGATCTATTGGAGTCCCTAGAATGAGACCTATCTCTTCTAACTCCAAAGTTAGGCCTGCTTAGGGTCAGTACTGGGGGTCCCCCAGATCCTTCCCTATGTAGGTCTAAGTTGGCCCTAGTAAGTCTGCTGACTAGCTCAGGACCATTGTCTGCCTCATCCCCCGAAATAACCTCTTCATCCTCTTCCTCCTCTACTTCGTCAGTTTCAGGGAGGTCAGGATCACCAAGGGTACCTTCTAAGGGTGGCATGCTCCCGTCTGTATGAGTAGCTTTTCTAGCATCATAAGTCTCTAAGAGACCTAACAGAAAAGGAGTGGTAGGGTTAGAACCCTGTTTTAGTTTCCTGGAGGTACACAATTGTCTCATCTCCTGGAAGCTAAGGCCTGCATATCTGGAAGTGACCTGTGGAGGGCCAACAACCACAAGGGGAGTCTCTGAAGACTCTCCATGGGTAGACATGCTTCTAGTGTGGTGTAAGTGATGCACCTACCTACACTATGGGTTTACCTACTGATCCCTTGCTAAGAGTTGTAGTCAGGGTGTGCTAAGCCCTGTTACACTACAACAGCTGGTTCAGTAGAACTCAGAGTATTCTAAGTTAAGTTATATGTACCTGGGTACTTATGTGATCTTTCAAATGATATTCTTAGGATACGTGCGAGGTAAAACAACAGCAAGCTCAAATCACAACCGCTGCACACCAATTTGAGAAGTTGGCCTGATATATAGTGCTCACTATTCTAGTGATCACTATGTATCATACCAAACAACCCTTATTGATGATTGGTTGTAAGTCAACCTTATTAGACCAGCTATCCTAGTAGCATGGACACGAGCAGTCTTTAGGCTAAACTCTAGAGGGCGTGTTAAGCCAGCTGTTTTACCATCACATATACCCCTTGAACACCAAGTGAAAGGACACCACACAAGTTGTTATGAAAATAAAGGATATTTATTTATAACAAGTCTACCCTGAACTCTTTATGAGTCAGGGAGCTAAGCACAATACAAAACTCTTATGAAAATACTTTAAGTTGCACAATTTACACAAATGCCCGAGGGGCACGAAAAACCATATACACAAAAAGTGGAATGCGAAATACTAGCAGGTAAGTAACAAGATCCAGAGGCTTCAGGATCGCTAGGACTACCCTACTGAACCCTAAGGTGAGGAGCAGGAGGCCTAGGGAGATCGGGTGCAGAGTGTGCACTCTCACGCGGGATGCGGGAAGAAGTCTATGGATGCTAGCGTTTCTAAAGTTACTGTTTCCAGACGAATCCGACTAGGTAGACTAAAAACGACAAAGGATCTGGACACTTGGATAGTGAACCTGTGCTGGAGTACCGAAATACTCAAGTTACCTAGCCCAGGGGCCGCGGCTGCATAGGGTTCAAAAGACGTCAGGAATCCTCGTTGAAGTCTATGGAGCCTGAAAGAAGAAGTTGCTGGCAGGCGACCAGTGAAGATGTTCCGAGTGATCCAAGCCTGGATCGGAGTTGAAGACGACCTGAAAGCAGAGGGGACTCAGTTCTTAATCACTAGCCAGTGATTATGTGGGCACCAGGATGGCACCGGATGAAGACACCTCGACCAGGTGAGTGGGCGACGCTGGACTCTGCAGTCACACGGGCTAGGAGGCGTTGTCGGCGTCCAGGCTGGAGGTGCGAGCTGTCCCACGAGGCTGTCGGCTGTCGACGATGCTGGACTCAGGATTTGAGCAACAAACCTTGGCAAAGGCAAGCCCACGCGGTGGAGTCAAGATGGCGTCTGGAGTGGACCAGGAGGGTCCAGGGCACTTCTTGCTGGACAAGAAGCAAGGGCCAGTCTAGGGAACCTAGACCAGCGGTGAAAACGTCGTGGTACGTCGCCAAGAGGGTCACTAGCCAACGGGCAAGTGACCGGACAACGTGGCAAGCAGCAAAGAAGCAGAAGGGCCCCACGCAGATCTCGTGGATGCTGGGAGGCTGGACTTCGGTGCTGGAGCTGCTTAGGGTTAGGGCTTCTCAAACCCCAGTGCACTTGCTCGAGGATCTCTCGGGGGTCGTGCTGGTGAAGCGTCGTGCAGGTCTTGAAGATGGCCGGTCCCACGGGTCTCGTCACACCCACGAATCTCAGCTGGGCTGGATGATGTAGGTAGAGGTCAGAGATAGCAGGAAATCCGGGTCTCGTCGAGCTGGGCAGTCTTGATCCGGAGGATGGACGGGCAGCAAACCGCAAGAGCTTCGATGGTGCCTGCTGGTGCAGGGTGGCTACTCCTTAGCCACAAGGGAGAGTCTTCAGAAAAGTCAAGAGTTCCTTTCGTGGAAAGTAGTTCAAGATTCAGAATGATCTAATTTGGGAAGGGGGCCTGCTCCTACCTTTATCCTAAGAAAAGGGGCTGGCACGCGACTAGGTCCTGCCCTATGGGTGGGACCAGGAGGGAGGTGGTTACACCCTTCTCCTTTGTCCGGTCTCTCCCCAGCTCAGGGGCTGGGGTGCCCCAGGAACTGGTTTGAGCCGGCATATGCACAGTGAGCACCGGGGTGCCACTTGCAGTCACCTTCCTTTCAGCCCTGCCTACCTGGGATACACAACATCCTGTCTGGGATGGTGCTGGCACCGCCCCTGACAGGAAACCCTTTGTCCAGGCCTCCGTTGCTGGAAGGACTCCCAGCAGCAGGAGGGCAGACTTGTGTCTCGGTGGCAGCATCCATTTTGTGGAGCTGAGGCTGTGTCTGACTTTAACCGGGGTCCACAGTTACATACATGTCGTGTCCCTCTAGAAGGGTGGAATGCTAACCCCGTCGCCAGAATTGGCGAGGGGTTAGTATTCCAATTCGTATGACACCTTACTCGACATGTTTTGATAATGCTATACCAAAGTTAGCATTTAACCGCGAGGATTATAATGCACTTAAGAGTATATGGTATAGCGTTATCATGGAACAGCTATTTGGACTTGGTTCCGCAAGCTGCAAACGGGCTAAGCTCATGCCAGAGCACCATCTCACATAATTTCCAAGCACTCTGCCTTCAGGATTGATAAGGCCTGCCATAGGAGTGACTGATAGGAGTATATGTGTCCATTTTAGGTTTAGATATAGGTATACTATATCTAAAGCAAAGGGTGTTTACACCACCTTGCCCCAGCTGGCGTGCAGCCAGTTGTGTCTGTTTGGGTGGCCAGCCAGGGGTGGCATAATACATGCTTCAACCCCTGGTAGGCCCTGGGTACACCTATGCCCTGAATACCTAAGGTATGCTGTACAGGGACTGATAAGGTGGCCCAGCACCAATTTGTAAAATGCACCTAAGGTACATGGTTGTAATTTAGAGAGAGAACAGCTAGGCTGTGGGTCTGATTAGCAGGCCCACAGCCAGGGAAAGTCGTAAATCAGTGAAGCAAAGAGCAAAAATCTGGGGTGGCCATGGGATTGCAGACCCCACTCTCCTACATAACCCCCCCCCCCCAAACTTAGGGACATTAAACTAACCTTGACCAGGTGAGTCTTCTTGCTCTAAGTGGAAGTACCTGGAGAGACCATCTGCATTACCATGGTCAGTTCCTGGGCGGTGCTCCACTGTAAAGTCCATCCCCTGTAGGGAAATGGACCACCTAAGAAGTTTGGGGTTTTCACCCTTCATTTGATTTAGCCATAAGAGGGGCTTATGGTCGGTCTGAACTTTGAAGTGGGTACCAAACAAGTATGGCCTCAACTTCTTCAGGGCCCAAACCACAGCAAAGGCCTCCCTCTCAATAGCTGACCAACGTTTCTCTCTAGGGGTCAGCCTTCTACTTATAAAAGCAATGGGCTGGTCATGACCATCAATATTCAGCTGAGATAGAACAGCTCCCACACCCAACTCAGAAGCATCTGTTTGGACAATGAAAGGTTTGGAGTAGTCTGGACTCCTGAGAATAGGTGCAGTGCACATGGCCGGCTTTAGGTCATCGAATGCCTTTTGACAGCTAACTGTCCACTTTACTTTCTTTGGCATTTTCTTACTTGTCAGGTCATTAAGTGGAGTCACAATGGTTCCATAATTTCTGACAAATTTCCTGTAATAACCAGACAGGCCCAAGAAAGCTCTGACCTGTGTCTGGGTGGTTGGAGGAGCCCAGTCCTTTATGGCCTGTATCTTGCTCTCCAGAGGTTGAACTTGGCCTCCACCTACAAGGTGGCCCAAGTATACAACTTGACTCTGCCCTATATGGCACTTAGTAGCCTTGATAGTGAGGCCTGCCTTTTGCAGGGCCTCTAAAACTTTCCTCAGGTGGATCAGGTGATCCTCCCAGGTGGAGCTAAAGACAGCAATATCATCGAGATATGCTGCACAAAAGTCATCCAACCCAGTGAGAACTTGGTTCACCAAACTTTGAAAAGTGGCAGGGGCATTTTTCAAACCAAAGGGCATCACCACAAATTGGTAATGACCTCCTGGGGTAGAAAATGCTGTCTTGGCCTTGGCATCCTCAGCTAACCTGATTTGCCAATAACCAGCTGTCAGGTCAAATGTACTCAAGACCTTGGCAGAAGCCAATCTGTCAATGAGTTCATCTGCTCTTGGTATTGGATGGGCATCTGTCTTAGTGACAGCATTGAGACCCCTGTAGTCTACGCAAAACCTCATCTCTCTCTTACCATCCTGGGTGTGAGGTTTAGGCACTAGAACTACAGGACTAGCCCAAGGGCTCTCTGAGGGTTAAATGACTCCCAATTCCAACATCTTTTGTACTTCAGTTTTTATGCAGTCCCTGACCTGGTCAGGTTGCCTGTAGATTTTACTCTTTATAGGCAGACTGTCTCCAGTGTCCACCTCATGTGTGCACCAGTTTGTCTGACTGGGGGTCAGAGAAAACATTTGTCTGAAGGATTGAAAGACTTGCCTACAATCCTGTTGCTGATGCTCAGAGAGGCTGTCAGAAAAGACTACACCATCCCCTGACCCATCATCAGGGTTCTGAGTGAGCAGGTCTGGGAGAGGGTCACTCTCTTCCTCCTGTCCCTCATCTGTGGCCATGAGCAAGCCCATGTCCTCCCTGTCAACAAATGCTTTGAACCTATTCACATGAAGTACTCTGTGAGGGCTCCTGGGAGTTCCCATGTCCACCAAATAGGTGACTTCTCCCTTTTGTTCAATGATGATGTGGGGTCCAGACCATTTGTCTTGGAGAGCTGCTGGGGCCACTGGCTCCAACACCCACACCTCCTGTCCTGCATGGTAAACAGTTAGGACAGCCTTTTGGTCATGCCAAGCTTTTTGAAGTTCTTGGCTGGCCTCCAGGTTTTTAGATGCTTTCTCCATGTACTCTGCCATCCTGGAGCGGAGACCAAGTACATAGTCCACTATGTCAAGTTTAGGCTTTTTGAGAGGTAACTCCCATCCTTCCTTCACAAGACATAGGGGTCCTCTTACAGGATGTCCAAACAAAAGCTCAAAAGGGCTGTAACCAACCCCCTTCTGTGGGACCTCTCTGTAAGCAAACAGAAGGCAGGGTAAAAGGATGTCCCATCTTCGCCTAAGCTTTTCTGGTAACCCTTTTATCATCCCTTTGAGGGTCTTGTTGAATCTTTCAACAAGCCCATTGCATTGTGGGTGATAGGGTGTGGTGAATTTGTAATTGACACCACATTCCTTCCACATAGCAGTCAAGTATCCTGACATAAAGTTTGCACCTCTGTCAGAGATCACCTCCTTAGGGAACCCCACTCTGGAGAAAACTCCAACCAGGGCCCTTGCCACAACAGGAGCTGTAGTGGTTCTAAGGGGAATAGCTTCTGGATACCTGGTGGCATGATACACTACCACCAGTATAAATCTGTGCCCAGATGCTGTTGGGGGGTCCATTGGTCCAACGATGTCAATCCCCACTCTTTCAAAGGGAACCCCCACCACAGGTAGTGGTATAAGGGGGGCCTTTGTTGTGCCACTTGATTTGGCACTGGCTTGGCAGGTGACACATGAACAACAAAAGTTCTTAGTGTCCTCAGACATATGGGGCCAGTGAAAGTGTGGGGCAAGCCTGTCCCAAGTCTTATTCTGGCCTAAGTGACCTGCAAGGGGAATTTCATGGGCCAAGGTGAGAAGGAAACCTCTCATAGACAAGGGGATGACTAGCCTCCTGGTAGCACCAGGCTTGGGGTCTCTTGCCTCAGAGTAAAGGAGTCCATCGTCCCAGTACACTTTATGGGCACCTGTGGCATTCCCTGCAGCCTCAGCAGCAGCCTGCTGTCTGAGGGGTTCAAGAGAGGAACAGTCTAACTGTGCCTGCCTCAAGTCTGCCCTGGAAGGGCCCCCTGTCCCAAGAAACTCAACCTGTTCAGGCTCAAGCTCTTCTAGGACAGTTCCTTCTGGGGTCTTGGGGTCAGTCTCCTGAGAGAGCTGATCCATCACCTGAGGCAGGGGGTAAGAGTCAATCTTACCCCTGCTGCTCTTTCTCTTGGGTAGTGTCTGGTCCATTGTTCCAGGATCCAGCACTAGTTCAGCTGGGCATTTCTTGGCCTGTGACCTAGTCACAGCAAGGACATGTGCTGACAAACCTAACATTTCCACATGAGTCCTATACTCCACATCTGACCATAAGGAGGATTCCAAATCATTGCCCAAAAGACAGTCCACAGGGAGGTCTGAACTAACAACAACCCTTTTGAGGCCATTTACCCCTCCCCAGGAGAAGTTAACAAGTGCCATACTATGGGAGGTAGTGGCATTGCTAGCATTGGTCACCAGGTAGTCTGCTCCCAGTATTACCTGGTCAGGGTTCACAAAGTTAGGTGTCACCATGGTGACACTGGCACAAGTGTCCCTGTAGGCCTGAGCCATTTTTCCATTAATCAAAGGCGTCTGCCTGTACTTGCACAGAGTACTGGGACTTATTGCAGGGGTCATATCCATGCCCCCAGTACAAACAAGAACAGCCTGAGTAGGTGTTCTGACTAAGTCAGAGCCCACCTCAGTTCCCAGGGTTAACCCCACTATAGCCTTAGGAGGATTACTACCACTACTAACTGTACTAGGGGGTGCAGGTGCCTTAGGGGCAGTAGTGGTAGGAGTTGGGCCTTTCTTGGTACACTCACTAAACCAGTGAGTATTACTTTTGCAGTATTGGCACCATGGTTTCTTCTGACCATTCTTCTTCATTTGGGAATTCTGGGTATACTGGGACCCACCCTCTTTAGATTGTTGGGGCCCTGTTGAAGACTTCTGGTCATTTTGCTTGTTCTCATTACCCTTGGGATCTGCTTTCTTCTGCCCACCACCCTGGTTCTGGTTCTGCTGCTTGACCCTTGTCCTGACCCATCTGTCTCTCTTCTTTCCCAATTCTTGGGGAGAGGTCAGAACTGAGTCAATAAGGTGCTGATGCAACAACTGATTTTGACAATTACTTAAGATTTGTTCTCTCATAATTAGATTATATAATCCTGTGTAATCAGTAACTTTACTTCCCAGTAACCAGCCTTCAAAAGCCTTAGTGGCACAATCTACAAAGTCAGCCCAATCTTGAGACTGAATTTTCTGGGTGTCTCTGAACACCAACATGTACTGTTCAGTGGATAAGCCAAACCCATCAATCAGTGTATTTTTCAAGACTTGGTAATTGTTAGCATCCTCAGCTCTAGTAGTGAGGAGCTTATCTCTACCTTTACCTTCAAAGGAGAGCCACAAAATAGCTGCCCACTGACTCTGGGGGATGCACTGGACAGTGCAGGCCCTCTCCAAAGCAGTCATCCATTTGTGGATGTCATCCCCTTGTTTAAAGGGGGGCACTATTTTACTCAGGTGTCTAGTATCAAAACTCCTGTCTTTATCCTTAGGGATATTGCTGCCACCAGTGGGGACTACCCCACTTAACTGTTTCTCTCTAGCAAAGGCAAGCTTCTCCTTGGCAAGGGCAAGTTCTTCCCTCTGAATCCTCAGATTAGCCTTTTTCATCCTTGCTTCATGTTCTCTCCTATGAGGGGAAGTTATTCTCCTCTGAGCAGAGCCATGAGAGTGCACAGATCTATTGGAGTCCCTAGAATGAGACCTATCTCTTCTAACTCCAAAGTTAGGCCTGCTTAGGGTCAGTACTGGGGGTCCCCCAGATCCTTCCCTATGTAGGTCTAAGTTGGCCCTAGTAAGTCTGCTGACTAGCTCAGGACCATTGTCTGCCTCATCCCCAGAAATAACCTCTTTATCCTCTTCCTCCTCTACTTCCTCAGTTTCAGGGAGGTCAGGATCACCAAGGGTACCTTCTAAGGGTGGCATGCTCCCATCTGTATGAGTAGCTTTTTTAGCATCATAAGTCTCTAAGAGACCTAACAGAAAAGGAGTGGTAGGGTTAGAACCCTGTTTTAGTTTCCTGGAGGTACACAATTGTCTCATCTCCTGGAAGCTAAGGCCTGCATATCTGGAAGTAACCTGTGGAGGGTCAACAACCACAAGGGAGTCTCTGAAGACTCTCCATGGGTAGACATGCTTCTAGTGTGGTGTAAGTGATGCACCTACCTACACTATGGGTTTACCTACTGATCCCTTGCTAAGAGTTGTAGTCAGGGTGTGCTAAGCCCTGTTACACTACAACAGCTGGTTCAGTAGAACTCAGAGTATTCTAAGTTAAGTTATATGTACCTGGGTACTTATGTGATCTTTCAAATGATATTCTTAGGATACGTGCGAGGTAAAACAACAGCAAGCTCAAATCCCAACCGCTGCACACCAATTTGAGAAGTCGGCCTGATATATAGTGCTCACTATTCTAGTGATCACTTTGTATCATACCAAACAACCCTTATTGATGATTGGTTGTAAGTCAACCTTATTAGACTAGCTATCCTAGTAGCATGGACACGAGCAGTCTTTAGGCTAAACTCTAGAGGGCGTGTTAAGCCAGCTGTTTTACCATCACATATACCCCTTGAACACCAAGTGAAAGGACACCACACAAGTTGTTATGAAAATAAAGGATATTTATTTATAACAAGTCTACCCTGAACTCTTTATGAGTCAGGGAGCTAAGCACAATACAAAACTCTTACGAAAATACTTTAAGTTGCACAATTTACACAAATGCCCAAGGGGCACGAAAACCCATATACACAAAAAGTGGAATGCGAAATACTAGCAGGTAAATAACAAGATCCAGAGGCTTCAGGATCGCTAGGACTACCCTACTAAACCCTAAGGTGAGGAGCAGGAGGCCTAGGGAGATCGGGTACAGAGTGTGCACTCTCACGCGGGATGCAGGAAGAAGTCTATGGATGCTAGCGTTTCTAAAGTTACTGTTTCCGGACGAATCCGACTAGGTAGACTAAAAACGACAAAGGATCTGGACACTTGGATAGTAAACCTGTGCTGGAGTACCGAAATACTCAAGTTACCTAGCCCAGGGGCCGCGGCTGCATAGGGTTCAAAAGACGTCGGGAATCCTCGTTGAAGTCTATGGAGCCTGAAAGAAGAAGTTGCTGGCAGGCGGCCAGTGAAGATGTTCGGAGTGATCCAAGCCTGGATCGGAGTTGAAGACGACCTGAAAGCAGAGGGGACTCAGTTCTTAATCACTAGCCAGTGATTATGTGGGCACCAGGATGGCACCGGATGAAGTCACCTCGACCAGGTGAGTGGGCGACGCTGGACTCTGCAGTCACACGGGCTAGGAGGCTTTGTCGGTGTCCAGGCTGGAGGTGCGAGCTGTCCCACGAGGCTGTTGGCTGTCGGCGATGCTGGACTCAGGATTTGAGCAACAAACCTTGGCAAAGGCAAGCCCACGCGGTGGAGTCAAGATGGCGTCTGGAGTGGACCAGGAGGGTCCAGGGCACTTCTTGCTGGACAAGAAGCAAGGGCCAGTCTAGGGGACCTAGACCAGCGGTGAAAACGTCGTGGTACATCTTCAAGAGGGTCACTAGCCAACGGGCAAGTGACCGGACAACGTGGCAAGCAGCAAAGAAGCAGAAGGGCCCCACGCAGATCTCGTGGATGCTGGGAGGCTGGACTTCGGTGCTGGAGCTGCTTAGGGTTAGGGCTTCTCAAACCCCAGTGCACTTACTCGAGGGTCTCTCGGGGGTCGTGCTGGTGAAGCGTCGTGCAGGTCTTGAAGATGGCCGGACCCACGGGTCTCGTCACACCCACGAATCTCAGCTGGGCTGGATGATGTAGGTGGAGTTCAGAGATGGCAGGAAATCCGGGTCTCGTCGAGCTGGGCAGTCTTGATCCGGAGGATGGACGTGCAGCAAACCGCAGGAGCTTCGATGGTGCCTGCTGGTGCAGGGTGGCTACTCCTTAGCCACAAGGGAGAGTCTTCAGAAAAGTCAAGAGTTCCTTTCGTGGAAAGTAGTTCAAGATTCAGAATGATCTAATTTGGGAAGGGGGCCTGCTCCTACCTTTATCCTAAGAAAAGGGGCTGGCACGCGACTAGGTCCTGCCCTATGGGTGGGACCAGGAGGGGGGTGGTTACACCCTTCTCCTTTGTCCGGTCTCTCCCCAGCTCAGGGGCTGGGGTGCCCCAGGAACTGGTTTGAGCCGGCATATGCACAGTGAGCACCGGGGTGCCACTTGCAGTCACCTTCCTTTCAGCCCTGCCTACCTGGGATACACAAAATCCTGTCTGGGATGGTGCTGGAACCGCCCCTGACAGGAAACCCTTTGTCCAGGCCTCCGTTGCTGGAAGGACTCCCAGCAGCAGGAGGGCAGACTTGTGTCTCGGTGGCAGCATCCATTTTGTGGAGCTGAGGCTGTGTCTGACTTTAACCGGGGTTCACAGTTACATACATGTTGTGTCCCTCTAGAAGGGTGGAATGCTAACCCCCTTGCCAGAATTGGCGAGGGGTTAGTATTCCAATTCGTATGACATCTTACTCGACATGTTTTGATAATGCTATACCAAAGTTAGCATTTAACCGCGAGGATTATAATGCACTTAAGAGTATATGGTATAGCGTTATCATGGAAAAGCTTTTTCGACTTGGTTCCGCAAGCTGCAAACGGGCTCAGCTCATGCCAGAGCACCATCTCACATAATTTCCAAGCACTCTGCCTTCAGGATTGATAAGGCCTGCCATAGGAGTGACTGATAGGAATATATGTGTCCATTTTAGGTTTAGATATAGGTATACTATATCTAAAGCAAAGGGTTATTACACCACCTTGCCCCAGCTGTCATGCAGCCAGTTGTGTCTGTTTGGGTGGCCAGCCAGGGGTGGCATAATACATGCTTCAGCCCCTGGTAGGCCCTGGGTACACCTATGCCCTGGATACCTAAGGTATGCTGTACAGGGACTGATAAGGTGGCCCAGCACCAATTGGTAAAATGCACCTAAGGTACATGGTTGTAATTTAGAGAGAGAACAGCTAGGCTGTGGGTCTGATTAGCAGGCCCACAGCCAGGGAAAGTCGTAAATCAGTGAAGCAAAGAGCAAAAATCTGGGGTGTCCATGGGATTGCAGACCCCACTCTCCTACATTGGGTATCAAACCCCTTGGAATCATACCTCCACTCCAGTAACTGGTGTGGGAGGTATGATTCCACCCTCCAGAAGCAAGCTTTAGAAGTCCCTGATCATCAACGGTACCAGCCTTCTTGACCCTGAAAACACAAAATAAATGCTGCTGACCAGAGACACATTTCTGCCCTCCTGCTGCTTAGCCAAACTCGAGCAGAGGAAGGCAGCACAATAAGCATCATGTTACAGGGAGGTGTCCCCACCTCTCAGACAGGATTTAGTGTATGAAGCTATGTGGGTTCACTGTCAATGTGCCTGAAAGTCTGCACAAGGGGCACAATTAGTATCCCTGTGCATAGTCCAGCTCAAACCTGTTCTGGGGGCCATTGGCTCCTGCTCTGGTAGGAAACTGGACATAGGATATGGGAGGGTCCCTTGAATTTGTCCAACTCTCTCCCGTGGGTACAAAAGGGCTTACCTGCCTGTAGGACCCTAGATTTTACATGGACAAGACTCTGAACAAGAAACCACTGACCTTCAACTGTCTGGTCACTCTGGACTTCGCTGGACTTCAATGGGCCTGACTTCATCTCCCTCTCGGTCCAAAGCATTGTCTGTGCTCATGCACCATACAGGATCCGTGCAGGACCTGGGGAGCATCAAGGACAACCAAAGTATCTCCCTTGGGGTCAAGGAGTCACTCCCCTGTATTTGCAGGCACCGTAACGCTACTGACTGGTCTGCTGATCCTGAGCTCCTGTAGACTCTGAAGGCTCCAGCAACACAGGAGGTGCGTTCCTATGTTCCTTGAGGTTAAGCTGTCCTCTCACTGAGTTTGAGGCCAGTATCCCTTGTGGGGACTTCATAACCTGAAGCCCTGTGCATCGTGTACAATTTGCAAGTGCATATGCTTGTTGGTGTTCCCCAACTTTGTGCATGGGCTGCCGATAGCTCCAACCTCTGTGCACATTTTGCACTGAGAACTTTGGCCTCCTCACACTCTGTGCCCTGCAAACTGTTGTTTAGTGAAACTGTTAGAGGTCCCTCGCGACTCCTGTACCTTCAACCTGTCGGTCCATTTGAGTGACAATCCTGATTTTCTTGGGCTCCCCTGGTTGCTCCAGGCCTGCCCTGACTCCCCTTGCTGTGGTGAGTCCTATGGTTCCTGCTCGGCCAGACCGATAATCTTTCTCGACCTTCTTCGTGGGTTGCAGTTGCCAAGGCTTGTTGGGGCTCCCGCTGGACACCCACCCCTCAGCACTCGACATCCTTCGTGGGACAGCTCGTATTCGGCTCCTGGTCATCCTCGACGTCTCCTGGCCCCTGCAGCTGTAGAGTTAAGGTCTCCTTCACACCTGAAGCACCCGACATTTGTGGGCATTCGCCTACTGAGCCCTGGTCACTCCTGAGTGACCCAGACTCTGTCACCCCTGCTTTCAGGTTCCTTCCATCAAGAACCCACCTGCGGATTCCACTGGACTCCTTTCTTCTTTCCAGCAGTGGAATTTCCTTGAAGACTCCCATTGAGAACGACAGCAGTTTCCGACGCCACTTCAGACCTATGCACCCGGCGTCCCTGGGATAGGTAACTCTGGTACTTTGGTATTCACTGGTGGGGTGGCTCTCCAACCTTCTATGCTCCAAAGGGTTTCCTCGTAATCCACTGGGAAGGGTCCTTTAACTTTAAAATTGCAACCGCTACTCTCCCATCGAATTGTACGTAGCAAGCGGTGGTGTTCTCACACTGCACCCGTCCTCTGTGGGGTCCCTACTTACTTACCTTGACTCGAGTCGTGGTTCCTATACCACTATTTTAGTATATGGTTTGATCTCCCACAGGAGCCCACTGTGTATTAGTGCTACTTACGAGTGTTTCTGTGCTAAAGTATTGTGTGTTTTGTGTTTATCTGCCTGTAGCAGATATTGTGAGGTATTAAAGGAGTTATAATAATAAATATATATTCCTATAACTACTGTGTGGTTCTTTTTTCATTTAACCAATACAATAAGATTGCATTCTGGTAAAACTTGCTGCTTAACATTCCTTCAAGCCTAAGCCTTAAGGCTGCTCTCCACAGCTACCACTTGGATAACTTATCTTTGACCTCTTAAATCACCATAGGGTTGTCTGGATTGGTGCAAGGTGCCCACTTTAAATAGTGGACATCATATACCAGGCGAACTTCTCACACAAGCCTTCTCCCTGAGGATCTTGATCTGGTGTCTGAATAGAAGCTTGCTTCTCAGAATTGTTTTCCTTTCTCTTGGAAGGTTGGTCCATAATTTCAGGCTTCAAGACTTCTTCTTCACCCTGGGTTCTACACCTAACTCTGGTTTTCACACCTACCAATTCAGGTATTCCGTGCATTGCTGCATGATTTTTCTTTTCTACCTCAGCCCACACTGAGCACTCCAAATCATTGCAAAGCAGACACTGCACAGGGATAGCAAAAACACACAACTAGCCTTTTGAGGCCGGTAACCCCTCCCGAATCTAAGGACACCAATGCCATTGTATTCACCTTACCCTGATAGTCAGCATTGAGGACTGTATAGATCTCTCTAAGCAAGTGTTTGTTTGAGGACACCATTTGTCCAGTCCCCATGATGATACTGGCACCAGTGTCTCTAAGGTCTTCCACCCTATTCCCATGGATATTTGGCTCTTGCCTGTATCTCTCCAGGTTACTGGGACAAACACCATAGTTGCTGCAGCCACATCTCTCTCTGAGACTAGAGTTGCCTCAGTGAGCACTTGCCATGGTCAGGGCTCACCTGTGATCCCATCCGGAGACTAACTACTGCATATACTACAAGTATACTAGAGGTATTATTTTTCGTTTTACAGCTAGGGTCTCCAGTTTGGTGTCCATGGGCTTTACAGTCATGACACAAACCTTTTTGGTATCCCAGATCTTACCCTGGTAATCACCCTTGGGCTGTGAATAGTTTCTGGGCCCACCCTTCCGTGCAAGTTTTTGGGGGCCTGAAGAAGACTCATTTTTGTTTTTAACTTTTTGGTCACCATCTTTCTCTTAGTGGTTGTTTTTGGTCTCTTTCTTTTGGTCACCCCCACCAGTGGTAGTTTTGGTCACCCTCATTTTGGCCCAGTAGTCTGCCTTCTTCCCCAACTCTAGAGGAGAAAGTGGACCTAGGTCTACAAGATGCTGAGGTAACTTCCCATTGTAACAGTTACTCAACAGATGCTCTTTCTTGATTAAATTGCAAAGCCCTTCATAGTCATGCACATGAGCATGTGGCAGCAACAGCCACAGACAGGGAACTCAGCACATTCTGGGCTGGAGACACAGACCTGGCAGGCAGAGAGGGGTAACAGTATGGGGAGGTAGCGCCATCACACAACCTCAGAACCAAAACTCAAAATAGACTGGACAAGTAATTGTAATACCACCGACAAAATCAACAGCCCCTCGGTTCAGAAAAATGAGAGAGACAAACTTACAGCAATGAGGAAACATAGATTTTATTGGGGTCTAGGAGCTTTGGGCCGCTATATGTTTTATGACGACTGGGTATCCTCATCAGAGATTGACATCAGGGATGCTTCTAGGGGCTAGGTCTCACTTCGTTGTTGTTCCCCCAGGCCGGGATTTGCTGGCCACACCCCAGGGGGTGGGCCAGCTGACAAAGGGGTGGGGCAGCTCCCAGAGAAAGTATTAAAAACACAGACACCCAGTTCCCCTTGTCCAAAGTCAGTAGTGATGGGCTCCTACCACAAGGACAAAAGATCCCGATTCTAGGGCATCCAGGCCAGGACCAATGTTTCCATTACTGTGCATAGGCCCAAAAGCACCTCCAGTGAGCTAGAAGCCTCTGCCCAAAGGAAGCCCCCTTTGAGGTTTGGAACAAAGCTGACCTCAGTGGCGGGAGTCAGGATTCTTGTGTGCCGGGGATGGTAAGAACCCTAAAAACTTCCCAACACATGCATTAAGAGTCAATAAGCTGTGATGCATCCGCATGATGTTAAGTCCAAGCCTCCAGTTGGGGGGGACTCACCAGAGTGACCAGACGTCCTGAAATGGCTAAGACAGTCCCCCGGTTTGTTGTTTCTACAGTCACCCAGCAACAAATGTCTTGACTAAAAATCCAGAACTAAGATACATACTTACTTAACCAGCCTACTTCAATGCTTTACAAAGTATCCCACATTTCCAAAATTGGATCACAGTGCCATGCCCTTACGATGCATGACCGTGGCAATCTTAGTCATCAGCTAGGGACAGCAGGCCCAAGTGTGCTGAGAGGAACCAAGGTGTGGTACGATGGAGAGGGGGTGCCTAGGAAGAGGGGTCCTAAATGACCACTGCAGCTCCAGATAAAGGTAGGACACTGGATGCGCTCCCGCCTGTATCAACCGTACTGTGACCTGCTCTCTACTGATGCAGGGCTAAACCTAAAAACACGTGTCTAGAGATAAAAGCATTACCTGCACCGACTTTAAAGTAAGCATACTCCATTTACAAGAATGCAATGGGAGGACTGGGCTGGGATGAGAAGCAGTGTGCTCCCTCCCCCTTATGTTTAAAAGGCTCTCTTGAGCCAACCAGCTGACAAGCTTACCTGGGATGCACCTGTGTACCTGTCTGTGGAGTGGTACTGTGACCTGAAGACTTAGTTAGCATTTCAGCAACCCCAGATTACTTTTCTCTGCTCTCTACTACTTCTGCTTGCTACTGTCGAAGGGCTAAACCCAGAAGCACATGTCTAAAGATAACAGCACTACCTGCATCAGCTTTGGTAAAAAAAACTACAGCAACTTTGAAGAAAGCATACTGCATTTACGAGAATCAAATGGGGTGAACTATGCTGGGATGAGAGGCAGTGTGCTCCTTCCGCCCTTGTGTACAAAGAGCTCCCTTGAGCCAACGAGCTGACGAGCTTACCAGGGATGAACCTGTGTGCCAGTGGAGTGGCACTGTGACCTGTGAAGACTTGGGCAGAATTTCAGACACCACAAATGACTTTTCTCTGCACTTTACTACTTGTGGTCTCTACTAATGAGGGGCTAATCCCAGAAACACCTGTCTAGAGATAACAGCATAACCTGCACCAACCTTGGTGAAACATTGCAGCAATTTTGAAGTATGCGTACTACATTTACCAGAATATAATGTGGTGGACTCTGGTGGGATGTTTAAAAGGCTCCCTTGAGCCAACAAGCTGGCAAGCTCACCTGGATTGCACCTGTGCACCTGTGGAAGGGCACTGTGATCTGTGAAGCATTGGGCAGCATTTCAGCAACCCCAGATGACTTTTCCATGCTCTCTACTGTTTCTGTTCTCTACTGAAGAAGGGTTAAATCCAGAAACACATGTCTAGAGGTGATAACACTAACTGCACCAACTTGGGTGAAAAACCACATCAACTTTAAAGGAAATATACTACATTTACCAGAATGCAATGGGATGAACTGTGCTGGGATGAGAGGTAGTATGCAACTTCTACTCTTGTGTTTAAAAGGATCCATTAACCCAACGAGCTGAGGAGCTCAAGACTTAGCCAGCATTTCAGAAATCCCAGATGACTTTTTTTCTTGCTCTCTACTGATGAAGGGCTAGACCCAGAAAATTATGTCTAGAGATAACAGCAGTGCCTGCACCAACTTTGTTGAAAAACTACAACAACTTTGAAGTAAGCTTATTGCATTTACCAGAATACAATGGGGTGAGTTATGCTGGGATCAGAGGCAGTGTGCTCCCTTCGCCATTAGATTTAAAAGCTACCTTGAGCCAACGGGCTGACAAGCTCAATTGGGATGCACCTCTGTGCCTGTGGATTGTTACTGTGACCTGTGAAGACTTGAGAAGCATTTCAGCAGCCCCAGATGATTTTTCTCTGCTCTCTACTTCTTCTGGTCTCTACTAATGAAGGGCTGAACCCAGAAACACATGTCTAGAGATGACAGAGGTACATGCAACGACTTTTGTGAAAAACCACAGCAACTTCGAAGTAAGTGCACTCCATTTACCGGAATGCAATGGGTTGAACTGTGCTATGATGAGAAGCATTGCTGTTAGAAGCGGCTGTCTCTAGTTGGCAGAGGTATACACTTCTGACAAATAGGGACACACCTTTTCTAGTCAGGGCAAGGGGATCACACACTTAGATAACCCCTGCTCACCCCCTTGGTAGCTTGGCAAAGCAGACAGGCTTATCTCAGAGGCAGTGCGTTAAGCATTTATGACCACATACAGTAATAAAGTGAATACACTACAAATGGACACAACACAGTAGTATTATAAAAATAAGAATGTTTATATAAGGCTTAGCACAAGACCAAATAACGACAAAAATATACCACAATCTTAATAAATACTCTTGGAAGGAAAAATAATAGTTCAAGTACGGTTTCTTCTTAGCACAAAGTCTTTAGTAACCAAAGCAACTCTTCTTCTTTAAAACACAGTTCTTGGCAACAATGTAACCCACATGGGAGTCACACGACGTCGAGGCAAAGTTAATCCAAAGGTTTGGCGTCGACCGCGAGGGGTGCTACGTCGAGCCCGGAGTCGCACAGACCCCAACAACACAGTACCTTGGAAAAGTGAAGCACTCGATGATCAGCGGCGTCGAGATGTCCGGCGTCGCGTCTTCGGCGTCGATCGGGCCTCGGAGTCGGGGCGATCTGCAGCGGCGTCGACCGAAGTCAGGCAGGAGCAGCGCTCACGAGATGAAGCAGGATATGGCGTCGTCGTCGATGTCGATGTTGCAAGAGTGAGCAGCGCTCACGGCGTCGAGAGGGCTCGGGGTCGATGCGATCAGCGGCGGTGTCGACACAGGGTCACTTGGAGCTGGAGCCGAACTCGCTACTCACTGGCGTCGCTACTGGCGTCGATCGGGCCCGGCGGCCGGCGTCGAAGGTGCGGGACACTGGAGCCGTTACTCACGATGTCGAGCTGGATTCGGCGGCGTCCGTCGGCGTCGAGATTGCTGGATTCTTCAGAGGTGCTGGATTTCAGGTTCCAGCAACAAGCACTTTTAGCAAATAGATGAAGTCCTTTGGCCCTGTGACTTCAACAGGAGGCTGGCACTCTTCCAACCCTTGGAGATTTTCTTTAGCAAGTTTGAGAGTACACACTCAGTTCCTCTCTCCTGGTTCCTTGGCAAAAATAAAGAAGCAACTGCAGGATTCCCCCAACAAACAGCCCTCTGGCAGAAGGGGTAGGCAGTCCTTGGATCAGCAGGCTTCTTGTCCTTGGTTCAGGTTTCCTTGTCAGAAGTGATCTGCCTTCTTGGTTCAGGGGTCCTTCTCTTATACCCCTTTTTGGCTTTGATCCCTTTGTCCATGAAGGGGAATTTCCCCCCATCTCGGGTTTGTTGTGGGTGTTGCCAGGCCGAGGCACCTGGCCTATTCACTGTGCAGGGCAGAGTCTTCAGCCGCCCAGCAGGAGCGGAGCCAGCATTGTCACTGGCAGGGGCAGGGCCATCAGTCGCCCGGTAGGAGGTGGGGCCAGGAAACTCCCTGGCAGGCACAGAGTCATCAGTCGCCTGGCAGGGGGGCGGAGCCAGCATTGTATCAGGCAGGGCAGGCTATCAGGAGCTACTCTTCCCCTACTCTCAATGCAAATGCCCCACTCACCCCACACTGACTCATTCAGACCTCTGGAGCCACCCAGCTCCTGTCACACGCACACCAGAACCAGCAGAGACCGGTAGACAGTTAGACAAGAAAATAGCTACTTTCTAAAAGTGCTATTTTCAAACACAGAGTCCAAAAACCATCCACCCAAACGGATGCGTTATTAAACCCTGAGTTCAGGGATACCAAACTCGACATTGCACCATGCTCCCCGAGCCCGCTAGGATTATAGCATTAATAATCCTGGCAGCCCATTCTAACTTATGGAGAGCAGGTTACCTTACAATAGTGAAAAACGAATATGGCTGTAATTCACTATTAGGACATGCCAACCTTGTCAGGCTGGTCCTACCTTATGCTTACAATGCACCCTGCCCTTGGGCCTACCATAGGGGTGACTAACATGAAGTTAAGGGAAGGTTTAGGGACTGGCAAGTAGGTGTACTTGCGCAGTCTGCGTGACAGTACTTGACTGCACGTAGGTCTAGCAATGGCAGACCTGTAGACATACTTTTACTAGGCCGCTTCTGTGGGTGGCACAACACGTGCTGCAAGCCCACTAGCAGCATTTGTATTTACAAGCCCTGGCACTCCTGGTGCACTCTACTAGGGACTGACAGTAAACCAAATAAGCCAAACATGGAATTCAATCAATACATCAATTTCACATAGGGAGCACTTGCACTGTGGCACTGATCAGCAGTGGCACAGTGCCCAAAGCAATATACCAGCAAAAACATCGTAAACAGAGGAGGCAAACAGAAAAAATGGAGGAGAGACTCATGCCAATGATGCCAAGTCTAACACGTGTCCCCTCCAGCTGAAATGTGGGGAGAACTACCCTTACCCTAGGGAGTCCTCATCACTAAGGCGGAAAAATCTGGACAGACCATCAGCATTGGCGTGATCTGTGCCAGGGCGGTGTTCCACCGTGAAGTCCATCCCCTGTAGGGAAATGGACCACCTCAACAGCTTTGGATTCTCACCCCTCATCTGCATCAACCATCTGAGGGACCTGTGGTCTGTCTGAACCCGGACGTGAGTCCCAAACAAGTAGGGTCTTAGCTTCTTCAGTGCCCAGACCACAGCAAATGCTTCTCGCTCTATCGCACTCCACCTCTGTTCCCTGGGAAGTAACCTCCTACTGATGAAGGCTACAGGTAAGTCTCGCACATTGCAGTTTTCAGGGTGTCAAAGGCCGTCTGACAGGCGGCAGTCCAGATCACAAGTCTTTCCTGCTTCCTGGAAGTCAGCGAAGTCAAGGGGTGCACAATGTTACCATAATCCTTGACAAACCTCCTGTAGTAACCCGTGAGACCCAAGAAGGCTCTCACCTGAGTCTGGGTTTTGGGCGGTGCCCATGCCAGGATGGTATCAACCTTGGGTTGCAGGGGGGCCACCTTGCCGCTCCCTACTTGGTGACCCAAGTACACCACTGAACCCTGCCCAATCTGGCACTTACTGGCTTTGATTGTGAGGCCTGCTCTGCGCAGGGCCAACAACACTTCCTGGAGGTGGCTCAAGTGTTCCTCCCAGCTGGCGCTGAACACTGCGATGTCGTCCAGGTAGGCGGCACTGAAATCCTCCAGTCCAGCCAAGACCTGGTTGACCAACCTCTGGAAGGTGGCAGGGGCATTCTTCATCCCAAAGGGCATAGCCCGGAACTGGTAGTGCCCATCTGGTGTGGAGAATGCTGACCTCTCTTTTGCCCCATCAGTTAAGGCGATCTGCCAGTACCCAGACGTTATATCAAACGTACTAAGGTACCGGGCAGCCCCTAACCGATCTATGAGCTCATCAGCTCTGGGGATGGGGTGCGCGTCAGTCTTGGTGACTGAATTGAGTCCTCGGTAATCCACACAGAACCGAAGTTCTGGTGAAGCACCAGGCGCGGCAGCCTTTGGGACCAAGACCACTGGGCTGGCCCAAGGACTGCTAGAGGACTCAACCACCCCTAAGGCAAACATTTTGGAGACCTCCTCCTTGATGTATGCTCTGACCTTGTCAGTCACTCTGTAAGCCTTGTGCTTCACAGGAGTGCTGTCCCCGGTGTCCACATCATGGACACACCACTGAGTGACACCAGGAATCAAGGAGAACAGATCAGGGAATTGTCCCAACAATTGGCGACAATCCTGCTGCTGCTCAGGGGTCAGTGTGTCAGAGAGGACAACACCATCCACTGACCCATCTTGCTTTTTTTCATACAGGAGGTCAGGAAGAGGCTCACTCTCCTCCTCCATTCCAGCATCTGTAGCTAGGAGCATGCCCACTTCGGACCTTTCTAAGTGGGGCTTCAAACGGTTGACATGCAGGACCCGCAAGGGGTTCCTGGGAGACTTCAAGTCCACCATGTAGGTGACATCACTCTTTTTCTCCACAACATCAAATGGTCCAGTCCACCTGTCCTTGAGCGCACAAGGTTCCACAGGGGACATGACCCAAACTTTCTGTCCAGGTTGAAGCTCCACCAGAGTGGCATTCCGGTCGTACCTCCGCTTCATCTCTTCCTGTCTGGCCTCCAGATTTGCCTGAGCAAGATCTCTGAAGCGCCTAGTCTGGTTCCTAAAGGCCAGCATGTAACTGTATACATCCTGGGGAGGTTTCCTGGGAGATTGCTCCCAGCCTTCATTGACCAGTCTCAAAGGTCCTCTTACCGGGTGTCCATACAAAAGCTCAAAGGGGCTGAACCCTAGAGACTTCTGTGGCACCTCACGGTAAGCAAACAACAGGCATGGCAAGAGGACGTCCCATTTACGCCTCATTGGTTCTTCAAGACCCATAATCATGCCTTTAAGGGTACGGTTGAATCTCTCAACCAACCCATTACCTTGAGGGTGGTAAGGAGTGGTGAACTTGTAGGTTACCCCACACTCCTTCCACAGAGACTTCATATAGTTGGAAATTAAGTTGGTGCCCCGGTCTGACACCACCTCTCTGGGGAACCCCATTCGGGAGAAAACACCCATCAGTGCCCGTCCCACCACGGGGGCCGTCACTGTTCTGAGAGGGATGGCTTCCGGGTACCGTGTGGCATGGTCCACCAAGACCAGGATGAACCTGTTGCCCATGGCTGTCTTGGGGTCCAGGGGCCCAACAATGTCAATCCCCACCCGGTCAAAGGGGGTACTGACCACGGGAAAAGGTTAGAGGGGAGCCTTCTGCTTCCGCCCGCTTTTCCCACTTGCCTGGCAAGTCTGACAGGTTTTGCAATGGATATCTGTATCCCTTCTCATCTGAGGCCAATATAAATGGGTGACAAGCCTGTCATAGGTCTTATCCTGCCCCAGATGTCCAGCTAATGGAACGTCATGAGCCAAACCCAGTAGGAAGGCTCTGAAGCGCTGGGGTACCACCAGCACACGGGCTGACCCAGGCTCAGCAGCCTTAGGCTCGCTATACAGGAGATCGTTCTCCCAGTAGACCAAATGTGACCCTGACTGATCACCTGTTGTCTGGGCTGAGGCCTGCTGCCTCATACCCACAAGAGAAGGGCACACTTTCTGTTCTGCACAAAATTCTTCCCTGGAGGGACCACCATCCTGCTGCCAGTGGGTCCGCTCGGGCAGGTCTCCCAGTTCAGCAACTTGTTCACCTGTGGGTTCCAGGGCAGCCCCCTCAGGGTCTGCCTCCTCTAAGCATGGGCGTAAAATCCGCTCCGCTCGCGGATTTTTCGGATTTTCGGCAAATCCGCAATCCGCGAACGCTCGCGAATTTGTCGAAAATCCGTGAATCCGCTCGCGGCGGATTTTTTGCTTGGTTGCGGCGCGCGGCGTGGTGCACGGCGTTCACTTTCCGTCATTTTAGCGTTTGCCGAGTTGTTTTTCTTTGCGAGTGACGCGCCATTTTAGATCTTGCTGCGTGTTCCCGCGGGAGTTTGTCGCCCGCGAATACGTACTCGCGGCTTGCCACCTTGCACAGCACACCTCGCGAGAGTTCGCAATTGCGAACATGTAGTTGCGGCGGAAAGGAACAATCTCGCACTTGCGAAATAGAGATTTTGCAATTTCGCACAAGAAAATCACCAGCAAACAGGATAAACCTTCAGAAAATTATGATTTTTATCAGAATCACTCCTCAGGTTGACATTTGCATGGCCTTTTTTTTTGCAAGGAGTCCATTTTGGGGGGGGGGGGGGAGGAAGGAAGTGCCCCACAGTCTCCAACTTCCTGTTCCTGTCCAGCAGGCTCCTCCCAGTGCTTTGTCCATCTCCTGGTCACTTTCATTTGGATCTGGAGCTGGAAGGATTACTTTTTGTGGGTGCTGCTGGATATTTGGATTTGAGGCCTTTTTGACTGTCTTTGGATCACTTTTGGATTAGAAATCAACTTTCACAAGTAAGTTTGTTTGGGGCATTACAGTTGCTGCACGTACAATTTTGGAACTTTTTCAGAAAATTAAATAAATTATATTGTGGGTAGCCACAGTATCCAGTAGGACCAGGGTTGGTTATGGGTGCATGATACAACTGTTTTGTTGAATTTAAACACCATTGAGGCCATGGATGGGCTGGGATTGTGCAGATTTTATTGTTTTTTGTCGTTTTTTTGGGCCTGCTGGTGTGGCCCTTTGCCCAGAGGTGGTGAGTGTTGCATGGGCCTAGTCTTTCTGTGGGGTGTCTTCTTGAATTTAAACATAATTGAGGCCATGGATGGGCTGGGATTGTGCTTATTTTATTGTTTTTTGTCGTTTTTGGGGGGCTGCTGGTGTGGCCTTTTGCTTGCCCAGGGGTGGTGGTGGTGCATGGACTGAGTGTGCCTGTGGTGTTGTCTCACTCTCTTTGATGTAAACATCATGGATGGCATTGGATTGTGGTGATTTCTGGCTGTTTTTCTGTTTTTTGGGGGTGTACTGTTGATGTGGTCTGGCCATGTGGGTGGTGGTGGTGGCCATCTTGAGTGCTGGCTGGTACAGGCAACATGTGCTTGGGGTGTAAGGGGGCCATTTTGAGGAGAGGCAGTGTCTGAGGCCTGCACTTATTTTGCCTACTTTTCATCCCTTATGCCCAGGGGTAGTGAGTGTTGCATGGGCCTAGTGTTTCTGTGGGGTGTCTTCTTGAATTTAAACATAATTGAGGCCATGGATGGGCTGGGATTGTGCTTATTTTATTGTTTTTTGTCGTTTTTGGGGGGCTGCTGGTGTGGCCTTTTGCTTGCCCAGGGGTGGTGGTGGTGCATGGACTGAGTGTGCCTGTGGTGTTGTCTCACTCTCTTTGATGTAAACATCATGGATGGCATTGGATTGTGGTGATTTCTGGCTGTTTTTCTGTTTTTTGGGGGTGTACTGTTGATGTGGTCTGGCCATGTGGGTGGTGGTGGTGGCCATCTTGAGTGCTGGCTGGTACAGGCAACATGTGCTTGGGGTGTAAGGGGGCCATTTTGAGGAGAGGCAGTGTCTGAGGCCTGCACTTATTTTGCCTACTTTTCATCCCTTATGCCCAGGGGTAGTGAGTGTTGCATGGGCCTAGTGTTTCTGAGGGGTGTCTTCTTGAATTTAAACACCATTGAGGCCATGGATGGGCTGGGATTGTGCAGATTTTATTGTTTTTTGTCGTTTTTTTGGGCCTGCTGGTGTGGCCCTTTGCCCAGGGGTGGTGAGTGTTGCATGGGCCTAGTCTTTCTGTGGGGTGTCTTCTTGAATTTAAACACCATTGAGGCCATGGATGGGCTGGGATTGTGCAGATTTTATTGTTTTTTGTCGTTTTTTTGGGCCTGCTGGTGTGGCCCTTTGCCCAGGGGTGGTGAGTGTTGCATGGGCCTAGTCTTTCTGTGGGGTGTCTTCTTGAATTTAAACACCATTGAGGCCATGGATGGGCTGGGATTGTGCAGATTTTATTGTTTTTTGTCGTTTTTTTGGGCCTGCTGGTGTGGCCCTTTGCCCAGGGGTGGTGAGTGTTGCATGGACTGAGTGTGCCTGTGGTGTTGTCTCACTCTTTTTGATGTAAACATCATGGATGGCATTGGATTGTGGTGATTTCTGGCTGTTTTTCTGTTTTTTGGGGGTGTACTGTTGATGTGGACTGGCCATGTGGGTGGTGGTGGTGGCCATCTTGAGTGCTGGCTGGTACAGGCAACATGTGCTTGGGGTGTAAGGGGGCCATTTTGAGGAGAGGCAGTGTCTGAGGCCTGCACTTATTTTGCCTACTTTTCATCCCTTATGCCCAGGGGTAGTGAGTGTTGCATGGGCCTAGTGTTTCTGAGGGGTGTCTTCTTGAATTTAAACACCATTGAGGTCATGGATGGACTGGGAATGTGCAGATTTTATTGGTTTTTGTCGTTTTTTTGGGCCTGCTGGTGTGGCCCTTTGCCCAGGGGTGGTGAGTGTTGCATGGGCCTAGTCTTTCTGTGGGGTGTCTTCTTGAATTTAAACACCATTGAGGCCATGGATGGGCTGGGATTGTGCAGATTTTATTGTTTTTTGTCGTTTTTTTGGGCCTGCTGGTGTGGCCCTTTGCCCAGGGGTGGTGAGTGTTGCATGGGCCTAGTCTTTCTGTGGGGTGTCTTCTTGAATTTAAACATAATTGAGGCCATGGATGGGCTGGGATTGTGCTTATTTTATTGTTTTTTGTCGTTTTTGGGGGGCTGCTGGTGTGGCCTTTTGCTTGCCCAGGGGTGGTGGTGGTGCATGGACTGAGTGTGCCTGTGGTGTTGTCTCACTCTCTTTGATGTAAACATCATGGATGGCATTGGATTGTGGTGATTTCTGGCTGTTTTTCTGTTTTTTGGGGGTGTACTGTTGATGTGGACGGGCCATGTGGGTGGTGGTGGTGGCCATCTTGAGTGCTGGCTGGTACAGGCAGCAACATGTGCTTGGGGTGTAAGGGGGCCATTTTGAGGAGAGGCAGTGTCTGAGGCCTGCACTTATTTTGCCTACTTTTCATCCCTTATGCCCAGGGGTAGTGAGTGTTGCATGGGCCTAGTGTTTCTGAGGGGTGTCTTCTTGAATTTAAACACCATTGAGGTCATGGATGGACTGGGAATGTGCAGATTTTATTGGTTTTTGTCGTTTTTTTGGGCCTGCTGGTGTGGCCCTTTGCCCAGGGGTGGTGAGTGTTGCATGGGCCTAGTCTTTCTGTGGGGTGTCTTCTTGAATTTAAACACCATTGAGGCCATGGATGGGCTGGGATTGTGCAGATTTTATTGTTTTTTGTCGTTTTTGGGGGGCTGCTGGTGTGGCCTTTTGCTTGCCCAGGGGTGGTGGTGGTGCATGGACTGAGTGTGCCTGTGGTGTTGTCTCACTCTCTTTGATGTAAACATCATGGATGGCATTGGATTGTGGTGATTTCTGGCTGTTTTTCTGTTTTTTGGGGGTGTACTGTTGATGTGGACTGGCCATGTGGGTGGTGGTGGTGGCCATCTTGAGTGCTGGCTGGTACAGGCAGCAACATGTGCTTGGGGTGTAAGGGGGCCATTTTGAGGAGAGGCAGTGTCTGAGGCCTGCACTTATTTTGCCTACTTTTCATCCCTTATGCCCAGGGGTAGTGAGTGTTGCATACTTGCATGTCCCTAGTCTTTCTGTGGGGTGTCTTCAATGTAAACATCATGGATGGCATGGGATTGTGCTCATTTTTCTGTGTTTTGTCGATTTTTTGGGGTGTATAACTGAACTGATGTTCCTCTGTCTTCCATTGCTTTTAGGTGCACAAGAAGACTCAATAGAACCACCAGTGCCAGGAAGAAGTCCTGCAGCGGTGTGTGCAGCATAACGTCACGCGACGTCACGTCTGGACACAGAACCCTCTGCAACTCGTGCAACTGCTGCCTGCTGACCTGCTCTGAAGAAGATGGCCCCAAAAAAAGTAACCCGTAGCTCCTCTAGCAAGAAAGGTGCCAGTAAGGAGCAGAAGAAGCAAGTTACCAAGGACACTGGTGTGCCGCCCGCCCCTTTTTTTGTGAGTAAAAAAAAAAGTATGCCTGCAGCAGCTGCAGCGGGATCTGCTGGGGACCAAGCTGGCAGCAGCACCCCCGCTCCATTGGGCTCAGTGCCACCACCACCACCACGCCAACTTAAGTCCAAGC
Organism: Lissotriton helveticus; assembly: GCF_964261635.1. Taxonomy (NCBI): domain Eukaryota; kingdom Metazoa; phylum Chordata; class Amphibia; order Caudata; family Salamandridae; genus Lissotriton; species Lissotriton helveticus. Next base: position 766,337,615 of record NC_136067.1, on the reverse strand, counting down.
CCTTGAGTGCTGCAGAGGCAGCCAGTATACTTCTTCAATCACCATCGACCAGTGATGTTGGCTCATCGCAAGAAAGCAGCAGCAATGTCCCTCAATCAACACAGGTTGTTGTAGCTCATCTGACGAGTGTTGAACAACCACAGCGGCAACAACAATCACATGTGCAAGTACAAGCCCAAGTACATGTGGAAGGAGAGGCAGCGCAAGGAGATGCGCATGCAGAGGTGCATGGAGGGTCACAACAAGTGCCCACAATAGTTGTTCCTCCCGAAGTAGGGGCACATCAGGAAATCGACAATCAAGGCGAGGTATCATTTGAGGAAGCCACTCCTCCTGATGATCCTTCATTGTCTTCCACAACCCTAGCAAGGAAGAGATCAAGGGTGGTGTCTACATCCTCTTCAAGCACACCTCCTTCTGATGATACGGATCAAACTTGGGAACCAGCACCACAGCCGTCTGAGAGTGAGGCACACCATGATCCAACAAAGGTACTTAAGCGTAAAAGGAAGCTCGTCCAAAGTCTCAGACTTATGGAGTGTGATGAGGCTCAACAAGAAGTGGCGGATACTGCTGCTGATGAAGACTCTGCCAACGACGACCCAGTCATCATAAAGGTCACTGCAGCCCCAGCGGGCATGCAGCAAACAGACATTTTGACCCTAGCCCGAAGAGCTGCTGCGCGTGATGATGATGATGATGATGTTGTCGATGAGGAGGCAGTGGAAACACCACAATCATTGGAGTTAAGTAGTACACCAACTCGTCCCGCTTCCATATTTCTTTCTGGCAAGAAGAGACCTGCGTCAACCTCGACCTTAATTAGTGGCGGTGAAAGTGGAAAACGTACAAAAGTTGGCCAATCCAGATCCTCCACTTCATCTGGCATTAGCTTCATGACCACCACCACCACCAGTATCGCCGCCTCCTCCAGGTCCCACAGACACTTCAAGTCCCCAGTTTGGGACTTCTTTACTGTTTGTCCCAAAAATCCAAGGTTTGCCATTTGTACCCTTTGTAAGCTTGCAGTTAGTCGTGGTAAGCCAGGTAGCAACTATGGTACCGGCGGCCAGAGTGGTCATCTTGACAGAAAGCACGGTGTCCAATGGTTTGCGCACCTAGCTGCGATCAAGAAAGGCCAAAATCAAGGAAACGTTGATGTTTCATCTGATGTTGACGAGCAGGAAGAAGACGTGTCAAACACTTCCCTTACACCCAGTACCCCTCTCAGCAGCACACCCAATGTGAGGCACACTAAGAGTGTTGGAGCGAGTGAGACACCAACGCACAAAAGTTCACCAGCGAGCAAAATTGGGTCAACGAAGTCATTATCAGCCCGTAAATGCTTGGTCCAGGCCAACATTAGAACAATGCTTACTTCAGACGTGCCATATGAACGCAACCACCCACTGACGCGTCTGTATAACACTAAGCTGGCTAAAATGCTAGCTGTGGACCTTCTACCTTTTTCTTTTGTAGAAGCGGTAGGTTTTCTTGAATTAGTTGCAACGCTCTGCCCTAAATGGAAGGTTCCGAGCCGGTTCTATTTTGCCAGAGTTGCGGTTCCAGCACTACATGAAGATGTGCTGCAGGCGATTGGGGCAGCTTTGCAGAAGAGTGCTGTTCACACAATACATCTGACAACAGACATGTGGACCAGTGGCCCAGGCGATGATTACATGTGCATCACTGCACACTGGGTCTCTTTTTCAGGTGTTATAGCAAAGCTAAACGCAGGTGTTGACCCGGACCAAGTTTTCAAAGCTGCTCGGAAACATGCAACACTAGCCATGTTTGCCTTGGAGAAAAGTCACACAGCAGAAAACCTTTTGGAAGAGTTTGACAAAAAGGTGTTGTCAATGCTATCCCCCCTAAAACGCAAGATTGGTTATGTTTCCACGGATAATGGCGCCAATGTAGTTAAGGCCATGTCACAGGGTCACCATGTTAGAGTGCCGTGTTTGGCGCACTGTATCAACCTGGTAGTTCAAAAATTCTTGAGTGATAAAGAGAGTCCAGCGTTCGAGGTAATGGCCACCTGCCGCAAAATGTGCAACCATTTCAGCCATTCTTTTAAGGCCCGGAAGCATCTGCGGAGACTGCTACTTCAACGTGGAATGCCAGTGAAAGCACTCATCCAGGAGGTGGCAACACGTTGGAACTCAACCTTCTACATGCTTGAGCGTCTGCATGAGCAGTATACGGTACTCGATCACTATTTCTTGACAGAGGCTACATCTCAGAAGGAGGACCTGCGGATGAGTAAGGCGCAATGGGCCATAGTTAAAAGCCTGACAGACATGCTTCGTCCTTTTGAGTTCTTCACGCGTGCAGTCAGCCAGGAGGACTGTAATTTGGGAAAAGCTATCCCATTGTTGTGCATACTGGAGCACCAACTGATGGCGGTTTCTTCTGAGTTTGAAAAAGATGAAAAAAAAAAAAACCATTTCATTTTGTCTGAGAAATTATTACATCGCCTACGTGGTGATGAACGTCTTAAAAACATCAACTCAGATCAGCATTACATTTGTGCTACTATTCTGGATCCACGCTACAAAAAGGCGCTGGCAGACAACGCATTCTTTCCTTTCGCTGATGCAGATGTTCAAAAGTACAAACATTGGTTAGCCTGGTCAGCCAAGAGGTTTGAAAAAGAACGGCAGGTTATTGAAGGAGAAGCCAGTACATCAGCATCAGCATCAGCAGGCCATCCGCAGTCACAAGAATCCACTTCTGCACCTGTGGCTGGGGCACAAGTGACCTCTCAGCCGTTAAAGACACCGGCAACTGGATCATCTGCACCACACACAATGACAACACTAACAGTGGCTGGGGAGGAGGATTGGCTAAGTTTGATGGGGTATGGTTCTCTAAAAAATGTCACAGGCACAGCAAAAAGTAAGCAAAGTGGAGGAACAGTTGATGACCTTGAGTCGATGGTGCAGGACTATCTGAATGACTCAACAGTGGTCTTTCTTAATGAGGAGCCATTGCAGTATTGGCATGGCAAAAAACAATTGTGGCCACAGCTCTACAACCTGGCTATAAACTATTTGTCTTGCCCACTCGCAAGTGTGTCTTCTGAACGTGTTTTCAGTGCTGCTGGTGGCATTGTAACTGCCAAACGGAGCCGCCTATCGCCCAAAAATGTGGAGCGGCTGACAATGATCAAGATGAATCAGCACCTCATACCACCAGATTACAAAGTGCGAGAAAGCACGCCACATGAAGACGATGAGGACAGCAACGTAGATGAGGGGATTTTTTCTCTGTTCGGTGCCACTGACCTCATCCAGCCTGAATTCGCAGAGTATGATGACGAAATCTTGTTCTTATTCCCTGACACCGAGCCCTGAAAATGAGACAATCAATCAAGAACTTTCTTTTTCGTCCTTATTCACTTTTATTCCTGTGTGCTTTGTGTCTCTCTTTCTTTGTTTTGCACAGTTAATTTAATTCAAACTTTAATCACCTAATCCCAAAAAGAAGACCATCATCAGAACTGTCTTCACTTGTTTGCTTATTGATTTGAAGGTGCCGCAGTCTACATTCCTCAGGTTCACAAGTTCTGAAGAACATGCTCCTCTATCCTCCTCCTCCAGACTGCGATTTCCCTCCAAGCAGAGTGCTGGATTACGCACAATGAAGAAAGACTCAGCACTTGTGGGGGTGTTGTACTTCTTTGCGGGTGAGTTGACGGTTTTGGGCCCATTGCTGTGAAGCTCTAATAATGGACAAAAGTGTTTTGGACCAAATATGAGGTGAAAATTTCTTGCCGTTTTTGCTGACTTGCTTGCCTTTGAGGTGCTCTTTGGCGGGGTTCCGGGGGTTTGTGTGTAATTTTTGGTGTCTGTCGAAGCACTGCTGCGACAGTCTAATCTTGATTGCATTTGCTTTTCAGGAAATCCGTGGTGGAAAACAGGAGTTATGATGATTGATGATGACCTAGCTGCACAGCGCGTTACTTTGGACCGAAGGCCGAGAGATATTGTAAGTATGAGATTTAGCTTTTTCGCTGTTTGGGGGTGTTGTCGGGTGTTTTTTTGCGGGTGGGTTGGCGCCGGCGGGTCTTGCCTGGGGCATTCCTGGGAAGGTCTAATACCGGATACAAGTGTTTTGGACAAAATCCATAAGGAACAGCCTTTTTTTTGCCATTTCTTCAGACATCTTGCTCAATGTAGCTTTTGGGGGGCTTCCTGCTGTTCGTGGGTGGGTTGCGGCCGGGGTCTCTGTCGAAGCACTGCTGCGACAGTCTAATCTTGATTGCATTTGCTTTTCAGGAAATCCGTGGTGGAAAACAGGAGTTATGATGATTGATGATGATGACGACCTAGCTGCACAGCGCCGCGTTTGGACCGAAGGCCGAGAGACATTGTAAGTATGAGATTTAGCTTTTTCGCTGTTTGGTGGTGTTGTGTCGCGTGTTTTTTTGCGGGTGGGTTGGCGCCGGCGGGTCTTGCCTGGGGCTTTCCTGGGAAGGTCTAATACCGGATACAAGTGTTTTGGACAAAATCCATAAGGAACAGCCTTTTTTTTGCCATTTCTTCAGACATCTTGCTCAATGTAGCGTTTTGGGGGGCTTCCTGCTGTTCGTGGGTGGGTTGCGGCCGGGGTCTCTGTCGAAGCACTGCTGCGACAGTCTAATCTTGATTGCATTTGCTTTTCAGGAAATCCGTGGTGGAAAACAGGAGTTATGATGATTGATGATGATGATGACGACCTAGCTGCACAGCGCCGCGTTTGGACCGAAGGCCGAGAGACATTGTAAGTATGAGATTTCGCTTTTTCGCTGTTTGGTGGTGTTGTGTCGGGTGTTTTTTTGCGGGTGGGTTGGCGGGTCTTGCCTGGGGCATTCCTGGGAAGGTCTAATACCGGCTAGAAGTTAGTTGGACAAAATCCATAAGGAAACACCAGTTTTGGCACTTTGTAAGTTAGGGTTCGTTAGGGTTAGCCCTAGCAGCAGGATTGCATGTGTTTAGGGGGGTTCTATTGCAACGCGGTTCTGTTGTTGTAGAGCACTGTTGGAGCGATGCTGGCTATGGATACTTTTGCTTGCAGGCAAGTGGTTTGAATACAATCCACGGTCTGTATTTGGGTCTACTGTTACTTTCAAAGTACGTTTTGTAACCATTTTTCTGCTAGGCATCATCAAAGTGTGACTTTTTGAACCACACAGCGTACATACCTTTTATTTATTTATCAGTGGTATTGTAATAGCACTTCCTGTTTTCCGTTCAATAATTACAGGCCGGGTTTCAGTCAACATCCGCCAGGCAGGCAGTGGACAGGGAGTCTCTTCTGTCAGTGGTCACCACCACATTGATGGACGAAGCGTCAGCTGGAATGGAGGAGTGCCGCCAATAAGAGGAATTGTTTGCTGCATGCAACTTACTTACCAATTTCAACAGGACAACTCCAACAACATACGCAATACAGATACAGTATCCATTGTTGTCTTTTATTCTATGAGTGTGACTGCATGTGCTTACCTTTACTTTGTAACCAAAGATTGTCTGTAAACTCTGTATCTTCAATTATTGTTTGTCCATGCTCTGCTTTTTTTTTCTTCTCTCAACAAAACCTACCCAAAAAGAAACCCCCATTCCCATCCATTTTACAAACCCTAACCCTCTTCCCCCGGGCTGTGTTGTTTTGCTTGATGTCTGACTAAAATGACATCAATAATTCCACACACTTGCTGGGGAGGATAAGGTGATAGCAGCAACAGGCTGGTGAAGGAATACGAGGATATCTTCTAGACTTACTCAGCTTCAGTACTATATCTTCTAGTAGTAGTAGCCAATGTCAAATAAATTCAACGCAAGTACTAGTTATACTTGCAATACTTTACCATTTGTTAGGCTACATTATGGCACTGTTCTAGTGTACTGTCACCTGCTATTTTCTCGATCGTACCGTAACCGTTGTAATGCTACAGTAAGGAGTACAAACAAGGTTTCGTTTTCTTTTTTTCCATAGGCATGCAACTGCCACTGTGTCACACCACTAGTAACACCGCAATGAGGAAATGTCACCCGCCCAGGAATGACAACGTTAATCCCCATTTCACCTGGAGCCAGCCCTGGGCCTAGCCCTAATTTCTAACACAAATTACAGGTAAGATAAGCGTTTGGTGGGAGGTAGTATAATGGAGTATTATTTCGGAGTAGACAAGAGTTTGACGGTTGTACTACTAAAGTCCTACGACTGTTCAGGAAAACAAAGTTACTGTTACACCCCCGCCCCCCACCCACCAGACTGAAAAGCAGTAAAAAACAGGTATGGTCAGATAAAGTAGTTGAAAAATATATTTATTTATCCCTAACAAAATAATCTCCCTCACCCACCCTAACCCCAACGATTGTCTCTGAAACGTCCCAAAACGATCCCAACTCCCAAATCCCACCCCCCAAAAGTCTATAAAAAAAGGGCAAGGGACACTCCACTACTGGAGGGTGCTGGTGCTGGTGCATGATGCGGCATGGGCATCATACTCCTTGCGGAGGGTGGCAAGCTCGGAGCGGAGGCCCTTAACCAAGGTCTTATACCTCAGGACCTCCTGCTCCAGGTTGGACATGCGGACTCGTAGGCGGTGTTGGCGTTCCTTGCAGCTCCTGTGGGGGGCAGCTGGTGTTTCGGGTGCTTGGCGGTGGCGGTCGGCTTTCTTAGCCCGGCTCGGTCCCGCTGGTTTAGTCACGGAGGAGGATGCAGTCGAAGATGTTGCCCCGCTCGACTGCGTGTCCTCCTCCTCCTCCAGGGCCACCAGCCGCCGATACTCGGCGACTGTGGCCTCCAGCCTCCGTTGCCGGGCCAATCTAGCCTGCTCCCTCCTTGTTGTTGATTTGGAAGAAGGAGCAACTATATGAAGAAAGAAAGACATAGTCTGTAACCAATGCTCCTTATTAATAACACAAAGTGATTGAGCCGAAAGTTGGGTCACAGAGTACAAGTAGCAAATTGAAAGCACAGTACATAACTATTGAGGACAGTATCTATGTAACCCTCCCACTTCTGCATCCTTGCTCTAACAGTAGTGGTAGTTTAATGAACTAATTCTACGACCACTATGGACTTCCATTACAGTCGACTATGACAGTACACCAGTCTTATTCTTCTTCTTCTCTCTTGTTTAGGGAAATGGGTACGTTATCTTATGCAAGCCGGCAGAATGACATGGACACAGCACAGTGAAGTTGCACCCGAGAAAAAAAGTTGCACACCATGATGATGGAGACAGACTTGCGTTACTGTACCGGTCCAGTACATGCAGGTGGTGAAGCTATTACTTTTCTATTACGGGTGGCACTGAGAATACTCTGTTACAAGGGCTACTGCTTAATTAATTTACCTTTCACCCTACAGTGCAAATGAGTACTAGAAAAGGAAACTGAAGAAGCTAACTAATTTGATTATCTATCACTTCACATGGGACGTATTTAATGACAGATGAGATGACTTTAGGTGCTTTGCTTAATATTGAGTGAACACAGTGATACACCCACACATGAATGACGTACTACAAGTAAACTAAAGTTATTAAGAGAGGTACGGAGTGTCCACCGTAATAACCAGATATATGCTGTGAATGCAAACGCAATACAAAGTACTGCTACTATTCATGGAAGTATTGGACACATTTACAATTTCTTTTCCTTGCCTTCCCTGCACTGGGACGGACGTGCGGGTGCGGTGGTACATGCTCTTCAAGGTAACACTTACTTCACCTGGCGACCATCTACTCTCTCTAGATACACATTTGCTATGTAAGAGTCAGAGAATACCATGCTCCAGGCATCCATTCATTCAAAGTATACGCACACATACAGTTTCTGTTTCACCCACCCAGGCTGCTGTCCTTCCACCCATCCTTGCTTCATCATTGACCCAGCCATGCACCATACCATATTCTTTCCTTCCCAGCCACCTCTGGGTCCAAGCAAACACATATCGTTCTTCTTTGCCAGCCATCATACAAGTTCGCGTCCCACTTACTTACACCCTTCTTTCGCTTTTCGTTCATCCCATCCATCACGTTCGTCTAAGAACTTATTGGGATTCTTCTCACCAAAAACTTCACAGCTAAGTCGAAGTACATTTCGAGGAGGCTACTACCTGGTTGATTTGTAATTGTAATACACCCGTGCAGAAAGCACACTATGCAGTCTTCAATCTCAATAAGTAAGGAATATATAGCTTACCTGTTTCCGCCACCACCGTTTGATCCCCCACAGGAACGGCCACCAGCTCTTCTACCGCCGCATCCTCCCCAGAGGCCTCCGAGTCCAAGTCCAACACATCAGCCACCTCCGCGCTGGCCCCGTCACCAGATGTTACACCTACAAAGTACATTTAAGAAAGTTAGAATACACCACTCACTACTATATAATATTTGGTCTAGGAGAAATGTTAAAAAAACAGAATACAATGTAATAATTTGTGACTGTCTACTCCATAGTAAAAATGTCCCATTTTCCAGGGAAGGCTGTTGTCTTGCTGCACTTTTATGCACAACTGATGAATGCTTGCTTTTGATTTTTAACACGCACCACTTTTTCTCCTAACAGACAGAAGCTTGACTCCTGAGTCCTAAGAACACGACCAGGATCAAGTTCAAAGTAGGTGAGAGTTCGGCTCGACCACAAGAAATGTGTCCAATTAATCGTCAGCACTAACCACTTTTCCGTTTACAGTTAAATAGTTTTATGACAAAGTAGATTTCAATAAATGTGTTTACTTTTAATAAAGCTTTTACACTTAAATAGACTCTGTGGTTTTTGTTCCTCTAGACTAGAGTGGATGAGCTAAAGGTTTTGGAATTTTTGCAAGCATGAGTGCCTCTGACACTTCTTGACTGTGCTGTGACTCCGTACTACTCTCTTGTCCTGCGTACGATAATCTAGAGATCATTGGGGATCTATAATCGGTGACTTCGGGAGCTGAATGACTCTGCCACACTATCTAGTCAGTAAGGAGACAGTGCATAGAGGTATTGCTGAATATAATGGGAGTCCAATGGAATTGCCAAATGTCCAATCTTAGTTAGCTACACAGACAGACTAATAAGAATAGTCTAGTAATACCACAGGGAGTCATCATATTCGAGGCAGGATAAGAATTTATATCCAGTCTACAAGAAGATCAAAGACGATTTAGAAAAAATCGAATGAGGAACGCTAGGAAAAAATAGGTACTGTTTAGTAAAATGTAAACTTACTGGGGCCAGCAAAGGAGCCCTCGCCTGCCCGATCCTGGCCTGCATCCTCAGCACCCTCCTCCTGTGTCCTCTTGCCCTTGGGGGGAGCTGATGTACAACATGAAAGAAAGAAAAACCATAAAACATGGATGAGATTTTTCAACCAAATCAAACATTTCAAAAGAACAATAACAACATATTTTGGAAAAATAGCAAATAGATAGACAACTATTCCACGGGATCTATCTCATGTGGTATACTACGTTATTCGTATTGCCTGATTTGCGGAACGTTGACTTAGAAAGTTCCTATGTAACTCAATAAACAGACTACTAAAGAGGTTTGCCTAGGCCTGGCACTGCAGGCAGTAGTGCACAACACGTGACAGACAAAGTCCATCCTGCTTGCAGATCAGTGAATACTCAAACTATCAATCCACCCGCCACCACCGCCACTATTTCTTCTGATAGCCATGTGACTGTCTAAAGGAAGGACACTGGACTTCAGTCTGTTGGGGCTGATTTATAAGTCCCTTGCGGAAGTTGCGGCTGATTTTCCTCCATTGTTGCGTGCCTTTTCTGACGCAGCGGCAGAACAAAAGACTCGCCATGGTGTTGGTGAGGCGTATATATTAAAAAAAAAAACACATATGGGCATATGGGTGATGCATCACGTTGTAAAGCCCTGCGCCATCAGGGGGCGTTCCGGCGCAAGGGAGGGCGTACCTGCGCAGGAACGAATCCTAAAAGTGGCTGAGGGAAATCTACAAGATGTCAATCAGTCATTTTTATGACAATGATGCATGACTCAAACCCTGCGCGCTTGAAGCCGACGTACGGCTTGATGCAGCATTGGGGAGATAGGGTACCCCAGAGCATTGCTGGAGCTGCGCCATCGTTGGCACGCAACTCCAGCAATGCGCTGCCTTTACGGCACAGATGCGTAAGGCTTCTGTGACGTTTTGGGCCAATGGGTGGTGGTGGCATGGCACACAATTACTGCCGCATCCCTGCTACTTTGCAGGGATGCGCCGGTAATTGAAAATATGACCCTTACTGTCTAGCATTACGCAGTTCTTTTCTTTACAGTACACTGATACATAATTTCTCAGGCCAATGAAATGCTTCTGAACACAACATACAAAACAAAGAAGCATAGTAGCAAGCAAGGCTACTGAGAAGGAGAGCAGTGCACCTGAAAATGAAATGCATAGAAGATTTTGAAATATAATTTACCTCAATGTAATCGGCAGCATTATTGCTCTTGGTAAAGAACAAAGATTTGCAAATAACAGAGCAGGATAAAACAGAGTAGTAAATGTACTACTACTACTACTCACCAAGCCCGGGGACCTCTACGCCGAGCGCGTCCAGCAAGTCCCGCTCCCGGTCCATGACATCGGTCCAGCGGTGGGTGGCCTGGTTATATGTGCGCCGGACCCCAGAGATCTTGTACATGGCCCGGCACACCTTCTCCCACCGCTGGCGGCGCTCCCGGATGCCATAGCCGGTCGCGATCTTGCCGCCTCCCAGGATCGTCTTGGGGAGGCGGCGCTGGACATGGAAGATCAGTGCCGCCACTTCCTCCGCGCTAAAGATCTCCCTCGGGACCACTTGCTCCCCCCTTAAACGCCCGCACGGGAGCCGGGCACGGGGTGCGGGACCCTTCCCCTTCTCAGGGTGCTTCCCGGCTCCCTTTACCATGGTCTGGGCAGAAATAAACTTAAATGATAAAGAAGAAATAGAATAGTGAAGAAGAAAATAAAAGAGTTTAAAAAAGTAGTTTAAAAGTAACTAAAAGCTGCAGAAAACACAAAAATATAGAGCTAGAAAAATAGAGGGTTAGATAATAAGTAAAATTAGATCAAAAAAACTTCAAACAAGCAAAGGATGGCAGAGATTGAGAGAGGATAGAGAAAGCATGCCCAGAACCATAGCAATGAATGAGAAACAAGATGGCCGCGCCCGTTCACGACCGCGTGGGTAAGTTCGCGCGAGATTTTCCTTGCGAGTACGCGCGAACTTGTACTCGCGAGCAGCACACTTTGCGAGATTACACATAGCGGGCGGAAACGGAATTACGTCACGCCAACAAGATGGCCGCGCCCGTGTACGACCGATAGGGTAACTTGGCAAACGAATAGCTAGAAGCGCCTCGCGAACACGCGCAAGATCACGCGAACATACACGTCGCAACAAAAACAATTTTGTATTCGCACGTATTCGCGGCTTCCGAAATCGATCTCGCACGGATTCGCGCCCCAAATAACGCGCGAAATTGCAAAAAAAACGATTTTAGCTAAAATGAAAGCAATGAGCAGGTGCAAAAGTTCAAACTTAACATTAGTAACATTCAAGGTAGTGCTTCCTGATGGGCCCCTCCAGAGTTTGCAACAATTCTATGACCCTGCTATGACCCAAACAGCAGGCTCATAGAATAGCACCATAAAGGTCCTGTAAAAAAAAAATTTCACTGCAACAAAAAGCAAATTACAGATAAGGAAGGAAGCAGGTGCCAGCCAGACTGGAACTTTCAAAATTACTGACACATTAATGAAACACAAATTAATTGATGGCAGTTGAAGAAGGGCAGGTGTGCTAGCTTTTTTCAACCACCATAATCTACAGTAATAAATAAACCTAATAGGTGCCTGTGAGGATGTACTAGAGGGTGGCATGGGTGTCCCAGAGGGTGGCAGTGGTGAAACAGAGGGTGCTGTGAACCTGTGATGATAAACCAGACGTAGAAACAACATAGTCGCGGCCGTTGCAAGCCGAAAAGTAAGTTCGCAATTGCGAACTTGTCCCAAAATCGGCGGGAACACGCGCCAACACAAAAAACGGAAAAATCCGCAAGTCCGCTAGAGTTCGCGGATCTTCGCGGATTGCGAATCCGTAAATACGCAAGTTCGCGGATTGCCAATCCGCAAAATCCGCCCATGCTTAGCCTCCTCCTGGACCACGGGAACTACGGGGGACGGTTTCCCGCGCCCCCTGCCTCTTCTCTTCACAGCTGGGTCCTGGGCCATACTTTCAGGCTCCAGAACCCCATCAACACCCTTACTTGCTGTCATCGATCGAGTGGTTGCACACACCCACTCTGGCACACCCAATATTTTCAAATGTGTCTCCCTCTCCACCTTAGCCCAAGGGGAGTCTTCCAAATCATTGCCCAGGAGACAATCAACAGGCATGGCGGGCCTTACAGCAACTTGAAGAGTACCTGAAACTCCCCCCCATTCAAAGGGAACCTGAGCTACCTCACACTCTCTCTGGGAGTTGTCAGCAGCTATCACAGGGTAGAATGCGTGGGGAACAACCTGCTCTCTGGACACCAAGTGACACTTGACAGCTGTCACACTCGCTCCGGTGTCTCTGAGAGCTTCCACTCTATGGCCATTAATGGTCACCCACTGCCTATATTTCTTAGTGTTACTAGGCAGAGGGGGTGGAGGGACCATTTCCATGTCTCCTAAAGAGACCAGGGACATCTCTGCGGGACCTTCCCCACCATGGGCAACCATCTCCTCCCCTCCCAGGGCTACACTCGCCAACTGACGGGGGGGTGCACGGGGTGGTGCACTAGAGTTCTTCAAGGGACACTGGGGATCATAAAAACGGTGTCCCGCCTGTTTACAAGCGAAGCACGTCATTGGGCCCCTATGACCAGGTTTACCTGTCGGGGCCTCTGATTTCTTCACAGGGCGAGGCTGGGAACCCTTCCCTTGGTTCCCTTGGGGATTACTTTGGGGCCCTTTCTGGAACTCCCTCTGTTTACCCTTGTCCCCCCAACTCTTCTGCTGGGGACCCTGCCCACTTTTGGCTGAGTCTCCCACTGGACCCTTGTGGACCCTGGTACTGACCCAGCGGTCCGCCTCCTCAGCAAGTTTTCTAGGGTCAGATATCTTGCTATCAATAAGGTGCTGGCGCAGCTCTGGAAAACAGTTCTTAGACAAGTGCTCCCAAGCAAACAAATCATAAAGAGCATCATAACTTTCCACTTTGCTGCCCTTTACCCAACCATCCATGGCTCTGCAAAAAATGACACATATTCAACCCACGTAGTACCAGGCAATTTCTTACATTCTCTAAAGGCCTGTCTGTACTTTTCTGGGGTTAGGCCATACCTTAACATTAAAGCATCTTTCATATGAGCATAAGACATCCTATCCTCAACAGGTATGTCTAACAGGGTATCTCTTCCCTCATTCACAAAGCGACCCCACAACCCCGCTCCCCAATCCTTCTCAGGGACCCGGTGGGCCAACAATGCTAACTCATATGCTTTAAACCATTGACCAATATCCTCATTCTTCTGAAAAACTTTGATCAGGAAAATAAAACCTACGTTCTGCAGGCACAGATGGGATGCTGCCACCAGAGGGATTTAATTCTAAATTCTTAGCTTTGAGCTCCATGTCCCTCACAATTTTCTCACGCTCAAAAGCTAACTTTTCTCTTTCAAACTCCAACCTTTTGATCTCCATATCAGCTTCTCTCCTGCCTCTTGCATTCTCTATCTCCAACTGCCCATCTATCTTAAGTTTTGCCATTTCCATGTTGTATGCTCGCTCCTTCGCCCTTTCTTCTCTTTCTTCAGGAGAAAGACCTTTGGAGGAAACACTGCTGCCGGGAGGGGATGTGGGCCCATTCACTGGCACCTCCTCCTCCCCTTCCCCTGGCGGTACCACCACCGGATCAGAGGAATCTCTGGCCTCTAACCAGGCCTGCAATGCTTTGAGATATTCTGGTTTGTTTTTGCAGCCTGTGGTAGGAACTTTAAATTGCTTGCAAAAGGATTTCAGATCCTGTAACTTGTAATCCTTTATCTTACTCCTATCAAACTCCTCCACAACAACAGGGGTAGTGAATCCGGCATCACTCATGGTCAAAACTGGCAGTTTCAAAAATCAAGCTCCAGGAAAGCGGAGAACAAAAATAGAATATCCAACCAAAACAGATTGTGGCTGCGCTATGGTCTGCTTTCACTATGTAGCGCACACTAATCACTGCACATGGGTCATAAATGCAAAGTTCAAATCCTCACCGCTGACCCACCAATGTTAGAAGCCGCTGTCTCTAGTTGGCAGAGGTATACACTTCTGACAAATAGGGACACACCTTTTCTAGTCAGGGCAAGGGGATCACACACTTAGATAACCCCTGCTCACCCCCTTGGTAGCTTGGCAAAGCAGACAGGCTTATCTCAGAGGCAGTGCGTTAAGCATTTATGACCACATACAGTAATAAAGTGAATACACTACAAATGGACACGACACAGTAGTATTATAAAAATAAGAATGTTTATATAAGGCTTAGCACAAGACCAAATAACGACAAAAATATACCACAATCTTAATAAATACTCTTGGAAGGAAAAATAATAGATCAAGTATGGTTTCTTCTTAGCACAAAGTCTTTAGTAACAAAAGCAACTCTTCTTCTTTAAAACACAGTTCTTGGCAACAATGTAACCCACACGGGAGTCACAGGACGTCGAGGCAAAGTTAATCCAAAGGTTCAGCGTCGACCGCGAGGGGCGCTACGTCGAGCCCGGAGTCGCACAGACCCCCACAACACAGTACCTTGGAAAAGTGAAGCACTCGATGATCAGCGGCGTCGAGATGTCCGGCGTCGCGTCTTCTGCGTCGATCGGGCCTCGGAGTCGGGGCGATCTGCAGCGGCGTCGACCGAAGTCAGGCAGGAGCAGCGCTCATGAGATGAAGCAGGATACGGCGTCGTCGTCGATGTCGATGTTGCAAGAGTGAGCAGCGCTCACGGCGTCGAGAGGGCTCGGGGTCGATGCGATCAGCGGCGGCGTCGACACAGGGTCACTTGGAGCTGGAGCCGAACTCGCTACTCACTGGCGTCACTACTGGCGTCGATCGGGCCCGGCTGCTGGCGTCGAAGGAGCGGGACACTGGAGCCGTTACTCACGATGTCGAGCTTGATTCGGCGGCGTCCGTCGGCGTCGAGATTGCTGGATTCTTCAGAGGTGCTGGATTTCAGGTTCCAGCAACAAGCACTTTTAGCAAATAGATGAAGTCCTTTGGCCCTGTGACTTCAACAGGAGGCTGGCACTCTTCCAACCCTTGGAGATTTTCTTTAGCAAGTTTGAGAATACACACTCAGTTCCTCTCTCCTGGTTCCTTGGCAAAAATAAAGAAGCAACTGCAGGATTCCCCCAACAAACAGCCCTCTGGCAGAAGGGGTAGGCAGTCCTTGGATCAGCAGGCTTCTTGTCCTTGGTTCAGGTTTCCTTGTCAGAAGTGATCTGCCTTCTTGGTTCAGGGGTCCTTCTCTTATACCCCTTTTTGGCTTTGATCCCTTTGTCCATGCAGGGGAATTTCCCCCCATCTCGGGTTTGTTGTGGGTGTTGCCAGGCCGAGGCACCTGGCCTATTCACTGTGCAGGGCAGAGTCTTCAGCCGCCCAGCAGGAGCGGAGCCAGCATTGTCACTGGCAGGGGCAGGGCCATCAGTCGCCCGGTAGGAGGTGGGGCCAGGAAAGTCCCTGGCAGGCACAGAGTCATCAGTCGCCTGGCAGGGGGGCGGAGCCTGCATTGTATCAGGCAGGGCAGGCTATCAGGAGCTACTCTTCCCCTACTCTCAATGCAAATGCCCCACTCACCCCACACTGACTCATTCAGACCTCTGGAGCCACCCAGCTCCTGTCACACGCACACCAGAACCAGCAGAGACCGGTAGACAGTTAGACAAGAAAATAGCTACTTTCTAAAAGTGCTATTTTCAAACACAGAGTCCAAAAACCATCCACCCAAATGGATGCGTTATTAAACCCTGAGTTCAGGGATACCAAACTCGACATTGCACCATGCACCCCGAGCCCGCTAGGATTATAGCATTAATAATCCTGGCAGCCCATTCTAACTTATGGAGAGCAGGTTACCTTACAATAGTGAAAAACGAATATGGCTGTAATTCACTATTAGGACATGCCAACCTTGTCAGGCTTGTCCTACCTTATTCTTACAATGCACCGTGCCCTTGGGCCTACCATAGGGGTGACTAACATGAAGTTAAGGGAAGGTTTAGGGACTGGCAAGTAGGTGTACTTGCGCAGTCTGCGTGACAGTACTTGACTGCATGTAGGTCTAGCAATGGCAGACCTGTAGACATACTTTTACTAGGCCGCTTCTGTGGGTGGCACAACACGTGCTGCAAGCCCACTAGCAGCATTTGTATTTACAAGCCCTGGCACTCCTGGTGCACTCTACTAGGGACTGACAGTAAACCAAATAAGCCAAACATGGAATTCAATCAATACATCAATTTCACATAGGGAGCACTTGCACTGTGGCACTGATCAGCAGTGGCACAGTGCCCAAAGCAATATACCAGCAAAAACATCGTAAACAGAGGAGGCAAACAGAAAAAATGGAGGAGAGACTCATGCCAATGATGCCAAGTCTAACAATTGCGCTCACTCCCCCCTTGAGTTTAAGAGGCTCCCTAGACCAAACCAGCTGTCAAGCTCACCTGGGATGCACCTGTGTGCCTTTCGAGTAGTACTGTGGCCTGTGAAGACTTTTATGGCATTTCAGCATCCACTGATGACTTTTCTTTGCTCTCTACTACTTCTGCTCTCTGCTGATGAAGGGCTAAACCTAGAAACATGTGTCTAGAGAAAACAACACTACCTTCTCAAACTTTGGTGAAAAACTGCAGCAACTTGGAAGTAAGCATAATTCAATTATCAGAATGCAATAGGGTGAACTGTGCTTGGATGGGAGGCGGTGTGCTCCCTCCTTCTTGTGTTTGAAAGGCTCCCTTAAGCCTATGAGCTGACAAGGTCATCTGTGATGTCACTGTTTGTCTGTGGAGTGGTACTCTAACCTGTGAAGACTTGGGCAGCATTTCAACAACCCCAGATTTATTTTTATTATTTATTTATTTAGAAGTTTTCTATAGCGCTAACAAGACCCCAAGGTATCAGAGCGCTTCACAGTAGTGGGCATGAAAAAGAGAACAACATGAAACAAACCCAATAAAAGCAATCGGCGAGAGACAATTTGGAAAGAAGAAAAGTTCGGACAGCAGGGCTTCTCAGTACTGGATTCAACAATACCGCATGGATTCTGAGACGTTTGCAGCTCCAAGTTATCCATAACCAAGGGAGCGGATCAGGCACAAGGATTTAAGTTGGCTCTTGAATTCTGCATAGGACGGTAGAGTTCTGATGTGCGGGGGGATGGCGTTCCATATTTTGGGGGCATTTCCTGAGAAAGAGCAGTCCGCAGTTCTCTTCCTTCTGGTTTTTGGTAGGATGAGCAGCAAGGAATTAGAGCTTCTCAAATTTCTGGCTTGGCCTGCTTTTTTGAGCTTGTTAGCCAGGTATTCCGGTTTGCCGGTGTGGAGGGCCTTGTGGGTTAGGCAGGCCGTTCTGAAGGTACTTCGCATTTCCACAGGGAGCCATTCGAGTACTTTGAGAGCCGGGGAGATGTGATCATATTTTTTGCAGCCTGTGATCATTCTTGCTGCCGCGTGAAGTGTTGTTTTTAGTGGAGCCAGGTGCGATTTGGGGATGCCTGTTAGGATTGAGTTCCCATAGTCCAGTCTTGATAGAACTAGAGATTTCGTGGCTAGTTTGAGGTCCTTGTTGGGAATGTAAGGTTTAATTTTGTTCAAAAGTCTGAGGTTGAAGAATGCGCTTTTCGCCGAGTTCTTAATGTGGTTTGTCAGGGTTAGTTTGGGGTCTAAGGTGAAGCCCAGGGATTTAACGGAGTCGGCTAGCGTGAGGTTACCCTTGAGAGCATCGATCGACTTTAGCCACTCGGTGATTTGAGGGTTATCTTCTTTGTTTGAGATGAGGAGTGTTTCTGTCTTATCGGGGTTGAGTTTCAGGTGATTCTTTGTCAGCCAGTCTTGAACTTCGTTTAGGACAACGTTGAGTCTCTGGATGTCTTTAAGAGAGGAGGTTTCCAGGTAAATCTGCGTGTCATCCGCGTAGAGGTGGAAGTGGATGTTGGCGTTCCTGAGTAACTTAGCGAGTGGTTCCATGTAGATGTTAAAGAGCTGGGGGGAGAGCACTGATCCTTGAGGGACACCCTTGTTGACTTGCTGGGTATCGGAGGTGAAGTTCTTGATTTTTATTAGTTGCGAACGGTTGTGTAAAAAGGAGGAAAACCACTTGAGAACTACCTCGCCAAGGCCGGCTCTTTCTTGAAGAGTCATGATGAGGAGCTTGTGGTCCACCGTGTCGAACGCTGCTGAGAGATCAAGGAGTATGAGGAGGCAGCACTTGTCAGCGTCAAGAGATCCATGGATGTCGTCTATGATGTTCAGCATCGCGGTTTCAGTGCTGCGGCGTTGTCTGAAGCCAGATTAGAGGGGGTCCAGGAGATTGATGTTGTCCAGGTGTTGCGTCAGTTGCAGGAGTACACAGCGTTCAAGTGTTTTCGAGAGTAAAGGGAGGTTGGATATTGGTCTGAAATTGTTCAAGTCAGTTGAGTCGAGACCGGGTTTTTTCAGAAGAGGAGTGACTTGTCCCATTTTTAGACAATCGGGGACCACACCGCTTTGTAAGGAGCTGTTTATGATTCTTCCCCAGATGGGCGCTAAGGTAAGCTTCATTTGTTTGATTAAAGATGGGGGGATGGGGTCTGAGATGTGTGCTGAAGGTTTGGAGGTCGAGATCAGCGCGATTATCTCGGTTTCCTGGACGGGGCGAAAGCTTAGCCAGGGGGAGGGAAAGGAGTCGGATGGGAGTGCCACTGGGGAGGCCGAGTAGCTCTTCTGGAGGTGTGGGTTGTTGATGCCTAGAGATAGTTCGATTTTTAGGACTTTGTCGTTGAAGAAGTTGGCAAAGTTGTCACAGAGTTCTTTGGAAGCCTGTAGGGTTGAGGGCAGGGGCTTTGTTGTTTGTTGTCTGATTATGTTGTAGAGTTCTTTGGGTCTGTTTTTGGATTTGACCAATGCCTCGCGGAAGAAGCTGGATTTCTTGTTTTTGATATGGTTGTTGTACTTCCTACGGGCTGATTTTAGTTGAAGGCGGAGAATGGCGGTTGGGTTGTTTCTCCACTTTCTTTCTTTGGTTCTCAGGTTTCTTCTTTCTGCGTTGAGGTCCGCAGTGAACCAGGTTCTGGATGGAGTGACTCAGCTTCTTTTGAGCTTTAGAGGAGCTAGATTGTCAAGTATGGCGACTACCCCCGAGTTATAGTGGTCGACGAGGTCGTTGGTCGAGAGGTGCGTTGTGTTATTTGGGAGAAGAGCGCTTAGTTGACCTTCCAAGATGTCTTGGGGTACTAGGGAGAGGTTTCTCGACCATTTAGGCGGGTCTTGCGGAGGTTTAAGCGAGATGATGGGGTGATTGATGTGGAATAAGATCATGTGGTGATCTGACCAGTCAACTGGTAGTATGTGATTGACCGTGATAGAATTCTTTTGGGCAATGATGGCATCCAGTGTGGCTCCTTTGTAATGAGTCTCCTCAGTACAGTGTTGGGTGAGGTTGTTCTCATCAAGGAGTCTAGATAGCGATTTGATTAGAGGGTTGTGGGTCTCATTCCACCGGATGTTCAGGTCGCCAAGAATTACGTTTTTGGAGTCGCCCAGTGTGTCTTGTGCAATCAGGTTTGATAGTTGTTCTCCAAACTCGTTATTTCTGCCCGGGGGGTGATAGAGTAGGTGGCACAGTATAGAGGCGTTGTCTTTTGTCTTGATGACGGTGGATAGGCATTCAAAGGAGTCATACTCGAAGGAGGAGGTTTCTGTGATGCTCCAGCTGTCCTTGTGGATGATAGCGACCCCACCTCCTCGTTGTTTAATCCTATCTTTGGAGATGAGGGAGAAGCCGGGTGGAACCAGCATGTCTAGGCAGGGAGGGGATGTCTTATTAAGCCAAGTCTCCGTGAGGAACGCAACGTCAATGTCATGAGTGAGGATGGCTTCGGCTAGGTCCGTTGCGTGTAGTGAAGCCGATTTGCAGTTGATTAGGAGGCAGTTGGTGAATTTCTCCTGATTACTGGTGGTTCCCTCTTTAGTCTCTCTAGGTATAGCGGTGAGGACTGGTAATCTCTGTGTTTTGACGATGGGTCGGTCTATCCAGTGACCTGTGATGACTTGAATTTTGGATTTGGGTGACTCCGTAGGGGAGGAGTCATAGGTGGCGGCTAGTAAGGCTGCTTCCCTGTCTGACATAGGAGCTTCTGGTCTAGGCGGCCTGGCGGTCGGGTGATTTGAGCCCACTGGAGTGGGAGAGGAAATAGAGGACGTTTTGACGTGGGGGGAGGTCCGGGGGGAGAGTTTGTAGGGGTCACAGACTATACCAAGGTTAGAGATGATTTCTGAAAGACCATGGGTGATAGTGTTGACCTGGTTTTCCAGGGCTGCGAGCCGTTTTGATATGGCCTCAAGGAAGGGGATGTGGGCATCCGCGGTGGGTCCGAGAGTGCTAGGGTTCGAGAGGGTGGGTTGGGAGATAGGGGTCAGGGTGAAGGACGGGGGGGTGTTCTGAGTGGGTTGGGAGATAGGGGTCAGGGTGAAGGACGGGGGGGTGTTCGGGGTGGGATGGGAGATAGGGGTCAGGGTGAAGGACGGGGGGGTGTTCAGGGGAGGGTCAGGCGGGGGTTTAGACAGGGGGGAGGAAGGGAGGAGGACAGGAGGGTGTTTGGACAGGGGTGGATTGAGGGATGTAGGGAGACTTGAGGGGAAGTGGCTCGTTATCTGAAGGCAGCCTGTTGGCGTGGGGGTGATTGCTGTAGGAGGCTGTCGGAGCCTGGTGTTAAGGGAGGTGAGGTGTTTGGAGGAGGGGGAAGAGGAGGGGGATTGAGTGTCCTGCGGATGTTGGGTGGTTGTGCAAGGAGGGTGAGGTATTACTGGGGGAGGGGGGGCCTGACGGGCTGGGTAGGGGTTGCGGAAGGGAGTATTGCGGTCTTCTCTGTAAGTTGTGGTCGTAGGCGGCGTAGAGGCGAGGATAGGGAGGGTGGGAGGGGCTGACCTGAGTGCGGGAAATATGGAGTCGAAAGCTTCCAGGTTCTCATTGTTAGCTTGGATGAGGACCGTGCCATTGGTAAAGATGGTCACGGTTATGTAGCCTCTGCCAGCTGATCTGAACGGAAGAGTCGTGGTTAGTTTGCAGCTGTGGAGAGTGGAAGTTGTTTTGGCGATAAACATCCGCGATCTAATCGTGGAGACCCAGTATTCCGGTCTTTCAGTGTGGAATATTAGGTCCATCTTGGTCGGTCCATTGGAGGCCGAGTGGTAGATGTCCGTGATTAGGGTTTCTTTGTGATTGCGAATGAGTTTCTGCTTCAAGGTGCGTCGCAGCTTAGTAGAGAGGAGTGGGGGGAAAATGATGGTGAAGGAGTTTCGGCTGTGAGGTTTAAGGTGGGCAAGTGGGGCTGGTGGAGGAGGGGAGGGCTGGTCCCGGGCCATCGTGGGTGAGGTGGAAGGGGAGCCTGATTAGGTAGGGGTGTGGCGCTAGAGTGGCCCGGAGGGCAGGCGACGGATTGAAGGTGCAGTTCAGTAGGACCCGTGGTTAGAAGTCATGTGGGGCATTGCAAGCCCTCCTGGTCCGCTATTCTGCGCAACGGATTGCAGGTGATGGTCGGGGGCAGGGCAGTTAGACCCAGGGCCTCTGCCTAGGTGGAAGGCACTCTTTCCCTTCCTTTACTGCTCTCTTCATTCGCTTTTTTTTAAATTTTTTTATTTTTTTATTTGTCTCCTTGTTGTAGTCCTACTTTTGTTTTTCTGGGGTGTCCTGGTTATGAGTTCACGAGAACTGATCACACTGGAGATATGGCAAGGGCCCCTGTAGCTCCCTTTGCATGATGAGGCAGGACATCCCAGTTGCCCCTCTGTTTGGCGCCCCCAGTATCTACCAGTATCTCTCTGTGTGGGTCAGGCGACGTCTTCTTTGGCCGCCATTTTAAAGTCAGGCACGGGGCCGGCTGTGGCTGGAAACATGGGGCTCTGATGAAAAGGCTTTATTTAGTGGGGTAGTCGGAGCTGAAGCTACTCACAGTGTCGAAGAGAAGTGGCTTCTGAGTAGGCTCCGGTCAGGCGACGTCCTCTTTGGCCGCCATTTTTAAGCCAGGCGGAGGGACGGCAGCGTTGGGAGTCCTTGTGCTCCGGTTTGGGAATTTAATCACTGCCAGTGGTGGTCGGGGCTGAAGCTTAGCGCCCTCAACCCTTTCACGACCTCGGATGATGGAAGCCGCGGCTCTGGGGGAAGGCTCAGGTCAGGCGAGGTCTTCAGGAGCCGCCATTTTGAGGACAGGCGTGGCGGGCAGCGTCGGCGGAGAATCCCTGAGCTCCGGTGCAGGAGCTATGGTCTTCCAAGGCTGGTCGGGACTATGCAGCTCAGGTTTCGCCGTGCTGGCATTGCTGAGGGATCCGGACGCGGTCGGCTGCTCTGCGGGTGAGTGTCCTGGGGTCGCTGGAGGGCAGAGGAGCGCCGATCACCGTGAGAGTGATCAGGCGACAGAACTCTGCTTTCCTGTAGCGGGACAGGCTGCACTTTTCCGCCGCAGATTCCGGTCGCGTTCCTGGTGCTAGGCAGCGCTGGGGGGGGGCTCTGATTAGGTGATATTTTGATGAGCCCGGGGCTCGGTTTCGGAGCTCTCTACCCCTGCGGCCATCTTAGCTTCCCTCCTTTACTTCATATGCCAATTCTCAAGATGAATTCTCTCCGCTCTCTAATACTTCTGTTCTCCACTGAAGAAGGTGCTAAACCCAGGAACGGATCTAGAGATAACAGTACTAACCGCACAAACTTTGGTGAAAAAATACAGCAACTTTGAAGAATGCATTCTGCGTTTACCAGAATGCAATGGAGTGAACTTTGCTGGGATGAGAGGCACTGTGATCCCTCCCCCATTGTGCTTAAAAGGCTTCCTTGAGCCAGCGAGATGATGAGCTCAACTAGGATGCATCTGTGTGCCTTTGGAGTTGTACTGTGACCTTTGAAGACTTGGGCAGCTTTTAACAACACCAGATTTCTTTTCTCTGCTCTCTATTGATGAAGGACTACACTAAGAAACATGTGTGTAGACATGACAGCACTACCTGTACCAACTTTGTGAAAACCACAACAACTTTGAAGTAAGTGCACTGCATTTACCAGAATGCAATGGGGTGAACTGTGCTGGGATGAGCGGTAGAGTGCTCCCTTATGCATTAACATATTGACAACTTGGAAACAAGAAATAGTGCGAAAAGCCTTGCATTTAAGTTTGGCAAATGTAATTAACTGCCCCAGATGTGTTCTATGCTTTTGAAAGATTATGCCAGCATTACATTGATGTAAACAGCATAGACAATGTGAATAAAGCTGCAACAGTGGCCACACCGGGAAACATCCTTAACAACGAAACTTTTACAACGCATTGCTATTACAACGCAGGTTTTACAATGAAAACCATTACAACGCATTGCACTGGGGGGCGCTCTAGGATAGGGAATAGATTTAACTTACTATCCAACACCTTCCCTACTATCCACGGGGACTGGAGTTGGAATAGTAAATTAAACTATTCACTATCCAGCACCCCAAAGCGCTATGCGTTGTAACAGCATGCGTTGTAAAACTGCGTTGTAACAGCATGCGTGGTAAAAGCATGCGTTGTAGTGTCATACATCCGCCACACCTCTCATCAATTTACACACACCATGATATCCCTACTACAAACAGGGTGCTTAAGATCAGTATTAAAACTGCCCAATTGTTCTTTCCACTAAGTGTGATTAGTCAGCTAAACAATGGCTGCACAAATTTGCACTGGTCAAACAAAGGTACTTTCCAGTTCAGAACATATAATTGCATACTGAAAGTTGTGTCACAGTGTATTAATCTGTTGCTTGAAATTGAATTTACCTGGAAAAAATTAAATAAAATTAGTGTTTGGCAAAACGGGAACAGTTGGTTTAAATAAATCTGGCGGCCGGGAGAGCAGCCAACAGAGTTTCAAAGCACATTAGTTTCGGCCATCATTTTATACATTATATGAAGCGTTATAAAGTAATTTGTACATTCCTTTGGAGACAGAAATCTGGGTCTAGTCATGGGCCATAAATCTGGTCATGTGATAAGAAGCACAGATGGAACTTGAACGTGCGTGGGCACAATGTGGGGCCATTGGATACCTGTCCCGATGTCCGGCATGGGAAGCCGTGATCACTGCGTCGAGTTTGCATGCTGTGTTGTGATTGGCTGGGTGTTCCTAAATTACTGTGGCATCTGACTTTATGGTTGTTTGTGAACGAGAACACCCCTCCGACCAAACGTGGGGCCAATCTCCTAAGACCATTGTTGTGTCGCTGCCTATCTGTTGGATTAATCTGTGTTTTCCTGTTCACACGTTTGTCTAAGGCTTATGCATCTTTCCACCTGTGATCTATCAATCATTTGCTTCAGGCTTAGGTTGCAGGCTCTGCCTGACTACTTATTTCTGACTCAGGATTGAGGGGGTGATGCAAGCTTACTATTGTACATACATATATCATGAAGTGCATTGATATTGTGTTTGCCAATATTAACAAATCATAAACAAATTGCTCTTTAATCCAAATTGTGAGCATGCAGATACACACTCCATTTTGATCAAGCTGAATGAAGCATTGCTCCTACTACCATGCATCCCTTGTTTTTACTCAATAACAGCTTGAAAACAAGGGTGTGCAACATTTGTGTAATTTTCTTTTGCATGATTTCGCACAATTTTAGAAAGATTACAGAAAATGCAAGTCTGCCATTTAATGCTATATTTTAGTATTAAATGCTTGGATGCAAGGACACATTTTATGGTAAAAAACGAACAGCATAAATATCACAAGTGTCTCAAACAATAGGCTCTTAAATTGTGTTAATTTGTGTTGTGCCCATGCTCCCTCCACAGTAATTTTACCAGAACAATCTTGAAATTTCGTATCTTGGTGCCTTTGCGTAGGGTTTTCACGTGTCACACAAACTAAAGGAAGTTGTGTGAGATTATCCTAGCATAATGAAATATTTCCCCGGGTCTACTTGAAAACAGTCCTGAAAAAAACCTATGATGTTATTCCCTTGTCTACTAGTAGAAACACGTATAGGTCAATATAGCATTTTGATGCTCGTTGATTTTACAAGCACCAGAAGAGCTAGGAAATGTTGACCTAGGCATCAAAACTGATATCTATCTTTGTTTTGTATTGCCACAAGGGACCTTGGCCTGTAAAGATTGACAGACAGGCCATGCGTACATGAAAAATCTCATTAGCAGTAAATCACTGTGAATTAGGGACGTGAAATGGATCTTCGTACGTTTAGGGCCCGTGCTTTCTAACTTTTTCTGCTTGGGCGTGTGAGTATTCCTTCTTCACTAGAAATGTTGTTTACTTCAGGCAAAAGCAAAACATAACAGATAAAAGGCTTGACTTACTCTGAACCACTAGTAATATAATTAAAGCTGCATTCCATGCTATCTTTGTTTTGCTCATTGTTCTACTACAGCTAATCAAATTAAACACATTCTTAGTCTTGCACCGAAAGGTTCAGCCCTAACTACTAGGCCCTGTCCTTCTGAGCGACAACAATAGCAACCACAGATGTGCTTTGTCTAGGTTGGGCCTCATTGGTGACGTGCAGCTCCAGTCACTATGTCTTACCATACCATGGAACTAGGGTCCCGGCATGTCCATGCGGCTTAGACAGACATTTCAGGTCAGATGTACGAATGATTTGGGACTCGCAAATTGGTTGCAAACTGGGGTGTGAATGGAAAAAGGGCCTTAAACTATGTACGAAAGCCATTTACAAACCTAAAATTGTAATGCAACCAATTTGCGATTAACAGATTTTAGCGAACAGAAATAGCAAATTGGTATTAGGGGATTGCTAATGCCGATTTACTAATGGGGTGTGTGAGTGAGTCGCAAATAGCGAATAGTCACTATTTGGCCGATTTCTACTTGCAATTTACCACTAATTCAAACCAGGTGGTAAATGGGTGCAAACTATAAATGCAGGCCCAGAATGCACCATGGCTATCCACAGTGGCTAACCTGTTACCCGATAGCAAGGAGGATGAGCATACTGGCTGCTCAACAGAGGAGGTGGCGGAAACAAGAGGGGTAATTCAGGGTCAGGCTGATCATTTTTGAACAAACAGAGGAAGAGATATATGAGAAATACAGGCTAAGTAGCACTACCATTTTGGATGTAATTGCCCTGTTAAAGCCACACCTTGAAAGTATTACTCTGTGCAGCAATTCTATCCCTACCTATGTCTTATGTCTAGGTTTTGTGCTCATCAGAACTATTAGCCACTGGTAGTTACCACAATGTGGTAGCTGTTGCATGTGGGGTGTTACAAAGTGCACTTTATTGTTTCTCCAGCTTTTTCTTCAACACTGTGCTTCTCAGTAGCCACAACACATATACATGCCTAGGAATGAGGAGGAAATGTGGATCACCACATTTTACCGGATTGCAAAATTTCCCCAATCTATAGATAGGGTCTATAGATGGGACACATATGCCCATATGTCGCCCATTCCATCTGCAATACTTCTTTAGGAATTATAAAAACACCCATTCCATTATTGTACAAGTGGTTTGCAACACCCACTACATAATCACAGTCATTGTATCTCAATGTCTAGGGAGTGCTCATGACTCCTACATGTTCAGGCACAGCAGAATATACAGATGACTAGAAAGTGGAGAGTTTGATGATGGATACTTATTAGGTACTGAAAAACTTAAATACTGATATGTAATTGCCCAATATGCACAAAATGTGTGTTGACTCACATGTATGTATGTATTTCAGGTGACATTGTGTATGTCCTCCATTGCAGGATCGTCACACCCTACCTCTCGCCCACCACCCTAAATAAAATGAGATACAAAACTGCACATCAATGCACCAGGACTGTGATTGAGCGGATCTTTGGACTTCTGAAATCTCGTATTCCATGCCTCCACTAGAGTGGGGACCTAACAATACAGACCAGAAACCTCTTGTAAGATTGTAGCACCGTGTACCTTCCTACAGTATATTGCCTGCAGGAGAGGCCTACAAACTAGAATCAAAGAAGGAAGAACCTGGTCAACCTATTCATCATCCACCAGAGGACACCAGAGCAGCGTATGGGAGAAGGCATAGGGACAACATTGCTACACATTACTTCACAAGGAAAGACATTCGCAAATCCACAATACTGTGAAATAATACCAACACACTTGATTGAATGCTCAAAGTAGACCTACCTTTAATGGCAGGTGTCACCAAACTGTTGATAGACAAGCTATCATTCTCAATTATTCAGACACTATGTAGTCAACATGTAGGTCAGTTATAGCACTCACAACATAAGGAAGAGGGCGTGGCCGAGCTGCTGTCCAAGATGGCCCTGTAGCATTGGAGCTCCGCCAATTTCCCTGAGATCTTTGCACGGGGTGGTGCATACGCAGGTGGCTGCTGGGCATCGTGACTGCCCTCGGAACAATGGCTGAGTCTGGGAGGGCCCCGGAGTTGGCACATATCCGAGCAGGCCGGAGTGCACCCAGGAACATCGGCAAGCCTGGCAGGCCTGACGGATGCCGAGCACACGGCCCACTTAGGACATACATCGGAGTCCATTAGCTGAGGCCCTATAAGTTTGTGGGATCGCATACCTCCTGACGCCGGATCGACTAACTGATAGGAATCGAGGGCGGAGGCAGAAGCAGGAATAAGGCCTGCGACGGCCGCGATGGCCATGTGCTGACTCTGGGCCCGTGTACACCTGGAGGGCTGCGACACAGGAGGAGTGGACGGTCAAGGGGAATGCCATCACCCCCAGAGGCCCTGTGGTGACAGGGGCCATGGGTGAGCCTGGGGGCCGGCCACCGGGCCGTGCTGGGTTGACCGGGTGCAGTTGCCTCCCCTTCTCCCCTCTCAAACCCATATTTTCCACCCTGCGCTCACAAACTCAGAAACTGGATGGGTTGATGACAGATATGCTGGGCCGTACTATAACTCCTGGACTCACAGTGCTTGGATACACAATGGTGCATGCAGCAGACTAACATTATTGGGGTACGTGCCAGCATGGGTGTGTGGTGTAGGTCTGGATGGGCCTTTTATCTGACTGTGCGATCTACTTCTACACCTAAACTGCCGTCCTGAACACTGAAGCTCGGTGGTGCTGTGACGGAAGGTTTGCCCCCACTACGGACTGTAATTAGGGGTCAGATCCACTCCGTCCCACTTGTACGGGAAAGCTCAAACAGGCTGGTCCTCAGTTGGCTGTGAGAGGGGGGCTGGTTGCCCCCTCCTCCTTTTTACCTACACTGTACACTTGTGTATGCGGCACGGAGAAGTTGATAACCTCAACCAGCATGGGTCATGGTACGTAACGACCACAAACAGCACAGGTTTAACTTTGAGAAGACCAGACTGGAAGACAACCCCCATGCTCTGATATGGCTGAGGGTGGGTATCGGGCGGTTGCTTCTACTACTGCCTTGCCGGGCACTGAGGCCCTCATGTTGGAACTAAGGGCTGGCTTAAAGGTGCTAGACACTCGATTCGACTCGACTCAAATGATTAGATGCCCTGGGTGCGCGTTTGTGTCACTGTGAGGGCAAGTTGGACACTGCAGAAGGCAGGATTTCTGATCTGGAAAATGGTGCTGCTCAAACTACTAAATGCCTAGAGCGCCTGAAAATGCTTTTGAAAACTATGGCCATTAAGAACGAGGATTTGGAAGCCAGGGGAAGGCGCAATACCATCCGCTTAGTGGGCATACTGGAATACACAAATACAGGGTAACTGGATGGTTTTGTGGAGCAAATATTGCAGGACTTAGTCTTGAGTCCTTCACTACGACTTTTGTGGTGGAAAGAGTGCATCGTACTCTGGGACGGAGTCCCAATCCAAACGGCCCTCCGTGCCCTATAATTGCCCGGCTTCTGAATTTTAGAGACAGAGACACTGCGCTGCAGGAAAAAGGTCCCTTGGGCTGGCAGGGTTCAGCGATATCGATCAATACGGATTTCACCATAATGGTGCAAGATGCCTGCTGAAAATTTGCGGGCGTCAAGTCTACCCTCCGCAATTTGGTCCTGAGATATGGAGTGCTGTACCCTGCACATTTAAGAGTTGACTTTGAGTGTAGATCACGGATCTTCGATGCTCCTGCAACCGCATAAGAGTTTTACCAAACCCTCTCTAAGTCACAGAGAAACTGCCCAGCAGCATCTCATGATCAGTCCCCCCCAGGCTCTAACTCTGGAGCCAGTGTCAACTGTTTTCCACCAGCTGAGGGATTGGTGATGCTGCTCCTGGAAATGCTCAGGAACACACACTCTTACTGAAGAGACTGGGGAAGATCGTAGAGTTGGGAAACATGTCAATTGAGGCTCATTGTAAGCTACGTTAAACTGTTTATTATACTCATGCATGAATGGAGTTTCAGCGTGGTGCTGCCACCCCCCCCACATGCGATTGTACTACAGTACTTACAGGTTGTTTTGATATTCTTTAGGCGTTCTGAAGAATTGCATATTCTTTGTGTCTTTTGCGATATGGAGGGGTCCCTGTAATAGAGGTTATGGGGATGGGTGGGCGAGGGGAGTGGAGGATTGAACAAGCACAATGTACTTCATGGGTATTTGTATTCCTGTTTGTTATAACCGTACACCAAGTTTAACACACAGCACATCCCATACATTTCTGCAGAGTAGCGGCTATGGAGGATAGGATTCGTCTTTTTGCTAACCTTACGCTAATGTCCTGGAACATTCGTGGTCTGAATAATACACGCAAATGCAAGCAGGTACTTAATTACCTACAAAGACACCAGGTTCACACTCCTTTTCTTCAAGAGACTCACTTGTCACCTAATAAAACCTCTAACTTTGTGGCTGGCTGTGGTACACACAGATACTTTGCTGGATACAGCACATATGCACGAGAAGCAGCTATCCTGATTCATAAACAAGTGTCTTTTCAGTTATTAGTGGTACGCTCTGATGCAGCCAGGTGATATGTTCCAGTGAAGGCTGCATACTGGGATATAACATACTCATGGTCAATGTCTATGCCCCAAATGTAGATGACCCAGAATTCTACACAGATTTACTGATCCAAATAGATCTAATTGAGGCAGACCACATCTATATGGGTGGTGACCTTAACATATAACTTGATCTCAAACATAATATCACAGTCTCCACCCTGACGCAAAACCTAGGGCCAGACGTACACTGACAATGCTTATGGATGCATGCATGCTGACAGAGACCTGGGGGCATAAATACAATGTGCAAGCTGCATACACTTATTATTCTCCGCCATATAATACTTGGACTCGTTTAGATTACTGGCTTCTTGGGTCCATGCTGTCTCCTTGGATTTTGTCTAGGACGCACCTGTCGCACATATTGTCAAATCATGCCCCAGTTCTCCAGAAGCTGAGAGTTTCGAGGGCGGGAGGGGTTGAGAGCACGTGGAGATTCCTTGAGCTGGCCCTTCTGGATGAATTATTCAAGTCCTAACTGCGGACAGCAATAGTGGAATATTTTTCATTTAATAAAGGGACGGTGCATTCCAAAGCCACGCTATGGGAGGCTTTTGAAGCATGCATAAGGAGGGTAGGCATATCCTAGAGCGCAGGCATACTTAGAGATCTACATAATACATTGACACAACTGGAGGCACAATTAACAGCATTAGACCAAAGTCAAATATCTTGCCACCAACCTGCCAATTTAAGACGCCGAGCTGCACTGCTGTCTGAGTACAGTGAAGTGGGGCACTGTGAAGCACACTACCTGGGTAAATTTGCATAAGCCAGACGCTATGAGGATGGCGAGGGACCTGGTCAAACATTAACCCGACTGTTGCAACCCCCAAGAGGCTGGATATACATTACCGCTCTTAAGGGCCAAAAGAGCGAATACATATCTGACACTGTTGGCATACTGAAACTACACTTGCCTGCTAGACAGACTTATATACATCAAGAACTACAGCGGACAGAGTAGACATCACCCTTGCTGAGTCATTCACGGAATTCAAGCAAATGAGGCCCTGAAAGGCTGAAAAGCAGCAGGCCTGATGGGTTCTCTGGTTGCTTCTACAAAGAATATAAACATCTACTGGCTCTGCACCTGCTTGAGGTGTATGAAGAAGCTTTGGAAAATGGGATTCTCCCACCCACGCTGTATGAGGGGGTCATATTATTATTTCTCAAGCCCAGTAAAAACCCACTAGATTGTGAGTCGTACCGGACACTTTCACTTCTAAATTTTTAACAATAAAATATTGGCTCAGTTATTGCCCACATGGCTCTCGCTCTTTCTTGACCAGATAGTCTCACTTGCCCAATCTGGGTTTATACCACATAAGTCCATTGCCATGAACTTACACACACTATTCGCTCTAGAGTATCACAAAAAGGGGCCCATTATGATGTCGGGCTGATTGCCCCTGCCAGGCTGGCGGTAGCCACCGCCAGCATGGCGGGGGCAATCCGCCCGACATCCACACTCGTTTCCCCCCCGCCATATTAGTATGGCGGGGGACCTCGGCGGATGGAAAGACCGTCCGCCGCTTTTCCGCCCCAGGCGCCTTGCTGCCGGGGCGGAAAAAGAATAATATGGTGGTGGTGTCTATCAGACACCGCCAGGCATATTATGATGGGTGTTCTTAGGTGCTTTTCTGTGATGGCAATCCCGCCAAGGAAAGGCATGCGGTCTTCACTTTGGGGGCCCCCTGCGGGCCCCCAGAGTGAAGTATAGGTGGGGGGTGGACACGGGGGGTACATGTGGTACCCCCCCTTCATTTGCATTACCAAAGAGGGAGGCACCACGCGGTGCCTGCCGCTTTGTTTATGCAAATGCTGACATGCATTTTTAGCATTGTGGCGGGCGGTGCAGAGAGCACCGCCCACCACAATGTTAAAAATGCAGGATGTGCCCGCCACTGTGATGGGCACATCCTAATACCCCCCACGGGACCCCCGCCCTTATGGCAGGCGGTCCCGAATTCCGACAGGATGGCGGGCGGACAAAGTCTGCCCGTCATCCTAATGAGCCCCTATCTGTTGCCTTGGTTGCAGTTCTATTGGACGCTAAAAAATCTTTTGATTCTTTGGAGTGGCCATTTTTGCATTCCGTGTTCAGTAGAGTGAGAATGTTGGGGGGGTTCATCTCACGCATCAGACTGTTATACACACACAACGAATGGTGCATATTTGGATAAATGGTACACTGACATCCACATTCGAACTTACGCGTTGGATGAGGCAAGGTTGCCCGCTTTCATCACTGTGTTAGTGCTTGCACTGGACCCATTGGTGAGACACTTACAAGAAAAGCACCTTCACAGAGGCCTTCAATTTAAGACTGGGCCGTTGCTCATCACATTGTATGCTGATGACATTATATTATATATGCAACACCCCGAAAACAACCTGTGACCTTTACTTTGCAAAATAACTCGATACAGGGCGTTATCCGGCCTGTGCATAAATTGGAGTCCATCCAAACTTTTCTCCCTTACAACTGCCCCCATCGATAGTGCATTGAATACCCAAGAAAGCGGTGCGATGACTCTTTTAAATATTTGGGCATCCATATACAACGGGATACTGAGCAACTATTACAGCTTAATTAGGACCCGGGAATGGACAAGTTAGCCAGTGGGGTCGAGAGATGGTTGAAACTGCCATTGTCAATGAAGGCCGTATAGCAATAATAAGAATGGTGGTACTGCCCCAGTTTATATATTTATTTCAAAACACCCCCATTCCTCCAACTAAGGTCTTTTTCACAGCATTGCGTACACTATTGCTGAGGCTTATATGAGGGGCAAACAACCGTGGATCAGCTGGAATACTCTTACTTACTGTATGAATGCAGTAGATTTGGGGTGCCTAACCTTTACATATATTACCTTGTGACCCAGTGTAGTTTTTCTAGGCACTGGTACCACGTCGATGACAGAATTCCATATACTAAACTGAAACCAATTCAATTCCCCCTTACGTCGCTCGCCGTAATCTTACCCGAGGCCTAATGCGTGACCCTGGGGACATCCAAATAGTTTCTATGACTAGTTGGGCCTGAAAAACACTAATTAGGACAATGGGTAATCATTTACTGTACTTCCCTATAATACCACTGCCAGGTAATACCTGGATACCATCACAAAGGAGACCCTAATCAAACTTACTCTGTCTAAGTATGGGTTGGAAGGGATCACTGAAATAATATCGAGGGACAGAATATCGACCAACAAAAATATCGTTGACAAAATATCGAGAGACAAAATATCGAGTTTCTATATACAAACAGGTAAGTACAAAAATATCGAGTTAAAAATATCGTTTACAAAAATATCGTTGTAAAAAATATCGACTTTAATAAAAACAATGTTTAATTACATTAATATAAAAAATTAATTACTAAAATATACTTAACAATACTTAAAATAACTTTTAATAATTAAATAATTAATGAAAGTAAAAAAATATTTTTTTAATCATATTTCTTAAAACATATATATATATAGTAACAAAATTTAATTAAATAATAGCCAATATTATTAACGTACAAATACAATAGAGTAAAAATTACTATTCCCACTCCAGTGGGTGCAACAGTAGGGAAAGCGTTGGATAGCGTAGGGGTTAAAATTACTATTCCCACTCCAAGGAGTGCAACAGTGGATATATGACGTTACAACGCAACTTTTACAACGCACTACCATTACAACGTAAGTATTGGTAAGTATATAATAATTTTTATAATTTAAATTATTTAAAATTAATTTCATTTAATTTATTTTCATTTCATTAAATTAAATTAATGTAAATTTAATTTTACTTTATTTTTACACTGTACCCCTGTACCCCAAAAACCCAAAACTGACCCTGAACCCTAAAAAAACCCTTTACCCAAAACCCCAAAACTGACCCTGAACCCTAAAAATACCCCTTTACCCAAAAACTAAAAACTGACCCTGAACCCTAAAAATACCCCTTTACCCAAAAACCCAAAACTGACCCTGAA
Source organism: Lissotriton helveticus (assembly GCF_964261635.1). Classification (NCBI taxonomy): domain Eukaryota; kingdom Metazoa; phylum Chordata; class Amphibia; order Caudata; family Salamandridae; genus Lissotriton; species Lissotriton helveticus. The sequence goes on along the minus strand of NC_136067.1, from coordinate 766,303,422 downwards.
CCCTAAAAATACCCCTTAACCCAAAAACTAAAAACTGACCCTGAACCCTAAAAATACCCCTTTACCCAAAAACTAAAAACTGACCCTGAACCCTAAAAATACCCCTTTACCCAAAAACTAAAAACTGACCCTGAACCCTAAAAATACCCCTTTACCCAAAAACTAAAAACTGACCCTGAACCCGAAAAATACCCCTTTACCCAAAAACTAAAAACTGACCCTGAACCCTAAAATACCCCTTTACCCAAAAACCAAAAACTGACCCTGAACCCTAAAAATACCCCTTTAATTTAACATAATTAGCAATTAATCAATTACATTAAATGAATTACCAATTACATTTTAAATAATTAACAAATATTATTTAATTACCAATTAATTAAATATTACTACCAATTAATACATTTACATATTTAATAATTATAATTAAATTACTTCCCACCCTATTCCCCTATAAACCCACAACCCGCTACAGGAAATAAATTATTTTAATTTACATAATTAGCAATTAATCAATTAAATTAAATTAATTACCAATTAAATTTTAAATAATTAACAAATATTATTTAATTACCAATTAATTAATTGTTACTACCAATTAATAAATTTACATATTTAATTAATTATAATTAAATTACTTCCCACCCTATTCCCCTATAAACCCACAACCCGCTACAGAATACAATTACACAATAATTACAAAAAAATCATTAATTAAAAATAATTATAACATAAAATGACACTTTTCACACATATTATAACATAAAAACACTATAAATAATTAAATATTATTTAAAAAACGATATTTTTTACTATCTAGATTATATACTTGGATATTTTCACTTTCTATATTATTTACAGTCGATATTACTTCACTTACCTTAAAAACAATATTTTGACTGTCGATATTCTGTCCTGTCGATATTTTGTCCAAACGATATTTAAAACTCGATATTCTGTCCAAACGATATTTTGGAGTCGATATTATGTCTGTACACCGGTTGGAAGCAATGGGAGATCTGTTCCCAAATGGGCACAATATCTCTTCAACGGAGGATAGTCGTTTTAAGAACGCCCCATTGGTGGACCAATTTGTACTGCGGAGAATACAGGGTGCGCTTAGGGCACAATTTCCTTGCTATCCCCTCGAACCTTCGGATTTCCCACCCTTGACACTGCTCATTAAGGACACTAATGGGTACCATCTGATGTCCAAAATGTATAAATCGGCTATAATCCTAATGCCTTTGGGTGGTGCTGGGGTGCGTGCTGCATGGGAGCGAGATTTGGGATGCCCCCTCTGACTTTCAGTGGCTCTACTGATGTAGGCAAACACGCAAGGTATTATTAAATCACAGACATAAGATATTACATTTTAAATTCCTATTGTGCACATATATTACCCCTGTCAAGGTGCATCACATGGACCCATCCCACTCACCTGCATGACCCAAGTGTTGCTCCCCATCAGCAGATTTTGCTGGTGAAATACTGTGGGGTAGTCTTTGTTGCATTGTCACGGATGACACACCTTGCACTTACACCTGCACCATTGATGGCACTGTCGGGGATTCTGCACTAGATTCCGAAGTCAGTGCAATGCTTTGTGGCCATTGCGCTGCTGCTCGCGAAGAGGAAATTGGCCATTAACTGGTGCGGTAGGCACCCGCCAACAATCAAGGCATGGCTGCACAGCTTATTGTAACACGGATAGTGACGTATTTGAGCAATTGAACTACCAACATCCAGACCCCTAGATATATGGCAACCACTTGGTATATATCTGCGGGGAACTCCAGGATATAGCAGGCTCACAGACTGATCATGATACACCCTCACATACCACAGAGGCAGGCACGGTACAGCTCACTCCAGATAATAGTGACCACATCAGGCAGGAAATGTAAAACCTCTATTATACACAACAGTGACAGATCAGACTTAAGATTTTGCGTGAATGTGTGGGAGATGTAATGCATATCATGTATTATTCTAAAATGTGTATGTACGGTATTTAATTGTTTTCTTGAAATAATAAATAAAGTTTAACAAAAAAAACAACATAAGGAAAAACAAAAACTTCCACTCCCTGAGTGGTGCAGCTCATTTATTTTCTGGCAATACGTTCAGTTTGAGAAGTGCCACCCTGTTGAGGTGCAGGATTGCGGCTAGTACTGTGTTGCAGCACTAGTGCCTCTGTGGCAGTTATGGCTGACATGCTGATGACACTGGACACCTCACAGTCAATAGCCTCCGTACCCACACCGGTATCAATTATTTGTTGTCTGGATTACCTCCACTACAGCTGTGATCTGGCCAAGGCTCCTCAAGACATCCAGCTGAGGTGGCCCTTCTCCTCCTGTAGCATCACAGTATGCTTGGATAGTGTAGTAGTGGCATGTGCAAGTCTCCCAATGGCCCTGGTCTTGACATCCATTCGCACAGCACTGCTCCTCTCCCTGTTCCTTTTTGTGCGCTGTGCTCCGACATCTCGGTGCAGAGTTTCTCAATTGCTCCTGTTAGTTGGTTCATTTTAGTGTCCATGCAAGCCTGATGGTCTACCAACTGATTGCCCACTGTGCTGAACCCTACCGTTATCGACTGTTGGAGTTATCAGCAAATTGCAGTTAACCATCCTAATTTGTTTGTGCTTCAACATCAATGCCGCAAGTTCACCAAACACCACCTAACGTTCGGTAGTCCCTTGCGACCCAGAAGCCTGCAATGTGTGACAGCGCCTATGGCATACAGAGTGGAGCACTGCTGTCGAGACCTAACGACTGCCTGCAGTGTTGGAGTGGGTGGTTGTATGGCATCTTCACCCTCCAGTGATGGTGGTTGTGGGGAGAGGACACACTGCTGGAGTGGCCATGATATGTGGTGGGCACATTCTCAAGCACTACAGTTTTCTCTTCCTCCATCTGTGACTCTTCTTCGCCCTCTTCTGTTAGGCCTTCATTGTCTTCCCCAGGTGCATCTAATTGAGTAAATGAGATACCATTAAAAATGAAACGTCTGAACAACCTTCTCATTTGTCACACAAAACTTATTTTACAAATTTCGGACACTGACTACACTCTTTCTGTCTATGACTACAATTCCCATAATGCGCCATGTTGGATATTTTAGACAAGTAATTATCCCATACAGATATATCTGTTTAAGTTTGAATTACATGCATGTGGACACCCAGGTTCAAGCCCAGAAATGATGCTATAACTTAAGCTTTGCACTTACTGTGCGAGGGTCCAGGCACAGACGAGTCGAGGTTGGTATATTCTACAGCAGCCTGTGGCTCCAGGGTGGCCTCCACCATTGCCTCCAGTGTTGTGGGTGGAGGTCAGTGGAGGGTCCCCCTCCAGTGGCACAGAACTCATTCAGGTGTGTTGTGACCCTTTGGCCAGGAAAGGAGGTCATACCGCCGCTTGTGAATTTCTACGACAGAGCGCTGTGCCACCCCCACAGCATTAATCTTCTGCTGCATCCCCTTCCATATCTTGCACTTCTGTGACTCAGGAATGTTCAATGATGCCCAGACAAAGAGGAGGTAATGGGTGTTGCAATACTCCTCAGTGAGAATCTCCAGTTCCTGCTCAGAAAACTTCAGTTTTCTCTCCTTTCCCCCTGCCTACTTCTCCTGCTCCTGGCTGGCCATGTAATGTGTTGTGTGACTGGTGTTTGGGGTCCTCAATTCACTGCCTGTGCTCTCCTGTCTCTCTCTGCCTCCCTTACTGGCTGCTGAGATCCTGAACTTCCTGTTCCAGGGGTCATCTCCCTGATCTAGGAAACAGAATCACTGTTTTTTCTTTAAAGAGGTCTCTATTTGCGACTGCATCTCAGTTTGCAGACAGATAGGTAATCGGAAATTGCGATCTACTATTTTGTGATGCGCTTCGTTACTGAGTCGCTAAATATGGGTGGACTGCGACCATACATGTCATTTAGCGATTTCCTAATTGCAAATTGCAAAACTTTTCAATTAGGAAAACGCTAAATGTTTATGTCTTACATCTGGCCCTTCCATCCACCAGTTTTTAGTTCAAGAACTGCTTTTTTTTACCATTTTACCACCAAGTCTCTCTGGTATTGGCATACAGGTTGAAGCATACGAATAGGCTGCTGTCAAATAACAAGGGAGGCAGAACGTTCGGGTGAATAAGTTGTAACAGACAACATTTCACACCTCCAGGCAATATCTGCGTGAGGTACATTCGGTTCACAGAAAACCTTCACATTAGTTTAAAGGTCTGAAACACTGCATAAAGAAGCTCAGTGTACCTTGGTTGCACCATTCTTAATAATTCAACGATTTTATGACGATCGCCATGGAGAGGATAGAGCCTCATTTAGACATTTTAATTAACCTCCACTGACCTCTTACATTTTCCTTGCCTGACCCATATCTTCGAATTAATTGTCAGGCACCGGGCTAAAGCCAAACCTATGCTCTTGTTTTATATTCCCCTTCCCATCTGCGATCCCAAATATTTGCTCAGTTCTTCACTGCAGTTGCAGTTTTCAGGTATTAAATTATGTATTGTATTATTTATGTAAAAAGACCGAGGAGTCCTTGCTAGCTCAGAATGCTGCATAAATAGTTTAAACGAATCCATTTTCAAAAAGAAAGAAATATGCTTGCGCTCCGTGGGAGCAGAATTCTGAAACTCGGTTTGCAAAAAAAAAAAAGATGGAATGGCCTGCCCTATATCATAGAGGAGTGTAGCTAGCAAAAATGTCTTCTTTGTAGCTTCTCATCAAGTGCTTTCAAAATGCAAGATTAGTTAAAGTGTGTCCAGAACAAACTGAAGTTAGTCATCTGTACAAAGGGATGATTGTCTTGTTACAGGTTGACATTATTGTGGACTGGATTAAATCAATTAATTTACTGACTGATGACTGAATCAGTGAAGTAATGGAATAAGTTTACTGCCCATATAATGAATTATTTGCCTGGTCTCATATTACTAATTCCACCAAAGCCCAAAGAGAGGAACCTAGAAATTTTAGTAGTTATTTGATGTTTTCAGAGCATCAATATTTTAGGTTCATAATTCATATGTCAGTATTAAATGGTGTTGACAAGCGTTGAGCTCAAGAACTCATTTTTAGACAGCACTGGGCACACAGGGTGTATTTTGCAGGTTTGATATAGAATATATTTCTAAAACATTGGACCATATTAGCAACAAACTGGGATAAATATCGCAGAGCGCGCTTAGCACAAATTTTTTTATCGCCAGCTATCGCTAGAATATATCGCCAAGCTAACGCTGTATTAACAACAATTAGCGTTATGGCGATAAATATTCCAGCGATAGCGGGAGGGAAGGGCCAACATCGCGACAAAACCAACGATGTTGCATGGGGAAGGGGGAAAACCTTGCTCATACGATCTTGTGGTAGTATCAGCATAATCCACCCCCCATGTTAGGTATGGTTAAGTCAGGAAAATAGCAAGTGTAAAAAAAAAAACGGCGATGACCCCGTTTAGCGCAACTTTTCCCATCACTAACCAGGGCCAGGGCCTCCTTGCTAATAGGCGATAGGCCTGTTAGCAGCTGTTTACCAGGTCTGTTGGTCAGGAACGCCTACTTTGCATGTCATTAGCGACAAATATCGCTGTCATGCAATGAGGCAAAAAAAAACGGGCGCTATTGCCAGTAAACTGTCGCTAACAGCTGTTAGCGACAGTTAGCTAATAGGGCGATAAAAATATTGCCGCTTTAGCTGTAAAAAGTGCCGCTATAGCAGCGATATTGCCCTTGCTAATATGCCCCATAGTAACTCAGTCTACACTGCCCTCAGGTCTGCACACCAGAGGATACACAAAAGTTACGTTTTTGAAAAACAATAGTTTAGATATTTGGCAAGGAGATGCCAAGCAGTTACGTGAGGCCTCTGAATCACTTGACTTTCCAGGCAGATTTAACCGGATTGTGCAAAGCAAGACTGCAGTTTACTTCCACTGTGGTCACCTTTTCACCTCACGTGATTCCTCCTGTCTGGTTGTGGGTGGCTGTCCTGGATGGGGTAGCTCGGAGTTACCTGGCAGTTGACAGATCATGGATTACTGAGGACCAGTGATGAGATGGGGTGGGCGTAACTCGAGTAATTTGATATAGTTTAATTGGCGAAAAAGCAGTGAAATTACATGAGATTATGCGGAATTAAAAGGACTGTAACTATGCATTAAGGGGTTACTTTTCTATGCAAACTGTAGCCCTGTGTCCACCACCTAGCAGCCACTTGCGCTTTGTTCCTGTGCTGTTAGGAAGGCATTTATGTCCCAAATTTTTCAAAATTACATGAGTGAACATAACATACTTGTTGATAATTTCGAGTCACAACAATAACGCGAAATTACCAAAATTACTTGGATTACTCCAGTGTAATAAAAAAAAATCCCCAGGCCTAATGTTGAGTGACCTCCAATTAGGCGACTGTGCTAGCGATCTGTGAAGACTCCTGGCACTGAATAGTGCAGGAGCTGTGGAGACAGCATGTACCAATTGGTCAAGTGTAGACTGCTATGTCTAAAGCATCACCTCGTGCAAATTATATTCACCCCCATTGGTCGGCTGCGGCTGGCCAGTCACCAGCTCCTGCTGTCCAGTAAGGGCTGCTTTGGCCTAGGACCTGCCAGTGTGATGAGTGAGCTGGGACCAAGGCTGACTCAGATGACCGGTATAGGAAGCTGAAGGCAAGCTTAAAAGAAACACCTGTGCCCGAGCTGATGGTGGAAGGATCAAGCGTTTCATTAAAAGGCCTGGTCATATTCTCCAATAGTGATATCAAGAAACCGTGTAGGTGCAACTATGTCTGGTTTTAAATTCTAACACAGATATACAAACACATGCATAAATAAATGATCTTTGCATGAGATGTCACATTGAAGAACGATCTATTGTTTTTGTCAGTGCTCAGCTTAATGATAATCATTTCATGCTCTTAGAAAAGGACATTGACTAAGTCTCTGCTGAGGACTGGAACTGACAATTGTTACTGTTCATACATTTCAGACATCTAATTCAAGTACTCAACACATTTTGGGCCTTATTATGAGCCTGATGGTCCACAGACCGCCAGATTCATGGTGACAGTCTCCCGACAGCCATATTACAACTAGGGCGGTCGGGCTGCCCTGGGACCACTGTAACTGCCACAACTGCAGTTCACTGGCAGTTGTGCAGTGCTGCTGCGGCTGCATTTTTCTTGGCAGGGGTGCTGAGGCCACGCCAACCATATAACGAGTTTCCTCATCGCCACACTTTTCATGGCACCTGGACAGCCATGAAAAGTGTGGTGGTGAGGAAACAAAGAGGGCACTTCTGGGCCCCCAGTGCCTCACACCATGTAGTTGCACAACATGTGCCCACGTGGGTGCATGCACACAAGTACCTGCACGTCATGGCCTGCAGCAGTCCCTGCCGGGCAGGGACTGCTTTTGACGTTACCATTGCTGTGTTTATTTCATAGGCACCATCCTGGGAATGCCAAAGAACCACCTGCCAGACCAGAAGAAAACTCCTAATCTGGTGGGTGGTTCCTAGATGGGTTTGGCGGTGCAGGAGCGGGGCAGTCCCGCTTCCCACCGCCAAACTCATAATAAGTCCCTTAGCTATTGACACGATATTTGAGCTCTCTACAAGTGCATTACACTCAGATCTCTGCAGCAGATGTTGATCCAACTGAGCTCTCTTAACTGTACTGCCAGATCTGTACATTGCCGGTCCCGAAAAATCATGTCAAAGGACTCCTTTGAATTCCAGGTGTTATCACTGCACGCTGGCAAAAGAGGAAGAATGCTAGAATGTGTTGAAGCCCATAACACCCACCTCTTCTTTTCTCTACTGTTTGTTCTCACTTGAAGAGTGTGGTTATTGAAGGTGGGCTGATAGCTTTGGGGTTCTTCCCTAGGTGTTCATTAGCACAGATTTGAGAAAAGGAAATAGTTCTTATCTTTTTCCTTGCCCACATATTTCCAACATTCTTGACAGATGTCCATTGTCATCCTAACCACAACTGCAGTCTTGTTTCGTTTCTGAAGAACTCTACAGCGGAAAATTGTTGGGGCTTAAACAACAAGCGCAGGGTGCAATGAGCATTACCAATAGCTACCATCTACCACTTCAGAGCTTCAAAGAAGGAAGGGAAAAAAGAGAGGGAAATAACCAAAAGTTAAATGGTGAAGATTGATAAGTACAGTCGGTCTGGCAACTAAAATGTGACAGGAATCGGGAGACGTCTGCAGTGTCCATGAAAATCATAGCTGTTTCTAGGTGGCAGTACCTTCTTTATTGAAATAAGATCAGGACTCTCTGTGCATTATGGCCTTTACCATCATAGGTATAGAAGTAGAACAAGCAGTGTACATGTTGTTAGACAGTCATAAAATACAATTCGGACTAGGTTTTTACAGCAGTGGTAGATGCAACCATCCTGGATCATAGCTTCAGAATAGGCAGCATCGCTTCATAAGACTACCCCAACAGAAGGGTCACAGGTACTCATAGGAAAATAGGAAAATAATATAAACAGAATAGTGAGATTTAAATATATGATATGATACAAAGGAAGGAAGGAACTGTGCTCTTGGATGAAAACATGAATGACTACCAGCCGAACACAGTTCCTTTCAAAACAAAGAAAGACGGCATCTTGAGTTTTCTTTGGCTGTGAATTGCATCTTAATTGTCTTTATACAGTAAGGAGAAAAGGCAGAGTCTCCAATGCATGAAGAGACATAAAACACAGGCCAGGATTTACAAACCTGTCACGCAAAGCAGCGCAATAAGTGATGTTTTTGCAAGAATTCTGCTCTCTCCCTGCCCTGGTGCACTTTGGACTGTTGTACCTTCATGCACAAAAAATATCCTTCTCGTCGAATGTGTACTGCAGAATTCTTCCCACATGCATGGACAAAATATAAGGAGAAATATAGATACTTCTCCTCGTTATGTCAGCCTCAGGCAGGTTCACCAATTTGGTGCAAACTGCAAACTAATGTCTATAACACTTTGTAAATATTGGTGTGGTCAATACAAAGAGTGGATGCACAGGAACACTAACGCAAGTAATGCAAAGCAGCACAATGGGCAGGGGTACTTTTATTTGTTTTTACAAAACAGCGCAAATCAACATTTGCATTGCTTTGCAAATGCCAAATTGAATTTTGTGTCAGGTCTGCCTCAAAAAAGTGACGCCAACACGATACAAAATCTTTTTAAATCCGGGCAATAGTGTCTGCCAATTCTCCATAAGCTGATTAATTGGCAACCGTAATTTGATCTGTGGAATTTTACACAATACTCATCAGTGTAACAAAAGATTTGTAACTATTGGTAGAGTTGCAGGAAAACAAAGCTGAAATTGCATTCCCCATTAGGAAAACACAAACACGAATATGTTAAAAAAACATAATAGATATGGTGTTAACTTCTAAAACAAATCCATTTAAAACATGGCTTTCTAACAAAAAATGTGTTAACTAAATGTAGTAAATGAATTACTTTCAGTAGAGGGAGCCTTCTTTCAAAGATGGATTCTCCATTCGCCAAATAATCCCTGGTAGCTGCTGCTGCTCATGAAAACAATGCACCTCATACATTACAATGAGAACATTAGTTAAGAGGTGGAATAGTACAACTAACAACCAGCAGCACGAAGGTTAGATAGAAATACTTCCCTGGGCTGTGCCAAGATGTGATTTACAGGTTTAAAATAATGAATGAAGGGAGCTGAATCTGAGCAAGTATATATTTATATTAAAAATGTTATTTATTTATTTTTAAAATAATTAAATATTAATGTTTAAATGTATATTAAAAAAATAACATTTATTAAAAATATTAATGTAAGTAATTTTATTATTAATTAAAAAAATTTACCCCTACACTATCCAGCATTTATCCTACTGTTTCACCCCCCCTGGAGTTAGAATAGTAATTTTTATCCCTAAACTATCCAGCACTTAACCTACTATTTCACCCCCCTGGAGTTAGAATAGTAATTTTTACCCCTACACTATCCAGCACTTACCCTACTATTTCACCCCCCTGGAGTTAGGATAGTAATTTTTACCCCTACACTATCCAGCACTTACTCTACTATTTCACCCCCCTGGAGTTAGAATAGTAATTTTTACCCCTACACTATCCAGCAATTACCCTACTATTTCACCCCCCTGGAGTTAGAATAGTAATGTTTACCCCTACACTATCCAGCACTTACCCTACTATTTCACCCCCTGGAGTTTGAATAGTAATTTTTACCCCTACACTATCCAGCACTTACCCTACTATTTCACCTCCCTGGAGTTAGAATAGTAATTGTTACCCCTACACTATCCAGCACTTAACCTACTATGTCACCCCCTGGAGTTAGAATAGTAATTTTTACCCCTACACTATCCAGCACTTACCCTACTATTTCACCCCTCTGGAGTTAGAATAGTAATTTTTACCGCTACACTATCCAACACTTACCCTACTATTTCACCTCCCTGGAGTTAGAATAGTAATTTTTACCCCTACACTATCCAGCACTTACCCTACTATTACACCCCCCTGGAGTTAGAATAGTAATTTTTACCCCTATACTATCCATCACTTACCCTACTATTTCACCCCCCTGGAGTTAGAATAGTAATTGTTACCCCTACACTATCCAGCACTTACCCTCCTATTTCACCCCCCTGGAGTTTAGAATAGTAATTTTTACCCCTACACTATCCAGCACTTACCCTACTATTTCACCCCCTGGAGTTAGAATAGTAAATTTTACCCCTACACTATCCAGCAATTACCCTACTATTTTACCCCCTGGAGTTAGAATAGTAATGTTTACCCCTACACTATCCAGCACTTACCCTACTATTTCACCCCCCTGGAGTTAGAATAGTAATTTGTACCCCTACACTATCCAGCACTTACCCTACTATTTCACCCCCCTGGAGTTAGAATAGTAATTTTTACCCCTACACTATCCAGCACTTAACCTACTATTTCGCCCCCCTGGAGTTAGAATAGTAATTTTTACCCCTACACTATCCAGCACTTACCCTACTATTTCACCCCTCTGGAGTTAGAATAGTAATTTTTACCCCTACACTATCCAGCACTTACCCTACTATTTCACCCCCCTGGAGTTAGTATAGTAATTTGTACCCCTACACTATCCAGCACTTACCCTACTATTACACCCCCCTGGAGTTAGAATAGTAATTTTTACCCCTACACTATCCAGCACTTACCCTACTATTTCACCCCCCTGGAGTTAGAATAGTAATTTTTACCCCTACACTATCCAGCACTTACCCTACTATTTCACCCCCCTGGAGTTAGAATAGTAATTTTTACCCCTACACTATCCAGCACTTACCCTACTATTACACCCCCTGGAGTTAAAATAGTAATTTGTACCCCTACACTATCCAGCACTTACCCTACTATTTCACCCCCCTGGAGTTAGGATAGTAATTTTTACACCTACACTATCCAGAACTTACCCTACTATTACACCCCCCTGGAGTTAGAATAGTAATTTTTACCCCTACACTCTCCAGCACTTACCCTACTGTTTCACCCCCCTGGAGTTAGAATAGTAATTTTTACCCCTACACTATCCAGCAATTACCCTACTGTTTCACCCCCCTGGAGTTAGAATAGTGATTTTTACCCCTAAACTATCCAGCACTTACCCTACTATTTCACCCCCCCTGGAGTTAGAATAGTAATTTTTACCCCTACACTATCCAGCACTTGCCCTACTATTTCACCCCCCTGGAGTTAGAATAGTAATTTTTACCCCTACACTATCCAGCACTTAACCTACTATTTCACCCCCCTGGAGTTAGAATAGTAATTTTTACCCCTACACTATCCAGCACTTACCCTACTATTTCACCCCCCTGGAGTTAGGATAGTAATTTTTACACCTACACTATCCAGCTATTACCCTACTATTTCACCCCCCTGGAGTTAGAATAGTAATTTTTACCCCTACACTATCCAGCACTTACCCTACTATTTTCACCCCCCTGGAGTTAGAATAGTAATTTTTACCCCTACACTATCCAGCACTTACCCTACCATTACACCCCCCTGGGGTTAGAATAGTATTTTTTACCCCTACACTATCCAGCACTTACCCTACTATTTCACCCCCCTGGAGTTAGAATAGTAATTGTTACCCCTACACTATCCAGCACTTACCCTACTATTTCACCCCCCTGGAGTTAGAATAGTAATTTTTACCCCTACACTATCCAGCACTTACCCTACTATTTTACCCCCTCGAGTTAGAATAGTAATTTTTACCCCTACACTATCCAGCAATTACCCTACTATTTCACCCCCCTGGAGTTAGAATAGTAATGTTTACTCCTACACTATCCAGCACTTACCCTACTATTTCGCCCCCCTGGAGTTAGAATAGTAATTTTTACCCCTACACTATCCAGCACTTACCCTACTATTTCACCCCCCTGGAGTTAGAACAGTATTTTTTACCCCTACACTATCCAGCACTTAACCTACTATTTCACCCCCCTGGAGTTAGAATAGTAATTTTTACCCCTACACTATCCAGCACTTACCCTACTATTTCACCCCTCTGGAGTTAGAATAATAATGTTTACCCCTACACTATCCAGCACTTACCCTACTATTTCACCCCCCTGGAGTTAGAATAGTAATTTTTACCCCTACACTATCCAGCACTTACCCTACTATTTCACCCCCCTGGAGTTAGAATAGTAATTTTTACCCCTACACTATCCAGCACTTACCCTACTATTTCACCCCCCTGGAGTTAGAATAGTAATTTGTACACCTACACTATCCAGCACTTACCCTACTATGTCACCCCTATGGAGTTAGAATATTGTTTTAAAACACCTACATTATTTTATAAAAATATATATATATATATATATTCACTGAAAAAACCATAGGTTATAGACCATATATAGTTAGGAATTAGCATTTAAAAAACCTTATTTTACTCACACAAAACCATTGAAATTCCATATATAGTTAGTTGCACTAACTATATATCGCGCACCCGCAATCCACTGCTGATGATGTCACATATTACATCATTCATGACATGGTCAGTGACATCACTGATGACATCACTGATGACATCTCAAATGACATCACTGATGACATCACTGATGACATCTCAAATGACATCACTGATGACAACATCCAGTGATTATGTGTTTCTGTAAAGTTTAAATATGTTTTACATATTGAAGAATGAGTGGATGTATAAGTGTCTGAATGAAGGTTTTAGTAGGTGCGTGATTGACTGTATGAGTGAGTGATTAAATGCGTCTTACTAAATGCACGGGTTAGTGACTAAACTGTCTGAAAGTGTGCATCAGCATGTCTGTTGTTGTGCAAGCTGCTGCATGTGTTGATCAGTAGCTATATAAGTAGCTATATGGGTTATTGATTGGTTGCACAAGTATTTGTATGGGAGACTGAGTGTGTGTATGGCTGGCTGGGAGGTGTGTGACTCTGTGCAGATCAATGTGTACTTGTATCAGTGATTCTATAAGAGAGTAAGTATGTGTTAGTATATGTTTTAAAATGTAAGGTACTCTATGTTTAACTGTGTAGATTAGAAAATGGAACTGTGATTGATTCTTTACAGGACTGACTAGGTGTGTGAGTAACTCCATGGATGAGTGGCAGAGTGTGAGTGTCTGTATAGGTGTATGAGTGCATATGATAGTGTTGTAAAGATGAGTGATTGTATGTATGAATGATTGTATGGGTGAATGAGTGAATGTGTGTGTAGACGTAGGAATCAGTGAGTGCGTATGTAGTAACTAGTATTGGTGTGTCAATGGTTTCAAAAATTATACTCTGTATTTAACACTGGGTGTAACAGAGGTTATATTAAAGTGTGAGGAGATGCATTGTATTGTCACATTAATGATATCATCATTGATGTGACCATTGATGTCAAATGAGATATCATCAGTGATGTCATTTGAGATGTCATCAGTGATGTCATCAGTGATGTCACTGACCATGTCATGAATGATGTAATATGTGACATCATCAGCAGTGGATTGCGGGTGAGCGATATATAGTTAGTGCAACCAACTATATATGGAATTTCAATGGTTTTGTGTGAGTAAAATAAGGTTTTTTAAATGCTAATTCCTAACTATATATGGTCTATAACCTATGGTTTTTTCAGTGAATTTTCAAGGTTTTGTAAATGCTAATTCCTAACTATATATGGTCTATAACCTATGGTTTTTTCAGTGAATTTCAATGGTTTTTTAATAGCAAATATCATAAGCTGTTGAATGTCAAGTACGTGGTAAGTAAAAACATTTTCGTGTTTATGCACACTGATCTGCTTTGAATGCTACCCCCCACCCCTCATTTCTATTAGGAGTACTCTCTCTTTGCAGATAGTGAAGGGTAGTTAACGCAGCCCTTTGCCCCCTTTGTAATCCGTCGTGCCTGCTTCTCTCTCCATTTGATTGATTGTTCTCTTTGGTTCATTCTCTATTTACAAACAAGCACAGAGTCAAAATACTCTGTTTAGTCTTTGCAGATAGCGAAAAACCGTGTAAAAAAACAAAAGGAATCGAGCAAAATCAGTAGGCCACTAATGGGATCTCTTTTTGACCTCGCTAAAATAGAAACATTAGGAACAACCTGTTGAAAATAGCAATGCGTATGTACATAAGCGGCGTTCATTTGTGTTCACAGTACCCCTTGTTGATTGTTTGAATCGAGCATTGAATTGTTCGAAGTTGGTTCTCTTAAGGATCTTCTCTGCCTGCAAACGAGGAAGAATAGGAATATTCTCTCTCCCTTTGCAGATAGTGAAGGGTAGGTAACGCAAGCCTTTAACACGTCGTACCTATTTCATTCCTCATTGATTGATTGATTGTCCGAACATTGACTGTTTGGGAATTAGTTCTTTTTGGAGGTATTCCCTGTTTGCAAATAAACGTAGGAAAATCTTTGCAAGTAGTGAAAGGGTACGTAATGCGGACCTTTCTCCCCCGTTGTAATCTGTCATGCCTATCTACTCCCCACTGATTGATGCACCTGTTTCACCCGGACCATTTACTAGACATACGTCATCTGGCCCGACCAGAGAGCACCCCTAGTGAAAAAGACATATGCAATAATAACGAAGTGATCACTGTATCCTGTTAACAGAAACTTTAGCATGAAACAACCTGGAAAGAAAAGAATAGGAAATCGAAAATCAGTAGGCCACTGATGAACATGAACTTTTATTAAACAACGAACAAAGAAACGATAACATAACGTAATGATAAAACCTATTAATGTCCTAGAAACAAGAAAACGTTAGAAATATGCCAGTGGTGAGAGACCAGAAAAACAGTAAGAGAAACCAAATCACCCCTCGCTGTCCCACCGCCTGCCACGCCCAAAAAATCGATAGACTAGGGAAAATGCAAGTCAGTAGAACATCCGCCCCCACTCTGGAAACTTCCAAGGTGGGGCAGGGTTCCGGCTACGCCCAGCCGGGAGCAGCCCATATAAAGCAGGTCCTGCTGCCACGCCTCGGCCAGGAGATCCTAACGTAGGGTGTAGCCGGAGGAGAGGCCGAGACCAGCGGGACCCGGCCAGGGGATTGCCTTTACAACGCTGAACAGTTGCAGGGGGGGGGAATGTCTCCTCGACCCTCCCCTCTCTCTCCCAGTCCGGCCGCGGTGGCCCTTGAGAGTTGCAGGTAGTCCCGCCACATGCTCTTCCGGTCCGGCCACCAACGGTCGGGGGGCCGAGGCCGACGGGATCCGGCTGCAGCCAATAAACCAAGAAACCCGTTAATGGGGCCAGAGCCAGGGGCGTCCGGCCGACATCTACCGGAAGCCCGGCCCGAAGACGGACGGGACACTTCTTCTTTCTTGAAAAATGGCTGCGACAACACTGGGGGGGGGATGTCTTGCACATGCCTCCGACCCCCCCCCCCCCCTCGTCCTCATCGCCTGGTCCGGCCATAACAAATCTCAAGCGAGACGCCGTGGGGTGCACTGGGAGGGAGAGACGGTGCGAACAGGCCTCTCCCGCCTCCCCAGGTGGAGGCTTCCCAGCTGCACCCTCAGCGCTCCAGGCGCCCGGAAAAGGGTTCTTCCACTGTGGCTATGCTGCAACGTCTCGCCCGGCAGGGTGGAGCCCGTCCGCTCATTTGACCCCGCGATCGCCAGTAGCTACCGAACTCTCAAAATGGCGGTCGACCTGGCAAGAGCGGGCCCAGCATAAAGAAATGGCCCGGTCACTGGTTGACTCCACCACCGTAGTCCTCCACGACCTTGAAGATTCTAGAGGAGCCGCGGGAGTCTCCGACCCCCGATGGGGAATGACTGCCATGATCACCCGTGGAGTGACGAAACTGTATCCGCGGGACGTCGGCGCCAGCCTCACTTTGAATTACTAGAATCCTGCAGACCTCACTTCCGGTGAAAGCACAGTGTGACCCGGTAGGAAAAATTGTTGCACCCCCTCCCCTTTTTGACTGATAGTTCAAACCACCGATCCTTTCCTTTGCCCTTTTAACGGAACTTTGGACTGCCTCCCCCTCTTTTACATTTTCTAGAGAAAACAAAACATTAACCACTACAATAGCATAGCAGTTGACACCAGAACTGTTTTCAAATTGAAAACCAACAACATCTTCAACAGAATCCTTTTTGTTTCTGCTGTGACCCTGCTACAGCACAGGCATTGTCCCCAGCAGTAATTCTGCAATGCCGCTAAGAATAGCTGTGGTGCCTACTGGACTCACTCACCCCCGCGGCGCCCCACGCCGTTATTTGCTGGGCGGCAACTTGCTAGACATCACTTTCGTGCCATCTAGATTTCAGCGCGTTCTGCTGCCTTGGAACTATTCGCACAACAGACCGCTACTGACAACAATATTTCATTATTGGTGCTGTCAATTTCAATAAATCTATTGGATAATTCAAAAGAAATTGCCACGGTCTCTTCGTTGTTTAAATGTTTTTACTGTTTTTGTTTTGTTGTATATATTTATATGTTATTAAAGTTTTATATTCCTACTACTTTGTTGGAGTGCTATATATTTTTAATGTGACACATAATTGTAAAAACTTTGATGTACAAAGAGTCATTCCTGGAATCTTCCGCTTCAGGCTCTGTCCCCTCCCCAATCACAATACAGGATAGTTTTCAGATAGTAGGAACACGTGTGGTGTGACGGATCTCATCGGGTGTGGGCCTTGATCTACTATAACTCCTTTGAAGAGGGGTGATTCTTTACAGCTGGGGCCATAAACTACATCTGCAGGGCTAGCTGATAGCCTGGACAATCGGACACAGAGGAAGAGGAGTGTCAGAGGGTGCGGTAGTGAATAGGGCGAAAGGGAGGTGTCGGGCGGGCACAGTGTGATTCTCAGGGAAGAGCAGCGCAGATGGGGGGAGGTTTATTGCCCATGCATAAGACAGAGAGCGGGGGTGACCAGTGCCTGGGGAAGATGCTTGCGAGGGTGAGGAGCCATGCTACGAATCGACAGCGTGCAGAGAGTGGGTCTGGTCAAGACATCTAAAATGGCTGCCGTGCACGACAAAAGTGTGGCATTTCAAAAAAGGCAAGATGGCGCAGACAATGTTTTTCAACACTTCCTCATTTCCTTCGAATCGAACGTTAACAGACGTTGGGGCATATTACCAAAGTTAAGCGATATTTATCGCTAACGATGCTTACCAACGAATTTTTTACCGCTAAGCATCATCAGAAATTATCGAAGATAAACCTTGCTATTATCAAGGTTTATCACAAATGCGATAATAAACGGCCGCAATGCATGAATATCGCTAAAAACTCAGCGATATTCATACATTACCGAGCTAATGCTCTTAGCCATGTTATCCACCTCCCATTGGATAACATGGCTAAGAACTGCTCAGGGCAGGTGTTACTTTTTGGAGATATTCGCGCTTAGCGCGAATATCTCCAAAAGTTGGTAATAGGAGATAGATATCTTGCATGTTGTAATGCAAGTTATTGTGGTATATGGAACTCATACCATAATCTCTCAGGAAAGCAGAAACTGATCCTTTTGGGACCGCCTAAAAAGGCCTAGGGGGTGAGGAGTACTCTACTTTGCCCCCTTTTCACGTTCCGAACTATTTTATTTTACTCTCTTCTGTAATTACACAAAATAGCAGCGATAAGATGCATCGGAGACACACAGTGAGAGAAAGGAGGCCGGAGATGAAGAAGAGATGTCAAATACACATTGGAGATAATATAGTGGCAGAAGGGAAGTAAATATGAGTAAACTTACCATGTAACATAAAAATGTTGCACTCTATACTATAAGTCTCATTTTATACTACAATCACTTCGCTACAACCTCATAAATTAAAAATAAAAATGAATAATGTCTCAAACAATTTTTGATTTCTAAATATACATTTATTCTTCAGAATTTTCTAAATTTGAAAGAACTAGTAACATGTCCTCATCAGCAATGTCCTCATGAAAAGTCTCCAATAATGATTCTTGTAACTCTATGGTCTCCAAACACTCGATAAATTCGCCATCAAGAGATTGATCAAAAAAATCATTCAAGTCATCTCCTCCTTCTGACAATATTTCATTATTGGTGCTGTCAATTTCAATCAATGTAGTGGAATCATTCAAGTCATCTCCTCGTGACAATATTTCATTATTGGTGCTCTCAATTTCAATCAATGTAGTGGAATCATTCAAGTCATCTCCTCCTTGTGACAATATTTCATTATTGGTGCTGTCCATTTCAATCAATCTAATGGAATCATACAAGTCATCTCCTCCTTGTGACAATATTTCATTATTGCTGCTCTCAATTTCAATCAACGTAGTGGAATCATTCAAGTCATCTCCTTGTGACAATATTTCATTCTTGGTGCTGTCCATTTCAATCAATCTAATGGAATCATACAAGTCATGTCCTCCTTGTGGCAATATTTCATTATTGGTGCTCTCAATTTCAATCAATGTAGTGGACAATTCAAAAGAAATTGCCACGGTCTCTTCACTGTGAGCCATTTTATTTTGAAATTGCTTGCTGTAAATTGCAGAAAAAAATAATCACTTTCATTTATCGTTTTTAGTAATACATAATATAAAACTAACGTTATCAAGTATTTTGTATAACAGAAGGACTGCAAATAAATAACTGAAAACATTTTTCAAATTATCTTCAAGTGTACAACATAGTTCCCCTTACAAATTAACAACTCACCTTTTTAAAAGTAGGAAAAGTGTTAGTACTGTGTAAATCAAACACCAGAAATTCACCACCAAAAATTCCTCACAAATGTACCTCAGACAGTAGTATCACAAAATGGCTGTGGTTTCCTCTCATTTGACATATATACATAACCAATTAACTTTCATCACACACAAATACAAACCAAAGTAACATTTTAATTGGTTCTAAATTTCAACACTTTCAAATGTGTTTTCCCCATGCAATTTTCCATAGGACATTTACATACGTCTACAGCCTGAATGGCTGAACGGAATTACACCAAACTTGGCAAAATGGTACATCAAACCTAAGAGGTCAGGAAGGATCTACTATGCCCCCTTATGGTCATTTCCCCCTTCGCTTTGACCTCCTCTTGTCTCTCAATCCTACCGAGAGACAAGATGGCGGCCGCTACGGACTGTTTGGAATGTTGACAGACGCCGGAGAACCAATCAGCTTCGCAAAGCTCCGTAACGCGAAAAGTACGCGAAGCGGAGCGCTGTTACAGATATATATCTTTTTTTGAACGTTAATTTCTCAAAATCCACTGGAGCACATATATTGAGACCTAGCAAAGGCACATCGGGCTACCAGTCCCTAATATTTTACCAAGTTTCGTGCAAATCCATTCAGCCGTTCGATTATTATTATTATTATTTTTTTTTGCCCCGCGGGGCCCTTTTAAAACCTCCACATCAAACCTAGGGGGTCAGCGAGGATCTACTATGCCCCCTTATGGTCATTTGCCCCTTCGCTTTGGCCTCCTCTTGTCTCTCGATCCTACCGAGAGACAAGATGGCGGCCGCTACGGACTGTTTGGAATGTTGACAGACGCCAGAGAACCAATCAGCTTCGCTTCACAAAGCTCCGTTGCGCGAAAAGTACGCGTCCTGGGCCGCTGCCCGGTCCGCTGTTACAGATATATATCTTTTTTTAAACGTTAATTTCTCAAAATCCACTGGAGCACATATATTGAAACCTACAAAAGGCACATCGGGCTACCAGTCCCTACAATTTTGCCAAGTTTCGTGCAAATCCATTCAGCCGTTCGGGCTAAAAGTGAGGCCAACCGCCCTATGGAAAACTCAATGTTAAAAACACGTTTTGGGACCCCCCTTTTTTCTCGGCCCCCCCTTGACGAACCCCCCCCAAATTTTCAAGGGCTGCTCAGAAACAAAATGTGCCATTTTCCTGAAAATTTCAGCCAATTCCGTCCACAAACGCCAAAGTTATTAGACATAGAATTTTCAAAAATCCCATAGAGAAAAAATCCTAACTATATATACCTACTGGCGACCGCCAGTAGGTAATATATATATAAATATATATATATATTTAAAAATAAGATAAATAAAGTAAAATAATAATTAAATTAAATTAAATCAAATTAATTTTAATTAATTAAATATTTTATTAATATTATATACTTACCTATACTTACGTTGTAATGTCATGCGTTGTAAAGGCATCTGCGATGTAATATCATGCGTTGTAAAGGCATTCGTTGTAAAGGATCCTACATTGTAATAAATGCGTTGTAAAGGTGGAATGTGGTCAAATTTCTAAGACCTAAAATGAAGCATGCTGCTGCATGTAGTATTGCTCTAAGGGGACCTAGGTGAACTTTGGGAATACCTGAGAGAAGGGCAATTCAATAATCTAGTCTGGAGAGAACAAGAGATTGCACCACTGTTTTGAGGTCTTGTTCCGGGATCAATTGTCTGTAGCCACAGACCTGCCTAAGTTGATGTTGTGCGCTTTTGACAATGGCGGCGATGTGGCTGTGAAGATTGAGATGATTGCCAAGGGTGATATCAAATGATCTGACAGGCTGGACAATGGTAGGGCAGCCATAGGTCTCGCCTATGCAAGAGCTATTGGCTTTGCCAATGTGTTTTAGCCATGTTGTACACCAGCGTGGCTGCTGTTCAGCTTTGTTAATAGTTAGTGGCATAGAGGAGAGTGCTGTAAAGTGGAGTGTAACAGAGTGTCGTGTATTGGAGTCACATACAGTGGCATACACTGGAGTGGCATATAGTAGCGTGGACTTGTGTAGAGAACATTGGCATAGAGTGTTGCAGTGTATAGTGGCACATAGTGCAGTGGCATTGAGTGCAGTGGCATTGAATTCAGTGGCATACAGTTTTATTCAATTGAAGCAAATCAAAGTTTCGGACTGTATACGTCTGCTCATGCTATAGGCCATGTTCCACTGTATAAAGACTTGTATATATCAAGATTTTCCATTCCTGTTGCGTCACTGAGGGGGCATTTCTGTTTTACATTTACAAAAAAGCCCAAACCTCAACACAGGGCAGGGCACCTTCGAAAACTTAGACTTTAAATACCAGGTGCGGGGCTAAAACAAAAGAAGCTCAGCAAGGAGCCCTCTAATTAGATTTTTTTGCTCCGCAAGTGTGTGCCTACAAATTTCACCGTACTCTTAATTTCAACCCAGTCGACCCTCCCTGCATGTCATTTTTGGGTGATAAATAACAGATCTTCACACACGACATTGTTTTTAAAGTATGAAGTATAGAATATTCGGGGTCTAAACCGCAATTGGTTGATGTGTCACGTGAAATAAGCACTGGGAGCGTTAAGTTAAAAATACACTTTAAATTAAGGGAGGGCTTCATTGCTCCTAACACTCTTTTAAACCATATTATGACTAGAGGATTCAGGTGGCAGCAAGGTGCGATAAGAACGTTCATACGTATTTGTTGAGTGGTATTTTGTTGTGGTGTTCATGTGGTTAGTGGCAGCTGGTAGATTTGAAAAGTCGCAAGGCATGATTTTAAGATCTAAGATGTAGCAAGGTAGCATAGTTAAAACTGAACAAGCATTGGCAATGCCAATCGGTCTCGCCATTAGGGTCTTATATGTAATCAGCTATGCAGCACATTAGCGTGGGTGCTGAATCGCTTTCGCATTAGAAGTCAGGGTAAGTGCGTATCAATAAAGAAGGCGCTTTTTGAGGCAGCAGAAGACCTCCGCAGACATTAGCTATAATGCCAAGTGTCGCGCTCCCCCTACGCTAATGTGCTGCATAGCTAAATACATATAAGATCCCAATAGCGAGACAGATTGGCATTGCCAATGCTTGTTACTTTTTACTTTCCATAGATTGAAAGCATGATCTAAATAACAGGACAAGATTATGGGTAATATCACTGATACATAAAAGCAAAGGGGTGGTGTATATTTCTTATATTTCTTAAAAAACACAGAATGATTTTCTGTGTGAATGTGTCCATTCATCTTTACATTTTAAGAAGCACTGCCCGATTAACACGAGACAGGGATTTAAATTTGTCTGTGACTGTTGTACATCTTTGAGAGATGCATATCTCTGACTGACAGACATATTTCAAACAGCACTGGTCTCGGTTCACAAAAATTTTGCATGACTTATTTTTGTAGTACGAGTGGAATAGGTGAATTAGCAAGAGTATTCCTAGCTTGTACCTGAAACTCAGGTTTTAGTAAGAATATTGTAGGAGTAAGTCACAGCAACATGTTTGTGAATTAGGCCTTCTGTTTTACAGTTTTGATACCCAAAGCCTTTGCTTGGAGTCATTGAGGCAAAACTTAGTGCCCACGATTTCACAGCTAAAAACTTCTTCTACATGTGTCTCGTTTCAGGAGTGAAATCTCTTATTGTATATCTATTGTAAGCTGTGAGAAATGTAAATTTTCACAGGAATTTGTCTTTTAATCCGTATTTTCAAACACCCATGGGTTATCTTCCTCACATAAGGTATGTAATGTTAAACTCTGTTGTGTGAACCAGTGGCACAAGAGTCAGCACTCTATGCTGAAAATAAAGCACGTTGTTATCACCAGTAGCACAGCACGGGTGCCATGGGCGCTTCTGCAATTAAGCGAAGCCCTCCTTTCCCTCCTAACCCTCCCCTCGACAGCTGTTTGTGGGACCATAATACAGCAATAATTAAGGTTCAATAGGCCCCTCAAGCCTCTGAGCCTCTGTGCCACTGCACCTGCTGCACCACGGAGACCTTCTACCCTGCTTCTCACCCCAGCGGGTGCACTTGCAGGTGTGGATGGCATTAGTGGCTGAATACCAAAGGGAGTGTTCGACGTCAGCGCCAGAATGGTCACCAACAGTTAGCAGAAGTGGATCGCGTAGCAGTGCCAAAAGGTACTAGCATCCTATGGAATAGTTGTTTCCGGACACTTACTTTTGTTTACAAATAAACACTTGAGGGTGATCTTTATTGAAGAGACACTTTGTTGCACAGTCTGAAATGCTTAGTCATTGAAACTCAGGGGCACATGTACTAAAGTTTCACGTAACACAGGGCACCAAGCAAAGTTGCTGTGCTGAAAATGAGAGCGGAGAAATGCTTTTATATTTTCAAAGATCTGAGGTATTTCTGCTCTCTCGTGCGCTGGACAGCTGTTTGCAGCCTAGTGCCAACACAGATAGCCTTGCACCATAGTGCAAATGTGTCTGCAATATAGGCAGGATTGTTTTTGTGCAGGAAAGGACACCTTCCTGCAGAAAAACAATCCAGGAACTTTCCTCTTTCTATATGAGCTGCAAAATACAGAAGACTTGGAAAAAAGAAATAAAGATTTTTCTCTTCTTCATGCCTCACTTAGGAAGGCATACCATGTTGACACGATCTCAGAATGACAAGTCTTTGTAAATCTGAGACTACATCAAAATCCATGGATGGATGGATGGATGGGAACGCCCATGCTCCACCCATGGAACACCTCCCAAGTTGAAATGTAATGTAACACAGCGCAAGCAGCTGCCGTGTGTTACATTATTTTACAAAGCCACACACCCACGTAAATCAGGACTTTCATGGCTTTGTTAAATATTACTGAAGCCTTTGTATTCTCCTTGTGTTGCCTTGAGTGACACAAGAACAATGCAAGGCTTCATAAGTATGGGCCCCAAGTTCTTATTCATGATTTTGCATACCGTTTCAATTCTCTAATTGTCTGAACTTGCAGAGCTGGACAAAATGCAAGCAACTCATGTTAGGGGGGAGAAGCTTAGAAAGCACATCAACATTAAAAAAAAGGCAATTGTCCAAATCAGCAGATTCAGTTTTGGATACAATATCTGACATTTTCATCTTCTGCATGGCTTTCAAGATTATGCCGTTACTAAATGTTTCAAGGTAAAAAAAATACTTAAACTGGGCAAAAATAAGAAAGGGGCTAGAAACTTTGATCTATATTTTCTCTGAGCTGTTACAACACCCTGTGCAAGTAATCCTGAACAGAGATAGCTCACAGACCTCCTTGATGTAATTTTGACTCATTTTGTCGAAATGGAAGGCTTTACTTGCTGGAGGATGCTGGACAAAAGACTGTTAATGCAAAGCAAAACTTGAAAAAAATATCAACTATGTGTGAAGTAAATACTGATAAATAGTAGACAACAAAAATTTCAGTATGCACATGGAACGTACATGGATTCCAAGAAATGGAGCTGGACCATGAAACACAATTCTTTTTTTCCAACCAAGACATAATCCTGATTCAGGAGACATGGAAATTAGCACCAAGTGTAATACCAGGCTTTTAGACCCACCACATCCCGGCAGAAAGACACTCAAACTTTGGGCACCCCCGGGGTGGTCTATCAACTCACATCACTCAAAAATGCAACTGGTCATCAGAAACACTGGATGTAGGCCTCAACTGGGTACAAGTGACCAGAATCACAGAATCCGTGTCAGCTGGGCCCAAACAGTGGCAAATCATAATCCTCAATGTCTATATTCACCCGGATCGGAAGTTACAACAAGAAAAACAAATGTGCCTGACGTCGCTGATTAAAACGATGCAAAAAACCTACCTAGGATCTCCACTACTAATCTCAGGGGACTTCAACTGTGATCTTATCGGTAAACATAGGGCAAAAGGAATCATGCGACAGCCCAAAGGAGGCCTCAGGTTAGCCTTCGACCCAAAAGTCCTGGGTCTGACGATTTTAAACGGCAATACGATGGGGGATAGGCCGGCAGGTATTACGTACCTGAGTGGAAGGGTCCACTCAACAATAGACTACACAATAGTAAGTGACGACTTAATTCCAGGCATTGAGACCTTCAAAATTGTCCAACGACCAGAAAGCGACCACTTCCCCCAAATAACTTCTCTAAACACCGCGCCCAACGTGGCACCGAAAATACCAAGTCTGCTCCACCAAGCCTCTAAATTCAATTTAAAGAAACTAAAATGGCGAGGAGAAATGCTGGAAAAAATCCAGCTCGTCGCAACTGCTCGAAAATTTGAGTTAGGGCTGCAAAAAAAGGAGGATCTGGTAAAAAAAAATTGGGAGCTATTGGCCCTGGACCTTCTTTACAAATTTCCAGCAACTTCAGGTGTACCGAGTAAATCTACCCTTAAAAAGGAGCCCTGGTTTTCCAACGAATTAAGAATAAAAAAAAGGAGGGTAGCAAATGCGGTCCGACTTTTAGCTCGGCAAAAAAAACTGGGGTTACAAACCAACAAAGGGGATCTGCTAGAAGCCAGAGCGCCTATAGGAAGTCTCTAAACATCGCAAAATCTGCCTACAATGAGAAGCTATGGTATAGATTGCTAAGTGCAGGAAAACACCCCAACAGTCGAGAATTTTGGGGCATCATTAACGACCTAAATAAAGGACAAAAACTCTACCAGGAAGCGGGAGTAGGAGCCGACTCTTGGTCGCAACACGTGCAATCCTTTTACAGCATAACAGCAGTAGGCCTCCTAAACAACACACGGGTAACAAATACAGTAGAGAATGGCCAGTTGGGAATTTACAACACTGGTACAGTAGGACCGGTGATAAAGGATTGCTCAAAAGAGGAGATGACAGTCCCAGAATTAACAACTAGAGGGGAACTCTGTAAAATCATCTCAAGGCTAAAGGCTGAAGGAGCACCAGGCCCGAATGGACTGCCCAACGCCATCTTTAAACATGACCCGGAATTCTGGGCAGAAATCCTAACGCCACTGTTTAACCAAATCTATCATGACACACAGGTACCTGCATCATGGAAGGGAAACGTGATACACCCAATATTTAAACATGGCGACCATGGCAACCCAACAAATTACAGACTCATATCGCTGATAGACGTTGAAGCTAAGCTCTACGCCTCTTGTATCCTCCTAAAGCTGCAAGATTGGATCGAAGAATCTCACAGAATCCCCTGGTTCCAGACAGGATTTAGGCGGAATATGGGGACAATTACCAACTTAGCTTGCCTGTCACTATTAATGGATAGAACAGCAGTAAAGGGCGCACGATTATATGCCTGTTTTGTTGACATCAAATCTGCCTTCGACAGAGTTAACCGAGAGCGTCTATGGGGTAAATTGCAGCTTTGGGGGACGCCAACCAAATTAATACAGGCAATAAAAGTTTTGCATGAAGATACATGGGCAAAGGTTAAATTGGGAAATGGAGCTTACACAACAAGGAACATACCAACCTACCAGGGCCTAAAACAAGGCTGCGTTTTAGCGCCCACCCTTTTGAACCTTTTCCTTTCTGATCTCGCAACCGTGCTGGACACAGATGAAGTGCACCCTCCTTCATTGGCAAACCGGCGAATTCCCTGTCCGCAATATGCAGATGACATAGTCCTGCTGAGCAAAACCCCAGTTGGTCTACAAAGAGCTTTAAACATCTTATCAGTGTACTTAAGACAAGAAGGTCTGGACTTAAACAAAGAAAAAACCAAAGTGGTCCGTTTAGTAGACCCAAAAAAACTTAGTTACACATGGACGTTCAATGGGACGAAGGTGAACGAACAAGGTTTATATAAATACCTCGGAGTAACGATATCCCAGGGAGCAAAACAAACGGAGCATATAACTGCAATACGCGCAAAAGCCCAAAGTCTAACCTTTGCTTATCGGTTGCTGAAAACAAAAATGAATTGCCCGAACTACAGTCACCTCTTGAAGGTCATGTCGGCACAAATCTTACCATCATTGTCTTACGGTCTCGACACCTGGTGTGGCAAGGAAATAGACCTACTAAATAAGCTCCAAACCTAAATCTATAAAGCAGTTTTTAACCTTACAAAGAGTGCTTCAGCCCCACAAGTAAGGCTGGAATTCGGTCTGCAAAACCAGAAATATAGGAGCATGAGCGGCTTCATAAAACTGTGTCACAAGTTAAGATCTGCAGATCCGGATTCAATGGATTGGTTAAACTGGGAAGCCATAAAAAATCAAGGAGAGAAGGGAACCCTGTGCTCTTGGGGAAAACACTTGAAAACCTGCATAATAGAGCTGGGGCTGGAAGGAGCATGGGAGTCTGTGACGGATAAAGCAACCATAAGTAGATTAGCCAACAAGGCAGCAAGGATGAAATCTTTCCAAGATGACAAAGCGTTACTTCTCAAGCGGCGACATGGTTGGACCATAATCAACTCCTTCAAAGCTGGACGACCGCATGCATACTTAACTTCTCACTTCAATGTGCACATAAAAGGAGCCTTTACAGCCTATAGGATGGGTATGCATATTTCGAAGGACTTACTACCATCCTGGAAAGGTAACCACCAGACCGAGAGTTGTAGACTTTGTGGTTATAAAACAGAATCACTAGCTCACTTCTTGTGTGTCTGTCCGGCTCTCCTGGTACAACGTCGTCGATTACTAAAACAGATCTGCAATGATTTAAAAATTCGCACCTGCAGGCAAGCGGTAACTTGTTGGCTGGGAGGGAGCTCAATTATTTTGGCATGCCGGGGAACAAAATTCGTGGAAGAAGTGAAAAAACGCCTGAGTCTTGTGGAACAAGGACAGGGTGAAAGAAGCGGGTTAATTAAAGCTGCCGTGATCCCAATGACTGGTAATCCTTGCACAAACATGTAATAACATTCTGACCTCCGAACGCCAGTGGGAGTTTCCCCGGAAGAAACCCTTTTTTTTAACTATGTAACATCTTTTTTAACAAATGAGAGTCTAATCTTTTTAGTAAGCATTTTTTGTACCATAACATTAACATGTGGAAATTGTAATGATTTTAATTAATTATGCAATAAACCTTTTTGACTTTGACTTTTTTGATAAATAGTAGTAAAGGAGTTAGTTTGAGAGAGTGAATAAAAAAATGTAACTGAAATGTTTATTGTTTGAAAATGGGTCTCTAGTTGGCAGAGGTATGCACCCTGTTCAAGCAGGGACCACAATCCAAATTAGGGTAAATCAGATACACACCCTAAATTAAATTGTGCTTACCCTCTAGTAGCTTGGCACATAGCAGTCAGGTTTAACTTAAGAGGCAATTTGTAAAGTATGTGTACAACACTTCAAACAGTAAAACAGTGCAAAGACCCCACAAGAATAATCTGCACTAGTTTAGAACAATAGAGCTTAATTTAATGAACAAAACAAGACCAAAACAACAAATATCCAATAAGTAGAACCGGAGTTATGAATTAAAAAAGAAAATATCTGCTAATATAGTGCTTAAAAGCATAAAGCGCTAACCAGGGATATCTGGTCACGCTAGACTGGGTCAAATCCAAAAGTTAATTGTGACCGCCGTGTTGCGTGGGTACTGCTGAAAAAGTACCTTGTTGTGCTGTCGATGGGGTCTGATGCCTGGAGCAGAGGAGGTGATGCGTCGATCCCTCTGTATGAGTGCGATGTATTGGTGCTGAGCTGCGCAAATCAAGATGCGGCGGCAGCAGGTTCTTCTGATGTGGGTGATATGTTGTCGTCAAGGCACACAGCCAGCGATGTGATGTCCTCAAAGCAGGTGATAAGTCATGCTGAAGGAGTTGCATTGGTTCCGACTGGTGCAACAATTGTAGTGTAGTTCCTATATTCCCAATGGGCTCTGCACATTGGAATAATACATCCTATAGATTTGACGTAGGACTAAGGTCTACTAGGTCTCTATCGAATATACTAGACTTAATTGTGAGTGCCAGCTAGCTCAGAGATCACTAGAAACGTTCTCGAATACACAAGAAGGGATTAGTTTCTGATAACCGCATAAACATGACAACTTTGTTTCCCAAGAATAAGAAATCTATCTCTAGAGTCCCGGAAACAATAGATAGTTATTTTACTCAGTCAATCGTGCATGCTTCGTTTCACCTGAGGTGCAGAGAAATAGAGAGAAGTGCGTTTTCAATCAAAAGTATTTATTGAACAGTTTTCTGTCTCATGCAGGAGAAATGAACTGCTACAATCGTAATACTGGTTGCAAAGTACAATGCGTACAGTACGAAGAGTATTATAAAATAATACTGTAAAAGCTTGATATGGTTTCTAAGCCATAAAATACATAGAATACATACATCAATAAATAAAGACTAAAAGTACTCAACTGGTGCTTCTAAAATACGCCTACCCCAGAGTACCTAACCTAGGTCTAGTACAAGGGAAGAAGTAAGTGAGGTGTAGCTTAGTTTCGGTATTCTTTTGCCAAGAATCTAATCCAAGAATTCTCTAAGGGTCTAATCAGCTCCGTACCTTGGTTTTAGAATGAAGGAGGTCTGGTATCTCTCTCTCAGGACTCGATTTACCAACAACCCGCAAGGATAGCTTGGAAACACTGGAACTGGATTTCTCGGCAAGAGAAAAGACAGCGTCTCTTACGGTGCATCTGCTGGAGGGTCGGCTTCCTTCGGCACTTGCTTCAGCAGGGCGTTGGGCAAGTAAATAGTCGAACTGCTCCAAACCATTGTGTGTTTGCCTGAGCAAGTGTGGGTATATTTATACCTTGAAGGTGCCTAGTTTGACGTAAGGTTGGACATAATAACGTCATCAAAGACTCAGTTCTTTGAAAACTCTATGAGTTCTTGGATAAATCAATATTCAAGCAAGGGGAAGACCCTGACTGCTGAAGGTTTTTTTTCCTAAAAATCGTTGTGGATTTTCGGAACTAGTGGAAGTAGCCATGCCGTATTTGGACTGCTTAGGCTAAGTCTAAATATGGTTATGATTTCTATGCCTATATAAGGATAGGGTGATTTATACTCTATATATGGGCATGAATCTGGAAAATTACACTAGGATCCTAAATTCATATACAGCACAATATCAATGCGTGGATTATAGTTGCAGCACAGAAAATCCACTTCCAAGGGCCAAGGTCTATATTGTCACCACTTGGCCGGGAAAAACTCACAGTTGGCAGAGTCCAGGTGCTGTAGCGGGATTTTTGGAAGTCTTAGATGTCCATGAGACTTCAGAATAGGAGGCAAGCCCTTGGAGTCACTTTGGCTCCAGCAAGTTCTAGCAAAGTGACAGTCCTTTCAGCAGCACAGCAGTCCTTCTTCCTGGCAGAGTATCCTCAGGTCCAGAAGTGTACTGAAATGATGATGTCTGAGGTCCAGTACTTATACCCAGTTGTGCCTCTGAAGTGGGGGAGACGTCAAAAAGAGGCCTTTGAAGTGCACATGGTCCCTGTTCTTCCTGCCCTGGCTCCAGACTAACTACAGGGGAGTATGCAACCATTTGTGTGGGGACAGGCACAGCTTTTTCAGATGTAACTGTCAGTTCTTGCCCCTTCATGTCCAGTATGGGCCATCAGGATGTAGATTGCCCATCAGTCACACCTAAGGCTCTCTTTGTATGTGGCTGACCGGAGGGAATGCACAAAGTCCAGCTGTCACCCACCCCATATGTGTAGTCAGAGATAGGCAGAAGGCACCAAATGCATTAAGTAAGAAAATGCCAACTTTCTAAATATTGCATTTTCTGAATTCCAATTTAAAATATAACTTCACCATAAATTGGTATTCCAGAGACACCAAACTTGAGGTCCCCATCGCTTCCCAATTGGAAATTACACTTATAAGATGCGATAAATTAATCCCAATGTTAACCTATGGGAGAGATGGGCCTTCTAGTAAAACTTAAAGTACACGTCAAACTTTCTAAATACACAGTACCCTGCCCATTGGGCTGTCCAGAGCCTACCTTAGGGTTTACCTAGTTGTATTAACAATGAAGGTTTGGGAATGGCAAGAGGGTTAACTTTTTATATATCGATGACTTAGGATCACAAGCTCACAAAAATGCTAGAATATTCACAGGTTGTTAATTCAAGTAATGCACAGCTTTGATCTGTCCTGAGAATCTCTGCCTCTGGTTAGATCTTATAACTTAAGCTATTCAATTCAGTAGGGATTCTCCTAAACAGATACCGCTAGCACTCACCCTCTATATAGCTGTGGTCTTTTAGAAGCAACACAGCAAACACTTTTACTCCCAGGTGGACCTCTAAAGGTAACACGCCAATGTACAGAACCAATGTTGCACGTCTTAACTCCATTTGAAAAAAAAATCATATGCGCTCAACATTAGTCCTAATGGCCGTGTTTCTATGTACCAGTGTATTGTGCAAATGGGGCAAGGTGTTACCAATTTAGTAGAAACACATAAAGGCCGAGGAAGGGGCAGGGACCGCGGATCAAAATATCTCCAAAATGAGAGCAAATAAAGTGCAAAACATATAGGGACACATACTTGAAAAAACACATATAGACTGCAGAAAAAGATTACTGTCTTCCCAGCTGTACTGCACAAGGTTGCATCACTTAGCTCTTGAGATTTCTACAGATTTACAGAGATTTAATTAACACTTTTTTTTTCTTGCATGGATTTTTTAATATACCTGCAAAAGATATTTTCAGGATAAGCCCTCTCCCAGCTTTTTAAAGAAAAGACAACGGGCTTCATCAGAAGTGGGTGGTGACAAGGCATTTGCCAAAAACCAGCAGTCCCAAATGTCAGCCTCATTTAGAGGTGTGGACTGGCTGCATTTCTGATGGCAGAGCCTCAGTTGTCTACGCCGTCGGAAAACACTTTTCTTTTGCCAGCTGGGAGCGGGGCCATTCCATCCATCAAAAGGTGTTGCCTTTGTTGCCCCTGCAGTTTGGCAGACCATCTGCTAAAGTTAAATTGAGATCCTCTGTAACAAAAGGACAACAATCCTTACTTTAGTTGCTCAGCACAAAAGATTATATGTACCAGGTTGGTGGGCAGCTACATTGGCACTGTACTTGCTCAGGAATCATGATGAAAAAAGCAACAACAGAAAGTGTATACGATCCAGTCTACTTGCTGTGGTTTTGCACTCTTTGCACATCCCATTGTCCCTCTGTAGTAAGTATGTAGTTGCTAATAACATAATAGAAGGATCAAACCTGTGATGTCATCATTAGCTAAAGGGTGTGAGACTTCACTTCTAATACCTCTGGAATTTTGATTAATCAACATCCTAGCCGTGGACTCCTAGTATTCTGCTGGGGATGAGGTGTGAGGAGGACAGGGAAATCCCTAATTTGTCCAACTCTAGTGACAAGCAATAGCCATTATGGCACCCTCTTTTTAAAGGAGATAAGCTGAAATCAGATGATTTGATATGTGTTCACCAGAAGAAGGCAAGGTGTTTTGGTTGATGATTCAAGTTGCAATATATTTATCAACTAATGGCATACTAAAAATAGGCATTGACATAGCCAATAGGCCTCACCTCTGCAAACTCTTGTTGTTGTCAATGCTTGTTAGATCTATTACATAGCAGCACTAGCTGCTGTGCAGCATGTCTTAAAGTAAAAAAATAGGCAGTATGACATGGTCAACCCATAGACATGTTGCACAGCGGCGCTAGCTGTTGTACAACATGGTTTAAAGTTTTTTAAAAAGCAATGACGCGGACAGCGTTGATTGCGTCATACTGCTTTTTAAAAAACTTTAAGACATGCTGTATAGCAGCTATATAACAGGTCTAAAAAACATTGACAAAACCAATAGATTTTGCAGAGGCGAAACCTATAGGCTTTGCCTACGCTTTTTGTAGTTAGCACGTGGGCTGGGGAGGCGCAGCTGGACCAGTGAGGGGCCCGTGACAAACCCTTACTGAGATTAGAAATGAGAGTGGGCGCAGCTGAGCCCAGAAAAACGTCAGGCACTGATTGTTCAGCTTGGCTTGAAGTGACCAATCAGCAGGCAGCCTCCATGGGTGCGTCACAAGGATAAAAGGATGTGCCCTCCCTTAAGAGCCATGTCCCTTCGACTTTGGCCCACCCACCCACACCAATAACACGGGCCCCGCAGTCGCAGATTGCGGATGGGTTCAGGCAAGGGGGGGACAGCACACAGGGACAGCAGAAGGAGTGTGATAGCCTAAGGTAGAGCCGCTCAAGCACGTGCCAATGGGATGCCTTGCGGCTGGGAATGGGGAGCAGGCTACGGGTCAGCATTGAGTCAGCAGAGGGAGGGCACAGCACTTGCAGCCCAGGTCAGGCACAAGGGCCGCCCACAACGCTTGGCAGCAAGGTGTAGCCTAGCAGCCGCAGGAGAGATGCAACACCCCTGCTGGGAAGGGGCATTCGCTCAGCTCGCTGTCACAAAGTGCTGTTATGGACTAAGGACTAATGGACGAGCTATAGATGATTTGGGGCAATGATGATGTTATGCATGTTTAAACTTGAAATGTGTGTTTCCTAAAGTCAATATGTGAATAAAGAGAAGCAGCAGCACTTTTTGCACCATAAGAGGCTTGTTTCATTTGTCGCCTCAAAGGAAGGTTGGGTGCATGTTGCGGCCAGGGAGCTTTAGGGCACTCACCCATCTAGGAGGGGATTTATGTAGCGCAAATTCCATCCAGTGTTTGGAATGCTTTACATGAGCACCAGTTACATTACACAAGTTCACACTAATATACTGTTATAGCTATAAGAAGCGCCTTAAAACATTTTAGAGTTTGGTTGAAGGCCAATGAATGTGTGGGGAACAAATTGGACTTTCTTTTGCTGCCTCTGGGGGTCATGTAAAAAGGCCAAGCAGGGTCTGGAGCGGATGAACGAGGATGTGGCAAAGAGTGAGAAAGAGAAACAAGCTGGGTTTGTAAGATGTGTCTCTAAGAGCTTGTAAAATCCCTTTCAGGAGATGGCAGGAGGCGCCATTTGAGAAAGTTTTCATTTCGATTGCCATGTCTCCAAAATGAAGTTTGATAAATTAATTTATTGGCTTTGAAAAGTATTATTGCAAATATAAGCACTAATACAAGGCGTTGTGCAAAGTGTATTTTACGATGTTAATATGTGTGCACGTTTTACACTTTAACCCCTCCCACGCTTTTGACGGAACCGTTCCGTCATGCCCCTCGGGTGGGTTGTGCTGGTGACGGAGAGGTTCCGTCACGGCCCGCTCGCTGCGCCTGCGCGGCGTGAATTCCACGCCTGCGCTGAGCTGAGTGGACTAGTCACCGCAGTGAATGAAAAGGGGGGGCCCTCGGCCCCCCCGCACGCATGGCGGCGCGGCGACCGTCGCCCCCACTGTCTCCTTTGTTGCCATTCGGCGGTGGGGGCGTGCCCTGGGGGGCGCGGCCCACCGCCGATTGGCTGGCGGCCTCCTTGACCCGGATCCTGGGAAGTGGGTCCGGGTCAGGGGGGGCGGGCTAGAGGAGGGGCCACCTGGCCCCTCAGGAATAAAGAGATAGGGAGCGCCCAGGAGACCCCCTTGTCCCTGGACGCTCCCTCGCCGAAACGGTGTGCCCCGCGCTCGGGGCTTCTTTGTTTTAGGAGTTCACGGGACCAGCCTCGCGGGGAGGCTCCTTAACTCTGTTTTTGTTTTTCCAGGATTAAGAAACGAGCAGTGAGGACCGAGCCAGCGGTGTTGTAGGCTCGCAATGGGCAGAGGGAGCATTCCGGTGGTCGAAGACTTGCAATCGCGGAGGGAGCAGCCATGACCGGCGGGGCGAGCAGGGCGGCGAGTGAGAACCTTCGGAGTCAAGCAGAGCTCCGTATCACGGGACGGATCGTGTCTCACGAGGGCATCCCTGCACACAGCGGCACTAGGACAAAAGTTAAGTGACCGAAGCAAACAAGATGTTTGGCGTGGGGAGCGTTTTTGTTGTAGCTCATCTGGTGGAGAATGAAGCGCCGAAGCGCCCCCCCCCCCCCCTTTTTGCATTTGTATGTTGTGTAATTGCATATCGCGCTGCTGGTTGTTGAATTCACTCTGGCCTTTGGGCGCAACTCCACAATTTTTATGGCTTTCAATACAGCCAAGGGGAACATTCAAATGGAAGTTATTATTTTGTGTGTGGTTTTTGAAGGAAGAAACACATCTCGACTGCATTAGAGCAGACTTCCGTCGGCTGTCTAACAAAAAATTACCCGAGGATAGAAATGACATCACCCAACATTAAGTTAGTTATATCACATAGAAATGAAAGCAAGCCTATATTTAAAGATGCAGAACTATATATGCGTGACAACAAGAAATTGCGTGTGTAATGATGGAGATTAAATCATTGACCTGATCGGTTTTGTTCACCAAACATCGGTCGATGGCAAAAAGTTACATCTTAACAGCAGCAAATGATTACCTTTTATGTGAACTCAAGATTTTATCCAACCAAACCAGCTTCCTGTCATCTACATTTTAACCCATGCCCCTTCTATCTTAGGTTTATTGACGCTTGATTTAATCGGGATCTTTTGACATGTTCATGTTTCTTATAGGGCATTGTGGTATTTGCAGACTTTGTTAAAAGTCATTGAACTAAGTCGACTAAAGAACTTGTTTTATAAAAGGGGAATATTGAACGCCAAGGAACTGCCCTTGAATCGCAGTGACAGTGAGTCAGATAATGGTAAACATAGTTGTTGTGTGACCCTTACTACATTTCATGTATCTGATATAAGGTGTTTTAACTAGAGAATGTAAAATTATTGATCCAAGTTTTGGAGGACAAAATATTTTTGATGTTACTGTGATGTCAACGTGCATGCAGATTACATACTATATTACAGAAATGCAGGTCTGGCCCACAAGACACAAAACCCTTAAAACAGTACATGGTTGACTTAAAATATCACCACAATATAACAAAGGAAATGTGGACAAAATATGAGAAGGATTACATCAGTTCCCCACAACTTAAACAATACGATAATAAAGGAAATCTCCTAAATTATATATTTCCCAAAATTAGGGGCAGGAAAACACTTCTGCATTTTAACAGACTCCAGCCCTCGTATTCCTATGTGGCATGCTTCAACGGCGAGTCCTCACCCAATATAATTGTCTATACTGGGTGGATCAACCCTTTTTTTTTTTTTTGGGGGGGGGGGCAGTTTGACTGTATTAAGGAGCTCAGTATAAGGACTGGGAAAAGATTTAAATGGCTGCAGGTGTCCCCACGTTTACCGAGGTGTTTATTTTGGGATACCTTATGGCAAATCAGAAATTGAGATGGGACGTGCATTGAGTTCTGATGGCTCTTATGTCCTTTAGTCAACATGTTTCACCTGGTTTTGCTTTGGCATGTTGGTCAACATGTTTCACCTGGTTTTGGTTTGCCATTGTGGTGATACAGCTTTCATAAGGGCTATCCAAGTGTCATATCAACACATCCAGTCTGCTTCATACTCTGCACGGTGCACCCTGCAATTTTAACAAGTGTGCTTTTAAAAGTACCTAGACAGCTGTGGATGAATTGCTGGTTAAAGGGAAGGTTTGTACAAGATTCCTGGCGGAGTTCTAGCAGCGATAAATATAGCAGCTTAATGAAGCAGAGGTTATCGGTGGTTCACCAGCTCCTCTGCCCATCTGTGGTGTTTTAATCCCAATTTATAAACTGAAGCCATTTCTACTAGTCAGAGACAGCTGAGTACCTCAGAGAAAGCCCTTTGACGAGAAAGATATCCGCTCTCAGAAACCCGGTCGCCCAAAATATATCTTGACCGACCAGCCTGTTAATCTAACCTCTACCCTGACACCCAGTTATTTTCACTCTCAAAAAAACGCTCACAGGAACCAGTAATTAGTTTCTCGCTTTCTACCTCCAAAGGTAGTCTGTCGGCTGTTTCCCCAAATAGGCACATGTCCCTTCAGGCAATACGGTTTCAGCTAGCAATGCTTCAGTTTCACGCACCATTACTACCTAAATAAATAGAGGCCAATTAACCCAAAATTTTGATTTATTTATTTATTCAAAGTTTTATATAGCGCAAACAAGATCCTTACAGATATCAGAGCGCTTCACAATGACAGGGAAGGGGCAGTAGGAAAGAACAGAGGTAATGGGAAC
The DNA here is from genome assembly GCF_964261635.1 of Lissotriton helveticus. Taxonomy (NCBI): domain Eukaryota; kingdom Metazoa; phylum Chordata; class Amphibia; order Caudata; family Salamandridae; genus Lissotriton; species Lissotriton helveticus. The sequence goes on along the minus strand of NC_136067.1, from coordinate 766,266,103 downwards.
AATGTAGTAGTCACTAACATGAAAGGATAATAATAACATACATAAAACGTATCAATGTACAGTCAGGTAAACAAGTAATATAAGACGGCACAAGTCATTGATCCCACTACAGAGTGTTGAATAAACACACACTGGTCTACTGGGGGCCTTATACTGTCGGATTTCTGTCCTTTATGCCCATTCTAGCGCACAATACTGTAGTGCAGACCGTGAGAATTGCCCATGGCACAAGAAAAATCTTGCGTAGGCAATGGTGGCATTTGGGCACGTATCAAAGGCAATCAGAATGCGAGAGGTACAAGCTTTGGCAAAGCCAAAGTTCTGACTCCAAGGGAGTGACCATGGCATCCCACCTAAAGCCCAGTCCGTGGGAGCGAGGATGGTACTATGATGCGATACCACGGGTGGTAATACCACGTGCAAGGCGCGTCATCATGGCATTGTGGTCCATGGGTTGTTTGTTAGGGAAGGCCACACCTAAATAGGGGCTTGAAGGCAGTTAAGACGATGGTATCACCACGCTGATTGGCCTCTCCTGTCCGTTGCTCATTTGGTGCTAGGCTTCCCGGATAGCAATTTGGGCAAGCACATCTTTTATTAAGGGTGTTATGATTAGTCGCTAGCATGGGTTTGTGATATTAACCCCTAACATCCTAGAGGTGAGTGGGCCTCAGTGCTGTATGTTCGATTAGGTGAAGATAATTGAAATATTACATGATAGTGTCTCATTCCTGCAATAGGCAGTAGTGTTAAACTGGGCTAGCCACAGCATTGTCAATGCCTGAGACAAACGCATGAACTGACAACGATGAGCAATATAGACTCACCTTTGCAAACGGGTCAGACAAACAGCCACGGCCTCAATTAATTTAAATTCACATGAGCATGGCACTGGGCCGTCCGTAGCCTCATCTGGCGAACTTTAGGCATGTCCATTCCTCCATTGCATGCCTGCCTGGGTCCCCATAACAGGATGGTGGTAAGTTTGGGGTTGGGGGACCACGACTGAGAGAGACCGTCCTCCCATGGTGATTCTATTGAAACACGGGCAGATTGGGGGTGCCGTCTAGGCACATAGGACTTCGAGTGCCATTCCAAATTAGGCTCTATGCGCAACGCACAGATCCTGGAACATGACCCTCGGCGTAATAAGGAACTGGAACAAGTGTTTAAGCAAGGGGATGGATGCTCCCGGGGGCTAGGACAGAGCTGTACCTCACCGAGGTTTGTAATGGCAGGGAACACGGGCCAGGGGTGGTTTGAATAACGTCAGGCGAAGTTTGGACGGTAGGTAACTTCGTAGGGGCCCTGAGTGTTTTCTTTTTGTTTTTGTTTTTTAGCAAGGATAGGATTGGTTCCTTCACTGGGCTGGTAGTGTGTTTGGTATTGACAGTAGGTACCCATGGGGGGGGGGGGGAGCTATGGCATTTACTGGAGCTTACAGGCTTATTCTTGGCCAGGGTTATACTAATAGGCACCACACGGTAGCATGGAGTCAAATGCGCTACGGGTGTCACAAGCTGATGCTGCTGACCACTCGCAACGGCGAGTAAGGTGGGGAGTGCACCCGGTGTTCATCTCAGCTAAAGCCTAGCATCGGAGGGCATTGAATGCAGACGGGTGGGGCAGCTTTCGTTAAGAAGCCAGGTCATATTACCAGACACCCTTAGGTAGCCCTAATGTAAATGTCAGCAAGTGGCATAAAGCCTAGCATCTGAGTACGTGGAATGCAGGCATGTGTGGATCAGCGTGGGGTGTGAAGTCAGGAACATTACCTAAATATACAGTACGATTCTATGGCATTCCACACCGTGTATGGTCCTGAAGTAACAATGGTTGGGCTATCGCATTCATTAAGGACCACAGGTCTAAGCTTACATGAAGGGCTTTCCGCCAGGCACCCGTAGGCAGCCATAACGTGGAGGTTCGCAAGTGGCACAAGCTGTCACTTTACTAAATACGAATGAGTAGTCATCTGGCGCTAAGGTTATCTAAAAACTTACTTAGCAAGTAAGTGATGCTAATGTAAGACTAGCGCGTGTACAGCAGTTATCGCCAGAAACACTAATGGTTTGTGTTTATCTTTTCCACTTATGTATGGCCGGGTCCATGGGGACATCTGGAGTGCTCCACATCACAACAGCTGCAACAGGTGGACAGCTCAGGGGATGCTGGCGTCAGTCACGGCCGGGTCCACGGCGGATATTGGAGGGGTGCTCCACACCGCAACATGAGGAGCGGGTGGACGTCAAAAGGGAAGCATACATCGTGAAAGAGGACACCAAGGGCCCAAGTTTTGCTGGCAGGTGTAAGTGCTACCCATTCCCTAAGGTGGAAGTGGGAATTGTCACCCAGGTTTTCTTGATATTTTCCTGGTTCCGGCAGTTTCTCCAACCTGTGACGCAGGGGAGGAACTCATCACCTGAAGGGGAGGTGCTACAATGTGCCAGCGCAAGCAACAGGCTGGACGCGGGACAGGGAAGAGTTGGTTTGGGGGACTGTGCCTTGGTCAGTTCAGTAACTTCTTTCAGGGACTCTTAGCTCAGCGGCCCGACCCCCCCGTCAGTGGTGATACTTCCACTGGCCAAACTTGGGAGGTTAATACTCATTGATGGGTTCATCTCCACTGTGGGTGGGTCTGCAGGACTGGCCCGGGGGGCACAGTAGTAGGGTCTCAACATATCCCGTGGGGGCAGGGGCGAGGGGCGGACTCGGTCCGGGCGTTGAATCACTCGATAGAGAGGATCAACACACAGTGAAAAAGTAAACATTAGTTCAAGCCCCCCCTCGGATGCAGACGATCCACTATGGGTGTATTTGAGGTGCAGAACTCTACCTGGTGAGGGGAGTCCATTTGAAGGTGGAAGGAAGGGTCCTGTGATCTGATAATATCAGGGCCTAGTTGAAAGGTTTTTGATAGAGTAAGAACTTTCTAGGATAGGTCTAGGCAGGGGGAGGCCAGATCGTCGGTTAACAATGCTGGCCTGTGGCGGTAAGGTCATTATCGGTGAGCACATATTTGAGGTCTGAGGGGGCGGGCATCATCCTATGGAGGTTCCCGCCCAGGGGGAGGGGCCTGCGGGCCACTCCCACAACTCCAGGGGCAAGGTAATGGATGCTGCAAAGCAAAGGAGCGCGGGTAGGAGTAGTTCACGCTTTCCTTAGGCTGGTAGCCACCCCGCGCGCGTGGACTCACGACGCCACCGGCGCAGAGTAAGGGCCCTCCTTTAGTGGGTAAATGGAGTTCAGGGCGTAGACCGGGCAATTCCCGGGGTAACACTGCGCATGCGCACATCCAGAGGGGAGGCGCAGCTAGTAGGACCTGACACCGGTAGTGACCCTGCCATATGGCCAGAAATGTACAAAAATTCTAGATGAGGATGTTTAGTATAAGTTAGGAAAACAACATGTATTAGAGTTTTGTTAAAGTCAGGCTCTCAAACGTGTTGCTAAGGATTATGTACCTAAATGTCCTGCTGAATTTTTGTATAAATTGTTGATTATGCAATTAAAAACCTTTTTTTAATTTCATACTTTAATAAATACGGCCGGGCGACTAGCGCCCGCCTTCCAAAAAGTAAAGACGTCTCGTGTCCACGTTCCTGGGTATTGGGTGCCGGATTGGGGGGGAGGCGGCAGCTAGTCGCTGACCATGTGAAAAGGGGGGGCCCTCGGCCCCCCCGCACGCATGGCGGCGCGGCGACCGTCGCCCCCACTGTCTCCTTTGTTGCCATTCGGCGGTGGGGGCGTGCCCTGGGGGGCGCGGCCCACCGCCGATTGGCTGGCGGCCTCCTTGACCCGGATCCTGGGAAGTGGGTCCGGGTCAGGGGGGGCGGGCTAGAGGAGGGGCCACCTGGCCCCTCAGGAATAAAGAGATAGGGAGCGCCCAGGAGACCCCCTTGTCCCTGGACGCTCCCTCGCCGAAACGGTGTGCCCCGCGCTCGGGGCTTCTTTGTTTTCCCACCCACCATCCCTTGGAACAAAAAGTTTGGTAGCAGTTCTTATCTCTGGTTGAAGGGTAAGTTCTGGATGTACGGTCCACGGGTCTCACAGGGTAATAGAGATGAACGGTTGGTGTATTTTGTTGTTGCTTTTGTCTAGGAATTTTTTCCCCCTTTTAGCAAGTCATGTGTGAAGTGAACTGTATTTTAATGCTATGTGTCTTTAGGCCTTTTTTCCCTTTGTAGCTATACGTTGATACTGTTTGAAGTGAACTGTATTTAATGCTATGTGTCTTTAGGCCTTTTTTCCCTTTGTAGCTATACGTTGATACTGTTTGAAGTGAACTGTATTTAATGCTATATGTCTTTAGGCCTTTTTTCCCTTTGTAGCTATACGTTGATACTGTTTTATTAGCCAGTGTAGCTGTCCTTTAGAATTTTTTCCCATAGGTCGTCGTATTTATTAGGTATGGGGCATGCGGTAAGGTCATTATCGGTGAGCACATATTTGAGGTCTGAGGGGGCGGGCATCATCCTATGGAGGTTCCCGCCCAGGGGGAGGGGCCTGCGGGCCACTCCCACAACTCCAGGGGCAAGGTAATGGATGCTGCAAAGCAAAGGAGCGCGGGTAGGAGTAGTTCACGCTTTCCTTAGGCTGGTAGCCACCCCGCGCGCGTGGACTCACGACGCCACCGGCGCAGAGTAAGGGCCCTCCTTTAGTGGGTAAATGGAGTTCAGGGCGTAGACCGGGCAATTCCCGGGGTAACACTGCGCATGCGCACATCCAGAGGGGAGGCGCAGCTAGTAGGACCTGACACCGGTAGTGACCCTGCCATATGGCCAGAAATGTACAAAAATTCTAGATGAGGATGTTTAGTATAAGTTAGGAAAACAACATGTATTAGAGTTTTGTTAAAGTCAGGCTCTCAAACGTGTTGCTAAGGATTATGTACCTAAATGTCCTGCTGAATTTTTGTATAAATTGTTGATTATGCAATTAAAAACCTTTTTTTAATTTCATACTTTAATAAATACGGCCGGGCGACTAGCGCCCGCCTTCCAAAAAGTAAAGACGTCTCGTGTCCACGTTCCTGGGTATTGGGTGCCGGATTGGGGGGGAGGCGGCAGCTAGTCGCTGACCATGAGGGTTCATTGTAGTTTTTGGTGTTCTTTTGATGGTGAGGGTTATTTGTACTTTTGGGTACTTGATGATGAGGCGCGTGAACCACATATTTTGAGACGAAGATGTGTGCTCCATTTTTATTATTATGTTATTATATTTTTGTATAGCTTTTATTCGTAAAGATGTGCGCCTCTTATATTTATTTTACTGTGAGAAGTTTGTGTTTTGTGGTGACGGTGATAGTGATTCTTTCTTGTTGATGGCGAGTGTGGTGATTTCTGCGCAGTGCAGATTGTGTCATTGTGATACGTTTGTCATATATTCTATAAGGTGCGTCTGTGTGTGTGTGTGTGTGTATAGTTTGTAATTTTGGATGGCGGTTCATGGCTTTATGTATTTTGTGGCTGGATGATGTACTGTGTATTGTTTTGGGCATGTGTGCAGTTTAACGGATGAGAATGAGGTGTATGTAGTTCCTATTATTTCCGGGTGAATTGAGGCTTATATCTTGTGACTCTTAAGCACAAGGCTGTGTTTCAAAAACAGATCAACATGAATGAAGAGGTATTCTTCCTAATATTTTACCATTAATGACCCTTGCTCCAAGCTACCACGGGAAGCCGCTCTGAGATGCTTTTCAATGGTAAATGCCAGATTATATTACATCATCTGGACAGCTATTGGGAGCAAAGTGCAGCATTTACATCTCGTTGCATAGAAAGAGTATTCTGGACAGCATCTTCTGAACTGCTTATAGTGACTGCCTGCCCTCCCTGCCTGTTATTTGGGGTGCCTGCCTGTCCGCAAGGTTTTTAGTACCCCATCCAAGGCAGGTCCTTCTAAAAGTGAACACACTGCCAGACTGCGAACAGCAACCAGCCCAAGCAATCTGCTCAACCGGTAGTGGGGGCCAAGAGAGGTGCAGCACCGCTGCCCCTGTACTGCTCCCACTTTTGTTACATGGGCCAATATTGCATCACTGCTGCAAAACCGACCCCCAGTAACAAAACCGTCCCCCATCCTTCTGGCCCAACTCCCGGTGCTCGGTATGGCCAGTCCAGCCCTGAGTGAAGAGAAGACTTGTGGGGAGACGGAGTACCAAATAAATCTATTGAAAACTTACTCGCAGTTTTGGAACCATTTTCACCAGACACAGCCCCAGTACACTGTAGTGTGGCACTTTTGCACCGTGCAGCAGGGTGGGGAGAAACATGTCTGCTCGAGGATTACACATGGGGGCTCTGCTCCTTCCGCCAGCTTTTCAGAAACACAAGGGCACACAGTGTACTTTTTTCCCTCAGATTGGACCACAGGAGTGGGAGGAGAGATGAAAGGATAAAGATATGGATAGCGAGAGAGTATAATAAGAAAAGACAGGTGAGAGGGTAAGAGGAAGGAGAAAGTCAGTGATAGGCAGACCTGACAGAGAAGGAGAGATGCAAAGTTTGCCACCGGCAACAAGAGGATGACAAAGTAATATGGCCTAAGTACAAGATTAAAAGTGAGACAGAGCTACAGGAGAGAAAACATGGGACAGGATTAAAGCGAGGAACAGACAGCAAGTGAAAAAGAGAGAAAAAGTGAGGAAAGAGTTGTAGAGAGACAGAGAGAGACGGACAGCCAGAGTGGGCAAAGAAAGAAAACAGAAGGTGAATGAGAAAGCAGAAGAGACTGAAAGGGAGCAAATAATATATGCATAACAAAAGTTTAGAAGTGATGTGGAGAAAGAGAGAGATGAAAGGTAGGACTTGTAGTGTAAAAGAGAGGGGACCCAGAGCATGAGTGAGAGAAAAGGGAAGAGAATTGAATGGGAGACATAGGCGCAGCTGCCCAACGATAGACTTGCAGAGGAGACCCATCTTTAAAGATGCTGAGTTGAGCTGTACTCAAGAGAGGTGCTTAACTCTAGAAACACTGGCACCCCATGCCATGCCAAAGAAGCAGCAACTTGCGAAACACATGTTGGCTGTGGTAGGCCTTGACAACTGTTGGATCATTGGTGTTAGAACATGTGAAATTGATAAGGCATTTTGTTGAATGGATGCATGAAGTCAAGTGGTAATGTCTTGTGGAGACATACATAAAATAGATATTTACAATGTTCTATATTGAATTATGTTTTCCTTATATTTATTTTTAAAGATTATAATCCCTAAAGTTGTTTTAAGAAAATACTATAGCTAGATAAACTATTTTACTGACTTCTGCTACCTGTTCTATATGAATGAAAGTGAGCTAGAAACCCTGGACTGGAATTGACTTGACCTGCACAGAACAAGCTCTTCTTGCATCATCCAGATCTGAATCAGACTGGATCCAGTGGCCTACCTCCGTGAACCCACAGCTCAACCGGCAAAGGCAAGAAACTGCTTCGATTCACAGACCTTAAAGAAAAAGACCGAACTTTGTGAGCACCGGCAACTCACACTTGGATTGTAGTTTTCTCTTACTTTAGAACAACTGCGAGACAAAAGAAATCTTCACAAGAGTACATGCTGGTGCTGCGGTCTGTCCAGAGCTCACAACAATGTAGCCGGTGCTGAAATATGATTCTGTAAAGTCTACAGTGTGTGGTTAAGTACAGTAGTGACAGGTACTGTAGCTATCGAATAGTAGGTGGGCTCAGACGAGGGGGCGAGGGCCGGCTGAAAATTACTCTTATAAGCATGACTCAGTAGAGCACATGTAACCAAGCCATTAAATGAGCTGTGGACAGATTACTCTGACATAATGCCCAAACTGAGTGAGAAGGCAATCTAAGAGCTGCTGAGTTTGTATTAAGAACACCTATGAACAAGGGAACTAAAGCAGTGCTTTCATAGTGTTCACCTGTCGGTTTAAACTGTGGGGGCTGAGGCACAGGATAGACTGCACAGTGAGCAGCGAAGACAAAGCAGCGGCCGAGAGTCAAGATGAAAGAATCTGTAGGAGAAGCGACATGGGAGGTCAAGCTTCTGGGTCTGGGGAAGAGGTGGAGGGGAGGAGAAGACAAGCAGGGGTGCTGACACGCTTGCTCACAAATAAGAAAGAAGTTTAACAAAAGCAGATGAAAAGTAGTACCTGGCCATGTGCCACTGATGAGAAAAACACATGAAAACCAACAGGTAATGGCATGCTACAGCCAATAGAAACAGAGAAAAAGTAAGTGGCAAGCACCCGAACAAATGAAAAGTAAGGGGAGGATGTAAGCCCCTTTTAAGATCTGTATTAGATGCAATGGATTTCACAAGCTCAGCACAAGCGTTGTGCAGGCAAAACCTAATCAGCATATTTAGATGTGTATAACTCATATAATTAAAACTTAATGAATTCAAAAATATACTCCAGTAACTGATCGTATTTTATATTCTATATCTTTACCTACCACTATCATGTGATGAAAGCAAGATACTACTCAATTATTAAGGGAGATACTTGCTATCTATTCTCTCCAAGCAGTGCAGAGGATACACCTTTCTGGGTTAAATTCTATTTAAGGCTGCTAAACAGGTCTGTGGATCTTTCTCCATGTACAAAACAAGGAATTGGCGTTTTCAGCTCTTTATAAGTGGGGTGCTTACATCTCACAATAAATTTGTGCTAGACTCCATAATCTACAAAAAGAACATTGAAGGAGAATGTTTATGAAATCTCCAAGTTTAGAATTTAGGGCCATTGTTATGCGTGGCCTGGGATTAAGTAGGGGTAATACCGCACACTGTATTATTAATGCAGTGGGTTTCAGTAATTTCGGGTCACAGTATTACAGTGAAATTAAGAGTTGAACCCAGAAAGGACCACATAAAATGGGGAGCAATAAAAATTGGTGCCATTCCAGCCAAATTTCCAGAATATCTTAGGCGGTACCACTGTACCACTGGGAATCTTATTTTAGATGTGTTCAGTCACAGTGCGACTACTGAGACATCCTTACTGAGATGCTGCGTAAAAGATACCTAGTCCAATCTTGGTAACAAAACGAATAACAATTTCAAGCCCTATTCGGTATATTTCCACTGTTTACCTAAAGCTGGAAAATTCAGTGCGTGGTAACTCTTTAGCCAGAAGGTTAAGGGCCTGTGCACAGCTGCATAACTAAAGGAACATATCGATTATGCACAGCTGCATAACTAAAGGAACATATCGATTTTACGCCCCTGTCTAGGTGAGGTAAAATCAAAGATCATAGGAAGTTTAAGATTTGGTAGTACAACTAGACAACACTACGTCTCTTATCCCAGGACAGTTGAAGGCTTGTTAGCTCCCTACTCTCACTGTCTGTGATGCACAAGGAACCCATAGCTGGAAAACAGAAATACAGTTGACTTCCGGGAGCACAGTACGTCATTGTGGACACACAGAGAAAGCCTGATTTTATGTTTTGTTAGAATATGTGGAAATGTTGAAACTAGAAACCAAGTGTTCATTTTTCGTGCACATGACCTTTCATTTCATAACCTTGCACAGTTTGAAACTCCTATTCTTAAGAATTCCAATCATGAAATTATAAATTGCGGAAAGCCGCTGACAGGTGGTGGTAATTAAGTAACACCTCATTTCTTTACCGGAGCCAGGCTGGATGTTTGATCATTTCACGACCATTTATTATCCTTGATGTTTTTACCTTTATAAACTCAAAAAATGAAAGTGCATTTCACAGTGTGAAATATCATAAAAGGAAGCAGAAATAAAATCTATGCAGAGAAAATGGTTCATTAGCAAGGAAGCAAAAACTATTATTTCTCAAAGTTTTTTTGACAACTGAAGACGGGAATTTGCCTCCCAGACCTTCTATTGCTAGCTTAAGTTGTTTATTGCTTTGTGTTTGTAATTCACGAGCTAAACAACCCCATATGGCAGAAAACAACCTTGGAGAACCCCCATATGTTTCCCCCTCGTTCTAACAGAGGCACAGGCATGTGCTTTCCATAATGTAGAATCAGCTCTAATTGTTCTCTTCAGTGATAACTCCCTGACACATCTACAACATTTCAAAGTGGAACAAAAGGCACAAAAGGGATATTACCACGCAGACTTCAGAAGGCTGGCCGTGGATGAAATACACAATCGTGTTTCCCATCTTTGCTGCTATCAGTCTGTTAAGGTCTGTTTGAATGCCAGGGATTATTGCTAGTATAGACCCCCTTACATTGGGATCAATGCCAGCAACAGTTTCAAAAGAATGTGCCTTTTAAAATTCTGAATTTTAAAGATGACTTTGTTCCATAACGATCGCAAGTAGGATAATATTGAGAAAGACGTTTGATCTTTAGATTTCCATAGAGGGGATGGGAAAGCTCCCATTTAATTCAGCTCCAAAGCATGTGAAACAAGCACTGGCAAAGTCATAAGGTCTCACCTATACAAAAGATATTGGCTTGGGCAATGTGTTTTTGCAATGTTGTACACTAGTCTGGCTGCTGTTCAGCATGGCTAAAACTTAACAGAGTGGAGTGTCCTAGAGTGGAGTGGGGGGTGTAAAGTGTGAGAGACTGAATTAGTTGGAGTAGAAGGGGCGTAGAGTGCTGTAGCTTGTTTAGAGTGACGTAGAGCTCAGTGGTTCAGTGGCAAAGAGAGCCTTAGAGTGTGGTGTCATAGAATGCAGTGTCTTAGAGTGGAGTGGCGAAGAGTTAAGTGGCGTAGAGTGGAGTGGAGCGAGGTGGAATAGTCTGGAGCTGGTTTTAGTGTCTTGAGGTAGTGGGGTGGATTGGATTGGAGTAGAGTGGATTGGATTGGAGTGGGTGAACTGGATGGGGTGGTATTGATTAGAGTGGGTTGGATTGACATAGGGTGAAGTGGACTGGATTGGGGTGGATTAGATTGGTTCGGGGTGTGGTGGGGTGAATTGGATTGGGGTGTGGTGGATTGGATTAGAGTAGGGTGGTTTGGGGTTGGGTGGGGTGAATTAGAGTGGAGTGGAGGGGGTTGGATGGGACTGGACTGGAGGAAGTGGATTGGAGTGGGATGGATTGGATTGGAGTAGGGTGGAGTGGAAGGGATTGGAGTGGGGTGGATCGGACTGCGGTGGGCTGGATGGATTGGATTGAGTGGGGTGGACTGAACTGTGGTTGGGTGGATGGGATTGGGGTAGATTGGGGTGTACTGAAGTAGAGTGGGGTGGACTGGAGTGCAGTGGAGTGGGGTGGACTGGATTAGATTGGCGCTGGGTGGATTGAAATGAGGTGGCGTGGGGTGAGGGGATTGGATTGGGATGAGGTGGGGTGGACTGGAGTGGGGTGTATTGTAGTGGAGTGCACTGGGTTGGGGTGGAATGGAGCAAAGTGGAATAGAATGGAGTGGGGTAGAATGGAGTGAATTGGATTGGTGTGCGTTGGGGTAGATTGGAGTGGACTAGATTGGATTGCAGTGGGATGGATTGGACCGGAGGGAGAAGGATTGGATTGAGTAGGGTGGATTGGATTGGGGTGGATAGGATTGGATTGAGGTGGATTGGATTGGGGTGAACTGGTTTGGGGTGGGGTGGATTTGATTGGGGTGGAGTGTATTGAAATGGGGTGAAATGGATTAGAGAAGGGTAGATTGGATTTGGCTGGACTGGGTGGATTGGATTGGGGTGGGATGGATTGGATTGGAGTGGGGTGGATTGGATTGAAGGGAGGAGGATTGGTTTGGGGTGAGGTGCGGTGAGATGAGATAGATTGGAGAAGAGTGGGGTGGATTGAAGTGGGATGGATTGAAGTGGGACGGATTGTTTTGGTTTGGGTGGTGCAGATTGGAGCGCGGCAGAATGTTTTGGATTGGAGGGCACTGATTGGAGTGGGGCACATTGTTTTGGATTGTAGTGGGGCAGATTGTGGTAGGACAGATTGTTTTGGAATAGAGTGGAACATATTGTAGTGGGGCAGATTGTTTTGGATTAGAGCAAGGCAGATTGTAGTGGGGCAGATTGTTTTGGACTGGAGTGAGATAGACTGGAGTGTGGTAGATTGTTTTCGATTGGAGTGGAGCAGATTGTTTTGGATTGGAGTGAGGCAGATTGCAGTGGGGCAGACTTCTTTAGATTAGAGTGGGCAGATTGTAGTAGGACAAATTGTTGTGGACTGGAGTGGGATAGATTGTAGTGGGCAGATTGTTTTGGATTGAGTGGGGCAGATTGGTGTGGGGCAGATTGGAGTGGGGCAGATTGGTATGAGGCAGATTGTAGTGGGGAAAATCGTTTTGGATTGGAGTGGGGCAGATTGTTTTGGATTAGAGTGGGGCATATTGTTTTGGACTGGAGTGGGACAGATTGGAGTGGGGCAGATTGTTTTGGATTAGAGTGGAGCAGATTGTTTTGGACTGGAGTGAGAGATTGGGGTGTGGCAGATTGTAGTGGGGCAGGTTGTTTTGGACTCTAGTGTGACAGATTGGAGTGGAGCAGATTGTTTTGGATTGATTGGGTCAGATTAGGTTGGGGCAGATTGGAGTGGGCCAAATTGGTATGAGGCAGATTGTTTTGGATTGGAGTGGGGCAGATTGTTTTGGACTGGAGCGGGACAGATTGGAGGGGGCAGATTGGTTTGGATTGAGTGGGGTAGATTGGTGTGAGGCAGATTCGAGTGGGGCAGGTTGGAGTGGGCAGATTGTTTTGGATTGGAATGGAGTGGAATGGGATAGATTGGGGAGGGAGTGGGGTGGATTAAATTGGAGTGATGTGGTTTGGATTCAGGTAGATTGGGCTGGATTGATTTGTTGGGGTGTGGATTGAATTGGAGTGTTGTGGATTGTGGTGTTTGGAGTGGGGTGAATGGGAATGGAGTGGGTGGAATGGGGTGAGATGGATTGGATTGGGGCAAATTGGATTCGGGCCGATTGGAGTGGGCATATTGTTTAGGGTTGGAGTGGGGCAGATTGGAGTGTTGCTGATTACAGTGGAGTATACTGTTTTGGATAAGAGTGGGGCGGATTAGAGTGGGACAGACTTGAGTACAGCAAATTGGAGTGGGGCAGATTGTTTTGGATAGGAGTGGGGCAGATTGGAGTAGGGCAGACTGTTTTGGATTGGAGTGGGGCTGAATAGAAAGGGACAGATCGTTTTGGATTGTAGTGGGGCAGATTGTTTTGGATTGGCGTGGGGCAGATTGTTTTGGATTGTAGTGGGGCAGAATGTTTTGGATTGGAGTGCGGCAGACTGTTTTGGAGTGGGGCAGTGTGAGTAGGCTGAGGACTTACCGGATTGTATAATGTGGTCTCCTGGATCGACTGTGAGTGCAAGTGGCATACATCTTGTTTCCACACTTGATGAGACTTCTCTCTCTTTTAATCGCATTAATTTGGAAGAGGAAGGGGTGGAACCTATTTGTGGTCAGGACGACAAGAACCTTGATATCTTCCTTGGTCCAGACACAGAAAGAGTAGTTAGAAGACTTAAAGAGGGTGTGTTGGCATCATCAAGGGAGGAGGAGACAAGAAAACATGGAGTTTGGTGACCGGAGAGTTCACAGGGTCGAGAGAAGTCGGAGGACGCTGTGAGTTTTCCAGAACCGCTGGAGCCAAGGAGGGTGTCACGAGATGATACTAGAGGGTGACCGGAGGGCAGAGATCCCCTTCAAAATGCCCAAAGCCCCAGCCACATTCCACCTGGGTCATGGCTAGACTAGGTGTATGAAAGGTCTTAACATGGGGTCGGTGGGCTGAAAAGTTTTTTCCCCTCTCTTTTTATTTTATTCCGTACATCACTGTATGTTAGGAGAGTTTAGGGTAGCCACTAAACCAACTTCCATAAGCGCCTCAAACTATTTCATTGTTGGGTATTATTAGCCTACGTCGCCACAACCCTATGCACAAAAACTCCTGGGTGGAATTGGTGATGTATACTTATGCATAGAAAGAGGCCAGTGACTTACCTGGGCTAGTTTTTTTGGATTGGAGTGGGGAAGATTGGAGAAGATTGGAGTGGAGCACATTGTTTTAGATTGGAATGGTGCCGATTGGAGTTTCTGTTTATGGATTTATAGAGCGTATGGCTGCCCAAAGGCTTCCCAGCGCTGAGGAAAAGGTGCATTCAGGGAAAAGAAGTTATTGGGGGAAGAGCCATGTTTTGATTTTTTTCCTAAATACCAGTTCATCTCTTAACGACTGCATTTCTTTAGGTAGGGAATTCCACAGACTAGGAGCTAGGTGTGAAAAATATCTTTCTCCACATCTTGATCTCTTTATTCTTGTCTTTTTCATGAGTAGATCTGATGAGGATCATAGAAATCTACCTGGAGCATAAGGAGCTACATGCTTTCCTATTAGGGCAGGGCCATTGTCGTTCATGGCTTTGTGGGCAATACATAGTGATTTAAATTTGACCCTGGCTTGGATCGGGAGCCAATGCGGTATTTTCGGAGCGGCTTTTGCTGAGTCTTGTCTGGGGATGCCTTGTAGTATGCTGGCTGCGGGCATTTTGAACCAGCTGTAGTCTGTTCACTACATATTTGGGGAACGCCAGATAGAGGGAGTTGCCGTAGTCCAGCCAGGATAACACCAAGGCCTGACCCACAGTTCTCTGAGCCTGTTCAGGGATAAGCGGTAAGATCTTCCGGATCATGCGGAGTATTCCAAAACAGGAGGCTGTCAGTTTTTTGGCTTGTGTCTCCTTAGAGAGATTGTAGTCTAATCAAATTCCAAGATTTTTTACGGAATTTTTTGGGACAGGGGGTTGCCTACTTCTGGAGGCGAGCAGATGATGTTTCTGGGAACAGACTTATTTCCAAGGAACATTAGTTGTGTTTTTTCTCCATTCAGTTTTAGGCTGCCCCTGTTCATCCATTCTGCTACTTTTACCATGCAGGGGGCAAGTTGCATGTGCTTGGATTGTTGGCCCTCCATCACTGATAGTACCAACTGGGTATCATCTGCGGATGATACAATATATAACCCGAATTCCTGCATTATCTTTGCCAAAGGTTGCATGTATAAATTGAATAATGTGGCACTCAGGGCTGATCCCTGTGGGACTCCGCACAATATCGGTAGGATATCTGAAAAGTGCTCGCCTTCCATTATCTGGAAGGATCTATCTTCTAAGAATGAGGACAGCCATTTTAGCGCAATGTCTGCAATTCCAGCCTCCTTTAACCTGAGGATCATAGTGTTGTGATCAACCATGTCAAAGGCTGTACTAAAATCAAGAAGCAAGATTGCAGCTACACACCCATGATCTTGGAATCCCTTGAGTTTGTCTGTGACCACCAGCAGGGCAGACTCTGTACTATGTTGTGGTCTGAAACCCATTTCTGTGTGGTCCAACACCTCATTTTCTTCCAAAAACTGGGACATGGTCTGATTGACATGCAGTTCTGCTATTTTACCTAACAGGGGTAGAATTGAGATTGGTCGATAATTACCCGGGTCTGAGAGATCTAGGTAAGGTTTCTTCAGCAGTGGTCGAACTATGGCATGTTTCCAGTTTTTGGGAATTATCCCTTGTGTGAGAGCGAGCAAGAGAAGTTTAGCTGCAGTGGGCATTGTAGCTTTGCCTCTCTGCAGTAGGATATGGGGTGGAACTGGGTCTTGAGGGGATCCGGTTTTAATATTCTGCTAGATCGAGGTGATGGCTTCCTCACTTAGCCCCGGGAAATGATCTAAACTTTGCCCTGCAGCCATTCCCGGGATAGCCCCGTACCTGATTGGTCAACAATCTTGTCTGAATCAATGTTCCCTTGCAGGGAATTATATATCTTTTCCACCTTGTTTTTAAAAAAGCTCGCAAGCTTGTCGCATCTCTCTTTAGAGGTGGATTAAGTTATGTAAGGCTAGGAACAAAAAGAAAAACATCACAGCCCCTCACCTCCAGGCCAACTTTATATCTACACAGAGAGAAAACAGATCCCAAACATCAATTCTAGGAGGGACAGATGAGGTTTCAGATCAGACAGATGAGATTTCTGATTAAACAACGAGGTAACCATTTCCTATTTTTGGCACTAAAACACAGAAAAATAGAGTAATTTAATGAATTGTATTTCCAGCTGAACAAACACAGCAAAGTGACTCTGAGAACTCGGGCGCCATGGCAGAAGCAATGTCAATAACTTCCTCAGCCTATTGTTCACTGCAACTCCCTTCCTAAGTTATTGAGAAGGCTGAAACAAAAGAGGAATCGACAGCCAGGGATTGATCTAACAAAACTGCCATAGTAACAATTTCCACCTTTGCTATAACCCTGGAAGCATAATCCCCCACCAAAAAAATACATCATCAAACGAAAAGTCAAGGACATACATTTCCATCACTGATCTCGATCAGGATGAATATCTTACACCACCAGAGATAATGTAAAAGTCTGCATGAATAGAGTGCCCACAGAGTGACCTGGCCGGACCTCAGCATAGGCTGTAGACATACAGGGAACACCAGCATCGAGGAGTCCACTGTTCCCGGCCATGGCCCGGGTGAGTGCCTTTCCCTCCGCCTCCACACCAGCGGAACTCATTACGATGGCTGCTATGCACGATTGCAAGCTGCTGCCTGAGGGGAACCCACACCATGGGGCACTTGTCTTCATTGGAGGCACCTGATCTTGGCGTGAGAATGGGGTGAGACCTCGATGGAGGCCTCTGATCCCTGGATTCTAAGGATTCCCCGTTGATTACCACATTACCTTTGAGCGGCGCGCTAGTGCTGCTGTGCCCGGTGCCCTAGTGGGTATTACCAGATAATGGGTACAAGCAGCTCAGGAGCGCTGTCCTATGTTGTCACTGCACATTACATGCCCTGGTGTTGATGTAGGTCTTTTTATATCCTAAACTAGTTAGGATAGCAAGACCGATATCATATGTCTGCCTCAAATATGCAAATTGACCTGCTCTTTATGAAGTTCTCGTACCATGTGGTGATTCTTCTAATGTGCCATAACCTGCCCCATATTCATGCCTGATGTAAAGATGTATGATGTGGTTATGCCTTGCAATGATAGGATTACAAGTATTCTTTCAGGAGCCGCATAATATGTACAGTGTTGGTGTAGGGTGTTTTGAAAAACGTGTGCAGTCTATAAGTATTTACTTAGTGCACTACTTGTGTTGGTATGATAACTGCATAATTGGCAAAGTGATGTGCAATCTATGTGATGTCAGCACAGTAATTTATGTGATTATGGTCTAAAGTGTTTTATGTACAATACAAAGCATATTTTAATATAACCTTGTGTGGATTCTCTTTTTGTGTTGTGCCTAGTGTGTCATTGATGTGTGTGTGTGTTGTGCAAATGCTTTACACATTGCCTCTGGGATAAGCCTGACTGCTCTGCCAAGCTATCAAGGGGATGAGCAGCGGTTGTCTTAGGTGTGTAGCTCCTTTGCCCTGAATAGAGTGGTGGGTTCTGCCTGGCTTAGGTGTGTACCCTAGCCAACCAGAAACCCCATTTGAAACAGTTTTGTTTCTACTTCAAATTAATGAAAGTAATACTGCCAGAGAATGTGCCATTTATTTTTAGTTTTTTGCCTCTGTGACGCATAATCAGGGCCACTGGAATTATATGATTGTGAGGCTGCAGCGTTTTTGCAGAAATGTAGATTTGCCGCATTGGCCACATAATCTATCAACTGCTGCATAATATGGAAATTTTAAGAAAAAATATATATTTCTTCTAGCTCAAATGGTTCATAAGATACTAAAAATGCACCAAAACATGTTGCCGTCTAATGTAAGGCCCTTTGCAAAGGTTGACTGATCACCATACTGTTGCTTATTGCTATATTGTGGTGTTAAACTGGTAATAATGAGGTACAATAAGTAGCCAAACAGTGTAAAAATGACAGAATAATGTAGTAATTCTGATCCAGCGGGTGTGCCAGGGATAAATACTCCACACAATTCAACAAGGTCCATACACATTTACCCAATTGTTCATCACTTTTTCCCGGCACCCGCTAGGTGTCAAGTTTAATAATTTGCTCAGATGTCGATTAGTTATTTTCCTGTAGTCTTAACATTTTCTAAACAAAATATATAGCCTAAATAATCTTTCACGGATCAACACTCTACCCTCTGGTTGATGGACCATTAGTTGAGTTAGTTGATGGTGATGTTGAAGTTGAAGTTAAAAGCATTTATTGAGCGCGCTAACACCAAGCGGTTTCATGGCGCTATGACTTGACCTAGAGAGGAAAAGGGGGTGAAAATTGAGGGAGAGGCGCGAACGGTTATTGCAAAGGAAAAGCTAAAGAAAAGAGATGAGTTTTAAGAGCTTTATGGAAGTCCATATAGCTAGGCAGGGAGTGGGTGGTGAAAGGAAGGGCGTTCCAGAAGCTGGGGGCAAGAATGGAGAAGCGTAGGCCACCCTGTTTTTTCCTCTTAAAGTGAGGGACCACCAAGAGAGCTTGGGTTGAGGAGCGAAGGCTCCTGTTGGGAAGATAGGCCCGGATTTTTGAGTTAACAAACCCAGGAGCAGTGCCTGCAAGGGCCATGAAAGTAAGGCAGCCCAGCTTAAAAAGGGAACGCTGGGAAATGGGGAGCTAGTGGAGGGATTTGAGAAGAGGGGTTACGCGATGGTACTTGGAGAGCCTATAGATGAGGCGTGCCGCCTGATTCTGGATGAGTTGGCGGCGCCGGAGCTCGTATGCCGGGATCCCTACATAAAGGCTATTGCCGTAGTCCAGGCGGGAGACAATCATGGCCATGATGATGAGCTTGAGGGCATCAGCAGAAAGAAAACGTGAGATTTTACGGATGATGCGGAGGAACAAAAAACAGGACGAGACAACGGCTCTAATCTGACGGCGCATTGTTAGGTCTTGGCTAATTAGGATACCCAGGGTTTTTGCTTTGATGGAAGGTGAGGGAGGAGGACCAAGGGCAGGGGGCCAGAAAGCAGGAGACCAAGGGCTGGGGAGGCTACCAGTGAGTATCAGTTCTGTTTTGTCCGGATTTAATTTTAGATGGTTATAGTTCATCCAGTCAAAGATGAAAGTGAGGACAGTACAGAGGTTGGACCTAGAGTTGTGGGAAGGGGAAAGATTGAAGATAAGCTGGAGGTCGTCCGCATAATTGTAAACTGACACCTCCATGTTTTGTAAGGCAGAAATGAGAGGGTGGATACAGTGATTAAAAAGAAGAGGGGAGAGAGAAGAACCCTGGGGGACCCCACAAGTGACCGGGCAGGGAGGGGCAGAGAAGCCATCCAGGTGGACGGCTTGTGTCCGATCTCTTAGGAAAGAAGTAAGCCAGGCCAGAGCAGTCCCCCGGATGCCGTCGCCTCCGACACGGTCGAGAAGAATGGAATGGTCGACCGTATCGAAGGCGGCGGACAGGTCCTCAATGAAGGTCGAGAGGCAGGAGGTAATATAGCTCTCAAGAGTCTTTCCCAAGAACGGGAGTAAAGAGATGGGGCGGAAATTGGAAGGGGAAGATGGGTCAGTCCCAGGTTTTTTCAGGATGGGGGTGATGATGGCCGATTAGAAAGCAACCGGGACGATACCCTGTTGGATGGATGTGTTGAGGAGGGTGAGCGGGGGTTCGGGGCAATTAGAAAGGACCTCCTTCAGTATGCGGGCAAGACAGCAGTCCAAGGGGGACCTGATTTGACTTTCTTCAATAAGGTAAGAAAGGTCTCCTTAAAAATTAAAGGAAACTTGTCAAGAAATACGGATGGAGGGGGGAGTGAGGGGGAGGAAGAAGGGGAGGCAAGGGTATGTTGTGCTTGATGACAGCTATCTTCTCTGTGAAGTAGCTGTTTAGGGAGTTGCAGAGAGATTGAGAGGGAACCGGTTTGGGTGAAACTCTATCTGCGGCTGCTAAATTGTGTACGATGGAGAAGATCTCCTTGGGTTTGTTGCTAGCAAGGAGGATTTTGGCCGAGAAGTGCTCAGTTTTGGCCAGAAGAATAGCTGTTTTATATTCACGAAGGAGGGCGGAATATTGAGACTTAAGGGTGGGGCAGTACCTGCACCTCCAGTGGCGTTCGGCTTGTCTTAATGAGAGTTTGAGGGTTTTAAGATCAACAGTGAACCATCTATTGGCCTCATGGGAGCGGGAGGACCTGACTAACTTGGGGGGGGCAGCTGAGTCGCAGGATGCCGAGAGCCAGTTGTTGACGGCGGCTACCTGTGAGTCTGGGGAGGTGTCCTCCAAGTGAGGGGGTGAGGCCGCGAGGGAGGAGCGCAAAGCGGGCATGTCCACACGGTTCCAATTGCGAAGCCAAGTATTTTTTGGGGGGGAGTATTTATTGACAGCCCCAAGGTTGAGGGAAAATTAAATAAGCGAGTGGTCGGACCAAATACAAGGGGAAATGGACAGAGACAAGGTGGAGATGTTGGCAGACCAGATCTGGTCCAGGATGTGGCCACCTGAGTGGGTGGGGAGGTGGATCAGGGAAGTGAAGTTAAGACAGCCAAGAGATTCAGTGAAATCTTTGGACATGAGATCTTCCCGGGGGTCATGGGGCCAGAAGTTAAAGTCTCCCAGGATTAACACAGAGGAATTGTTGACCACAAGAGTGGCCAACAGTTCCTGAATAGCTGTGATAAAGTGAGGCATTGCCTGAGGGGGACGATAGAGTAATACGCAGGTAAGAGGGGCCGCGAGGTTGACTGAGAGAGCCACCAGGAAGTCAACTGAAGCGATAGGGGGGGTGGGGCAGGAGTTGTAACTGGAAGTTAGAGTGGACAATCATGGCCACTCCGCCACCAGCTTTCCCATCCGGTCGGTCAGCGCGGTGGGCATGATAAGATTCGGGGAGAGTCGCAAGAACATCAGGCAGCGAATCAGGGAAGTACCAGGTTTCGGTAAGGAATAGGAATTCAGGTTTTGCAGAGGTCAGAAGGTTGAACAGCTCGAGTTGGTGCTTAACCGCCGAGCGGGTGTTCAGTAGTATGGCGCTAGCCAGGGCAGGGGAGGGGGTCACAGAAGGCTGCGGGGAATGCCCTGAAAGCGCCAGTAATTGCGCTGGAGTCAGGATAAGTGAAGCGATTCCAAGATTGCTGATACGTGCCTGGGTGAAGGGGCTAATGCACCAGTCACCCTGGCAGGCCTGGAGTTGGTCCGATGAATAGGATATGGTTTGGGCATTATGACAGGCCTCAGGCCCCGGCCGGTCGCGGACGGGCGCCGAAGGGCTTGCCTTTGGTGCGCCTTCGGCACGCCCGCTGCGCGCGTCCGCTACGCGTCCGGGAGTGAGGAGGCATCTTATACTGTAGGGAGGTGGGAGGGTCTATCAGCTGCACCGCCAACCCACGACTCCCTCCCTCCAAGATGGCGGCTGTTCTCGCTGTACCCGATCCCCTGCTGCAGCCCCAAATCGGCTGTGCGGGGAAATGGAGCGAGGTGAGGAGGGGTGGAGGAAAGAGGGTGAGTGAAAAGCAACATTTTAAAATCACAAATTAAAATGACCTACTCCCGGCTTCCGCCTCGGGAGTTGTGGAGTCTAAGTCTTGTCGGCGCACGAGATCCTGAGGCGCGACTTAAGTACAGGCGGGAGGGTCTATCAGCTGCACCGCCAACCCACGACTCCCTCCCTCCAAGATGGCGGCTGTTCTCGCTGTACCCGATCCCCTGCTGCAGCCCCAAATCGGCTGTGCGGGGAAATGGAGTGAGGTGAGGAGGGGTGGAGGAAAGAGGGTGAGTGAAAAGCAAAGTTTTAAAATCACAAATTAAAAGGACCTACTCCCGGCTTCCGCCTCAGGAGTTGAGGAGTCTAAGTCTTGTCGGCGCCCGAGATCCTGGGGCACGACTTAAGTATAGGCGGGAGGCGGGAGGGTCAACAATTTTGTTGTTTGATGTTAACAATTTTCTAACTAATTCATATATCTCAGTGAAATAACCACAGACTTTGGGTAAGATTCATAAGTTTTAGTTAAATTTTAGACATAAATGTGAACGCTCTTTCACTACAGAGTCACAGTGCAAACGCCATCATTTTCACATGGGAGGGATAAATCATTTAGCAGATACAAATGCCACAAACTCATTCAATAAATCAATGCAAAAGGAGTGGATGGATGAAGAGACAAAGAAAGTTCAGAGGCAAAAATATATTTGCAAAGAAATATGCAAAATATGAGTCAGAATAATATTTTCCTATTTGAAATACTGAAAACCACCCCTCTGGCCAAATGAATGGTGGGGGTCCCCTGAGTTAGAATCAGGAGACAAAGACTATAGGACAGGATCAGGACAGGATAGATACTCACTAGACTTCTCTATACACCCGACGTACCATGGCGCATCCCTCTCTTACACTCTCTCCCTCCTCGATGTTCTTCCGGAATCTTATAATCTAATCAGGCTATCATTCGGATGTGAATATTCTAAGACTCTCTCTCCTCTCGCTTTCTTGATCTTGTTCGACCCAGCTTCCCTCGCTCGACCCAGCCAGCTTCCCTCGCTCGACCCAGCAGCAGCAAGCTTAACTTGGCTTCTTTTGACTTGGCAATAACTATTTAACATTCTAAAGTCACTCTAGTTACAGTCTTCATTTCTGCATGTCCCACCCTCAATAGTTGCAAATATTAATAAGATATGGAATATCATTGGACAGGGCTAGGGGAGTTTTCATCAGACTATGTTGACATATTCATTTTTATTGAGGTACCATTGTTTAGCAAACCCTTCCCCTTTAGCTCATTCATGCTTCCTTTCACATTCGTATATTGTTGCAACTTTTAAAAACAATTTCAATGCAGGTTCCATAGACGAGGCATACACGTCTTCACTTTCTCACATCTTCTGTTCTTGATATTTGGCTGCAGTTCACTTCTCCGGTCATTGGGTCATATTCCAAGTCTACTGAGCATGTGCAAGTCATCGTCATTCACCTCCATTTTCTCTCCCTGTCATATGTGAAACAGGCCCAAGTGCACACTATTGATGTTATTTTCTCAAATATATATTCTCCCTGTTCACCACCCACTTCTACTCTTTCCCATGTTATTAATATTTTTCTGGGCAAAAGCATTAGCGTAAGCAGCTTTCTTTTTAATTCAGGCAAGCAGTTGCTAGGCTTTTGTTCAGCAAGACCACATGTTAGTCCTTCTTGCGCATGCACAAAGATTTCCCTCTATAAAACGAGTTAATCATGTTATCTCTATGTAATTCTAGATTTCGCATACTGTTTTTACAAATTAAAGCAGTTTTAGTCGTGTTGCACTTTATTCCACATTAATTAGGCATTCCTAAAGCTTTCTTCCCACGTATCGGTGTTTGTTGTGTATTAGTTTCATCTCATCTGCAACTTTCAACGGTTAGTAAAAGTTAATGAAGGATTTGTTCCAAGCAAGTTTCGTTTTCTTGAATCCTTGCTCCATCAATCCCCCCTCTGATGGCATTTTTGAGCCATCATAAAATACCCATCCTTACCAAGTGCCAACTTTGTTTATCTAATTTCAGCATAATCCTTCTCTTTCTACAAGTTCTTCATTTCTTTCTTTCATATCAAATTCTTTCATCTTATCATATAGACTTCCTTTCATTTCTTCTAATTGGATCTCATCCCTTTTTCTCTTTCTTCCCATTCTATTATTCTTTGTTCCAGTCACCATTCTGTGTCTGGTTTTACCCTTGCAACACTTATATATCATCATTATCATCAGGGTTACCATTACTACTGATATTATGGGTATTAGTATTTTCCCTAATAAACTACTTCCAAAAGTAGAAAACCAACTACCTATAGAGGAAATACTTTTACTTAGTCTTTCCAAAACACCGTCAACCTCCAGTTGGGTCAAATCTTCATGAATCTTTGTAATATTCTTAATATATCTGTTAGAACTGGGGGTCTCTCTTTGGCAGAGGTACGTACCTTTGACCAAATAGGAATAATACCGGAGAGGAGCAGACCTCACGATGGCACCAGAACCATGGGCCCGTACGATGACACGATGTCGATCGATTCTTGACCACCCACGTATAGGATCAGCTCAGCGATGATGTCGGCTTCGGAGTCAATGCGGCACAGCAGCCGGCGTTGGGTCTACGTTGTAAGTCAGAGCAGCGCTTACGGCTGTGTTGCAGAGTACGGCGTACCTCGTCTGTGTCGGTGTTGTAATTTCCTTCTGTAGCAACAAGAACAGTAAGTTCCAGATGTAGGCAAGCAGAAGGGGTGAAGTCTTGTATCCCTGAGACTTCAGGCAGGAGGCAAGCTCAAATTCAAGCCCTTGGAGAAATATTCTGCAAGATGATGGAAGTTCGTTCAAAGTTCCGTCTCCTTTCCTTGGCAATAAAGAAACCACTGCAGGCTACACCAGCAAAACAGCACACTGGCAGAGGGGCAGTCCAAGCTCCTACAGCTTCCTTGGTACTTCTCCTCTGCAAAGGTTTGTCTTGTTTTCCCAGAAGTGATCTAAAATCTTGGGGTCTGAGCCCCCATATTTATACTACTATTCTCTTTGTTCTCTGGAGGCAGAGGGTCCTGTACCTAGTCCAAACCAGTTCTGGGTGCATTCTGCCAATGCACACCTTCTTCCTTTGTCAGTGTGGGCCAAGGTCCTCAGACACACCACAGGAGTTGGAGCCAGCATTGTGGAAGGCAGGCACAGTGCTATTCAGGCCCAGGTGCTAGTCCTCCCACCACTCTATAGGCAGATAGGACTATTCAGCCCTGTGCTGACTCACTCTGTCTCCCGGAGCCCCCAGCCCCTGTCACTCACAAAATCAGACATACAATACACAAGCTAGCAGAGGCAGGCTGGATGGTTAGGCAAGAAAATACCTACTTTCTAAAAGTGTTATTCTCAAACACAGCATGTTAAAACCAACTGTACTAAAATATGTATTTTATCATTCTGAGTTCAGGCATACTAAATTCGAATTTCTACCATGTTCCCATGGTCAGTTAGGATTATACGATGTTATAATCAAACTACCCTTTCTGGCCTATGGGGGCACTGAAGAAGGGTGTCGCTGCTGTCGCATCGCATCGCAAAAGCGTCTCGCATCACCGAAGTAGAGTGTCGCCATCGCATCAGACGCCATTGCATCACCGGAGAAGTGTGTTGCAGGGCCTGTCATGGCTCAGAAGAATCGTTGAGTCGCTGCACAGCTGTCGGGCGTGCACGCATTGTTTCACATCAAGGAGAAGATGCCATTTTTGTTTCATTGCACCAGATCTTCATTGCATCATGGCGCTGCTGGTCGCATCGCCACAGAAGCGCAGTAAGAAACCGATGCATCACCTCCACACGCCGAGAAGAACTGACGTATCCCCTAAGCAGCTGTAGGTAAGCATGAGCGCAAAATCCGCTCCGATCGTGGATTTTGCGGATTTTCGGTGAATCCGCGGTCCGCGAACTCTCGCGAATTCACCGAAAATCCGCAATCCGCGATCGGAGCGGATTTTGCGGTCAAAAGTTCAAGCCTAATGCCTAATTTACGATGGCGCCGGCAAGCTGCCAGCGCCATCCTCAAATGGTTACTTAATTAGCTTCAACAGGAAGCTCTAACAGATAAGATAAAGCAGGGGCTCGAGCGCCTGCTTTATTTTATCAGTTGGAGCTTCCTGTTGAAGCTAATTAAGTAACTTTTGCAGGATGGCGCTGGCAGCTTGCCGGCGCCATCGTAAATTATTTACATGGGGAAAAACGGTGGTGTCTTCTTGAATAAATATGAAGGGCAGGGTTCATTCTGGCACGACGGTCCTGGCACAAAAAATAAACCTCAACAGGAAAAACTTGCAGATATCAATAACGCATGTGCCCTAGTTGAAGCTTAAATTCAGTGACTCATTCATCAGCCCAAAAATAATCGTGAGCGTTGTGGAGGCTGGGCAGGTGTGCAGACCGCGGTGACGTTGAAAAGACCATGCAGGTCAACCCGGTCCCTGGTGGTGAGTTTGGTCTGTGTGCACACGAGTCACGAACACCATGACAATTTGAGTGGAACTGAAAGTACTGGATTACTGAGATACACGAGGAAGCTGACAGCGTTCAGCAGCCCTAGATGAAGTGTACTCCCACTTATTATTCCCCATTTTGTAGGTTAAGCATAAATAGCCATACCTGTGGCTCAAAAACCAATGTAAACATCAGGGAGTGGGCAAGGATCATCCTTGGAGTGCCCCTCTCTCTATTTCTTATTCTTCTCATTTTTCCTTGCCAGTTTTCACTGGTCTATTGTACAGGAGCCAAATCATTTTAATGGACCTGGCGCGTATATCCAAGTGTACCAGACAGTGCCAGAAACAAATATGACGCTTTTTTTCTCTTAAGCCACTGCGTACGCAGTAAACAGCAAAACACGAGATTACAACTGGCCCCCGGAGAGCTCCTAATCCTTCCAGCTCATCACGTTTCAAATAGCAACGGCCACATTAAATATGCAAAGGATTTTCCACCTGTTTAATTGGAAAGTGGATAAAGTTCATCACAGGACAGCTGTTGCGTTGAAAGTATAACAAGAGATTATGCATCCACTGACATTCAGCTCGTGCTCTAGATAGGCAGGTCAGTGTTAACGAGGGGCCGGTGACGAAAGAAATTAAGCAATTATGTATGAAATTGGCAGTTTGACATCTGTAAGCCACGTGACGTACAGGTCATATCAAAATAGTGCACTTCTGACAGTGCTTTCCCTTGTTTGTACATTACTGTTACACGATGAGATGCACTAATGCTTTGATGATCCGAACATATCTGGAGGTTTGTGCTGAATTATGATGTTGTGAGTAGGCTTCTTGGGAGACCTGTAGCCCAACAACATGTCAGGTTTAGGACGATGTCAAAAACTCGGGGTTAAACCAGTGGCTTTAATCTGCATTGCAAAGAGTAATATTGTCAGTATATGTCAAATTAATAGCTGTGGTGAGGTCCAAATAGTATAGAAGTCGGCTGTGGTTGTTAGATGTCATTGAGAGTTGTCTGTTATTGTCTAACAAACCTATATGTGAAGTTCCAGTGCTGGAGGAAGTGCAGGCCTGTTTTGTTGTAGAATAACAGCAGGCGCTTCCTTTTCAATAAGGCACTCACGAGCTGTTCCTGTGACCAGGGGCTTCTGTCTCTTAATCTGCTGCTCTGATCGGTCTCTGACCTTTTATACACACAAGCGGCATGCGCGCTCGCATGGAAGCCCCGTCCGTTTGGCCCCGCCCACACACTCGAGGAAGCCCCGCCCCCAAATCCGCCGATCCGCTAAATCCGCGGATTTTGCGGATCCACGATCCGTGAATTCGCAAATTCGTGAATCGTGGATCCGCAAAATCCGCCCATGCTTAGCTGTAGGGACCCGACACATCGCCTTCCCTGAACACTTTCGCTGTATAGCGTTACGCATCCAAAGGTACATTGAACTTAAAGTGTTGCATTTACCATCTAGAGAGAACTAAGCAAATTCTACCATTTTTAAAGTACAGTATTGTGGATTTTTGTCGTTTGTGGTCTTGTGTTAAGTCTATATAAAAATACTTATTTTTATACTACAACTTGTGTGGTGTCAATCTGTAGTGTTGTCACTGGGTTACTGTATGTGTTCACAAATGCTTTACACACTGCCTCTGAGATAAGTCTGTCTGCTCGTGCCAAGCTACGAAGGGGGTACCCGTGAAACCGGTCCTAGGATGCTTGTTTCCAGTCCAGGGAGGACTTGGCGTGGCAGTTCGGGCTTGACAGTTCCCATGAGGCAAAAGGGTTAAGACTGATTTGAATATGGCTGGGTTCAAACTGGAATGGCATGGTGAGCAAAAAAATTATGGATTTAGGCCCAGATCTCTGTACTGGGGTGAATGTATGACATTGTTCTGCATTCTGTCCATCAACTGTTGTTTTTGCAGAAGTCTCAGGGACAACAGACATCACCAACCAGCTCCCCAAGAGTTCTTTAGAAGTGCTTGCTGTTGTGTTGTGTCTACTGAGGGACTGCGGGTCGCAAGGAGCTGGAAGCACGACTCACGAAGAAGAAACGTGTTGCCGCCGCATCCGCTGTCATTGCATCACTGGAAAGGGGTGTCGCCACTGTCGCTTCGCCTCACAGAAGCACCTTGCATGCTGGAAATGTAAATGTTGGATACTTGTAAAGCGCACTGTTACTCTACCCGAGTGTCCTGGCGCTGTAGACCGCTGGGGAACCCGTCCTGGTTTTCCCTGTGAGATGGTTCCTTTCTGGGTATCTCCAGGGTGAAACCAGGCATCCCCGGCGTCTGTGGGGGGCCGTTGTAGAGATGAGGCAAGCTTAATGCCCAGAGTTACCGAGTGTGTTCCCTGGTTAGAGTAGGCACTGAGGCGAGAATTATCAAGTCCGTTGACCCTGGTCCAAGACCCTGCCGCGTCGGGAATTGAACCCTGGTCCCGGGCCGTTCTCTGCTTACAGGTCTGCCGCCTCTAACCAGTGAGCCACACCTCTCCACTAAAAGAAAAGAAAAGGAAAGACGCCATTCCATCATCGGAGCAGCGTGTCGCCACTGCAGCTGCTGTTTTTGCATCACTGAAGAAGGGTGTCGCCGCTGTTGCTGTCGCATCACATCTTCAAAGCATCTCGCATTACCGGAGAAGAGTGTCGCCATTGCATCAGACGCCATTGCATTACCGGAGAAGTGTGTCGCTGGGCCTGTCGCGGCTCAGAAGAATCGTTGAGTTGCCGCACGGCCATCGAGCGTGCACGCATCGTGTGGCATCAAGGAGAAGACGCCATTTTTGTTTAATTGCACCGGATCTTCATCGCATCACAGCACTGCTGGTTGTATTGCCACGGAAGGGCAGTAAGAAACCAACGCATCACCTCCCCACGCCAAGAACTGACGTACCCCCTATGCAGCAGTAGGGACCCGACACATCAACGTTCTTGCATGTAAGGAACCGACGCATCACCTTCCCTGCAACACTTTCTGTCAGGGATCAGGCTCCCCTTGCGCCTACCTAGCTCACGAACTGCTGAACTACATCTCCCATGATCCTTTGATTCAGGAAGCTACTTAGCGCCAGAACGCGCAACGGCTCATGCGCGTAATTCTGTTGTGTTCCGGTTCTTGCCGAGGTCCGTAGGAACGGGTCCGGAGGCTTGCCTTGCTGCTCTTGCCTCGCTGTGTTGGTGACGGTCTGTTTACAGCTGGTCGGAGGTGGTGAGTGATTCTCCAGCGCCTACATGTACACGGAACGTTGTGTGTCGGCCGACCACACGTTGCCGGTGTTTGCTTCTCTTCAGGTTCTCGGGGCTCCGAGGGCTAGCGCGGCTGCGCCTACTCTTTCTCCATATACGCTGTGTGCCAGCTGGCCAAGCGTGTTCATTGCTGTTTACGTACAGACATTACTCGCGGATCATAGTGGTGGCTGCCACATGATACCGTGCTCTTTCCTGTATTTCCAGCCCTGAAGCGGAGCGCTGTGTGTCGGCTGGCCACGCGTTACCGTGAAATGATTAATCATTCCTTCGTTAGTAGCGGAGCAAAGTGTGTGGGCCAACCACTTGCTGCCATGATTCCTTGGACTCATTTGGTTCTCTTGTGTTCAGAAGTCTCGGAGTGACTTCTATTGCTACGGATCGACCTGTTTGAGATTGGGTCTCATTCTCTTGCACAATTCCTTACTCCCAGTTGGATATGGCGTACAATATTCCAACTGTTTAAGAAATGTGGTTTTCCTTTATTTAGACAGTGCTTCTTCGTCCTGATGTCATCAGTGGGTTCATACTGGTGAAAGGATTGGGAAAGCCTTCCTTGTTTCCTTTGATTCACTTTGCTGGGTATTCATTGACTCTGTGGTTCAGGTGTGTATGGGTGTTTTGATTTGTGTTGCTTTCCCTAGCGAGAATTGAAGAGAGTAGTTATTTCTTGCCACAGTCTTACTTACCTGTATATGTTTGTTCTTATATCGTTTCAGAGCCTTTGTCCCAGCAGACCCCTCCCCATTCCTGATTTTCCCTCGCTTAATGGTCCCAATTCCCTGTGTTCTAAGATCAAGGGAGTTGGTAACATTAGGAGGTGGACCCCCATTATTAACGATCGGATCCTGTGGAACGTAATCCTGACAGAATTACGCGCCCACGAATTGTGTACCACCCGATCCGGTGGTTTTGGGAAACATGGCCACCATGGATGATGTACTCCAAGCGCTGGTTCTAGTGCAACAGGAACTGATCGCTTCTAAATCTGAAGCCTCTGCCCTGCGCGAGAAGGTAGACAAGCTAGCCAGGAATCCCTTTGACGTAACGAATGCTGCCCCTCCGGTTCAGGTCACTATACCACCTCCTATCCCACTGGCTAACCCTGAGAGATATTCTGGTGATCCCACTAAAACACAGATATTCCTCACCCAAGTGTTGATGCACTTCTCTTGTAAGCCTTCTTCGTTTCCTTCTAATCATTCACGGGTTGCTTTCGCTATTTCTTACTTAAGTGGTGATGCGGCCAACTGGGCAGTGCCTCTGGTGCGGAATGACGATGCCATTCTATCTGACTGGACGGCATTCCGAGCAGAGTTCGAGAAGGTATTTGATAGGAGGGCCACCACCTTTAGTGCAGACAGAGAGCTACTAGAGTTGAGACAAGGGAGACAAGACCTGGTTACCTACCTTACAACCTTTAACAGGTTAATCGCAGAGACAGCATGGCCTGAAGAAAAAAGGATGTCTATTTACTATCAAGGGCTGCGAGAGAGCCTAAAGGATGTCATAGCACAAATCGATCCTCAGCCTCTCACTTGCTCGGACATGATTAGCCTGTCCCTTCGACTGGATGGTAGACTCACTGATAGAGGGGGTGAAAGACGCAAGGCTGAGAGAGGGAACTATCGCCCTGATTATAACCCACGAAGGACAAGCCAACCTGTAGACACCAGTAGTGAACCTATGGAGATAGGAGCTGTTAGGGCCCCCTTGTCTAGAGCAGAGAGGGAAAGCAGGAGAGTGTTAGGGTTGTGTATGTATTGTGGAAAGAAAGGCCACTACGTCAGGGAATGCCCCTCGAAACCTAGAGCAGCTGGGACTTGGTCACGTGCTAAAAAATCAACAGTTTCCTCCATTTCTACGGAAGAAATACCTTCGGTGGAAAAGGCGGAAAATACCTGGAAACTCCCGTCTCTCACAGTTCCTGAGATACAGGAGCATGAATCTCATATCGTGCTTACCATGTCCTTAGAAAGTCATACGCAGGTGCATCAAGTACTGGTAATGGTGGACTCAGGGGCTACGGGGAATTTAGTAGACAGTGGTCTAGTCTCCTCCTTGTCATTAGGTAGAATCCAGAGAGACAGTCCTGAGGAAGTATGGGCGGTAGATGGCAAACCGCTAAAATCAGGCCTTTTAACAGAGAGAACTGAGGACTTAGTGCTATCTTTGCCTGTCCCGGGAGGGTTGCATCGGGAGAACATCTGCTTAAACATCATAGAGGCCCCTCAATACGAGGTCATCCTTGGTATGCCTTGGCTTAGACACCACAACCCTTCGGTGGATTGGAGAGAGAAAACCCTGAGGTTCGTAGATCCCAGTTGCAGGAATCACATAGTGTCTGAACTCATTCCTCATGTTGTGTCATTGACATATTCACATTGCTTAGCCACTGCGGCAGAAAAGGTGGTGGTATTGCCTCCGTGTTATCAGGAGTATCAGGACGTATTCAGTGAAGCCATGGTAGAGCAGTTGCCTCCGCACAGGGAATACGACTGTCGGATAGATCTGGTGGAGGGTGCAGTGATTCCGACGTGTAGGGTTTATGCTTTGTCAGTCCCTGAAACAAAGCACCTGAAAGACTATTTAGAACACTATGTGAGGATTGGGTTCATCCGGCCTTCCCGTTCGCCTTCTGCCTCTGCTTTGTTTTTCATATCAAAGGCAAACGGTGATCTTCGGGCGTGTGTGGATTACCGCCGGCTCAATAAGGTTACCGTGCGTAACAGGTATCCCTTGCCTCTAATCACGGTACTACTAGATCAGGTCTGTAACGCTAAGATATACACCAGGCTTGATCTTCGAGGGGCTTACCATCTAGTCCGCGTCAGAGCAGGGGATGAATGGAAGACCGCATTTAAGACCCATTATGGCTTGTATGAATATTTGAAATTAACAAAGAAGGGAGGTAGAGTAAACAAAGTAGGATTCTTATTCGACAAGCTAACATGTATAAACAAAAGGAATCCTACCAGATGAGGTACTGTCCATTATCACGACAGAGGTTACCTCGCACTTCACTTCTTTTAATAGTGCCAGCCCGAGGTCTTGAATAAAAAAAAAATCTTTTTACCTACGAGCCAGGTACTTTTTAACCAGTCACTATCTACCACCACTCACATTATTTGCTTTTTCACGTGCACCACACACACCACACATAGCCATTTATCAGTGCTCCCGCGTAGTCGTAGGTCGTAGCACGCCGCATCCCGTTAGAGGGGTGCGAAGACCCCGATGATGAAGCATGACACCAAGGGGCCTTTTGGTGTGTGAGGGGTATTTTAACAAACACTGAGTGCTCCCATATCTCTTGGGAAACACATCCCCTCTGGTAGGATTCCTTTTGTTTATACTTGTATGAATATTTGGTCATGCCATTTGGGCTTTGCAATGCCCCTGCCGCTTTTCAGTTTTTTTTTAATGACGTGTTGAGAGAATTGATTGATGTCTGTGTGGTTGTCTACATTGATGACATATTGATTTATTCCGAGGAGGTAGGCACACATACAGCCCAAGTCAGCATGGTACTGCAGAAACTCAGGGAACATAATCTGTATTGCAAATTAAGCAAATGTGAGTTTGGGGTGGACTCCGTTGAGTTCCTGGGAGTTATGTTACACCCCAAGGGTCTAAGCATGTCTGATCGCAAGGTCTTGGCAGTCCGGGACTGGCCTACACCAAAGTCTGTCAAAGAGGTGCAAAGCTTCCTGGGCTTCGCCAACTACTACAGGCGTTTTATATTAGGATTCTCTCAGATGGCAGTCCCCATGACAAGGTTGCTTCGGAAAGGAGTGGCGTTCTGTTGGTCACTAGAGGCAGATCAGGTGTTTCAGTGTCTGAAACAGGCCTTCACCTCAGCCCCTGTGTTAGCTCATCCAAAAACCGAGTCACCTTTCATCGTTGAAGCAGATGCCTCCGATGAGGCCATTGGGGCCATCCTGTCACAAAGAGACTCAGAGACGGGACAATTACATCCAGTGGCATACCTTTCCAGAAAGCTGAACACCGCCGAAAGAAACTACACGATCTCTGAAAAAGAGCTCTTGGCTGTAAAAAGGGCCTTCCAGGAATGGAGACATTATCTGTGGGGTGCGGAGCACCCGGTGACTGTCTATTCCGATCACCGGAATCTGCAGTACATGCAAACAGCCCGGCATCTGTCTCAGCGCCAGATGAGATGGATGTTGTTTTTCGCTGAGTACAATTTTATCATTACCTTCAGACCGGGCTGTGAAAACAGAAAGGCAGACGCACTGTTTAGACAAGACGAAGGCGATACCGCTGCTGTTTCTGTGAT
This sequence comes from Lissotriton helveticus, assembly GCF_964261635.1. Taxonomy (NCBI): domain Eukaryota; kingdom Metazoa; phylum Chordata; class Amphibia; order Caudata; family Salamandridae; genus Lissotriton; species Lissotriton helveticus. The sequence continues at coordinate 766,232,751 of NC_136067.1, read as the reverse complement.
GGAATCTATCATAGAACCCACAAAGGTGGTTTGTGTGCTCAGTGCGGACACGTTCTTGAACAAGGTACGGGAAGCAAAAACCCCTTCGCTTTGGGAGACCTGGGCGGCGAGAGACAGTACGAGATCCATAAAGAAGGGATTGCCTTTCGTTAATGCTCAGCTGTTCTTGCCATCCCTCGCCTTGCAGCAAGAGGCGTTTCGTTGGTGTCATGTGGCTCCCATGGCAGGTCATTAGGGAGTGCTTAAAACAATACACTTGGTTCAGAGACATTTCTGGTGGCTAACCTTGAGAAAAGACATTACTATGTGGGTAGCCCGTTGTGAAGTCTGTGCTCGCTCAAAGACCGACAGCGGGAAGATGAGGGGAAAATTGATGCCCATGCCTACGCCAATAAGGCCCTGGCAATCTATCAGTTTGGACTTTGTGACTGGGTTGCCATCTGATCAGGGCAAGTCAGCGATACTGGTAGTGGTGGACAGCTTGACCAAACTGGGTCACTTCATACCTTGCAGCAACCTACCAACAGCTGGTCAGACGGCCCAACTACTACTCACAGAAGTGATCCGTTTGCATGGGGTACCCGAGGTCATTGTTTCTGACAGAGGGCCACAATTCGTAGCCAGATTTTGGAAGTATTGGTGTACGGCTTTACAGATTAAGTCATCTTTGTACACCAGCTTCCATCCTCAAACGGATGGCCAAACGGAAAGGCTTAACCAGACACTGAAGAAATATCTCCGTTGTTATGCCAATATAGCTCAGGACTCATGGGTGTCATTACTATGGATGGCAGAATTGGCATACAACAACGCTTGGCATTGCTCTGCTGGCATGTCCCCTTTTTATGCCACATATGGGGTGGACGCTAACATTCTTCCGGTCAAGATTCCTGAGAGCGTGTCTGCTCAGCCCTCTGTTCACAGCAGAGTGAGGAAACTACACTCAGTACAGAAACAGCTCATCACACATTTGACCAAGGCCAAGGTGGCTTACAAACGTTGGGCCGATGTTCATCTAAGGGAAGGACATGATTACCAGGTGGGTGATCGTGTTTGGCTCTCTACCAGGAACATACGCTTCAAACTGCGTAGCGTGTTTCATCCACGCTTCATAGGTCCGTATGTCATCGTTAAGAAGGTGAACCCTGTGGCGTTCAAGCTGAAACTGCCTGCCAGTATGCGCATCCATCCCGTATTCCATAGCAGTCTTCTGAAGCCTGCTTTGACTCATGCGAGGAAGGCGCCCCCCCCGATGTTGGGTGATGGCGGGGATGAATACGAGGTGAGATGCATACGTGATTCTAAGTGGAGTAGAGGAGGTCTGTGGTACCTGATAGCCTGGAAAGGGTATTCGGCCGAGGACGATACGTGGGAGCCACAGCAGAATGTTCACGCTCCAGCAGCGGTGCGCCGCTTTCATGCTCGTTTACCGAATAAGCCTGGCCCTAGGAGGCGCTAGGGAGGAGGACCTACTGTCAGGGATCAGGCTCCCCTTGCGCCTACCTAGCTCACGACCTGCTGAACTACATCTCCCATGAGCCTTTGATTCAGGAAGCTACTTAGCGTCAGAACACGCATCGGCTCATGCGCGTAATTCTGTTGTGTTCCGGTTCTTGCCGAGGTCCGTAGGAACGGGTCCGGAGGCTTGCCTTGCTGCTCTTGCCTCGCTGTGTTGGTGACGGTCTGTTTCCAGCTGGTCGGAGGTGGTGAGTGATTCTCCAGCGCCTACATGTACACGGAACGTTGTGTGTCGGCCGACCACACATTGCCGGTGTTTGCTTCTCTTCAGGTTCTCGGGGCTCCGAGGGCTAGCGCGGCTGCGCCTATTCTTTCTCCATATACGCTGTGTGCCGGCTGGCCAAGCGTGTTCATTGCTGTTTACGTACAGACATTACTCGCGGATCATAGTGGTGGCTGCCACATGATACCGTGCTCTTTCCTGTATTTCCAGCCCTGAAGCGGAGCGCTGTGTGTCGGCTGGCCACGCGTTACCGTGAAATGATTAATAATTCCTTTGTTAGTAGCGGAGCAAAGTGTGTGGGCCAACCACTTGCTGCCGTGATTCCTTGGATTCATTTGGTTCTCTTGTGTTCAGAAGTCTCGGAGTGACTTCTATTGCTACGGATCGACCTGTTTGAGATTGGGTCTCATTCTCTTGCACAATTCCTTACTCCCAGTTGGATATGGCGTACAATATTCCAACTGTTTAAGAAATGTGGTTTTTAGACAGTGCTTCTTCGTCCTGATATCATCAGTGGGTTCATACTGGTGAAAGGATTGGGAAAGCCTTCCTTGTTTCCTTTGATTCACTTTGCTGGGTATTCATTGACTCTGTGGTTCAGGTGTGCATGGGTGTTTTGATTTGTGTTGCTTTCCCTAGCGAGATTTGAAGAGAGTAGTTATTTCTTGCCACAGTCTTACTTACCTGTATATGTTTGTTCTTATATCGTTTCAGAGCCTTTGTCCCAGCAGACCCCTCCCCGTTCCTGATTTTCCCTCGCTTAATGGTCCCAATTCCCTGTGTTCTAAGATCAAGGGAGTTGGTAATGTTAGGAGGTGGACCCCCATTATCAACGATCGGATCCTGTGGAACGTAATCCTGACACTTTCGTTGTCTAGCATTACGTATCCAAAGGTACATTCAACTTAAAGTGTTGCATTTACCATCTAAAAAGAACTACGCTAATTCTTCCATTTTTAAAGTACAGTATTGTGGATTTTTGTCGTTTGTTGTCTTGTGTTAAGTCTATATAAATATACTTATTTTTATGCTACAACTTGTGTGGTGTCAATCTGTAGTATTGTCACTGGGTTACTGTATGTGTTCACAAATGCTTTACATTCTGCCTTTGAGATAAGCCTGTCTGCTCGTGCCAAACTACCAAGGGGGTGAGCAGGAGTTATTTTAGGAGTGTACCCCCTTACCCTGACTAGACGCAAGGGTCCCTTTCTGGTCAATGGTACCTACCTCTGCCAACTAGAGACCCCAAAATCTAACACACACCATATGTTAATGGGAGATGGTGATATGTCACCCCATCCAAGGCAGACAAAGGTCATTTCATGCAAACAAAACAATCCCTCACATCCTTTATCCAACGTATTCATAGAGTAGTTTAGTAAATACGTTTAACGATGAATCACTATTTGATTTATCATGATAATACATGCTCTCATACATTTGCTCTGAAATAGTAGTGGTAATTCCTTTAGTAACTACATTCACTCATTCACTAGTATTTGTGTTATTTGGTTATTCGATAGGACAGGTATTACAACAGTTAACAACAACCACATCAATATCAATATTAAGATACTACACAAACAAACCTTAACACATCTTCGTTTTAGACTAGACTTCGGATGTTCAGTCACTTCCATTTCTCCGATTTTAGTACTCTAAAAAAAAAATCTCTTATTTTATTTCGTCTAAAAGAAATTTTCTAGGAAAAGTAGAATCTAAATTTTATTTTAAAAAAATCTCTGTGTGATCCCAAACTTCAAAGCTTTTCGTCCTTGACCCTTTTTTTCACTACTCTCCTTCTTTGATTACTTTTATTCTCTTCTTTATTTATTCGATAATTTCCACCCTTAGTGTCAAAGGATTTTCCTTTGCAGGTGGTCAAAATTTGCTTTCATCCATTCTTTGAGTAGCAACTAACCCTTGGCGATGAACTACACCTCGCTCGCGGAGTTTGCTGCACTCTGCGTTAAGCGGACCTTGCTGAGTTCCGAAAATCTCCACTTCGCGTAGCGGAGTTTTATTCCTCGCTCGGGATCGTCAACGTCAAGTTGACTACCGCAAGTGAGGAAAATCCACCTCCCACCGAGATCTTTCCTCATTTGCGATCGTCAACATCAAGTTGGCGAGTGCGAGCTTGGAAAATAAACATCACAGCGAGATTTCTCAACACGGGGTAGTCAGGTTTCCCATTGTGAGAGGTCGCGTATGCTCGCAACCGCTCGCAATGAGAATCTGCTTGTTCGCGTTGAGAAAGCTGCAGCTCGGAAAAAATATACTTGAGCGTCAGAAAAGGGAAAGAAGGGACCGCTTCGCTGTGCAAGTTGCCGTTAGCGATGATTGCACAGTTTGGACAAGCATCCGCACTGTGCAATCACCATGAACAGCATTTTTCTATGGAACTCCGCCACTTGCGGAGCTCTGCTTAGCGCAACTCCGCGAACTCCGCCCAGGCTTAACAGCAACACTTTCTTGTTCTTCATTCAGATCTAGATTATCAAAGTCCTCCAGTATTATGTACGTCCAATCAGGAGCTTTATATTTTCTGCTTGGAATTCTCACTCTTCTTGACTTTCATATTGGTTTGTTTCTTAATGGTTATTGCTCAGTTTGACTTGAAACCTCATTTATTTGCTCTTGTTCTTTCCCTGTTTTCCTTATCAGGAAACATCTCAGTCTTTTCACTCCCCTTGCCAGTGATCACCTTTTCTGACCCTCTTAGTTTGTTCTGCTTTTTCATCTTCTTTGCCTATTTCGAGTGTTCTTTTATTTTCTCTATCTTTTAGCTGAACTTGTGCTGGACTTTCTGATCATTCACTTTCTGTTGACTGAATTAGTTCTCAATCTGCTAATCTTTCTTCTTTCCTGACTGAGCTTGATCTGGTTTTTCTGTAGCTAGTTCTTTTATTCTTTGCTCAACTTGTTCTGGTCTTTCAAATTCTTGTCTTTCTTTTGTTTCAACAGCAGTCTCACGAGACCCAATAACTGATGCCCACTCTAATTGACTGGTACTTGGTTGTACATTGTTGAGGTGCTTTTCAGAGACTGTTACTCTGATTTCTTTGACTTCACAACTTTCAGCTTTTGGTTCTTCTCTTTGTTCTTTCAATTTCTGCTCTTGTGGTTCAGGTGGTCTTGTGAGTCTTTGTGTATGACTGGCATGAATCCAATTTTGTAAGCCAGTACACTTCACTGCTGTCGTCGTGACCAATATGATTTGATATGGTCCTTTCCATCTAGCTTCTAGACACGTTTTTCTCACATGTTTCTTCACAAGGACCCAGTCTCCTGGACTTAAATCATGAGCTTGATTCGGCTGTACTGTGGTTGCATCTTCCCCAACCTGATGAGACACAGAACGTACCAGATCAGCTAGTCCTTTGCAATAGTCTAACACTGGATCATCAGTTATATTCATCAGTTTGTTTCCCGATGTAAATGCTTGTCTCATTGCTCTTCCCATGAGAATTTCATGTGGACTTAATCCCATCCTTTTGTTAGGAATGCTTCTATGACTCGTTAATACAAGGGGCAAAGCATCAGGCCATTTCAGTGTTGTGGATGCCACACCTTTCCTAGCCTAGATTCTATTGTGCCATTTAGCTACTCAACCACTCCAGAGGCTTCTGGTCGATAGGCACAATAAAACTTCTACTCAATTTTGAAAGCTGTACAAATTAATTGAATTATCTCATTGTTAAAATGAGGTCCTCTATCTGATTCCAAAATGACTGGCGATTCGAATCTAGGGATAAGTTCACTCAACAGTAGTTTAGCAACTGTGAGGTAGTCAGTTCTTCTTGTGGGATTTCTTGTGGGATAAGCTTCTACCCATCGAGAAAACAGACACACAATGACAAGGACATACTTCAAGCCATTGCACAGTGGCAATTATATGAAGTCAAGCTGCTGTCTTGTAAATGGTCTTTCTGTCTTTCCAATTTTTCCCCAACTGACAACCGTCTTTCTACCTGGATTTTGCTGTTGACATATCAAGCATCTTTGGCAGAGACTCTAAGCGATTATTCTGAACTTGGCATTATACCATTTCTGCCTAAAGTGTCTAATCGTGGCATCTCTCCCAATGTGTGTAGCTCCATGATTTACCCTCTCCCTCTGTGCTAACAAACAATCTGGCATTATTGGTCTACCATCTGGTCACACCTAAACCTCATTGTGTACACTTCTTGGGCAACCTGAATTCATCCAGAGTTCTTTTTCTCTTGCATCTGCCTAATCCTGCAATTGCGTAACTTCATCCCATGTTTCAAAAGAAGAAAAGACCATTAGGTGTCAATTGGTAACTTCTTTTCCCAACCCTCTGTTCAAAGACATTGTAGTACGAGCACAAACTTGTGCATCTTGGTCAGCATATCTGCCGCCCTGTGTCACATAGTCATTTCCTGACTTATGTGCGGCACATTTGACCACTGCAATTTCTTTTGGCAATTGTAGTGCTTCCAATAGTTCTTCTACATTTTTACTATTCCTGATAGGATAACCTGAAGAAGTCAGAAATCTCCTTTGCATCCATAGTTGGCTAAAGTTGTGCACAACCCCAAATCCATATCGACTATCATTAAATATGGTTACTCTCAATTTCTTCCCAATTTTGCATGCTTTTGTCAAAGCAACCAATTCGGCTATTTGTGCAGACTTGACTCCTCTTAAACAGGATGCTTCTAGAATAGCGGCCAGAGTACATACAGCATAGGTAGAACTCAATTCTCCATTTTCTTTCCTCAGACATGACCGATCAACAAACAGCACAGAGTCTGATTCTTCTAATGGTCTGGGCATCGTACACATTTCTGTCACATCCAAACAATCATGATCAAACTCCTCTTTTACTTCCTCAGGCAACAAGGTTGCTGGATTCACTGTGGTACATCTTATCACACTTACATTTTCAGCCCCTATAATCACTCTTTCATACTTAGTCAGTCGACTAGGGGTCAGGTGCTTAGTACAAGTTCTTATTAGAATGATGTTGACTGAATGTGGCACATATACTTTTATGGGATGTCCCATCACAATCGATTCATTCTGTTCCAGACTCACACAAGTAGCAGCTACTGCTTTTAGTCAGCCAGTCAATACCACAGCCACAGAATCCAAAGTGGCAGAAAAGTATGCCATTGGACGTCGTAACAATCCATGTCTCTGGGTTAAACACTAAAAGTGCACATCCTTCCCTTTCACAACAGAACAAGGCACATTCTTTCATATAGTCTGGCATTCCCAAATGCAGGAGCTTGACACAAACAATCTCTCAATTTCATGAATGCTTCCGTACTCTCATCATCCCACTCAATCGGCTTTATCACATCTTTCTGCATCAACCTCTGTAAAGGCTTTGCAAGCAGTGAGAAACCAGTGATCCACTGGTGGCAATATCCAACCACTCTCAAAAACATTCACACTTCTTTCTTAGTTTTAGGCAGACGTATTTGTCGAATCACTTTTATTTTTTCTGGTGTCACTTTTCTGACTCCTTTATCTGTCTTGTGTCCCAAATACTGTACTTCTTGTTGACAAAACTGTAATTTTTCTGGTGACACCTTGTGCCCTGCTTCTGCCAAATGATTCAGTAAGGCAATTGTATCAGTGACACAAGCTTCTCGTGTTTTTGATGCCACCAATAGGTCATTAATATACTGAACCAAAACCGAATTTCCTCGCATAACCAATGTCTCCAAACACTTTTTCAGAATGTGATTGAAAATCGAGGGGCTTTCTGTGTACTCGGCACCATGCCAAAACACGATCTCCAAGCCGGAATGCAAAAAAGATATTGGCTATCTGGATGTAACAGAATAAAAAAGAATGCTTGGCACAAATCAATCGCTGTGTACCAATGTGCATCCCAAGGTATCTGATAAAGGATCAGGATCCTAGGACTATAGAGATCCTAATTGTATCGTATCCCCTTATTATAGTCCACTTGGGGGTTTGTAGTATTTTACATAACCCTCATCGTACTCGGAGTAGGAGGTAAATAATGACCAGTCTGCATCATTTTTTAGGTTAGGCTTTCATTTGAGTTGACCTGGCGCGGTTAGGGGAGCTGGATGGGTTTGTGTATTTGGTCTCGCCTATAAAGTTCGATCATTTAAGAGGTCGTTCTTGATAGTATCGTTGTTCAAGGTGAAGAAGGTGGAGAATTCTTCACAGTTTGGCTGCGAGCATTCTGAGACTTGTGGCCGGTGAGGTGCCTCCTTGGATTGGGTTTTGATCAGTTCAAAACGTTTTTTGGGACGATTTCTTGCCTGGTCAAGTTGAAAACTGAAAAAGCCGGCTTTGGTGAGCTTGATCTTTTGGAAATATGCGTTTCTCTTTGTCCTGAGAATCTTGAGGTGGTTGGCGGATGGCATAGATCTCAAGGCACATTCCAAAGTTCTGAGCAAACGCCTGTCCTCGTTGAGTATACCGTTGTACCAAGGTTAGAATCTTTCAGAGAGACTCTTTTTAGTTGCAGAGGTGCTACCTCATTTATTATTGATGTCATGGTCGAGAGGTAGTGGTTGGTGAGATCCTGTACTTTAGGAGATCCTGCAGGGGGCAACAGTAGGTTGTGACAGGATGAAGGCAAGGTGTTGGGGTTGAGTTTTTTCAGGTCCCTTTTCTACACTTTTGGCCTTGTGGATTGAGCTGAGTTCAGTTTCACTGTTTCCTTAATAATGAAGGTGATGATGTGATAGTCCGACCAGTCACAAGGTTGGATCGACTCTAGCTGAATGTAGTCTGTTTTAGAGATTAATAGGTCCAGAATTGAACCTTTGTCGTGTGTTGGGCTGTTGCAGAATTGCGTTGGGTCTAGATCAACTAGGAAATTCTTGAGACTGTTCACCGCTGTATCGTTAAGATCATCCCAGTGGAGGGGGGGCGTGGCCGACCGGGCAGCGTAATGGCTGCCTAGCAAGCGAGCTCCGCCGGCTGTTGCACTTTATCCTGACATAATCCTGGCTGTTTCGTGTCGAAACCGAACACAATCTGGTTCTACTGGTGTCCGATAGTCTGGGGCAGACTCGACTCGATCCTGGGGGCCCTGGCGTGCCCGGACCCGGCCTGCTAGGCTCCGGCTGAGTTGACCGGGACTAACCCTGAGCGCGATCCGACGGCTGTGAAGCTCCGGCTGGGGACCCTACGCCAATCGAGACCGGGGCTTAGTGGGCCCGCCCGGAGCGGAGTAACGGCGGAAGGTACGAGCCGAGTGTCCGCGCCTGCTGGGGTGGGTAAATGCCACTGTGGAAGCTACTATTGCCTCAAATAAGCGGATTATGCTGGGCAACTTCAGAGACATTGGAATATGAAGCTCGCCTGGCTGGTCAAGCCGCCACAATAACGGGCCGCCATTTTGGATTGGGCTGCACTACTTCGCGGCACGCTTGGAGGAGAGGCCCACCTTGGTGTCCTGTGCCCTCGCTGCTGGCCGTGGGGGCGCGCTGGGATCTGCGGGGCTCAAGGGGGTGCACATGGTGGTGTGCTAGACCCCTACAGCGAGGCATCATATTTACCTGTCGGCACCCACGTGGAATCATAGGACTGCTGGTGTTGAGCCTGTACATGCTGAGGTGGAGACTGGTCCCCAGCATCATTATCGGCAGTTGACCTGGCCTTGGCGAGTCTGAGAGGATTCCGGTAGGCAGAGTTAGGAACCACTGCCTGGCAGGGGTATTGTGCCGTCATCTTGAACACGTCGCGCGTCCCTAGCGCGAACAGAGGTTTACGCGGCATTGCTGAGAACTGCAGGGGATGGCCCATCTGTGATCCTGAGCCCCCAGATGACTCCTCACACGGTGTACTCCATCTCATCTACTGCCTAGCTGTTAAAACCGGACGGGGAGGTCTCCCTCCGGTGCGGTGCGACGTCGCCCAACTGCCAGCTTGTCTGCCCTGACCTGCATGGAGTATCATTGCTAGTGGAGCAGCTGCTCAATTTGGAGAACTCGTAATTCTTGGCCTGTGCTATACCTCACTCCTCATCCCTGAAACCCGCAGATCGCTTGTGCTCCGCTCTTGTACATACGACGGTTGCTGGGGGGCACAGACCATGGGGAAGGGCGACCCCAGGCAGCCGAGGCTTACTTTTGAGCAGAAGAAGCAGCCCAAACAGTCGGAGCAAGACTCCATAGCTGCAGGGGGATCGTCCCAGGAGGTTCCTCCGGAAGTGGATGTTACTGCGCTATTGCTAGAGGTACGCTCAAGCCTTAAAAGTATTGACGCAAAACTGGATGCCATGACTGCCCAGCTAGAAAACATGCGTTACCAGGTTGCCACGCACAAAACGCGCCTCGACAGCCTTGAAAATAGGCACACGGAATGCTGCGAGTTCCAACAAGCAACCAAGTCACACATTACCAATATGGAGAAGAGAATTGAGGCGCTGTGTGCTAAGGCGGACGATTTGGAGGCGCGCTCTAGACGGTGCAATGTTCGGGTCACGGGTATTCCGGAGACCACGGCGATGGGGAAAATGGTGGTCTTCATAACGGAACTGTTACATGACATTTTTGACCCAAACCTTTCTCCGATGTTTACTGTCGAACGGGCACACAGGACATTGGGGAAGAAGCCACCGGTTGGGGCCCCGCCACGACCGATCCTAGTGAAACTCCTCAACTACCAGGACAGAGACTTGATATTGCGCTTGGCGAGGGAGAAAGGGAAGATTACACATAAAGGGAACAACGTCTCCTTTTATCCAGATTTCGCACCCCTGGTGCAGGCTGCCCGCAAGGAATTTCTGCCTGCCAAAAAACTGCTGCTCCAAGCGGAAATCCCATACTCCCTCATGTACCCTGCCAAACTCAGGGTCGTCCATGAAGGCACAACGCACCACTTCCTCGATGCAAGGTCAGCTCTGAAATTTGCGAAACATATAAGTGGGCCCAGAACCAAGAGGAAAGCTCCAACCGAGGTCGACGCTGATGGCCAGTTGAGTGACAATGACTGACATGTGTGAGCCCTGCTATGTTGCTACTTCTGGGTATGGTACATCTGTTACTGATGTCACTACCATGGTCCTGCTGATCCTGTTGATTGGCTCACAGTACTGAGCAGTGGGCTGACTATCTGATCTAGAACGTAGTTTGGGTATTGTGACTCTCTTAGATGGCCATTGCTGGGGGTTCTATCGTTATGTGCGCCTTTTGGCTGTGAGTTGAGCCGATTTTTAAGTTTGCGAAACAGCCTATATTAGTGCAGCCACCCTGTGTACACAGGGGTGTACGCTCGAGATGCCGCGCCTCCGAGGGGTGTCTCCCGCACTTCAAATGTTCTACTGTTCCAACGCCTTTGGCGTGTTAGGGGGGTCTTGACACAACCTAATTGGGGGGTTGGTGTGGGAGGGGGGTGGAGTTGGGATTGGGGTCAGTTGGCAAGTCGTCGGTGTTATATGAATATACCTGTACTTTCTGGCATACAATGTTATAGTGTGGGTCAGCTGGTGAACATTTGCACAACTTTAGACAGCATGCAATGGGAGTGACTAAAGTTTTTACCTGGAATATACGAGGCTTGAATGACGGCAGGAAATCCAGGTTAATGCACGGCTACCTACTCAGGCACAACATAGACATCTGTTTCTTGCAGGACACACACATCTATTCCACATGTTCGCCCAGACTCAAGCATTCAAGATGGGGGTCCACGTATTCAGCAATTTTTTCTAATTATGCTAGAGGTGTAACTATACTTATAAGGCGAGGCCTAGTCTGGAAGGAGCATACAGTGATAAGTGATGAGGAAGGCAGGTATGTGGTGCTACATGGCACCATGCTGGGCAAGAGCGTGGTACTGGCTGCTGTAAACGGGCCGAACGTTAAAGACCCGGAGTTCTTCAGGGAAATATGGGCGCAAATTGTGATTCTGGACTGCCCCACGGTTATTTGGGGAGGTGATTTCAATGTGGTTACAGATGATTCCTTAGATAGAAAGGGCTTGTCCAGGAGGTTACATCCGCATGCCAGCCAGGCATTACAAGACATAATTGATGAGGGCTCACTGATTGATATATGGAGATCCCGCAACACACACACAAAAGTAGGTACATGCATTTCTGCACATCACGCTGCCTGGTCCAGACTGGACTTTTGGCCGGTATCCCAAGATGTGGCTGCATGGACTGTAGATGTCGGAATTATGGCCCAATCCCTCTCGGACCACGCCCCCTGCCTCTTAGAATTAGACATTCCAGGGGCCCCTACTGGGGCCTTTACTTGGTGACTCCCGCCGCATGCGCTCCAAGATACAGCCTTTACCGAAGAAATAAGACAAGACATAACAGACTAATTTGCTAACAATGAGGGTTCTGTTACTACTGATTCAGTTTTGTGGGACGCCTTCAAAGTGGTCATAAGAGGACCGTGCATAGCGAGAAGAGCAGGGGTGTTAAAGGCCATTAGGAATACCATAGCTGAGATAGAGAGGGAGATTAAAACACTTGAGCAACTCTTCTGCGCTGACCATACCCCAGACCTAGCCTCTCCGATATAGCTAAATTACTAGAATTCACCGAGGAGGCCCAGCGCGAGCTAAAATTCGTGGGTAAACAAGCAGAGGCCCGGAGATACGGGGAGGAGGACAGACCCAGTCGAACCTTAGCTAGAATGATAAATTCCACTGCACTACCCACTCATGTACACACAATCATTGATTCTGAGGGGGCTGTGACAACGGGACACAGTGAAATACTACAAGCGTTCGCTACATACTACTCAAATTTATACACGTCCACACAGGCTGCATCAAAGGATGACCTCATGTCATTTTTGGAGTCCATAGCGCTTGTTTGGTTCAATAACGCACATAGGCAATATATGGAACTACCTGTTACAGTACAAGACATTGTCAAAACGATTAAAGCCCTACAGCTGAACAAAGCTCCGGGACCGGATGGTCTTACGGTGGCATTCTATAAAACATATGCGGATGAGCTTGCCCCACGGATGCACGCAGTTTTTGCAGAGGCTCTTGAAGTGGGTATACTACCTGAGTCAATGAGGGAAGCCCTTATTATAACTTTGCTGAAACCGGATAAAGACAGTCAGTGCCTAGATTCATACAGACCCTTGTCACTAATAAATGTGGACGTAAAAATCTACGCGAAAATAATAGCGCATCGTCTCCAGCCTTTGCTTCCCATGGTGGCCCTCCCGGACCAGTCAGGATTCATACCTGGCCGCGCAACCACGCATAACCTGAGAACCGCGTTCTCAGTGCTGCATTATTTGCATCCTAACGTACAAGCTGCGGTGGTATTTTTAGATGCCACGAAAGCATTTGACTCTCTTGAATGGCCATACCTTTTTATTATATTGGAGCGCATGGGATTTAGCCCGTTGTTTATAAATCAAATTAGATTGCTCTACACTGCCCCCAAGGCTAGGGTGAAAGTAAATGGCATGATATCGGATCCGTTCACGATCTCCAGGGGTACGAGGCAGGGATGTCCGTTATCCCCACTACTGTTCGCAATTGCCATGGAGCCATTAGCAGCCAGAGTCAGGCAACACCATACTGCCAGGGGTATTGGCTTCAGCTCCCGTAGTTTGCTAATCTCGCTCTATGCTGATGACGCCACTCTATATGTTAGTAATCCGACTGAGAACCTAAATCCACTTTTGAGAGAATTTGTTAGATTTGGGGGACTCTCAGGTGTCTCTATAAATTGGTCTAAGTCAGTAATCTTTCCACTAACTGATAATACCTTGGAGGTTCAGTCGGACTACCCCTTACGCTGGGAGGCGGATGAGGTGAAGTACCTGGGTGTTTGGATTAGCCGTAAGCTCCAGGACGTTTGGACTCTGAATTTTGGTAGGGCGGTGTCCTGGCTCGAAAGCAAAGTGGCTATATGGTCGAAACTCCCTCTCTCTCTGGCGGGTAGAATTACACTTGCGAAGATGATTGTACTGCCCAAATTTCTTTATTTATTTGCAAACATACCTATCCCATTGACACAATATTTCTTCACCTGTTTGCGCTCGCATCTGTAGGCACTGATATGGGCTGGGAGTCAAGCTAGAATCTCGTGGGCATTGCTAACACTACCGCTGAGACAGGGGGGCATGGGCGCACCGGACATGCAGTTATACGCACTCTGCGCGCAGGCCCAATATCTCCACTTCTGGGCCTATCCTACGCCTTATCAGCCACAGGTGGCGGTAGAACTAGACATGGTGGCTCTGCTGCCCCTGAGTGTGGCCTTGTATCGTAAAACTCCCCGGCCCACACAAGACATTGACTCGGCCAACATGCTCCGCTGGACATGGCGTGAGTTGCAAAAGCGAGCAAACCTAGCCCTATTATATGTGCCTGCGATCCCGATTAGACAGAATCCCATGCTCCCGTGCCTGGAAGAGGGTGGAGGAGACATCTCGATTGCGGGATCCACTTTACACACATTTGCGGACCTCTATCCAGATGGCATGTTCCTAGCTCTACAGACTGCGGAGGAGGACCAGCCATTGTCTTTTAGAGACAAGTTTGCCCACCATAAACTAAAATCTGCATGCAAACCGATGTGGGACAAATTCCCTGAGGAGCCGCCGCACCTACATACACTACAAAACATATTAGCGAGGGCATCCCGGAAGAAACTTGTATCGCGCTTATACAATTCCATTCAGGAGCAATCCCCTGTTATGGTGCCTAAGTCCCTGCAGTGGTGGAATGCTGAACTGGTGTCGCCCCTGTCTGAGGAGCAGTGGTCATTCTGTTGTAGGCAGTTGTTGGAACTTTCCCCAAACTACAAACTTCGACTCATACACTTTAAGTTCCTCCATAGATTCTACCGTACCCCATTAGCACTCCATCAAATGGGTATTAAAGAGGACGACAAATGCTGGAAGTGTGGGGAGGAGGGTGCTTCTTTTCTGCATGTAGCTTGGAACTGCTCTGCTCTGTTTGACTACTGTAAGGATAAAGAACATACATTTTGAACTTAATACAGAAAGTAATCACATAGACATTAAATCAAACCGCCATGTTTTAATCACAATGGGGATGTATAACAAATAACGACAATAATCAAGTATTAGAAGTGAACAAGTGGAGCAATGCCCCGGAGGGAGGGGTAGTGCGTGATGATGTGAGGATACTGTGATTGGGAAAGGTTAGGGTGACAGAATAATCAATACTTCAAACCACAATAGTTTTGATGGTTACACATTATGTACAAGAAAAAACAAAAGAACTTGGATTATAAATCAAGCCATATCATACTCCACACAGTACAGTATATGAACGGTTGGGCAGTGGAGTTGACATTTAAAAACAGATAGTTGTCGACGTTTCGACCCTCTCAGATATGCAGGTCTTATTATATCCTTGCAGCGGGGTCTTCTTCAGGACAAGGGAGATGGGGCAGACCACCTATGTTAATATATACTAGCTGGTATTATTATGCAAATTAAAACTAAAAGAATTGAATTACATTGACTTGGATTCAGGAAAGCACACGGTTCAAATTACGATGGGAGGGAACATGCACCAATATAGAAAGCATTGTGGCCCCCTGATTATGGGGTGCCAATAATCGGATGTTCGCATCACCGTGAATGGTGGCATGTATTCAAAAGAGGGCATGGAATGCTATTAGTCCATCAGGTATAGTGACCCCCTCACTATCGAGTGTCATTGGTTGCATATTACACCGTGAGTGGTCGGATATATTTCAAAGAGGGAGCGTGGGAAACTAGTGATCCGTCACCCGGTGGTGTGTGAACGGTATGACAATTCCGGACTGGTTTACAAAGGAATATCTATCGTTACCTTATTGAAAACGATTCGGAATCTGAAAAGGATGAAGGGACATCCTGTTTGATGTTCCTGTAGAGAAATATACAAAGAGGGTCCGACAGGTTGCTATATGCCGGGACGGACACACCATACACTTATTGTGGCAGAAAGGCAGAGAGCCCGGAGGCACTTACCCCGTTAGTCTGAAAACAATGTTCGGAGTCTGATTGGATCGTCCAACAGATCTGTGCATTGAGTAAAAGGAGAGTGTAATTATAAAGGGGCGCTACCTCTAACATTATAAAATACACCCTATGTCACCGGACGTGCCGCATGTCGAGCTTACCGGAGGCCGAATGAATCTGGCTAGGAATCCGCACGAATTAGCAATGACGATTCTCGGTTCCTGATTCATTAAGTTACTATGGTAGCGGAGTCACGTGATGACCCGCGCTAGTGTGGAGCTAGACGAAAGACTGAATCAATGTTAGGCGGTTGCTAGGACACCGCGTGAAGGAATTATACGGGAAAGTTACTATGGTTGAGTGCTATTTGAAAGGAAACATTCCATGAGACCTTGCTTTAGTGTGCGATTAGGGAAAGATAAAAGTCTGTAATCAAGAGAAAACTCAACCAATATGAGCCAAAGTTATACGAAGACAACAGAGTTCAATTTGCTTGTTGATCCTAAAACAAGTAAGTAAGTAGAACATGTCACGTGCCAGAAGGGATATATCTTGGTACATCATATCGCTTACTGGCGTACCTCTCACAAGAGGGTAAAGGCCAGAGGACACTTTGACGAGTGATAAAAATATGTGCATATCAAGGGCATTTTTTAAATAACCAGCGTACCTCTCACAAGAGGGTAAAGGCCAGTTAGTCCTTGGACACTTAATATAACAAACATCTACATTATCTGGTGGGGTCAATCTGTCAGGCGTACCTCTCACAGGAGGGTAAAGGCCGCTGGTAGAGCGATGTTTGTCACATCAAACGCATAGAGAAAACACATGGAAAACACACATAGAAGAAACATAGAAAAAACAGGTGATCCGTATCAATATAGTAACTGAATGGCGTACCTCTTGCATAAGGGTAAAGGCCATGATATCATACATTGAATGGACTCCATAGTCAAGGCAAAGTGGCCAGCTGAGAGAAGGAGCTATCATGCTCGTTGAGACCCTTTTCAATGGAGTTGAAGAAAAACATCCATTTCAATTCACGGGTGTTTAAGATACTTGAGATGTTACCTCCCCGGGGTCCCAGAATCGCTTTCTCTATTACTACCCATCTGAGACTGTCTGGTGTGTGTGAGGATGCGGTGAAATGTTCAACCAAGGGGGCCCCCTGTACCTCACACCTGATTCTGCTCATATGCTGGAGAATGCGCACCTTGATTTTCTGCTGTGTTTGGCCTATGTATATCTGTTTGCATGGGCAGAGTATCGCATATATAACGTTCGAGGAATTGCAGTTCGTCTGTGCCTTCAGCTGAATTTTTAATTGACCGTATTGGAATTCTTTTCCTTGGATGGTGGTCTCACAGGCTTTACAGTTTCCACACTTCGAGTGGCCGGTCACAGGGGGCAGGTTCCACAGAGGTGTGATCGTGGGATCCTGAGGTGTCGGTAGCAAGGATCTGACCACGAAATCTTTCACACTTTTGGCTTTTTTGAAGGCGTGTAGAGGTACTGATGGTTGATCGATATCGTCCGATATCAATTTCCAATGATGATTTATAATCCGTTTAATTTGATTGCTCCTAGTGTTGAAAGTGGTAACACAAACAATCCTCATTTCCTGTTGATTCCTGTTAGTGTTAGGAGATAGTAGTTCCTCGCGGGATAAAACCAAGCTCTTTTTCTGGACTGCTTGACTAGACGTCTGGGGTACCCTCTTGCCAACAGTCGATTGGTGAGCTCATCAGATTCCATCAGGTAATGCTCACGATCCGAGCAGTTTCTACGAATTCGGAGAAATTGCCCGAAGGGCAAATTATCCCGGAGGGCTCTGGGATGATGGCTGTCGTAATACAACAAAGAATTCCTCTCTGCTGGTTTACGATAGAGCTTCGTAAGTAGGACTCCTGCATCCTCATAGATGGTGAGATCAAGGAAATTTATGCTATGATTGTCGGATTCTATCGTGAACTTCAAGAAGTCAGATTGCTGATTCAGCCAGGTGAAGAAGGACATTAGATCATCAGGATTCCCATTCCAAATTATGAGAATATCATCAATATATCGCATCCAGAGACCAAGTTGGTCTCTGAATGGATTTACTGAATTGAGTATGGTGTCCTCCTCAAATGCGGCCATATAGAGAATGGCTACATCAGGAGCAAAGGGAGCCCCCATTGCTACACCAGACGTTTGGATATAGAACTTGTTCTTGAAAATAAAAAAGTTGTTAGTCATTGCAATCCGGAGCAAGGCCACGATGAATTCAGTGGGTACTTGGACCGGTGCAGGGCGTCGTTGTAAGCATCGTGATATTACATTCAAGGCTTCTTGTTGCGGGATTGATGTATAGAGCGACACCACGTCGCATGTAGCCAACCTTTGGAGCTCTGAGTCAAAGGGAGAGTTCTCAACAATATTGATTGTGTGCATTGTGTCCCGAAGATAGGTGGGGGTGGATTCCGCCAATGGTTTCAAAAAGAAGTCAATGTACTTGCCCAGGGGTTCAAGTATGGAACCACATCCAGATACAATCGGTCTTCCCGGTGGGTTGTTCATACTTTTATGGATCTTGGGAATCGTATAAATTGTAGCCAACCGGGGATGTTTTTGGTTCAAAAAATTGAATTCCAATTCAGAAAGGAAACCCACCTCCAATCCTGCTTTGGTAATTTCAAGAATTTCAAGTGCAATTGCTTTCGAAGGGTCAGCTCGCAAAAGTTGATAACTGACTCCGTCATTGAGTTGACGCAGGACCTCGGATTCATATGAGGACAAGTCTTGGACAACAATGGCGCCCCCTTTGTCCGCCGGTTTAATAACCACTTGGTCATTGTGGGCAAGTGATTGTAAGGCCGCCTTCTCTTCTCTGCTCGTGTTGTACCGGACAAACGATTTGGTACCTAAAAGTAGCTGTACATCACGCCATACTACCTCCTCAAATGCCAGAATCTTGTGTGACATGGTGCTATTATAAGGAACAAAAGTAGAAGGGGGTCTGAGGCCGGTTACCGATGGTTGCATTCTTCGTTCTGAGTTTCGAAAAAAATACTTCAGCCTGATCTTACGAAAAAATTGGTAGAGTTCTGCGCGGATGGTGAAGTTGTCCGGGTTGTTCGTAGGAACATATGATCGTCCTTTGTCCAATACTTTGATTTCATTAACACTGAGAGTTTGTTTTGAGATGTTAACAACAGGGCTACTGGGCAACGGAGGGGCACCTCCCAATAGTTTCATTTCAAAACGTCCGTCTGTACCATTCACCATCTGTATGTTTTGTTCCGGGTAACCCGTTCTCCGTGTTGTTCTGATTGGAACTGAACCTGTTTTTGTGGTTGACCACGACCTCCATCCCAATTGCTTGCATGTGGTTGAAATCCATGCTGGTTGCCTCTGGGCCAGTTGTTGCCCCGACCTCGAGGGGGTCGCCATGACCATTGGCGTTGACCCAAAAAAGGATTGTATTGGTGTTGTTGCTGCTGGTGTCCGTAGTCTGGGCAGTTGTATTGGTTGCTGGGACCAGGTTGTTCGTGTTCTCCTTCAGAACTGTAGGAGGAATCCGAGAAAGTCTGGTAGTTCCGTCTACCTCTATAGGACCCGCGCCCCCGATTGGTGAAGCGGCCCTGGTTGTCCTGGCGGAAATAGTCTTCCTGGAGGTACGGGTAGGTCTTTTTCTTGTCATACAGCCTTATGTCTCGGGCTAGTTTCTCAAGTTTGCAATTTTGTGTCGTTAAGTTGAAATCCTTGAGAGTGGCTTCCAGATTGTTGAGGGTTTCCTTGGCGTTTGCAAAGTTTGCGTCGGCTGCTATCTCCGCTTTGAGGGTCTTGATCTCAGCACTGATAACTTGGACTTGGTCGGCAGCTGTCTCCACCCCCAGGACCATCCAATGCCGAGAGCAATTGTTGGCAACGTGGCTGAACCCTTCCTTGAATTTTGGGACTTCTATGAAGATGGCAGGTTCGATCTTAATCTGGAGCCCCACCGGAATGATATTCTCTTTGAGATACCGTGTCAGAAGATGGCCATGCCATCTGGTGCGGACCAACTTCTTTTCAAGCCGTTCCAGGCGAGAGATTTTATCTTTAACTGTGAAGTCTATAATTGGGATGTCGTTGGAGACAAAGAAATTGTTCGGATTTTCCAACAATTTGTCTATATAATCTTCAGAGTATGATAAGAGTTCCCTTTCGACCATTGTGTGCTGTGTCCAACTTAATTGGATTTAGAGAAACCTCGCAGACCAGTGTCTGCTCGAAGTAGAGTATAATTGGGGGGGTTTTACCCAAAAGGAGTCCCTGGGACCTGGGTTAGCTAAGTATTATGAGGAAGGGGTCCCATAAGGATAAAGAACATAAATTTTGAACTTAATACAGAAAGTAATCACATAGACATTGAATCAAACCGCCATGTTTTAATCACAATGGGGATGTATAACAAATAACGACAATAATCAAGTATTAGAAGTGAACAGGTGGAGCAATGCCCCGGAGGGAGGGGGAGTGCGTGATGATGTGAGGATACTGTGATTGGGAAAGGTTAGGGTGACAGAATAATCAATACTTCAAACCACAATAGTTTTGATGGTTACACATTATGTACAAGAAAAAACAAAAGAACTTGGATTATAAATCAAGCCATATCATACTCCACACAGTACAGTATATGAACGGTTGGGCAGTGGAGTTGACATTTAAAAACAGATAGTTGTCGACGTTTCGACCCTCTCAGATATGCAGGTCTTATTATATCCTTGCAGCGGGGTCTTCTTCAGGACAAGGTAGATGGGGCAGACCACTTATGTTAATATATAATAGCTGGTATTATTATGCGAATTAAAACTAAAGGAATTGAATTACATTGACTTGGATTCAGGAAAGCACACGGTTCAAATTACGATGGGAGGGAACATGCACCAATATAGAAAGCATTGTGGCCCCCTGATTATGGGGTGCCAATAATCGGATGTTCGCATCACCGTGAATGGTGGCATGTATTCAAAAGAGGGCATGGAATGCTATTAGTCCATCAGGTATAGTGACCCCCTCACTATCGAGTGTCATTGGTTGCATATTACACCGTGAGTGGTCGGATATATTTCAAAGAGGGAGCGTGGGAAACTAGTGATCCGTCACCCGGTGGTGTGTGAACGGCATGACAATTCCGGACTGGTTTACAAAGGAATATCTATCGTTACCTTATTGAAAACGATTCGGAATCTGAAAAGGTTGAAGGGACATCCTGTTTGATGTTCCTGTAGAGAAATATACAAAGAGGGTCCGACAGGTTGCTATATGCCGGGACGGACACACCATACACTTATTGTGGCAGAAAGGCAGAGAGCCCGGAGGCACTTACCCCGTTAGTCTGAAAACAATGTTCGGAGTCTGATTGGATCGTCCAACAGATCTGTGCATTGAGTAAAAGGAGAGTGTAATTAAAAAGGGGCGCTACCTCTAGCATTATAAAATACACCCTATGTCACCGGACGTGCCGCATGTCGAGCTTACCGGAGGCGGAATGAATCTGGCTAGGAATCCGCACGAATTAGCAATGGCGATTCTCGGTTCCTGATTCATTAAGTTACTATGGTAGCGGAGTCACGTGATGACCCACGCTAGTGTGGAGCTAGACGAAAGACTGAATCAATGTTATGCGGTTGCTAGGACACCGCGTGAAGGAATTATACGGGAAAGTTACTATGGTTGAGTGCTACTTGAAAGGAAACGTTCCATGAGACCTTGCTTTAGTGTGCGATTAGGGAAAGATAAAAGTCTGTAATCAAGAGAAAACTCAACCAATATGAGCCAAAGTTATACGAAGACAACAGAGTTCAATTTGCTTGTTGATCCTAAAACAAGTAAGTAAGTAGAACATGTCACGTGCCAGAAGGGATATATCTTGGTACATCATATCGCTTACTGGCGTACCTCTCACAAGAGGGTAAAGGCCAGAGGATACTTTGACGAGTGATAAAAAATGTGCATATCAAGGGCATTTTTTAAATAACCAGCGTACCTCTCACAAGAGGGTAAAGGCCAGTTAGTCCTTGGACACTTAATATAACAAACATCTACATTATCTGGTGGGGTCAATCTGTCAGGCGTACCTCTCACAGGAGGGTAAAGGCCGCTGGTAGAGCGATGTTTGTCACATCAAACGCATAGAGAAAACACATGGAAAACACACATAGAAGAAACATAGAAAAAACAGGTGATCCGTATCAATATAGTAACCTTATAGATCACCTGTAGCTCCACACTAGCGCGGGTCATCACGTGACTCCGCTACCATAGTAACTTAATGAATCAGGAACCGAGAATCGCCATTGCTAATTCGTGCGGATTCCTAGCCAGATTCATTCGGCCTCCGGTAAGCTCGACATGCGGCACGTCCGGTGACATAGGGTGTATTTTATAATGTTAGAGGTAGCGCCCCTTCATAATTACACTCTCCTTTTACTCAATGCACAGATCTGTTCGACGATCCAATCAGACTCCGAACATTGTTTTCAGACTAACGGGGTAAGTGCCTCCGGGCTCTCTGCCTTTCTGCCACAATAAGTGTATGGTGTGTCCGTCCCGGCATATAGCAACCTGTCGGACCCTCTTTGTATATTTCTCTACAGGAACATCAAACAGGATGTCCCTTCAACCTTTTCAGATTCCGAATCGTTTTCAATAAGGTAACGATAGATATTCCTTTGTAAACCAGTCCGGAATTGTCATGCCGTTCACACACCACCGGGTGACGGATCACTAGTTTCCCACGCTCCCTCTTTGAAATATATCCGACCACTCACGGTGTAATATGCAACCAATGACACTCGATAGTGAGGGGGTCACTATACCTGATGGACTAATAGCATTCCATGCCCTCTTTTGAATACATGCCACCATTCACGGTGATGCGAACATCCGATTATTGGCACCCCATCATCAGGGGGCCACAATGCTTTCTATATTGGTGCATGTTCCCTCCCATCGTAATTTGAACCGTGTGCTTTCCTGAATCCAAGTCAATGTAATTCAATTCCTTTAGTTTTAATTCGCATAATAATACCAGCTATTATATATTAACATAGGTGGTCTGCCCCATCTCCCTTGTCCTGAAGAAGACCCCGCTGCAAGGATATAATAAGACCTGCATATCTGAGAGAGTCGAAACGTCGACAACTATCTGTTTTTAAATGTCAACTCCACTGCCCAACCGTTCATATACTGTACTGTGTGGAGTATGATATGGCTTGATTTATAATCCAAGTTCTTTTGTTTTTTCTTGTACATAATGTGTAACCATCAAAACTATTGTGGTTTGAAGTATTGATTATTCTGTCACCCTAACCTTTCCCAATCACAGTATCCTCACATCATCACGCACTCCCCCTCCCTCCGGGGCATTGCTCCACCTGTTCACTTCTAATACTTGATTATTGTCGTTATTTGTTATACATCCCCATTGTGATTAAAACATGGCGGTTTGATTCAATGTCTATGTGATTACTTTCTGTATTAAGTTAAAAATTTATGTTCTTTATCCTTATGGGACCCCTTCCTCATAATACTTAGCTAACCCAGGTCCCAGGGACTCCTTTTGGGTAAAACCCCCCCAATTATACTCTACTTCGAGCAGACACTGGTCTGCGAGGTTTCTCTAAATCCAATTAAGTTGGACACAGCACACAATGGTCGAAAGGGAACTCTTATCATACTCTGAAGATTATATAGACAAATTGTTGGAAAATCCGAACAATTTCTTTGTCTCCAACGACATCCCAATTATAGACTTCACAGTTAAAGATAAAATCTCTCGCCTGGAACGGCTTGAAAAGAAGTTGGTCCGCACCAGATGGCATGGCCATCTTCTGACACGGTATCTCAAAGAGAATATCATTCCGGTGGGGCTCCAGATTAAGATCGAACCTGCCATCTTCATAGAAGTCCCAAAATTCAAGGAAGGGTTCAGCCACGTTGCCAACAATTGCTCTCGGCATTGGATGGTCCTGGGGGTGGAGACAGCTGCCGACCAAGTCCAAGTTATCAGTGCTGAGATCAAGACCCTCAAAGCGGAGATAGCAGCCGACGCAAACTTTGCAAACGCCAAGGAAACCCTCAACAATCTGGAAGCCACTCTCAAGGATTTCGACTTAACGACACAAAATCGCAAACTTGAGAAATTAGCCCGAGACATAAGGCTGTACGACAAGAAAAAGACCTACCCGTACCTCCAGGAAGACTATTTCCGCCAGGACAACCAGGGCCGCTTCACCAATCGGGGGCGCGGGTCCTATAGAGGTAGACGGAACTACCAGACTTTCTCGGATTCCTCGTACAGTTCTGAAGGAGAACACGAACAACCTGGTCCCAGCAACCAATACAACTGCCCAGACTACGGACACCAGCAGCAACAACACCAATACAATCCTTTTTTGGGTCAACGCCAATGGTCATGGCGACCCCCTCGAGGTCGGGGCAACAACTGGCCCAGAGGCAACCAGCGTGGATTTCAACCACATGCAAGCAATTGGGATGGAGGTCGTGGTCAACCACAAAAACAGGTTCAGTTCCAATCAGAACAACACGGAGAACGGGTTACCCGGAACAAAACATACAGATGGTGAATGGTACCGACGGACGTTTTGAAATGAAACTATTGGGAGGTGCCCCTCCGTTGCCCAGTAGCCCTGTTGTTAACATCTCAAAACAAACTCTCAGTGTTAATGAAATCAAAGTATTGGACAAAGGACTATCATATGTTCCTACGAACAACCCGGACAACTTCACCATCCGCGCAGAACTCTACCAATTTTTTCGTAAGATCAGGCTGAAGTATTTTTTTCGAAACTCAGAACCAAGAATGCAACCATCGGTAACCGGCCTCAGACCCCCTTCTACTTTTGTTCCTTATAATAGCACCATGTCACACAAGATTCTGGCATTTGAGGAGGTAGTATGGCGTGATGTACAGCTACTTTTAGGTACCAAATCGTTTGTCCGGTACAACACGAGCAGAGAAGAGAAGGCGGCCTTACAATCACTTGCCCACAATGACCAAGTGGTTATTAAACCGGCGGACAAAGGGGGCGCCATTGTTGTCCAAGACTTGTCCCCATATGAATCCGAGGTCCTGCGTCAACTCAATGACGGAGTCAGTTATCAACTTTTGCGAGCTGACCCTTCGAAAGCAATTGCACTTGAAATTCTTGAAATTACCAAAGCAGGATTGGAGGTGGGTTTCCTTTCTGAATTGGAATTCAATTTTTTGAACCAAAAACATCCCCGGTTGGCTACAATTTATACGATTCCCAAGATCCATAAAAGTATGAACAACCCACCGGGAAGACCGATTGTATCTGGATGTGGTTCCATACTTGAACCCCTGGGCAAGTACATTGACTTCTTTTTGAAACCATTGGCGGAATCCACCCCCACCTATCTTCGGGACACAATGCACACGATCAATATTGTTGAGAACTCTCCCTTTGACTCAGAGCTCCAAAGGTTGGCTACATGCGACGTGGTGTCGCTCTATACATCAATCCCGCAACAAGAAGCCTTGAATGTAATATCACGATGCTTACAACGACGCCCTGCACCGGTCCAATTACCCACTGAATTCATCGTGGCCTTGCTCCAGATTGCAATGACTAACAACTTTTTTATTTTCAAGAACAAGTTCTATATCCAAACGTCTGGTGTAGCAATGGGGGCTCCCTTTGCTCCTGATGTAGCCATTCTCTATATGGCCGCATTTGAGGAGGACACCATACTCAATTCAGTAAATCCATTCAGAGACCAACTTGGTCTCTGGATGCGATATATTGATGATATTCTCATAATTTGGAATGG
Organism: Lissotriton helveticus; assembly: GCF_964261635.1. Lineage (NCBI taxonomy): Eukaryota > Metazoa > Chordata > Amphibia > Caudata > Salamandridae > Lissotriton > Lissotriton helveticus. The sequence goes on along the minus strand of NC_136067.1, from coordinate 766,207,239 downwards.
GAATCCTGATGATCTAATGTCCTTCTTCACCTGGCTGAATCAGCAATCTGACTTCTTGAAGTTCACGATAGAATCCGACAATCATAGCATACATTTCCTTGATCTCACCATCTATGAGGATGCAGGAGTCCTACTTACGAAGCTCTATCGTAAACCAGCAGAGAGGAATTCTTTGTTGTATTACGACAGCCATCATCCCAGAGCCCTCCGGGATAATTTGCCCTTCGGGCAATTTCTCCGAATTTGTAGCAACTGCTTGGATCGTGAGCATTACCTGATGGAATCTGATGAGCTCACCAATCGACTGTTGGCAAGAGGGTACCCCAGACGTCTAGTCAAGCAGTCCAGAAAAAGAGCTTGGTTTTATCCCCGCGAGGAACTACTATCTCCTAACACTAACAGGAATCAACAGGAAACGAGGATTGTTTGTGTTACCACTTTCAACACTAGGAGCAATCAAATTAAACGGATTATAAATCATCATTGGAAATTGATATAGGACGATATCGATCAACCATCAGTACCTCTACACGCCTTCAAAAAAGCCAAAAGTGTGAAAGATTTCGTGGTCAGATCCTTGCTACCGACACCTCAGGATCCCACGATCACAACTCTGTGGAACCTGCCCCCTGTGACCGGCCACTCGAAGTGTGGAAACTGTAAAGCCTGTGAGACCACCATCCAAGGAAAAGAATTCCAATACGGTCAATTAAAAATTCAGCTGAAGGCACAGACGAACTGCAATTCCTCGAACGTTATATATGCGATACTCTGCCCATGCAAACAGATATACATAGGCCAAACACAGCAGAAAATCAAGGTGCGCATTCTCCAGCATATGAGCAGAATCAGGTGTGAGGTACAGGGGGCCCCCTTGGTTGAACATTTCACCGCATCCTCACACACACCAGACAGTCTCGGATGGGTAGTAATAGAGAAAGCGATTCTGGGACCCCGGGGAGGTAACATCTCAAGTATCTTAAACACCCGTGAATTGAAATGGATGTTTTTCTTCAACTCCATTGAAAAGGGTCTCAACGAGCATGATAGCTCCTTCTCTCAGCTGGCCACTTTGCCTTGACTATGGAGTCCATTCAATGTATGATATCATGGCCTTTACCCTTATGCAAGAGGTACGCCATTCAGTTACTATATTGATACGGATCACCTGTTTTTTCTATGTTTCTTCTATGTGTTTTTTCCATGTGTTTTCTCTATGCGTTTGATGTGACAAACATCGCTCTACCAGCGGCCTTTACCCTCCTGTGAGAGGTACGCCTGACAGATTGACCCCACCAGATAATGTAGATGTTTGTTATATTAAGTGTCCAAGGACTAACTGGCCTTTACCCTCTTGTGAGAGGTACGCTGGTTATTTAAAAAATGCCCTTGATATGCACATATTTTTATCACTCGTCAAAGTATCCTCTGGCCTTTACCCTCTTGTGAGAGGTACGCCAGTAAGCGATATGATGTACCAAGATATATCCCTTCTGGCACGTGACATGTTCTACTTACTTACTTGTTTTAGGATCAACAAGCAAATTGAACTCTGTTGTCTTCGTATAACTTTGGCTCATATTGGTTGAGTTTTCTCTTGATTACAGACTTTTATCTTTCCCTAATCGCACACTAAAGCAAGGTCTCATGGAACGTTTCCTTTCAAATAGCACTCAACCATAGTAACTTTCCCGTATAATTCCTTCACGCGGTGTCCTAGCAACCGCCTAACATTGATTCAGTCTTTCGTCTAGCTCCACACTAGCGCGGGTCATCACGTGACTCCGCTACCATAGTAACTTAATGAATCAGGAACCGAGAATCGCCATTGCTAATTCGTGCGGATTCCTAGCCAGATTCATTCGGCCTCCGGTAAGCTCGACATGCGGCACGTCCGGTGACATAGGGTGTATTTTATAATGTTAGAGGTAGCGCCCCTTTATAATTACACTCTCCTTTTACTCAATGCACAGATCTGTTAGACGATCCAATCAGACTCCGAACATTGTTTTCAGACTAACGGGGTAAGTGCCTCCGGGCTCTCTGCCTTTCTGCCACAATAAGTGTATGGTGTGTCCATCCCGGCATATAGCAACCTGTCGGACCCTCTTTGTATATTTCTCTACAGGAACATCAAACAGGATGTCCCTTCAACCTTTTCAGATTCCGAATCGTTTTCAATAAGGTAACGATAGATATTCCTTTGTAAACCAGTCCGGAATTGTCATGCCGTTCACACACCACCGGGTGACGGATCACTAGTTTCCCACGCTCTCTCTTTGAAATATATCCGACCACTCACGGTGTAATATGCAACCAATGACACTCGATAGTGAGGGGGTCACTATACCTGATGGACTAATAGCATTCCATGCCCTCTTTTGAATACATGCCACCATTCACGGTGATGCGAACATCCGATTATTGGCACCCCATAATCAGGGGGCCACAATGCTTTCTATATTGGTGCATGTTCCCTCCAATCGTAATTTGAACCGTGTGCTTTCCTGAATCCAAGTCAATGTAATTCAATTCCTTTAGTTTTAATTCGCATAATAATACCAGCTATTATATATTAACATAGGTGGCCTGCCCCATCTCCCTTGTCCTGAAGAAGACCCCGCTGCAAGGATATAATAAGACCTGCATATCTGAGAGGGTCGAAACGTCGACAACTATCTGTTTTTAAATGTCAACTCCACTGCCCAACCGTTCATATACTGTACTGTGTGGAGTATGATATGGCTTGATTTATAATCCAAGTTCTTTTGTTTTTTCTTGTACATAATGTGTAACCATCAAAACTATTGTGGTTTGAAGTATTGATTATTCTGTCACCCTAACCTTTCCCAATCACAGTATCCTCACATCATCATGCACTCCCCCTCCCTCCGGGGCATTGCTCCACCTGTTCACTTCTAATACTTGATTATTGTCGTTATTTGTTATACATCCCCATTGTGATTAAAACATGGCGGTTTGATTCAATGTCTATGTGATTACTTTCTGTATTAAGTTCAAAATTTATGTTCTTTATCCTTATGGGACCCCTTCCTCATAATACTTAGCTAACCCAGGTCCCAGGGACTCCTTTTGGGTAAAACCCCCCCAATTATACTCTGTTTGACTACTGGTCTGAAGTCTTTGTTGCCATCAATCAAATTCTACATAGAGCGGACGCTCCTTCCCCGCTCCTTGGACTCTTGGGGTGGGTTGTTCAAACCGAGCCCAAGAGTCGGAAATTACATGCCCTACTGTTATTGTATGCTAAGAGGCAGGTGGCTATGAAATGGGGCCGCAGAGTCCGACCTAAATTTGAGGACTGGCTCTCCGATGTGACATATGGCCACACACAACTGAATGCCTATTGGGATCTGATGCCAACTGCCTCGCGGCCAAGGGATATTTGGGAGCCATTTCTCAAGTGGTCTCAAAGCAGAGAGGGGTCCCCCCCAACTGAGCCTGATAGTCTGGACGGTTAATTCCATAACGTTGCGCTGAATTTGCCCGCCGTCTGTGCCTAAGCGCCTGTGCCGCTTTTGCATCACAGAGGCAACATGGTGGATTGTCTCTTGCCTGGGTATGACGAACTATCCGTTTAAGCCTAGCGAGGTTGCTGGATGTTGTGGTCACGCACTTGTATCTGTATGCTGAGATGTGTCATCTGTTTACCAAATATACACTGACTCTGTATGCTATGTATTTTTCTCCTATTTCCTATAGGAATGGTATGCTATAACACTTGTTTTATACCTGCACTGACGCTAGCCTAATTTTTTACTTGTTTAAAAAAAAACAGGAAATATTATCCTTCCGTAATGTGCAGCATCGCTGATACTACAGCTTGGTTATATCGGACATTTGTATGTCAATGTACTATGTACGTGCTGTAATTTATTGTGCAAGCTTTAATAAATACATTATAAAAAATAAAAAAAAGATCATCCCAGTGGAGATTGAAGTCTCCGAGGAATATTTGGGGGTTTTGTCACCCCGTGTTTGAAGATACCATCAGCTAGATTCATGAAAGGGCCGTTTTGCGAGTCTTAAATAGCGATTCATAAGGAATCGCTATTAAGGACTTGCAAAACGGGATTCATGTAGGAATTGCTAAAAAAATTGCGATTCCTACACATTCCTTATTTGCGATTAGCAAATTGCTAATCGCAAATAAGGAATAACTTCCCATTCATTCCTATGGGCCTACAGGCCTACAGGCCTACAGGCCCATAGGAATGAATGGGCAGTTATTCCTTATTTGCGATTAGCAATTTGCTAATCGCAAATAAGGATGTGATTTCAAGGGTGCCAGGGGTGTCCAAAGGACACCCTGTAGCACCCCTGAAATGAAAATTTACACAGGTGTTGCGCACACACATGTGGACATGTGTGTGTGTAACATGCAAATGAGAAAAATGCACTAAAGTGCTTTAATCTATTTTTTCGCTATTTACCACGAAGTCAGACTTCGTGGTAAATAGCGGCCCAATATTGCGAATTCGCAATTTAAAATTGGTTAATGAATTGCATTTAAGGAATCTCAAATAGAGATTCCTTAAATGCAATTCTTCGCACAATAGCGAATTCTATAATAGCGATTATTGCATTTGGGATGATGAATCCCAAATGCAATAATTGCGCTCGCAAAGGGCCAGATTCTCAGAATCTGGCCCTTTGCGAGACGATTTTCTTTTCATGAATCTGGCCGTATGTCCATGAAATGTTCGGTGAAGGCGAGGTTCTTGCCTGGTGGGTGATAGATGACATGCAGAGAACAGATAGGTTTGCCCTTGCTAGTGATGTCAAGGCACATGTATTCGCATGACTGGAATGATGGGGAGATGGCTCTGTTTACTGAAATGTTACTACGATGTATGCAGGCGATCCCACCCCCCGACTTATCGGCTCTGCCTCTGTCTAGTCTGATGATGTTGTAATTGGGTGGGACTAAAATGTCAATGATTGGCGTGGAGGATTCCTTTAGCCAGGTTTCAGCTAGCATTATCAGCTCTGGTACAAGTGTGAGGATGATGTCAGCTATGTCCGCTGCATGTCTAGTGGCCGATCTGCAGTTTAGGAGTATACATTTGAGTTTGGGCATGCTGATGGTTGAGGCGGTTTCCTGAGTGATAATGATTTTTCTAAGGTTGTTGTTTTTGACGCCTCTAGTGTTTGGTTTAATGGTCCTATGGGGATTGGGAGGGAATGTAGGAATCAGCGATAATGGGGGAGTGGGTGGCTTCATGGGTGTGGGGTCATATGAGCTCAGCAGGGAGAGTAAATCGCTCTCTGAGAATGGATTAGTGCTTCTAATTGGTCTGGATGAGTTGTTGTAGGGCGGGATTGAGGACCAGTTGGGACAATAGAGGTTCATGTTAGTTGCAAGTTGGTTCTTGGGCCATCTAGTTTTGGGGTGACTTGTTGCTCTAATACCCCAAGGTTGTCTCGAGAAACGCTTGTTGAGTGTTTGGAGTTCTTCTTTGATTTGATTCAAAGAAATCATGATTTCGTCAAGACTGGAGTTTTGTGCAGGCGGGCGTGTTATGGTTGTGTTGTGGGAGTGGATTTGGATGCATACAGGGAGGTCTGACCTGGTGTACAGTATGTTGTATGTGTGAGTGTGGACGGGGGGTGCTGCGGGTGTTAGTGTGTGTGTTGGGTGGGCTGTCGGGGTGGCTATGAGTGGGGAATGGGTCTGTGTTATAGGTGTAGATGTAGGCGCTGAGGACTGGCCTGGAGTGTGGTTTGGGGCCCCTGTGTGTGGGGAAGGTAGTGGTGTTGCAGCTGTGAATGAGTGTGTTAGGTGGGCTGTGGGGGAGGATGTAGGTGCTGAGGACTGGCCTGGTGTGTGGTTTGGGGCCAATGTGTGTGGGGACGTTAGTGGTGTTGCAGGTGTGAATGTGTGTGTTAGGTGGGCTGTGGGGGAGGATGGCAGGGATGATGGTGTGGGTAGAGTTGTAGATGATGGTGGGTGGGCTGTGGGAGTGGATGGCTGGGTCGTGGGTTTAGGAAGTATACTTGGGGCCAGGGTGATAACGGAGGGCCACGTGTCCTCTATGTCCTCTAAGTGGGGTATCTTAATGTGGTCTAACAACTGAAGTAAGGGTGGTGGTCTAGTGTGGGAGGGGTGGTTACTATGAGTGTGGCAAGAGAACTGGGAATTTAAGGAAAAATCTGCACTACTGTTGAAATACCATACGCTATATAGGAATAGAAGGTGCTAAGTCCAGACACGTGATCCCCACACGGGCCTTAAGGAAGATAGGCAACCTACCACCCAAGAAACTGATTTTGGAAATTGGACAGCACCCTTCAAAAATTATGCACCATTGCAAAACAGTTGTTAGAAACGAACATACAGATAAACAGAGTAGTAGTTTTCCCAAATGTTCACAAAAGACACACGAAGATGTGACTTTGATTTTCTTTCTTTTATTCAGTTTTTATTCTTTCTTTTCTTTTTTTGATAGTTGCGAATAGCCGACGTGTTTCGTCCGTTGCCGGACTTCTTCAGGGCTTAAAATAATCTTTCTGATTACGCTTTTCACATCCGTCTTGGTCAGGCTTTCAAGGAGTTTCTTTTATTAATTGAAAGGTCGTAAGCAAGATCACAGATCCTAGTAACAGTCGGTGTCGACAAAAGACAAAAGCAGGCCCACAGTGAGGTCAAGGGGCTGGAACATACAGGAGCATCGCGTTGTGGCCTTCTGGTTGGAACCAGTGTGATCTTGCTTACGACCTTTCAATTAATAAAAGAAACCACTTGCTCTTTGATAACTGGGAAGATGTTGTCTAAGAGGCTTAGATTGTGATCTGTAGGTTGCATGAGGATGGTTCCATTATTGTAGATGGTGATGGTTGCAGTCGCTTGGAAAAATTGGGAGGGGGCGATATAAATAACTAGACCATGGGGGATTTTCCTTGTGGCGGAGAGTGTAAATAGGATAAGAAATGCCTTTCTCCATTGCGCTCTTCGTTTCGTATGGAAAATGATATCATTAGTTGTGTGTCCGTTGTGTATCGAGAAATAGGGATCAGCTATGGGTGTTTCAGGGTGTTGTTTTATAAGATTGTGTTTGAAGCGTTTGGCTGCGTTTTTAGAGAGTTTGGGGGGTAAGTGATGGTGTAGGTGTGTATGCCTGAGAGCTCCATAATAAGCACAAAATAGTTGGTGAAATGTTATGTGTGTGTTTCTGTTAGCGGTCCGTGTAATGCTGTGTGTGGCCGGACTTAAGGAGGTGGGGTCAGGTTTAAGGAGGTGGGTGGGTATGAGGGAGGGTGTCGACTGTATTAGTGGCTAGGTACTGATCTGGGTGTGGGGACGGGATATGTGGGGTCAGGCTAAAGGAGGTGGGTAGGTACGAGGGACGGTGTTAACTGTAGAAGTGGCTAGGTACTAATCTGGGTGTAGAGGAGTAAAGTATTTAAGAATCCGAAAAATAGTGTGCTGTTGGCATCGCGAGTGATGTCTGAACTGGGGTGGCAGAGTGGGCTAAAGAATGGTGATGGATTAAACCCAGATCTGTTGACTGGGTGTGCGTGTTTGATTGGTTCAGATGCTCCGTCCATCGCCACCCCCTTTTGTACCGTACGGTGAGGGACCAGCAGGCCGAAAGATGAAGCGGGATAGTATTAGTAGGTATACGGGTATAAGGTCCGTTGGTAAAATGAAAGTTAACAAACCAGCAGGATGAAAGAATGTACGTAAAGAGGGCCAGCGGTACAAAAGATAGCGAGGGATAGTGGTAGTGGGTATAAATGTAAAATAATGGATTATAAAGTGATGGAATATAAGGTTTGTTGGTGAAATGAGTGTTAACAGACCTGCAGGACGAAAATAGTGTAACCAAAGTGGATTAGTGGGCGGCCGAAAGATAGTGAGGTATAGTAGTAGTGGGCAGAGAGATAAAATAATGGATGAAAAGGTCTGTTGGCGAAATGTTAAGTTAAGAGAGTTATGTAGACAATCTGACCTGTTTTAGTTGGGTAGTAAGATCGGCTGACGTAGGGTGTGTGTTATATCCTTGTGGTGGCGCTTTTCCAATATGGCCGCCTCATTTGTAAAAAGCCTCCTAATCAGCAGTACAGTCCTGTTTCTTTTTCCATTGTTTGAGGGCTGATGGTTGTAGTCTTGTTTTTCTTTATATGCACTAGTCCTACTTCAGTTGCTGTGGTTGGTGTTTGCTAGACCTGGGATGGTGTCGGTATGAGATAAGGTTGACCCATGGTGGGGGGTGTGCTTCTCACTCTTGTTGTTGTCTTGTCTTGTTGTTGTCTTCTAAGTGAGTTTTTCCTTACACTACAAGTAAAAACCACTGTTTATCCTTCAATTAAGCTCCTGGGGATAAGACAAAAGTTTCACAGGTGGACCCTTCGCTAACACTCACACTCCACTCTTACACAATATAGTCCCTAATATAACACCTACAGCCCTCCGTGGCTTTTAGGTATTATTACAACAAACGAGTAACCTTCTACAGTGTGATTTCCTTACCACACTCTTCTAAATTCCATTCCCAGGATTCCCAGGTAACTGCGTACCTGTACTTCCAGACAACATAGAACACAACACTAACTCTTAATGTTAAACATATAGTTAATAATCAATAATCAATAATTATCACCAAACTAATCAATAATAACCATAACTCTGCTACAAGAAAAACTGATCCAGCGAGTGTGTCAGGGATAAATACTCCATACAATTCAACAAGGCCCATACACATTTACCCAATTTTTCATCACATTTCCCCGTTACCCACTGAGGGTCAAGTTTTATAATTCACTCAGATGTTGATTAGTTATTTTCCTGTAGTCTTAAAATTTTCGAAAAACAAAATACATAGCCTAACTAATCTTTCAAGGATCAACACCCTTTCCTCTGGTCGATGGACCATTAGTTCAGTTAGTTGATGGTGATATTAGAAATGTTCTAACTAATTCATATATTTGAGGGAAATAGCCACAGACTGTGGGTAAGATTCATAAGTTTTAATTAAATTTTAGACATAAAGGTAAACGCTCTTTCACTACAAATTCACAGTGCAAACGCCATCATTTTCACATGGGAGGATAAATTATTTAGCAGATACAACCAATGCCACAAACTAATTCAATAAATCAATGCAAAAGGAGTGGATGGATGAAGAGACAAAGAAAGTTCAGAGGAAAAATACATTTGCAAAGAAATATGCAAAATATGAGTCAGATTAATATTTACCTATTTGAAATACTGAAAACCACCCCTCTGGACAAAGGAATGGTGGGGGTCCCCTGAGTTAGAATCAGAAGACAAAGACTATAGGACAGGATCAGGAGAAAGGACATATACTTTCTAGACTTCTCCATAAACCTGACGTACCACGGCACATCCCTCTCTACACTCTCTCCCTCTTCGATGTTCTTCCGGAAACTTCTAATCTAATCAGGCTGTCATTTGGATCTGAATCTTCCCAGACTCTCTCTCCTCTCGCTTTCTTGATCTTGTTCGACCCAGCTTCCCTCTCTCGACCCTGCAGCAGCAAGCTTAACATGGCTTCTCTTGGCTTGGCAACAACAATTTAACATTCTAAAGTCACTCTAGTTATAGTCTTCATTTCTACAAGTCTGTGGCGGCGTGGAATGAACTGAGCGAAGACCAGATCTAGGTAAGTAAGGTTTTATTGTTTTCAGTACATGTCTTTTATGGCTAGTCAGTCTCTCTGCTGCAAATTGTGTGGGATCTGTGGTGGTGGTAGGGCTTCCAGGTACACTGGCAGCCAGGTCTTCTCTTCCCGGTGTTCCTCAGTAGTCACACGGATGTTGGGTAGCCCAAAAGAGTAAAAGAGAAGAGAAGCCATCAATGAGGCTGTTTTTCTGAGTACCACCAATATCAGGGCCGGGGGTGAGGACACACCTGTTACACTCGTGAAAGCTAGTGCACTCTGATGTTTGAGGGGTCGTGAATAGTGCTGGTGAACAGGGAAAAGGAGTGAGTTTAGGGGAGGGGATACTCGGGTATCGTGCTCAATTAAATGAAGCTCTGACCGGCGTTTAAGGGCGTCCCCGCCTCCTAACCCAGCCCGAGACCCGGTCCCGTACCTGAAGGAGCCACGCTCCTCCAGGAACGTGGCCCGGGGATAAGCAGGAACGTTGGCCTCCTGGCACTGCCTCCACCAATCGCGAGTCTCCTTCAGTCTGCTGCTTCTTGCGGCCTTCTGGTAGATTCTCGCTCGTCCTCAATGCCGCCACGGCTCCTCCGTTCTTCACGTCGGTGACGTTGCACACCTCACTGTATCCTTCCTGGTTCTTATCCAATGGCCTTCCTATGGCGTTTCGAGGGGGTGTTTCTTCATCACAGTAGAAAGTCCAGTTAAAGGAACAGGGTTCATTTTCCTCGGCTGGAGTCCGATCAGCTTCCCATGACCAATTCTCCTGTTGGGGACCAAAGAGAGAGGGTGATGGGGGTAGAACAGTCCACCAGTCCGTACTGCCTTCATGTGACCCTGTTTGCAGTCCTGCCTGGTCACAATGTCCCACCCTCCATAGTTGCAAATATGAATAAAATACGGAATATGATTGGACAGGGCTAGGGGAGTTTTCATCACAGTATGCTGATATATGCATTTTTATTAAGGTACCATTGTTTCTCAAACCCTTCCCCTTTAGCTCATTCATGCTTCCTTTCACATTCATATATTGTTGCAACTTTTAATAACAATTTCAATGCAGGCTGCACAGACGAAGCATACATGTCTTCACTTCCCCACGTCTTCTGCTCTGATATTTGGCAGCAGTTCACTTTCCGGTCATTGGGTAATTTTCGAGTCTACTGAGCATGCGCAACTCATCGTCATTCGACTCTATTTTCTCTCTGTCATATGCGAAACAGGCCCAAGTGCACTCTATTGATAAAAGAATCATAACCTGATGTTATTTTCTCAAATATATCATTCTCACTGTTCACCAGCCACTTCTACTCTATCCCATGTTATTATTGTTCTGGGCAAAAGCATTAGCATAAGCGGCTTTCTTTTTAAATGTGGTTCACAAGAGCACACGTTAGTCCTTCTTGCGCATGCGCAAAGATTTCCCTCCAAAAGTGAATTAGTCATGTTATCTCTACGTAATTCTAGTTTGCACATGCGCAAAGCGTTTTTACAAATTAAAGCAGTTTTAGTCGCGTTGCACTTTATTCCACATTAATTAGGCATGCGTAAAGCTTTCTTCCCACGTATCGGTGTTTGGTGTATATTAGTTTCATCTCATCTACAACTTTTAAGTTAATTTGTTCCGAGCAAGTTTCGTTTTCTTGAATCCTTGCTCCATCAATACTATCACAAAATGTGCAGCATTATGCCGCAGATTTTGTAGGGTCTTGACGCATAATTTATTCAACCCTGTGGCATAATTTGGCCCTCCACTTCTCCATAATTCCAGGGGCCCTGCACATAATCATAGCCAGGACATAGTAAAGGTCTGCAGAGTGATATAGCGTTTGTCGCCATAGTGATAAAATCCACATTTCACCCGAAATCATGACATAATTTCTATATTTCACAGTTCCTTATGAAATCTGACTTTTTATACCACGGCATTTTGTACAGAAATGTGTCGTGTATATTCCATATCACCAGTAAAGATTGGGAGAAAATAGCAAATTAGTGTCTGACACTGACAGAGGGAGCATGATGGCGTGGAAGAGCCAATGACAGTGAAGTGGGAGAGACAGTTAGGAAATATAGCTAGAATTGCAGAGAAATTTTAGAGGTTCTTAGTTACATTCCAGAAAGTTAGACTCCGCTCAAATTTTTAAATGATGAGATATGTTGTATTGCAGATATATTTCAGTGCAGTAAGGGTAGTGGAACTTTCAGTAAAAAGTACATGATTAGGCTTTACAGAATAGGGAATTCTGGTAAATCGTTTTGCAGATTTCCCTATGCCGAAGTGCATTGGTATTGGCTGAACCGACTAGCAGCAGAGCTTTTAGTTAACCTTCAAGAGATGTAAAACAGAGGACCCTTGATTTGTATGCTTTTTTAATTCTATTGTTTTCCTACAGGATTTTTGGTAAGTACTGAAAGAATTCCTAAGAATTCATAAATTATGAATGTCATGAATTGAAGGTCTCTTTGTCTGACAGGCATTACAGGAATAAATTCACATACTAATCACAAAGTCAACACAAGAAGTGAACATAGATTTGAGGATTGATAGAGGCCTATTTGGAAAACTGTAATTTGAGTACACAGTGATGCCGTTTTCTGCAACGTTATGTGTGAGGTAAATTTCAAAGGAAAGACATAATATTTATTGTATGGTTGTATGGCAGGATAATTTGAGAAGTATATACAAAAAGTGTATTTCTCAAATCATTTTGCTTCACGTCGTCTTTAAGATTAGCCACACGTTTGCCTTGACGTATTTGAAGAACACCAACGAACGTCAAGCATGACACTAAGGTGCTTATTTACAAGGCCCGTGCGTCACTTTTGCGTCATTTTTAACATGGGAAAAGTGACGCAAAAGTGGCGCAAGGGGCTTGTAAATCCGCCCCTAAAATGCTACCTCACACATCACTCTATGAAACACATACTCTACCAACAAAGCAACAAACTGAGAAGCTGCTTATACCTCCACCCAGATATACACTTTGAAGTGAGGGAAGTGCTCCACATTGGTAGAAAACAAAATGACACACGTGCCATGATTAATCAAAAGTGGATGCTCATATGGGTGAACTTGGCTTTTTCTGCAAGGAATATAAAGAGAACTCAAGAGCGATTAGCTCAAAGCTTTCTCAAAGTTTTTATGAAGTGAAAGTAAAACATGAGTTTAAATGTGTCCTTAACAACTGTTAATGTGATTAAAAATAGGAATCAGCCCGTGAATGGCTTTCTTCCATTGGTTTAATTCCCAAACGAGATGGTAGTATTTACTTTACACCAACTTCCAGATGGACAGTTAGATTTGAAAATTAAATGAGTATACTGTCTTTGGAGTTTGTGGCTTAGTGGGTTGTATCGCTCAAGCCATCGAAGTTTTCTTACTTGGCCTCACAAAAGCAAATTGACAAATTCCTGTCACCAGATGAGTACAGACACACAACTGTCTTTTCCATGCCACAGTTTTGTTTTTTTACCGTTTAGGGTTATGCCCTTTAGCCTTCATGGAGCCCAAGCCTCTTCCCGAAGGTCCATGGGCTGAGTATACAGACAATGTAAAGAGTAGGCAAGGGCTTAATTGGATGATGCAGCCATTTGTCGTTCAAACTAGGAAGAGTTCAAGAATGGCCTCCCTTGAGGTTCTGCCTGACATCATAGACAACTCAAGCTTTGCTCTCCTTGTCCATTTCTTGTCACTCAGAACTCCCAGGAGAAAAAAAAATCTTTATTCCATGTTACCCATCTATAATTCTACATGTTATGCACACTATAAAACAAGCATTGCTATTCATTAGTAAATAGAGTTTTAGTCAAATGCAAAACAAGTTTGCTTAAATGAAGCTGTACCTTATTACTCTGTAATGCACTAGCTTTTCATTTTGCCTTGGATGAAGTTTCGACTTCTTTTGCTATTTTTCTTTCAACATTTGAATGCAGTTGCTTGACCCGAATGGTTCACGCTCAGAATTTTCCTGCTGACAGGCCCTCTCATGAGATTTGACTTTGGACAGATTATTTTCAACCCTTATCACTGCTGTAAATGGGAGGCTTGGCCCTCGGGCTCCGCACACATTGACCAATCTTATCTGAGACTTCAGCCTGATGTACAGCTATTTGTGGTGCTCGAAGACTGCAATTCACGACGCATTGTGTGCTTTATAATTTAGCAGATAGTTCCCAACCTCCGCAGCGGACCCTGCTGCTCGCTCAGAAAACATTATTTTCTTTCAGGGCGAAAAGGCTATTTTCCAGGACACTGTATTTGCAGACAGTCTTTTTTTCTGACCGTGTGCTGGACTGCCCCGAATGAGAGCTCGGAGGGAGATCTTTCGGCAAACGGCTCGGTGCGTGATCGGAATTCTAAACTGCGTCAGACTCCTCCTCTCAGTGGCCTGAAGAGGGATGTGTCTATTGCACGTCTGAGCCCCCGAACTTCAGTCTGTTCAGAGGTACGTTAGACTAGTTGGCTGCACACATTTGGACTATTTCTGTTCCTACGTTCTGAGTAGGGAAGTTTAGTTATTTATAGTTCAGTACACTTGGCAACATCATAAATGAAAGTTTTCATTTACAATTTATTTAGCTGTTCTAATAATTGTTGTAATCCTGGTGTAAAAGAAAGCTCAGTGAAAGTAACACACGACAGGCTACAGTTGACTAAACAGTTTAAATCTGTTTTAAGGGTTTTTCATTCCTCACAGTCTCCAAGCCCAAGGCTGTGCTTCACCTCTGTCAAAGAACACTTCCTGCGAGCCCGAGGAGGTTAAGAGTGATTCTGGATATTTCCGCTCCAAGAGTAACGAATAGTTATTTTCCCTCTAGAGATCTAACAAACATATTTGGACTCTTATTCTTTTTTAACTTTTTATTTAGCACTAAAAAGTACATCAAAATGGCATACATCACAAGACAAATTTAAGAAGCAAACAGAAAAAGCATTGCATTTTGAGTTATAAGCCAGACCCCATAGGTATAGGTTTGCAAAAAGAGGCTTGAGTTGGCAGCACAGAGCATGAGAAGGAACAGCAGCGTAAACGGAAGAGCAGCAGGGGCTGTTTTTTATTGAGCCCCTTGGGGGAGCTGAAGAGCAGCTAAGGTAGGATGCAAAGGAGCCAATGAGCGCAAGGAAAGGGGGGGCCCCACGCACGTATGACGGGGCTGGCTTCCCCCCTCCCCCGTACACTCGGTGGTGGGACGTGATCCCCCCCCCCCTTCTCGTCGCGTCCTTATGACGCGGCTGGGGGCACCTCACCACCGATTGGTGCAGGCCCCCACCGTTGACCCGGAAGCAGTAAGAGTGCTTCCGGGTCGAGGGGGGGGAGTGGCCTGAGGGTTTAAAAGGCCTGGGGAGCGCGGGAGGCACCCTCTTGCACCCGCACTCCCCAGGCTCGCTCCGTGCCCCCTCAGCGAGGGACTGAATAATTTTTAGTTTATTTTTCAGATTGATGCAAAGCATTTCAATGCTCCTCCGTGTTAGGCGAGGCCGGGAGCAGGGCATTCGACGAGCCAGCAACTCGGGAGGAGGGACACCGAGCGAGTCTGCACCCGGCATTCGCGGCGGCGAGGGAGCAGGCGTATCGAGCGTACGGGGGTAAAGAAGGAACGCTAAAAAAGTCAACAGGTACTGTAGGCTCATCGTCAGGGTTGTTGGTTCGGGCACCAGGTTGGGCGAAAACGAGTAATTTTAAAGGACGCTCCGGCGGCAGCTGCTGAGCCCGATCGGTAGCCCCTGACAAAGAGGCGGTCTGGGAGCGCGCGGCGATAGCTCAGCTGATAGAGCGGAGGGGGGAAACGATCGAGGGTCCAGGGTTCAAGTCCCTGTTCAGATGGTTGCTTCCTTTCGACTGTAGCATAAATACGGGCATCCTGAGGTCGCTGGTTCATATCCGGCTCAAAGGCTAAAAGGTTTATTAGCACTGCGAGCACAGGCAGAAAAGATTTTCGAGTCCCGCAGACAAGGCTTTGTGAGAGCATTTAACAAAGGCACACAGCGGGCGAAGCAGGGTCGGCCCTGGTTAGTACTCGGATGGGAGGCCAGTGTTGAACCCTCCCTGTTAGCTCCCCATTTACAGCTATAGGAGGGGATTTTCTCACGCAGCAACTGTTTTAGGACTGCAGATTGGAGTGGGGTGAGCGTGTGTGTCATTACAGGCGAAACAGGGTCGGCTCTGGTTAGTACTTGGATGGGAGACCATAGCTGAACGCCTCCCAGTTGCCTTTTGAATTCTTAAATATAACAGGGGTTTTTTATTACTGTAAAATAGGTAATTAAAAGGCCGTGTTTGTTAACGAATGGCTAGTGAAAGGTGTGATTAAGATTACATGTTGAATATTCATATGAACTAAGTTTGGGGGTCCTACTACTACGACGGTCACTGTCTCTTCGAGCCAGGATTGTTTTGAACTTTTCTCTCATCGTAGGCATACATTCAGAGGACGCTGCGGACGGAGCTGCCGGAGAGTGTACGGTGGACGTTGCGATCCGAGGACGCAGGCAGGCCTGCATTTCACTGCTTCTGTTGGGCCGCCGGGCTAGAGTGCGCTCGCCCAAGCACCCAGGCTAGCTGGTGTGTTGCGGACTGTGACTCACAGTCGCGTGGTGCTTACGGCGAGCCTCTGAGCCTCCAACGTTGGTACAGGTACAAGGCACATCGTGCCCATAAGTGTGTCATTTGTGCAGTGTAGGTTTGTGCAGCACAGAGAAAGAATGTCTAGGCGGAGTGCAAAAAGTTCCCACATGGAACTCATGTTTCCGACCATAATGCGCAGAATGTCAGCGATGGACAGGAGATTAGGGAAAGTGGATCAGTTGGGGAGGACCGTGGCGGAGATGAGTCAGAAGTTTGAGGCGCACGCAGGGACATCAGGAAGACCCAAGCGGGTGATAGTGCCCCCACAACCCAGGGGGGAACTAGATGCGTTGCCTAAGTGGGGCAGAGCCAAGAAGAGCTATGTTTGGTCCCCCAAGTCATGGGCAGTAGGGGGGGGTCACCCGGGACGGTCCCGACGGAGTGTCCGCAGTACCTGAAGTACCCACACCAACTCCACCAACCCAGATAAGCATACCGATGGCACCGGCTCCAGCCACGCCGCCGGCGCCCCCAAACCAGGTGACACCAGTGATACTAGCAGTAACTCCAGGAGGCCCAGGGGTACACCCAACGCCATCCACGGGGCACGAAATAGCATCACCCTCCCCGGTCAGTGAGCCCTCTGGGGTTGGTCAGGTGCCCCCTGAACTGGCGGCACAAATAGCGGCAGTACTCCCCTGGTTGGGGATTGGGGGGATGTTACCCTCCGCGGCTGATCCCTCGGCGGAGGCCCAAAGAATGGTAGCGAAGATCATGGTCGCTAGGGGTGGTGGTGGAGTGCCAGGCGCACCTATTTCTCCCCAAACAACAGGTTCAGCAAGCGATGCGGGGATAGACAAGAGCTTAGAGCCAACGCGAGTCCCGGAAAATGGTAAGGAGGTTGCTTTGCCGGTGTTAGGCGAGGGTACAATACCCTCCAGGAGGGAGAGCCTGGCACAACATGTGTCACAAGCGGTGAAGGAGCTGATTTGGTCGGGCAAATATGTGAACCTATTTTCATTACTGATTGGGAACGCTGTGTGCTCTAAAGTTATTCTCGTTGTTAGGAGAGAACATTAACTCAGATAGGCTGGCAAAGAATTTGTCTACAACAGTAGGTGAAAGTTGGACCAAGTCCGAAAAAGTAGAAATAGTGCATATATGAGAAGCATTGCCATCATCGGTGTCTAGATCAGCAATGGTCACAGAAGGTTGTACCTGTGTGCCGCTTTCATCTCGTACCTCACCGTCACCTAATCGTAATGGTGAGGTCTCAACGAATGCCGTCATCAGAATAGGTAGCCGCTGGGGACAACACGTTGCATAAGCCGTTACCGAACCAAGCAAAGTATCGATATCCATAGGTACTGCTGATGGTAGTGTGAGACAGACGTCCAACACGCATTCTTCTCCGCATAGCAGGCATCATAGAACAGGTAGGATGCAATCTTGCAAGATTGGTCTGAATGAAAGAAACCATGTGGTATTCAGATCTCTTAGCCGAGCTAAGCCGAGTACTTTAGTTATTCTTTCTCGGTATCTCATCGCTAGGATCGTTTCTTCCATGGTTGCCTGAGTTTTGTTTGTGGCTGGATTTGCCATATCGGAGCAGAAGGGACAAAAATAAAATTCCTACTACGAGTCCCAAGATGAGAAGCAGGCCGCCAAACACAGAGTGCACGAAATTCGGGAAGATGCTCACGACTTCATCAAAGGGTGCTAATAGTCCCGAAAAAATTGTCTTAAATACATGTGCGATGCCACTGGTATCAGACATGTTTAAAATTTGACCTAACATTTCTACGAAATGCACGGGGCAATTTGTCGATAATAATGCATGTATCTCTGCCGCTGTCCTTGCGACTTGCAGATCATACGTTTTTTAGACGAGGTTAAAGGCACAGTTGTTTGTAAAAGAATAGACTTCATTCTGCTTAAAGTATCAATTCGGATAGGAGAGATATTCAGAGAAGGCCATATTGCTGCCTCCTTGTTTGGTTTGCTGTTTGGATACAATACTTGCATACAGCAAATGACCCTGGAAGTAACGCTCACGAGATAGGCCGTTCCTGGCACCATGCCACAACAGCTGTGGTCACTTATTATAATGTAGCTGCCGTTGGAAAGTTGTCTGAAAAAGGGCTCTATCTGTGTAGCAGGGGTGCCGTGCAGGTGGCATGAAAGGTTATTTGATGAACCTTCTCAGGCTTCATGCAAATTAATACCTTGACACAGAAGTGTACCGCTTAGTGATTTTTTATAATTGTTGCCACTAAGAAATACCTCTTTTTTCCCTGCACTATAACATCTATGATGTTTACTGATGATAGTTCTCTTTTTTCGATGTGAGAAGATTTGTGAAGCTTTAGGACCAAGTTGATGTTCTGACTTGCTGTGTCCATTGTACTATATTTTCCATCAATGAATTTTCCCAAGCTTAACACCAAAATGAGCCAGAGTAGGAGGAAAAGTACACCTAACACAATCCATAATTCAATCCATGGTGAAATCAGATATGTTTCTTCGAGTTGATGAAAGAGTTCAGTCATTTTGTCTTTGAAAGTTTTAGTTGCTGGCGTTTCTTCATGTTCACTTGGATCATCAGAAAAGTCTTCGAAATTGATGAAGTAGCCAGATGCAGTTCTGTCAATTGTTGGAATAGCTTCCGGATTTTCATTAATCTTTGCATTTGTGTAGTCAGAGGCTACATCATTTTAGATTGGTGTTTCTTGATGAACTGTGGCAATTTGGGTTTCAAGAGGCACAAGTTCCATGGCTTTGTTGCATAGTCCTTTTCTATTCACTGCAGGTTTATCAAATGTGATTAGTCTCTCAGTTTGAACCTCTTGAATTGTAGCAAGATTTGGTCTTCTGCTACTTCTTGGGAGTCCACTGGGCCTACTACTTATTATTGGCCACATGATTGTGGTTTTACCAGGTCGATTGATACAACTTTGTTCTTCTTTTTACCAGCAAGGGGCGGTAGTACTACTGATCTTGTTCCGCTGACAGCTAAGACAGGTACTGCTTTTCTGTAAGAAGGCCCAAATCCTTCTTCACCGTGATCTTTTCTCTGACCAGATCCCCAATCTTTGGAATCCAGACAGTTCTTGCTGGGACAGGTGGTTTTTCTTCAGTGGCCGTTGGCTTTAGCTTTGTGTTACTTAGACTTCTTCTTGTTTCATTTAAGTCCAGTAAAACGATCTTTGATATCATAGGTTTTTTGTTCCACCACTGAAGTCTGACAATCGAGGTCACTGATGATCATTCTGGTACCAAACAAAAGTTCATACGGAGTGATTCCCCCCAGAGAATTTCTTGGCAGATTATTAAGACTACGTTGTACACTTGTTAGATGTTTGACCCACCCGTCACCCGAACCTAATACCCTCGCTGTTATAGATTGCTTTATGTCACGGTTTTTTCTCTCCACTACCGCATTTCCCTCGGGATGGAATGGACTAGAGTACCGCAATGCAATGCCCAAGCTGGTCATGGCCTCCTTGTAAGCTCGAGAGCTAAAGGCAGGACCCTGGTCAGAATGTAGCATGCCAATTGCGTATGTGCCGATAAAGACTCGCAAATCATTTATAACAGTTCTGGCGTCAGCCGAGTGCTGGGGCCACATCTAAATGAATCTTGTCTTAATAATTATGGGATCGCATTTTTCCGTCTGGATATCTGCGTATAGATAGCCTAATGTTTTCTAATAGAGGTGTCTGGGCTGGTGTCTGGTCCGGTTCACAACTGCGATCTCTGTTGCAGTCCTGACAATTCATTGCAAAGTTATAAATTTGCACGCTCATCCCCGGCCACCAGTATTGTGATTGTAATTCCATTAGAGATTTCAAGATCTTTTGGTGCCTCAGACCCATTCCCATGTGTGCTTCTTGAATCAAGTAAGCCCTCCGGTTCGTGTTTGGAATTACTCTGTCCCCCACTCCAGGGATTCGAGCAAACGGAACGGACTTCGCATCAATTATGTATGTATTTCCGAGTGGATAATTTAGAGGTAACGCAGCATAGTTGCCTTCCATTGAGGCTTTTACTGATAGTAGCGTTTCTCCATCTATTTGTTTTTTAGAACGCTTTTTTGTAGCTACGGGAGCTGGTTTGACAGCTGCTGCAGTGGCTGTGTTAGCCAATGAATTCCCTGCAACGTGAATGCCATCACGTCGAAGACTCTGCGTATGTATCACGTGAGTCTTTCGTAGTTCTTTTTGTAAAAGAACTACTTGTTCCCAAAGTTTTTTATGCTTTATTGTGGCACCTGTCTCATCTTTGTAACCGTTCTTAATCCAGGTCTGCATGTAATTATTGTAAGACTGGACGCAGTAATGCGAATCGCACACTATTAGTGTGGGGAATTCGTGATCAGCATTTTCAATCGCCATCTTTAAAGATCTTATTTCAGCTCGCTGAGCTGTACATTTTCTGAGTGATTCAGTTTTAGTGACCATCGGTCTGAATTTACCTAAGCGCCAGCGACCTTTAACAATCGCGCATGCTGCATTGTAAACTTGTTTTTCCACAACGTAGTGTTGTGCAAATATGTCCGTGTATATTACACAGGTGTACTGTTCGAGAGGCAGAATTTCGATTGACAGAGGACATTCATGTTCGTATTCCAGATCTTCTAATTTTTTCATTTTTGGACCAAATGCGTGTTTCACGTCTGTTGCAGCAAGAGAATTTTCCCATTGTATCCATTTTGGATCTAATGCCATAGCATTTGGAATCCTCGGTCTTGTTACTGCCTCAGGGGCTAATACTGCTGTTAAAACAGATATGCTCTTCCCTTGTGCTAGGGCTCTTTCTTTTGCTGCAGCAGTTTGAACCGCAGTCAGAATGTTTTCAGTAGAACTGAATTTCGTTCGTTTGCGCGTGTTTGCAGGTTTGTTTTAGTGAACATATCTGTTTGTATTGATCTTAAAATTTTTGTATGTTTCTGAGTCCAATTGATTGGTTTGAAATCAGGTTTTATTAATTCGTAGAGAGGTTTAACCCTCTCTGCATAGTTTAGAATGTAAGTTCTTCCGAAATTCAGGAAACCTAGAAATGACTGTAAGTTTTTCAGCGTTTTTGGAGCTTGAAGTACTGCACACTTCTCTAAGAAGTTGTCTGCTAGGCTTTTGCCTTCACTTGATAACTCATATTCCAAAAATAGGACAGTGAGGTGGGCAATTCGTGACTTCTTAAAGTTGAATTTGTACCCTTCAGCTGCGAACCCAAGTATAATGGTGTTCACTCTTTTCAAGTGTGTCTCCAGGTCATCGTCTGTAAGATAGATGTCATCGACATAAGATAATGCCTCATCATCATACATTTGTAGTAATTCTATTACCCTTGCTGAAACAAATCCTGGGCTGTTCTTGAATCCCTGTGGGAGACGACAAAATTGCTTTTATGCCCCCATACAGGAGAAAGCGGTCAAATACTTGCTTTCTGGTGCAATGTTTTGACAAAAGAAACCATTCGAAATATCTAATGTTGTTTTATATTTTTTGCGCACAATGTTATTCATTAGTGCTGCACTGTGTTAGTTTTGTACTGCAAATGTTTTGCAACAAGAGTTTAGGTGCCTGTAGTCCAAAACTAGACGATATGAATCGTCTGGCTTGGAGACAGAAAACAAAGGATTGTTCATTTGTGAGGTGCATGTTTCAATTACCCCTTGATATTCAAGTTGATCTAAGATCTCCCTGACTTGTTTTTTAGCTTCTTGCTTAACAGGATACTGCCTCTGTGCAGTAGGTTGAGTTGTTAACTGAATTTTATGGTGAGGAGAATGCTCATCCCATCCTACATGATTTTTATATAATGCAGGGGCTTGGGCCACTGCCCATTTTCTAGCATATGTGTATTTTTTATGAATTGGGATGTGATTTGAGAAGGCAGGCATAATCATTTCTTCGCCATGTGGGCACTCCCTGACAAACTCTGGTGGCCAGTCTTTCTCTGCTAGCAGGATATCATAGCCTTTCGATAGGTTTTCCCAAAAGAGACCTTTTATTTTCCTAGTTCTGTCCCCTTCTATACGTAATGTTATTTCATATAATTTATGGGGCACACTAACCCTGGTGTCTGTAGTTTCCACCTGAATGTATTCATTCGTGTCCACTGTCTCCAGAAGATTCATCAGGATCTTGCGAGCTATGGTCACTTCTGCTGCTCTATCTAGCATTGTCTGGGCCCATTCTCCGTTCTTGAGTTGTGTCCTCAGAATCCTCGGCATGTCTTATTTTAATACTGGCTACCTTCTTTTTAGGAAATTGTAATTTTTTATTTTGATGAGCTGGTTTCTTGTCTTTGGACTTGACGGGCTCTTCTTTGTGTTCTGACCGTCCTCTTCTTTCCGATTTCTGTGAGGAAGTCTGAAAAGATCGAGAGGGACGTGTATCAATATCTTGATATCTGTCAGGTTTTCTTAATTTATCCCTATCTCTAAGGTTGTATCTTTTCTCAGAGGGCTCCCGTTGTGGAGACCTGCCTCCCCGTTCAGGAGATCTATTTCTCCGTTGAGGAGACCTTCCTCTGGTCTGGAACTGTTTTTCTCTGGGAGGGGTTTGTTTAATACCCTCCCACTTCTTTTTTGCAGTATTGAGATTATTTTTAATACAAGTTTTTTCAGGATTTTCAGTTAGTTGTGGTTTTAGTGGTTTCCCACCCAAACTATCTCTACCTAATTCTTCATAGGATTTTTCAATTATTCTGGCAAGTTCAAAAGGTTGTTCTGCTATATCTGTTTCTTTCAATTTTTGGCGGATCGCCACAGATGCTGCTTCTCCTTTTATGTTGGCTAATAGTATAGTTGAGACTTGTTTGAAATCTTTCAGTAATTTCATGCCTAGATTTAATGCTGGCTCTGGACAGTATTCATTTTGAATCAGTCTTAATACGTCTGGTATAACCACCATAGACGGAACACCATGTGTTTTTGTGTATATCGAAGCAAAGACTGTGCCCCAAGTGTCACAGTCCTCCACGTGCGGTGCGATCCCCATTGGAAGGCAGATAGTCAGAATTCTGTATTTCTCATTAGGTATAGTATCAGGAAATACTGCCTCTATCTGAGTGATTTTTTGAGCTAACCAGAATAGAATTTGTTCCCGTTTTGTGGGCAATTTGCCATTGACTGATTGTATAGTCTGTGGTGTAATTTTATTTGTGTTCCCCTGATGAGTGGTGTGCTGTGGAATTTGTATTGCTGGTTGGACTGTTAAAGTCTGCATGACATATTGGACCAATTGTCTATGTATTTTAATTAGTTGTTTTAGCTGAATTAAAAGTGCCCCGCTGGACATTTTATCAATGTTGGGATGTGGTGTATAGCTGGCTAGAACCGGCCATGTGGCTCCTGGTCTACCTAGTGGACCGAGCCTGGTGAAGTGATTTTGATCTTGGTATTTTATCGGAATTTCAATGTCCTTGAAAGGGACGTATTCCTCTGGAGATTCCCCTACTTTGTAGTAGTGAAACTCGCGTGTCACAGCATGTGCTGCTGGAAAATGTATCCAGGAATAGAATACCTATGTCTGCCGATATTCATGGGCCTCTACCACAAATATGATTGTACCACCTCTTGGTGATACTCCATTATTTATAAGTTTGTAAGTTACACTCTTCCTTACATTGACTGGGATGATTATAGCATCCGGGTCATCTCGCTGGAGACTTGTGTCCTCAGCTAACAGTTGAGCTGCTAACGCTTCTCTTTATTTATCCTTTTCACCTTCCGACATTTTGTTGAAAAAATGTTTGCAGAGCAAGTTTCAAGGAAACAAAGATTAGGTGCACAATATTTTGGAACACTGTATCCTTCAATGTTGACTAAACCAAAAACTAATACATAGGATGCTCATCCTACTAAGTTTTGGCGGATATTAACCTTTCACCCACTCCAGACGTCTATTGGAGTATTTACGGGAAAAAGGGGTCTCTGTGAAAAGCACGACTGAGTTACTCTAGTATCTAGCGTTAAATTATCGCCTTACCAAACGTTGGGCGCCATGCAGTGTAGTTCCTATATTCCCAAGAGGCTCTGCGCATTGGAATAACATAAACGATAGTTTAGACGTAGGACTGAGGTCGACTAGGTCTCTATTGAATATGTTAGACTTAATTGTGAATGCCAGCTAGCTCAAAGGTCACTAGAAACTTTCTCGAGTAAACAAGAAGGTGTTAACTTTCCTGAATAGACAAGAAGGGATTAGTTTCTGACAACTGCATAAACATGACAACTTTGCTCCCTCCAGAATAAGGAGTATATCTCCAGAGTCGCGGAAACAATAGATAACTATTTCACTCAGTCAATCGTACATGCTTAGTTTCACCAGAAGCGCAGAGAAATAGAGACAGGCGTTTTCAGTAAAAGTGGTTATTTATTGAACAGTCTTCTTTCTCATGCAAGAGAAGTGAGTTGCCACAATTGCAATACTTGTCATAAAGTAAAGTGCGTACAGTAAAAGGAGTATTATGAAATAACATTGTAAAAGCATGGTACGGTTTCTAAGCCATACCGTGTTTAAAATAGATAAAATATATACATATATAAAATCATTGACTAAACATACTCAACTGGTGCTTCTAAGATACGCCTACCCCGGTGTACCTAACCTAAGCCTAGTACGTGGGAAGGAGTAAGTGAGCTGCAGTTTAAGTTAAGATAGTTTTTGCCAAGAATCTGAATCAAGAATTCTCCAAGGATCTAATCAGCTCCGTACCTTGTTTATAGAATAAAGGAGGTCTTGTGTCTCGTTCTCAGGACTCAATCTCCCAGCAACCCGCAAGGGTGACTGGAAACACTGGAGCTGGATTTCTCGGCAGGAGAAAAGACAGCGTCTCTCTCAGTGCGTCAATGGGAGGGTCGGCTTCCTTTGGCACTTGCCACAGCAGGGTGTCGGGCAAGTAGATAGCTGATCTGCTCCAAAATACCGTGTGTTTGCTAGGGTAGCTGTTGGTATATTTATACCTGGAAGGTGCTGAGTTTGGCGTAAGGTTGGATATAATACGTCACTAAGAACTTACAGTTCTTTCAGGACTCCAGGAGTTCTTGGACAAATCAATACAGAAGCAGGGGGAATTCCCGGGCTGCTGGAGTCTTGGTTTGTTTAAGAACACGTTGTGCTTTCTAGGAGTCTATGGGAGTAGCCATGCCGTATTTGGACTGCGTTGGCTATGACTAAATATGGATATGATTCTTATGTCTTTATAAGGATATAATTTGTTATAACCACACAAGGGCATAAATCGGGAATATTTAAATAGGGTCCTAGATACGTTCACAACAGGGGAGGGTGACCCCCCCTTCTCGTCGCGTCCTTGTGACGCGGCTGGGGTGCGCCCCACCACCGATTGGTGCAGGCCCCCACCATTGAACCGGAAGCAGTAAGAGTGTTTCCGGGTCGAGGGGGTTGGCCTGAGGGTTTAAAAGGCCTGGGGAGCACAGGAGGCGCCCTCTTGTACCCGCGCTCCCCAGGCTCGCTCCGTGCCCCCACAGCGAGGGGTTGAATAATTTTCCCACCCACCACCCCTTGAAGCAGAAGTTCTGTTTGAACGTTAGTTGGTCTTACTGTTGTTGGTTCTATGGCACTGTAAATATGTTGGGATGATTTTCTTCCCTAGGCCTTTTTCCCCTTTTCACAGGCGGTAGGATTGAAATGTGAACAATCATGTGTGCTTTAAGTGTGTATACTTGGTTTTGTCCTTAGGCCCTTTTTCCCTTTCACAGGTATCTTATTTGTCGTATTTATTGTAATCCCTGGCAGGCGGTATGGTCATGCTCGGTGAGCAGCAATTTAAGGTCCTTACGGGGCGACACCATTCTCGAATGGGGTCGCCCATGGGGAGGGGCCAATGGTCTCTCCTAGAACTTCAGGGGCAGGATATCCACTTGGTTGGAAGGGTGCGAGGGAGGGAGTCACGCTTTCCTTGGGCTGTTAGCCACCCGCACATACACTATGATGTCATCAAATGGAGCGAGTGAAAGGGCCCTTCTTTTTGGTTTAATGGAGTTCACGGAGCATACGGGGTAACCAGGAGAGGGACGTACTCTTCCGGTAACCAGGCCCTGTTGCGCATGTGC